>NC_089646.1:92161150-92848233 GCF_037042795.1 Molothrus aeneus
AATTCTAAACCTCAAAAGAGAGGTTCCCACTGAGAGCGGGTGACCTTATGGAAATTACAAGATGTAATTCATCATAGTTAATGTGGGTTTGGACTACATGACTGGAGGTCTCACTCATATGTAGTTTGATAACAGGTTCCCTTTGTCAGTAATAATTTATACAAAAAAGAGAAGTTATAATATGCTTATTACCTCTCTTCCACATATAAAGCAGGTAATTTTTAGTCAGATGTCTGACATGTAATTTACAAGCATCTTAAAAACACATTTTAAAAGTGCATACAGTCCCCAGTTATTCATGGTAGTCTTAATATATTAAACTGAGATTTAAAACATAATTTTAATGTACTTGTAGTACATCAACATCTGCTCTAGAATGGAATCTCTCTTGTTCTGTGTTCTTTACCTTATTTTTTATTTCCTTTAATGTGAACTTCAAAATTGGGCAGCTTTAACAAGCATCTACATTATAGGCACTTAAGTTCTAAGGTAATTGAGGTGCTGACAACTGGTTAGACTTGTATTTAAACAAACTCCTATGCTGTAATGCTGCTCTGTTTGTGTTTGTATTATTAGAAAGACATTGGGTTTGGTCTTATTTATTGTGAGATTCTCATGTGGTGTTTCAATTACATGATTTCCTATTTTTTTCCATCCTGCTTTCTGTATGGAGTACATGAGGACTGAAGGAGCATTTTCTTCCTGTTACAGTTTGGCCCTGTTTCAATAGGAGGCTCCATGTTTTTTCTATTGTATTAGGTTCCACTTGGAAAACAAAGGGATTCCCTCCCCCTGCCCCCACCCAGGGAAGTTTTTTGTTGTGCTCAAGTAATTTTCACAGCTGCAGGAGATGGGAAGGTGATGTTTTTCCCAGTTTAAAGATGAGGAACTGAGGGAAGGAAAAGGTGTAGGCAGAAGTACGTAGAAGTATCTGATAACTTTAGGAATTCAGTATGAAACATTTGGGTTCTGATTTTTTCAGAGCATCTTCTGTCTTGAAAACAAAAAACTGACCTCAAATTCACTGTAAATACAAGTAGAGAAGTAGAGATCAGATGGGTCCTACTCTTAGAAATGCTTGAAACTGTGTCTCCACAGCTGTTAGTGACATTTTAATCTTTTAATCACTGTTGAGCTGTTGCAGGACTGTGGACAACTAGCTGAAAAAAGGGATGAGAGAAGCTTCCAGTATGAATTATGTGAGCTTATTCTGTCCTGAAAGTTAAAAAACATTTATCTGATGATGCTTGAAGGAATGTGTTACCACTGACTTTTGTTCTACAATTTCAAGTAGTATTTATCTTGCATCTTGTATAACCTACCTGAATTTGTGAGCTAATACTTTCTTCTAACTTTTTAATTATGCCTCATATGCTGTGCTCATTATAGATGATGCAATAAATAGGACAGGGACAGGTCAGACTATGTTATCCTTCATGGTGTAATCCTGATTGATCCATTCATCCATGATTTGAATGAGACATAGATCTTCAATTTTTTTCAGAGAAAATATGACACATAATATTATCATACTTTAAGGTGTATGCACAGACAGGCCAAGTTGAAGATCAGAGGCAACCTTCTCTGTCACTTTCTAAATTTAATGCTAGATTATTTTTAACCTTATTGCTCTTTTAACACTGAGGCTGCTTCTGTGCATGTAATAGCTTTCACTTTCTAAAAAAGCAAACTGCAGCTGAATTTGGGGAATCTTGATTTTGTGTGTGTGTGACTCAGTGTAGCTCTGCTTGTAGAGATGAATCTTAAATTAAACCATTTAATAGCTCTGTCAGGGGTTTGTTCCTTAAGCTGCCTCCATGTTCCCAGGGCAGAACTGCAGGGATTCTCTCTGCTTCCTCTTATGTCTGTATCAGTGGCCCTTAGCCTTTCTCACACAATGATTAACATGCTTGTCCTGTTTGTGAGTTTGTAGATGCGTGGGAAAACAAAACTGATGAAGTGTTTGATTTCCAGATGTTTAGCAATAAGCTTTGGAATTACTTTTCCTGTCCAGGCATCTCCTGAACCAATTGCAGTTTCTGCTTGTTAACCTGCAGTGAATCTTGAGTTTTTGTCCAGTCTCTTCTGGAGGTTATGTAAAATTCTTGCGTGTACTAGTCCTATTGTAAGGAATTCAAAGCATCTGCTAACTGTTGCATATGGAAATGGAATTTTTCCAATATGGAAAAATATTTTTTTATTTGATTCTTTTAAACCAGGTTCTAACAAGATTTATCATGCAAGTCCCTACTTCCTGAATTGGGCTTATTACATGTTCTTTCTTTCTCTTTTCCTACCCAAGATTTATTTCTTTTCACATTTGTCTGGTTGCCTTTGCAGCTTCTTATCTGTTATCTCTCTCACCCTCTTGCATTCCCACCTTTTTGCTCAGTGGTTACATCACAGTTTGAATTTCTTTGTCTAGTCTAGCAAGTCCTAAACTCCCTTGAATCTCTCTCCATGCTCCTCAATGCTTATTTTGGTAAAAAAGAGTGACCTCAAGTCAGAATCATGGTTTTTCTGCATCAGATTTAGGGACATTCTTCTGCTGTGCTGAACAGGACATGGATTTCACTCTCTTTTCTGATGTATGGATCTGTGTGAATATCCCATTTGATTCCTGTGTGAATATCCACCTTATGTAGAGAAGTAATGGGAAGAGCTCTTGCTGATTTAGTTGAGTATGTGTGAAGTCTCTTCCATGCTGTAACTAATGGGACTGGGACCTCCTTGGAAGGATGGAAAAATTTCACTGTTCTCCTTGGAGACCATTGGTCATGGCCAAGGGATTTGTCCTGGGAGAACTTCGGAGCCAAGTAGCAGCCTTGAGTCTGGGGAGAGTTGGAGAGAGACTGCAGGTTAAGAAAAGGAAGCAGTGAGCCAGGCCTCAGGGCAGGACCAAAGACGTGCTAGGAGACAGAGGGGGTGCAGAGCTGCCTGCACTGCAGAGTCACTGCCTCACCTGGAATTTGGCAGATCCCTACTGCCAGGCAGTGAGAATTCAGTGCGAAGGGGGAGCTTTATTTAATAAAGCCTTACTTGGTGCTCTCTCACCTATGGTTTTTGTCTCCCTAAAATTAACTGTATTCTATATGGTAGTCTGGAGGAATCCTGAATTTTTTTCTTTAATTTAAAGAAATTCTGAAACTCCGGGGTTTTTCTCCTTTCTTTTTTAGCAACTCTAGACACGTGCATATTCTAGCTGTCATTTTTGTGGATGCTGAAGTATTATGGATGGATTTTTGTGGGTGGCAAAATGTATATGCCTGGCACAAAAGTATTCCAAATTTGATATTTTTGCTCCCAAAGCACGGAGCTGTAAAAAATTCCTGCGTAACAAGCTTTCCAGAATTTTGTTACTCATGAGCTAAGCCATTTTGGCTGTTGGCACAGATAAATTAGGGGAAAAAAGTGATCTTAGGCAGATAGTTGGCTTGCAAAATTGCATTCAGAAGCTTTGAAATTTCACAAGATTGTAAGAGTGGAAAGCAGCAATCTCTTACAGCAAAGATCCATAGTCTGCAGTGCCAGTGCCAAAAGCAGCATACAAGGCAATTTGAATAATATGCATTTTTGCATAATGTGATGTGGGTTTGAGCTGCAGCCTTGTGAGGAAAACATGTGTGAGATGTCCTTGTTCCCATCTCCTGGCTTCCTCCTGGTTCAGCACTGACACATGGGCCAGACTCTGCCATTAGGTGGTCACTGGTGTCTGTTTGCTCCAAGCTTCCACAAGCACTGCCTTCTAATTTGGGCTAAAGCTGGTGCTCCACTTGTTCCAGGTTGCCTTGAGATGGAAAGTGTCAGACAGCTTTGATAAAGGGTTTTGCATATTGCTCCTTTTTGTGTTCTAAATCTCCAACCAACTTTTTAACTTTTAGCTGTGTTTAATAGCTTCAGCAGTTCTGAAAGAGGTGCTGAGACTGCTTGCAGTGGGGTTTATTGTTTGTGTATAAAAAGTAGTGGATATGATGAAAAATATAGCCCGGCATTTGTAATATAAAGACTTTTACCAAGTTAGGGAAATAAATTTAATTTAATTTATGGTGTCATCACTGTACTGAAGATTATACCAGTATTAATGAAAAGCTGCTATCTTAGTTAATTGAATCATTTTAGCAACCCTAAAGCCATGCAGGGGTACAAAGTTCAGTATGTCTTGTCTTTAAAAGAGCCAGTTCTGGTTTTGAAGCTATTTAAAGTGCTATTCTAGCAACAATTAGTAACAGGAATGCTAAAACTGTAACAATTTAGGCATGCTAATTGATTGTGTTGTGCAGGTAAGTTATGAATTCTTAATTATATTATTTTAATAAACTGTCTGCTATTGGTTTTGTGTAGATCATCCTTTGCAGGCTGGAAGTGCCAAGTGCAGGATAATTCAGTGAATGATGTGGACTATTTCAGCTTCTTGTTTTCAACCCTTATAGGTAATCCATATGAATGTAATAATTCAGAATTAACAAAATGAAATTTGTTTTGATAGTCAATTACTGAATTTAATTTAGAGTAAATGGTTTAGTAAGTACTTCCTGAAGGTAATTCTAATCTTGTTATATATTTTTGATATAAGATTTTATTTTCTTGATCTGATTTTTGACACTCTGCTTTTACACTTTTCCATTTGGGCTGAATATTTGCATACTTTTCCTTTGTTCTAGCAACTTTTTCAGGAAAGTATGAAGAAAACCTAAATTTAGCATATGACATATAAACAGGATTTTTTCCCTAGCTTGAAGTAAATGCCTTTTATTGGCTCATAACAATATAAATGAGTGCCTCTGGGATTTCCTGTGAACATGCTTACGCTCTTAAAAACATTCCATCAGAATAAAGTAATCAAAGTACGTTCAAGTGAGCTGGCCAAGGTCAGCGTGTGAGCAGAGCTACTTCTGCTACTCTATTCTTACTCAGCTATAAAAATAGTTGCATTCTGTGGTGATGCAACTTTGGGAAGTTACAATGCTTAAAAAGGCGTAAGACTGCTGAGAAGTAACTCCCACTCACTTGTGGTATGGTAAAAAATAGTGTGTTTTCTTTATCACCTCGTTTTTTTTATAATGTTCAGATACTTTGTTTTCAAAAATTACCTTTTTGTTGCTAAAATGGTAAAAAGAGTGCTGAACTGATAGCAGAGAAAATGAAAGCAAAGCCCAAGTAACTCTTGTGGAGTGGTCATCCTGTTTTACTAAGATATCTAATACCTATCTAGAAATAATAAGCCAAATGGTATTTTTTTAATTCCTGAAGTTATAGTATTTATTACTAAGTTATTTGGAATACATGAAGTAGTTGGCATTATATCCATTTTGCTTATTTTTTTGGAGATACATATATTGAAAATAGCATAACACAGGCCTCTTAAGGTGTTTTTTATATCACATTATAGCACTATGGAATTTTTAAAATATTTTTATTTTCTGTCAAAATTTGTACTTTAATATACTTAATTATTAAACCAAGCAAGAGCTTTTAAGAAAAAATTGTTATGTTGACATAGTGTAAAAGACAGTGTTTGTCAATGATGCTGTTGAAGTAGAACACTGTTTGGCTTGTTTTGTGATACTGTTGTACTGCTTCTTCTTCCCCAGGGTTTTCAAGAGAGGAGCTGACTAGTCTCCAGGGCATTAGAGGAAAACCACACATTAGCCAGACACAGCTTTCACCTATCCGTCTTTACCTAACTGATCTGGACCAGTTTTTACACCACTGGGCTGTGACAGAGGTAATACATCAACCCTAATTCTAAATGACAGCATACAAACTCTGAGTGCTCTCCATCCCTTTTCCACAGATGGCTAAATCCTGTCGTGATTTGAGTTGACAAAAGAATGAAAAATATAAAAGCTGTCAAACAACCAACATTTTTCTACAGCTATCAGATAATATTTTGAATGAAGCTGCTTTAAAAGTTAAATGTTTAGACAGGTAGTATGCAAAGTAATACTCAAGGAAAACATTGGTAGAAACCTTGGTGGGAATTCTTAAGCACTAATATTAGGACCAGCAATATATTTTGGCTTTCAAAAATAAATTAATTGTAAAAATACTAATTATAAAGAGTTTTCCAGGAGAATAAGTGCCACTATTAATTTAGAAGCACTTGCATTAAATAAGATTTGAACTTTCAAGCAATATTAAATTGGCATTAGTCATTATTTTGAATAATTCCTGATTAGTTAACCAAAATATGCTGGGCTTAGAAACTTCACTCTGAATTCAGTACCTAACATCATAAGAGCTGAAAACTTAATTTGTTTGTCAGTTCTAAAAGGGATTTGAGCCACCAGATTTTATTTGAAACAGGTGCATTAGCTGTCTTTCTGCATCAGCTCTTTTTATTGTTTAGCTCACCAGAAACTACTTTGAGGTGTGAAATCATGTAGTGACATGCCAATTTGACAGTATTTATGAAGTTGTAGTCCTGAATTCAGAAAGAAGAGCGAAACAGGTTTTAGTTGTGTGTTTTTTCATTCAAGAAAGCAATATTGTAGATGTTTTCTACTTCATAGTGTTTAAGTGATAATGTTCTGAAATTGATGCTAGTCTGAGATACAGATTGAATGTGTGCTGCTATATATTCAAAAGTATTTTAAGCATGGCTGTTGTTTGGTACCATGACTCACACACATTTTTAGGTGTCCTACCTTCAGTCATTCAGCCTGTGGAGCAGTTGAACTTTCTAATTTGTTTTTCTTTGTCTCTTCTGGACAGTAACGAAGTGTTTTCTCAACGAAATACCTTTCTCCAGTATGGAGGGATCAGAATACTCTCTTTCCTGTTGCTCTCTGAATGCAGAGAGTGGCTATTTGTTTCTCAGAGTTAACATAATCCCATACAGCATCTGAAGGATTTATGTACACCTTACCTGTTTCTAAAAATGTCACCTTTAGTGTTTTTCCTTCCTCTTTTTGCTTCTATTCATAAATCTTTCAAAGTTGGCAGTGAAATAGGACTGTTCTCACAAAGGAAACAGTGAAATAGTTTGATTTCTTTTTTGTGCCTTTGGTTCCTGATAGCAAGTTTAAATCTTTTCTACCACAATGTTCAGTTTTTTGGTGCTGTCAAGGAGAATCAGTATTTTCAGAAACTTGAGACTCACTTTTCTAGAAGTACCTTTAGTCAGGAAAGAGACAAGGTGCTCTCCCAGGTTGTTAGAAGGGGATGGTGGTCAGTAAGCAAAGAGCTGGATATTCTTGGTTAGTAAAGAAAGATTTGGACATCCTGTGGAGCACTGCACTACTTCTGCACTTATGTGTCAGCCTGATGTCTTTTCTGGAGACTGTTTTGTAAAAGAATAGGAGCAAAAATTCATACATCAAAAATCTGTGTGAAGAAGGATGAGACCTTCTAGACTCACCTGATTTTGTGGGCTCTTAACCAAAGAGAGTTCTGAACTGTTGCATTTTCCCAGTGAGGGTGGTCAAATACTGGAATGAGTAGCCTAGAGACATTCTGGTTCCCATCTATGGATATATTCAAAACCAGGCTGGACATAGTGCAGGGTGACTTGCCCCAGGTGGCTCCACTTGAGCAGGAGCCTTGGATTAGAGGAACTTGAGGGTATTCCTTCCAACTCTAGGGATTCTGTGATTATTTGAAAGCTCCTTCTGAAACAAAACAGGTCTTTTTGTTTTACCATCAACAAATCTTTGTTATTTTTGCTTTTTAGACAAAATGGAATTCACAGTATGGATAAGGGTTTGTTGTTTTATTTGGTAGGTTTGTTACACTTATATTTGATCTAAAAGTCAAGCTGTTCCCACTAAAGGCCTGCCAGGTACTGCAGTGCTGTTTGGGGTGTTCCTCCCAGGTTTGCTAGTTTTTTTCCCCCATGGAATTTTGGGAACAAAAAAGTAGAGGCACCTCTTCAGTAGTTCGCTTTCATAGTGGAGAAAATATAAGATAATCTTGCTTCTGATGTGGTAATAATGGTGGCATATCTGGTTGTGTTACAATGAGAAGTGATCATTGGTACTGTGGCAACCTCTTCCTTTTATGAATTGCAGAATTACATTCATTTTTCACTCATCTGGTTCTGATTTCAGATGCAGCCATAGATATGGTAAATGATACATAAACAAAACCATGTTGAAGCTTTTCAGCTTTTAGATTACTTTTTTCTCAGTTTAAATATCTAATACAGCACTGTTTTCCTTAGGTTTTGGGGGTTTTATCTTTTCCTCGTATGGATACCATTCTTCAACCTCAAACATGTTGACCAATATGGTATATAATGCTCAGTTTCTGAAAAAAAATTTTCTGGGGACTGTAGTCCATTAAAACATTGGGAATTGGAGTATGGACAAATTTTAAAACCAAGAAGGTAAAGAAGAAAAAAGGGACAACGGCAAGCTTGTTAAAAACCTTTGCATTCAGGATTTGCCACAAGCTGCACAGGAATGCTTTTTGTAGATCAAGTAGTTTTCACTAGGTACTGAACAAGCTAATCTGCTCTCAAAAGGGGGGAAAAAACCCCTAAACAGCAACAACAAAAAATTCCCAGCCAGAAGAACAAAGCCCAGAGTTGTAGGCTCTGGGGAGAAGCAAACTGCCCGGAAATCATGAGGCTCTCCTAGGGTGTCTGGAAGCACGTGTGATATGAGGGTACCGTGTACATTGAGTGTGAGGGAGGTAGGTTTGGAGGCTGCCTTCTTCCAAGGTGTGATAGAATTTTGGAGTCAAAATATTTTTAGCTGTAGCAGAAAATTGCTTTATTTAGATAGAGAAATGCTACAGGAAATAATAAACCCTGGCTTGAATTAGTCATGCCTTTGGTGGAATTTGGTACAGTGCAGAGCTTCTGAATGCTAACCTTTCATCTGTTCCCTTGCTGGATAAGGAAGGACAATGGTGATGCTGTAATGTTAAGCAGAATGTTTGTAGTAATTTTAAATACCTGCTAAATGAGAACAGTGCTCGTTGGCTGTAGATCAGGCCTCTACTCTGTGTTGAGAATTGTTTGTTTAAGAGTTGTCATTATGTAGTTGTAATTCAGGATTTCCTCTCAATGGAAAAGTATTTTAATGTGGGTGAAAATAAATAAGGAACTCTGATGGAATCAGAATTTGATGGCCTGGTTTCCTATCAAAAAATGAGACTACTGATCAGATTCCTATTAGTCCTTCCACCGTCTTCTTTCATTTCTTCCAACTCTAGTTTTGTCTAAACCATTCTTAGTTTTTAGCTCTGTGCTGAAAAAAATAAAGTTGCAAATACTAATTCCCCATAAGTTCTATGAAAATAAGCAGGTGAAAGAGAAAAAGCTCTAGATTAGATCAGGGTGGGTAATAACTGTTCCAGCATCCTGCTTGGCAGCACCCAGCCTGCAGGGGCTGTCTCTTGGCCAGTGGAGTGTTGGGATTGTGAGGCAGCAGCAGGAGGGGTGGTGGGACTGAGGAAGGGTCCCAGGTGGGAATCTGGAGGCCACAGCTTGTTGGCCTTACTGCTCACTGCTCCACTTTGTTTCCCAGTTCAGGGAAAGGCAGTCCCACCTTCCTGTCCATAGCTGTGCAATGGGTGATGTGTGTTTCTATGGGTAAAGAGCTGGAAGAGGGAATTTCATGTATAACGTATGCCTGTCAGAGATTTGGGAGAAAAAGCAGTGTGCCTCTGGAGAAAGGGCAACTTCTGGAAAGGAAAATAATAACTTGAGGCATTTTCAAACAGCAGTTTGGACTTCTGGGGTGTTATTATAGCCAGGGCACTTGGTAGGATAACAATAACAAATGCACTTGTGGATAACAATAACAAACGCACTTGTGATAGGAAGTAATGCTTTTAGGTAGTTTTTAACAAAACCTGTTTTCAGATGGATATTGTTTGTAATTTGCTTTTCTTTTGACTAGAGAGTGGTTTGGAATTGGAATCGTAGCAATCTGAAACCATGTTATTTTTTTTGAAGCTTTTAAATAGTGGTGATTTTCAGTTAAGAAGCAATTCTTCAGAAAAGTGTCTCTTTAGAGCTATGCAAAGCAGCATTTAAAGGTTAGTCTTCATGATTTGTCTAAAAGAGATGTTAAATGTGGGAACTTTGGTTCTTTTTCTGGAGGAACTTCTGCTTAAAATTACTTCTGTCTTGTTGAAGCCAATTATTTAAAATCACCCCCCTGTAGCTGAAATAAATGGGACTCCAGAATAAATGGTTGCAGCCCAAGGGAAGAGCTTCAGCCTTGGCTCATTTTAACTGTGCCCATAGTGTTTGTCAGTGATATTGTTCACTCCCCTGTAATTGAATTGCTCTGCCAGGATGGAATGAAAAAGTGCCCAGAGAAATGAAGAGTTTAACAAGGTAGCAGTGTATACATGGTAATTTCTGTTGTAATATTTGATGTTTGTGACGGTTGAACATTTCAGAGGGGGAAAGCAAATGATAATTTGAGGCTTTGCTTGAAGTCGAGATTCCAGAGCTGTATCAGGCCCACAGCTAATTCAAAGAAATAAAATATTCAACCAATTGTTTAAAATGTTTAAGAGCAAACACTAGGGAAGGTCAGCTGCTTTTAAAAGCAGACTTGAATTCAAAAACTTGGAGATGCATGTAGTGTAATACACTAATCTGTGTCCAAACCTGTTCTGTCTTATAAGTGAAATACAGTTGGGAAGGCTGGATCAGCACAGATGTGCTATGAAAAAATTACTGCAAATCAATAAAGATAGCAAGTCAGTGGATATTAATTAAAAGCCCTGCAAGGATGTTTGTCTTGAGAAGTAAATGGTGGTATTGCAGTGCTGTAGCTTAATTTGAAGCAGAGATCAATGCTTTAAAAAAACTCTTAACATTTTTTTACAAGTTAGATTTTTGAATTGAACTTCCTAAAAGATTTCAGCTTATTGTCTTTATTGAGATTTACATGTCAAAGTTATGTGAGGGAGAAAAGGCAGCTGAGGGTAAATAAACTTCCTTCTAAATAAAATTCCTTCTAAACTAGGAATATAGTACAATTTTAATCTTTAAGAAAGACAAAAAAATCTATATAAGCCCATTAGTATTTAGTAAAGCTACATCTTATCCCAGCTTTAATATTTGGAGGTGAAAATAATTATTTTCTTGGAAAGTAATGCAAAGTCCAGAGAAATAGAAGGGAAAGAATTGAAGTAAAAAGAATGACCTAATAAAGCTCTTTTACAAAGGTCTCTTTCATAAGATATAAAATTTAAATCAAACAAAAAGCACCCAAACCAGTCCCCACCAGTAAAACACAAAGAGTAAAACACAAACTTCAAGAAAACCTAAGCTGATCTTCAGGCCAGTGCTCCATTGTATACCTGCATCATATACTTCCAGCATATCTTGTAACACCTGGGAGCTGGGAGCTCACTGCAGTGTTACTGCACATAACTAGCATGAATTTACAACTCCACAGGTACTGTGTACTGTGCTTTATATTCAAATCCTGGCTTGTGATACCTAACCCAAGTTTGCTTAGAAAGACAGGCTTTGTGGGACAAGAGCTAAGTGGTGGGTTTTCTGTGTTTTCAAGTTCTTTTTTCTGTAAAAGAGACAGGCAGGTGAATTTGGAGACTTCAACACATTCCTTTGACTGTCCTGCATGTAGTCAGATGAGGAGGCATCCAGAGGAGGAGCAATTGGCTGTGATGACATTTCATAGCTGTGAGGAAGCTGCAGAGCCTTGAAAGAAGGGCATATTTATGGCTGCAAGAGGATGAAACAAAAGCTGTTTTGTGGTTTCCTTTCTTTGAATTTTGTTAATAAGATGGCTCTGAGAAGAGAACCTGACCTGTGTTGTTCTTCAGGTATGGCTTTGTGTACCCTTGGATGGCACACTGGCTGTTGAGTAAAACCATGGTTTTGCTAATAGCAGTGTTTTCAGAAATGCCCCTCACTTAGAGAACCAGGGTGATTTGTCTCTAGCCCTCCCTGCCTTGTAGCACCAAATCTTGCTGGTACCCAGACTTGAACACATGATCAAGTTGTTGCACAGGAGGTGAGCTGTGGTGCTTGCCATTCAGGTATTTGTGTCCAGTGGCAAATAAAGATAACTTCACTTAGTTTAATTGATTCTCAAATATAGATTTTGTATCAGACCCTGTGTCACAGCCAAGGAGCCTGCAGCCAGGCAAGCATCACAGTTAGCAGATGCTATGAGTTTGTGTGCTGCAGTTACACTGTGACCAGGACATGAACTGTGTGTCGTAATTCTTCTAAGTCTTTGGAAATACCAAGTCTCTATCAATATGTGGGACATCATATATGTTCTTAAACATCTATAATTCTTAAATAAGTTTTTGCATTCCCATTTTGCTACCCTGAATGTAAAATTATCCAGATAGTGTGGTTTTTTCCCTTGTTGCTCACCTGTGTAATGTTCTCCTGCAGACTCTGTTCCTCTTTTTGGCTGTTTCTTTTTTTAACTTAGGTTTTGTTTTCTTTTATTGTGAGTGTGTAGGGTTTTCATGTGGAGGTTTTTATGGGATTTTGTTAGGTTGTTTTTTTTTTCTGGAGTCAGTGAATCAGGAATATTTTTCATATCCACTCCTGTGAGCTTACCCAAGGCAGATAACAAAGATCTCTTGTTGTACGCAGCTTTCTCAACAACTCAGGGCACTGTTAATATTGCCCTGTCAAATCAATTTATTTCAGAAAGAGAAGCAGCACCTGTCAGGGGAGTACAGTGTCTGATAAGTGAGAGTGCTTCGGGGGAGCTGGCCAAGCTTCAGAAGCCAAGCTTCATTGCCTGCCCCATCACCTGAAAACTTCTCGTTTTCTACGCTCTGCACTAACATGTTACACTGGATACAGTCCTGCTCCAAACAGGCATTTCACAAGGGCTGGGGAATTCACTGCAGAACAGTCTGTTACATTTTAGTTATCCATGTCTGAGGTCCATGTCAATGGGAGTTGAAAGATATATTTTAAAGTTCACCTTAGGTTATAGTATCTGCTGTGTGCCAACTTTCTTTTTCTAAAAAAATCATTTCTCAGGGAGTCTGAACTGCCTTTGGTTTGACTCCACACAGTGGCATGCTAAAATACTCCATCCATTATCATTCCTTCTTGCTTGGGTTCCTCTCTGTGCTCCTGCTTGTGTGTGTCTTCAGAGGAAGGCGAGTCTTTTTCTTTGAAAAAAGAGTACTTTGCAGCATGACTAAACTTGAAATAATACAAAAAATTTCTCTGGACAGTTACTGATTATTAGTTGTTTCCTTGAGACTTTGAATCAGTATTCTGTTGTGTCACAGGAAGCATTGAGGGAGTTGGAGCAGTTCAATAATGAACAAAACATTAGTGTCGGTTCATCAGGTGTGCTTGTTCCTGTTCCATGAGGGCTCACACTGAGCCTGGGCTTCCTTGGCTCATCCCAACTCTGTCTTCTGAAGGCAAGAGCATCTTAGAGATGAACAACATGAAACTGATGAATTCCTCTGATTCTGCATTAGAGCTGTGAAAAGCCTATGTGGGATTGCATTGTCAGTCAGGGGGGCTGTCAGTGGCAAAAATGCTTTTAACTCATCCAGTTGAAATAAAATACTCTATGGTGTCAGGATCTCCAAAAAACCTGGGTCAGGCTGTGCTTCTGAGGGGCCTTTTCAGCCTTTTTTGTTTGTTTGATTTGTTTGGGGCTGTTTGTTTTGTTTTGTGGTGTTTTTTTGTTGTTGTTTTTGTGGTTGGCTGCTGTTGCAGTTTGTCTTCAGTGTGGCAGGCAAGGAGGCCCCTGTAGCAATGACTTCCCCAAGCACCAGTAGGGAACCTGCTGCTGCAGCTGTGTGGCTCGTGATACTTGGGCTTGTCTGATCAATAGGGTTTGGTTTGAAAATCTGCCAGTGGATTACAGGGCCTGTAGCATTTGCTGCATAATGATAACAGATAATCCCTGTGTTTAAGAGAATTCTTTTCTTTAGATTAATTTATTCAAGTGAATATTCAAACAAAATCAAAAAGAAAAGAAAAAAAACACCCCAATAAAATGTCTAAGCCTAAGCCAAACCTGTTATAAAATACTTGCCTCAAAAAGAAAAAACCCACCCCTCCCTGATCAAAAATGCCTGTTCTCAGTCCATTCACTTCAGGATTGCTCTGAAACGAAACTACTCTGGCTTTGGTCCAAAATCAATCTATGA
Organism: Molothrus aeneus; assembly: GCF_037042795.1. Lineage (NCBI taxonomy): Eukaryota > Metazoa > Chordata > Aves > Passeriformes > Icteridae > Molothrus > Molothrus aeneus. The sequence goes on from NC_089646.1 coordinate 92,175,233, forward strand.
ATGTGCCAAAAATGTGATAAATGTTAATCAAATGTAATGTAATGAATCAGCTGTGACATTTTATTATGGAAATTAAAAATCATGCAAAACCTTGCCTAAGGAAAATAAATTGTCAGGGAAAATACTAATTTTCATGTGATAATTAAGTTTTCTTTTCCTTTCATTTCCATGTCTAAAAATGTTTCAGTTACACTTTTTATAACAGGCATTTGGTATGAAAGCCATTTCAAGCAGGATTTAATTTATGGAATTGAAAAGAATTGCCTCTCCCACTTAATTGTAGGAAAACAGAAGTGATGTAGGGAATGGTGGTGCTGTTTTGAGGGTCCAAAAGATCTAATAGATTGAAAAAATCCACCTGCACTTTACCACAGCCTTTCTAAGGAATTATGCTGCTGTCCAGTAGTGCCTGTTTTCCTTGTCAATTGGGGAAGAGTCTATGCCATGAGGGCATATTGTACCTGTAATGAAATGCTCCTACAACTTGTCCTCTCAGGGAGAGCCTCAGTGAATGGTGGGCTTTTTCCAGGGACATAGTCCTAAGTGTGAAATATTAATAATGAAACTGTATTTTGTTGGGTGGGCCTGGTGGATTTGCCCTCAAGGTCTTTAATTTGTGGGTCTGTACTGAATCAAAAGGGATCTCTCTGGCAGACGGTGTCTGGTGTGATGTGCTCACAAGCACATGGCAAACCCCTTTGTGAAGTGCCCAAGCTCTGCCCTATGAGCAACAAATGTCTCCTGCATTTTCTCCTTTCATAATCATCCTTCCCAATTTCCATTTCATCTGTGTTCCCAGCCAGCCATGATCATTGTTATGTTTAGTTGTTGTTTGGTTACATTTGTTTTGGTGCAGCATTTTTCACCACTCTGTAAGTGACAGTAAGATCCCTTCTTGGGTGTCACTTTGCCAGCCCAGGCAGGTTCAGTTCTTTGCCTTGACAATGGTAAGACAGGATCTCTCTTGGTGCAGTTTTTCTGTCTGTTTTGGTTTGAATTTGCCTTTCCTGAAAATGTGTGGCTCCTACTTTGCACAGTATGTCAGAAATGGTCTAATTCTAAGTAAGATCTTACAGAGTAGTATTGGAGAGATGATCCTTATTCTATCTGAGCACTTCTGTTTGGATTATCTTTATTTTTACATCCTGAAGTAACATCTGACCATTTTGTGGTTGTATCAAAACCACTTGTGGTCAGCTGTTACAGAATTTCCTCCTTATTTCCAACTGGTAAAATTCATAGCTGCATACAGAAGTTTTTATCAGTCTCCAGGCATGTGACCCACCACTTTTTTTCACTGAATTTTTTCTGTAGCTGTTACTCATCAAACCTGGGTGATCTTTTCCATAGGTTAGTCCAGTCCTCCTGCCTCGGCAGGGTTTCTCAGCTTGGAGCTGTCACCCAACAGATTTCATCAGTGCAGCTTTACCTTTTGTGTAAGTGCTGCTCATTAAAATACCAGGTCAGATTGGTGTCACAATTTGTCCTTGACATGACAGTCCCCAGTAATAACCTCTGTTGCAGCTTCACTTTATTCCTTGACACTACTAATAACACAGATGTTTTGAGGGGATTTCTTGGGAATATTCCAGAGTACTTAATATTTTATCATTTTCAAATCGCAGTGGACAAAAGCCCTACTATATTTAGGATAGTGTACTCAGTTTTAATAATATTGTTTCATTATAAAATAAATGTACAGTAAATGTATTCAGTGCAAGAGTATCTATGAAATTGTTTTTTAAATAGTCCTGCTACTCAAATGAAACACTTGTACTACATCTGTGATACTGATTAACATGAGCAATGTCCTGACAGCCCAACAATGTTATGTGCCACTAGGCAGATGTGTTAAGGATCTCCTGAATTTGGCTGGCATAAGCAGGGCTAAAAACAGGTGTGGCATGTAATTTTGGAAAAAGCTGAGTGCACTTCTGTATCACCACAAATGGTGCCTCTTTGCCATTTCTGATTAAACTGCCACTGGCATCCACATTAGTTAAGGCTGAGTTTTCATACCACAGGACCTTGGGCTCATGGTTCTTTCCCTAACCTTTCTCATCCTCCAGCTGCAAATGTTGTGGACTATTATTTTTGACACAACACAGTTGATATGTTCTATTTTGTCATTATCTCGTTTGGGTGTCTTGACCTGCCAGATTCAAGTAAAGTCTCAAAACCAAAACACTATCACAGAATTTAATCCTTCAGGTCAGATCCTCCTGTGCAAGTTCTCTTTAGATTTTGAGTCATGAGGCATCTTAGAGAAATGCGTTTTGCTTAGTTAAAATATTTGTAAAACCTCACGGACTTGAATTCTCTCATCCTCCAAACATCTGATCTTGCTGTTCTCTGATTCCCTTAAGCACAAAGGGAAGATTCCATTCCTCACCTATTGGTTCTTCCATCTTCCTCGTCCACAGCAGGACATGACAATTGCTCATGGTCTGATAATGCACTTCTGCAGTGCATGGTGGCTTCTCCAGAGGCTTTAGTTGCCACTCTGGTGAGATAAGCAGTGAATGTGAACACAGAGAGGGCATCCAAGCTCTCCAACTTGTTTGTGAATCATTGGAATAGAGGGGAAGGAAAAGAGGAACAGAGAAAGCCATCTTCTGAGGACTGCAGTACAGCTTACCAGCAGTTCTACTGGAGCTCTGGTTTCTTTACCCTATTCAGGAGACAGAACATTTCATGGTAGTTTGCTAGTGCCTGCTTATACAAGCACCAGAAAGTTTTATGCAGTTTATAAAACAAAATTTTCCATTTTGTATCATTTTTGACAGTGACATTTTTGGCACTGAAAAGGAAAATATGTTGAAAATGGATCTTTGCTACAGTTTTCTTTCTTGTATTACTTTACTGTTTCACTGTGACCCCTCTGTTTCATGCTTGATACAGTTATTTGGGAGGTTGTTTTCTGAAATTCTTCAGCTCCGAGGAAAGGCATTTGGAGGCTTGGTGTGGCAGTCTAGCTTGATAGAACATTTTTGGCCTTCTATCGCACAGATAGAATGCAGAGAGCCTTTCCCAAAAAACCTAATGGTTTTTTGGGAAAGACCATCATCTCTTTAAGCACAGAACAATTTATGTTGACAATGCTACTCTTTTCCACTGGAAAGAATCAGTACTTTGAGACAAAGCTGCTGCGTATCCCTGTAGGTTCTTTGATTTAGGTCTGTCAGCAAAGTATGACTGCACAGTGATTGCTGGTTGCATTTGGAGTGCTTAAATATAACTTTGTTTTATTAAAATAGGTGATCTGTCACAGCTTGTCCACTATACCTTCACAAAGTCAGTGTTTTGACATTCTCCAGACTGGCATCTGTAAATATCTGGTAAGTACCATTTTGTCTTCTATGTTAAAACTTTCTTGTGAAATTTGCTAGCAGTCTCATTAATCCTCAAATCCACTTATCCTATGTATTTAATGTATAATTTCAGTACTTGAAAAAGCTTTAAACAAGATTTGGGGGCGTTTAAAAAATACGTAATAACTGTTGGTATCTAAACTTATATGGGTCATTTTGCTCAGATTTGTGAATACTTGAGTTTGTCTTCAAGGCAGTTTGTCCATAAATAAAACACTTCTGGGTTTGGTTTGCTTTTCAAAAGAGCAACCAGCAGCTTTAGATGAGGTTTTTTACTTCATCTATGTATGTAAGTATCTAAAAAATGCCAAGGTGATGGATGCCATGTTCTTTGTGGTGCTGAGCAATAGGACAAGAGGCAACAGGCAGAAATTGATGCTCAGGAAGCTCCTCTTGAACATGAGGAAGAACTTCTTTACTGTGTGGTTGACTCTGCCCTGAACAGATGGCCCACAGGTGATGTGGAGTCTCCCTCACTGGAGATACTCAGGAACTGTATGGACACAATCCTGTGCTGTGTGCTTTGGGATGACCCTGCTTGAGCAGAGCAGGGAGATTGGGCCAGATGACCACTCTGGTCCCAACTGACCCAATCTGTGGGTTTTACAGCCTGTCTTCTAATCCTGAACATGCCTGAGCTGAAGATGAGGATGGCAAAGCCAGAGCTGGGTAACAGAATGGTCAGGGACAGAATCTGCAGTTCCCTGTGATGCTGCCTGATGAGAGGGGGGATCACAAGGTCTGCTTCTGCCCTGCTGTCAGGGTGGTTCTGTAATCTACCCAGTGTCTGCCATTCTCTGCTTGGAGCCATACTGAGAAGTTACTAGACCAAAGCTTCTGTAGGGAGTAGCTTACCTATAACCATAGTCTGGATTTTTAGGGGTGGATGCTGACTTAAATCAGCTTTTAAAAAGGGTATATGTTCTACTGCCCTGTCCCTTTGAGAGCAAACCATTAAATGGGGTTTTATGGTTGGCAAGGCTGCTGCCCAAGGTCTCCAATTGGCTGCTGACACCTCTCAGGGAGCAAAGGCACCACAGAGGCAACATCCTATATGAGAACTTATCTGAGCAGCCTCATCCACTGGACTTGCATAAATTGAAATGTCTCTGTTCCTGTCATCTTTCAGACTGGCTGACCAGCACATTCCATCAGTAGTGTTGGCTCAGCTGTCTTCAGGATGGTTCTGTTTATCCATCTAGATCGCTGCCATTATTTCTTACTTACAGTTGATCAGGAAGAATGTTACTCATTTTAATTGTTTGGTGCCTCAGTGTCCTGTAGTATTCAGCAGGGTCGTGCTGACAGCTGCAGTCCCACCTTTTGTCAGGCAAATGACCATCATCATCCTCCTCCTGCCTCTCCACCTGACTGGCACAGGTCAGCCTGGGACAGCAATCTGTGCTCGTGGCCTTGAAATACACCCAGTGTCTTAGGCTGGAAGGATTTAAAATTTCAACTCATAGTTGTTCTGTATCTCTTACCTCTCACAAGTAATGGTATGAATGAAACACATTTCACATTTCTGTAGCTTGTACTTTATTGATCTTTTTTCTAAACATTTCTGAAAGAAACAGCTGACCTTGTTAAGTGAACCAATTCACTCAGACAGCTTAAAACAGTGTACTTGCAGGTGAGCAAATTAGACTACTCTCAAATTCCTTAAATAGTTCTTTAAAGGTAAATGGTGCCACACTAGCAGTGCATGATTTTTTTTATGGCTTTACAAGACAAAAATCTAGGGTACTTACTCCATAGTACTTCAAAATTTAAACTGCTTTCTAATTCACTGCCTCTACAAAAACCAAGATTTTTTTTCTAAATTATTTATCATGCCTATAAAATCCTTACTGAACATGATGTTCTCTCTTTAACAACAGCAGAGCATCACCCCACTTTGGGCTCACCATATATTTCATTAGCTTTGATTAACCTTGGTTCATAAAGCTCCTGTTGGGCTTCAGAGGAGACTCACCCTGGTGAAAATCCAGTAGAGGCTTTCCTTTCTGAAGCATAAATCAGAGTTTCCTTCTACCTCAGTGACTGCTCACTGCCATTTCAAGACTCAGAAAGCCTTCCCAGTCCCATGATATATGCTTAAAAGGAAAGACCTGTTCTGCCCAGAAGATTGTTTGTGCCCGCACTGTCATTCAGAGCAAGGCTCAAAGCAGTGCTGTATTTTGCAAATATGTTTGAGATGAATGTTTGTTTAGAAGGCATGGAATGAAGATGTCAATTTAACCTTCTGTTGGTATGGGTGTCAATTTATTGGGAAAGCAGGGATTTGAAAAAAGGCAGTGGTCTGTAGAGTTTGAACAGAAACAAAGTAATAGGTGTCGCCACCTATTAGGAAAGCTCTAAGTTTGTTTGTATCCCAGCAAAAAATCTTCTGTATAAAGTGATGAATTTGGGTTGTTGATTTTTCTTTTTTTTTTTGGTCTTGTTTTAATACAGGTTGGATTGGTTGTAATACCTGATAGCACAGCTGGATCTGTTCTATGTGCCATAAATAAGCTCTTGGATCAAGCCTGCATCATAAGTGAAAACCTGCACAGGTTCTTGGCCTCTTGTTGTTACAGTCTTCTGTACTTTCTGCTAACTATAGACAGAGAGGAGGCAGAACATTTACAGAAAAGGTAAAGCTGCTCTTCTTACCACCTTGTCTCTATCTTTGCAGCCACAAGTATTTAGAGATATGAAATGAAAGGATACCATCCCCCTCCCCCCAGAGTTTTTTTTTCCTGTCTCTCTTTTGCTTACTTCAAATCAGTACTTAGATTTAAGAAAAATACCCGCAAAGTTACCAGGAATTACTTAAAACAGTAACTGAAGAAGGTTTCATCTCCAATTGTTCTACTTGGATGTCAAAACCATCCTGATTTTGTAAAGTTGGATATTTATACCTTAATCTTTGACCTTAGCTTCATCAGATACATTGAAAAGCACGATGTATAGGATTTGGCTTTATGAATACGTCCTCTTAACTGATCAGATGTTTTAGTTTTAAAACTTCTTAGGCATCATTACATAGACTGCAAAGCCATTTGATTTAAAAAACCCAAAAGCTACAGATAACGAGTTCAAATAAATTCACCTGAAATGCAGGACTGTCTTTAAACAGGTCAAACTTTTCCATATACAGAAAAGTTGTTAAAAGCTTCCTGAAAATTCAAAGCCCAAGTCCTTCTTCTCTTACTGTATTTAATGATTTGCATATCACAAAGAGCTGAGTCCATTATTTAACTTCTTTATGAATCTTAAACAAAGATTCAGGTGTACCTGAAAAGTGACTGAAACAAAAACCTCTTCACAGCTGCATGAAGCAGAAATTGCACTGCATGACAGATTAAGCAACAGGACAGGGTTAAGGTTCCAGGATTAAGCTTCCAGGACAGGGCTTTAATTTTTTTCCAGTGCTGTACAAAATTCTGGAATATTTTCAAGTTTGGCATTTTCTGGTACAGATTTTCTGCTTTGCCACTAATTCTGGTGAACGCAGCTGGTGTGATTGGATCCACAGAAGCAGCTTTCCTTGTACAGCCATGCGGCCAGTTCACAGAATCGTCCTTGAACTGTGTGTCCTCAGTCATTTCAGTTTTGATTATCTTTCCCTCCCAGGGACATGCTGTGGAGATCATGCATCTCTGCATTAGCACTCCTGCCACGGCTGCTGAGGCTGATGCTGCAAAGCCTGCAAGTCAGCAGGATCTGCCGGGAAGAGCTGCCCGTTGTTGCTCAGCTGCTGCGCCTGCTCATGCAGCACGGGCAGCTCAGGAGCCATATGATCACTAACGAGTTTCTGGTGCAGCAGATCATCAAGGACATCATGGTATGAAACTCCTTCTTGTTTCCCAGACACCACATGTATGTTGTGTTCATTTTTAAAAATCATTGCAAACGGTCAAGAAGAGCTGTTTGCAAACAGTGGTGGTGAAAGCAGATGTAAGGCATTATGGTGAATGTGTTCTCTAACCTGCAGGTTAGGAGGGGATTGTTTCTCTTTAGTGTTGAAAATGCCACAACCAGTTGTTGTGCTGTTCTGCTGTAGGTGGACTGCATTTGTATTTGCTGGGTTTTTTAAGCCACCGACATAATCCTGAGAAGAGGGAATTCCTGGGCTGGGCTGGTCTGGTCTGTTGGTAGCAGTTTTCCTTAGACTGGGCAGGGGCACTCTCCTGCACTGGTAGCACCATGCTCATTTGCATTTTGATTGCCTATAAATTGCAGAATTGCAAAGTAAGTGAGCCATTCTAATTAAGAGTAAGGAAAGCACATCTGGTGCTAACTCACACACTTGGTAATGCAATGACTTAGTGTACCCAGTTGTAACACTTTATTATTTGGGCTTTAACAGACACATCATGTTGAAATGTGTAAAAGAGAAGAACACTGTCACTGTGTGCAGGGGAACAGGGCTATCTTGTACCTTTAACAGTGCACCTGATTATCTGCAAAAACAAAGGCAAGTTTTGCAAGTACTTGAGTTTTACCTTTTTTCTCCTTTTTAGACACTGAAGAGTGGTGAAGTTCAGGAGCAGTGGCTCACAGACCTCCATTACTGTTTCAACATCTACCTTGCCTCTCATCCCCAGACACCTGGCCCTATAAACACAGTATATTGAAGAGGTCAAACTGCATTTATTGTAAAGCATTTACTTCTATTTAGTTTTGAATGGAAGATGTTGGAACAAAGCTTGTCAATTTTTTTGTAAGTGAAACAATAAAAATTTTACAGAGAACTACAATACCTCTATTGCCTTTTTTTTTTCCAAGCAAGGTAGATCTTAGTGGAAAGCGTTTTAGTAAAATGTGAGGGGTGTTGAAGCCAATCCAGTCCTTGATGCTGAAGAGCTTGCAGAGAAACAGACTTCAACTGACTGCTCATCTATTATTTTGAAACATCACATTATTAAAAAAACAATAGAAAAATATTAAGTAGAAAAACATTAGAAAACAATATGCTTTAGAGTAACATATTTTATTTTTGCTGAGTTCATATTTTTAAATACTTTGTGCAAGGTAAATACTGTACACTGTGGCAGCTCTAAAGCTTTACAAGAACTTTTTTTTTCTCTACAGTAGGGCCCATCTTTTCTTGCTTCTCTATTTAATGCACATAGAAAATGAGTTATTTAAAAAAATGGTGATAATTTCAAAGGGTAGAAAACACAGCCCTAATAGTTTCCATAGGTTGTGAAAGCAATTTCTTTAGTGTTTTATGTCAACATGTCTACATTTCCTTCCAAATCCATAGTTAGCTAAGGAACAATTTTTTCTTTAGTGGAGAAGTGGAGCATGAAGGCTGTTCTTCCATTCCTGCTTGGATTTTGGAATTAATTTAATGAACTTGAGGTAAAATTGAACATTGGTCTCTCAGAACTGTAGTATCTTTAGTACAGTTTCCCTCTTTTTTGAAACGCTGTTTGATAAACACATTAAAAATTCCTACTTTTTGCAATGGAAAGCTTTGATTGCCTCTGCAGTGTTATTGCAATACTGGGCATAGTGCTTCATTTTCTGTCTTCAAATGCAATTCAGATTTCATCCTGTGTTGATAAAGAAATTAACAGTTGCATTTAAAAAACAGTTTGTACACAAAATGAGTCCAGCTCTTTAGCAGTCTGCCTGGCATGTAATGCTGTGATAATACAAAACTGAAAATGTTCAAGTTTAATACATCATAGATGGCTTATACATTATGAAAGATAACAGCTGTACCAGAATAGATTTTAAATTCCAAACATTGTTTTGCTTAATGCTTCGGTCTTGTATTTTTTGGTTTTGCAGCAGTGGTTGGTCTCATGTTGTATGAAAATTGCCTTGATTTTCCCATATTCTCCAACAAATTAACACACTGTAAGTTGCTCACTGTAAAAAAACAAAATAGTTTTGATGAGTAACCCTAGTGGGTAAAAAGCAGCTTCATCTACACTATGTTCTAGATTTCATAAGCAGCAAATCTGCTGGGAGCAGAAAATGCCTTTTTCCTGGCATCTCACTGCTGATTGTCTCCCAGTGGAGTTTGGTCTCTGCAGCACTGGGTAGAGCTTGTGTGGAACACTGATGATGCTGCTGCTGCCTGTGGGACTTCAGCAGCCTCTCATGGGCGCAGTGAGGTTCACCCCCATAAATGAATCTAGGGCTCCAGACTAACACTATATACTCTTGGCTGAATTTGCTGAAGAGCAGAAAGAGATAGTGTTGAGCAATCTTTAGCAACATGAGGCTCTTTCTAGAAAGTCAGGGAAACTAGTCCAGGGGCTAAAGTGAGTACTCAGAATTGCTCATGCAATGTTTTTTTATGTCCTGTAATGTGCTACAAATAATACACGTGTTTTCCTTCCCCAGGTTTGTAAAGATTAGCTGCAAACATTTCAGTGCTTTATTCCAAGCTGGAATGGGATAAAGGGTCATCCCAAGTGCAAATCCAAATGTTTCATTGAGGGTGTGAACTCAGCACATCTTAAGGACATCTTTCTAATGCCAAGAGTTGCAAAACCTGCTCCTTTGCGACTCTGAACACACTTTGATGTCCACAGTGAAGCAAAGAACCAGGCTGTCTGGTTCTGCTGCAGAGCACCTCTTTTAAGTGCAACTTGCTGAACTGCCAAAAGGAATCTATTTTATTTTAAAAAGCCAAACAAACTAGAAAAAGAACAAATTTCAAGTTCTGAAATGTTTTAATGGTAACAATCTTAAAGGGCCTATTTGCCAGAATATTCCAAAGCACTCACCCCATGCCTTTATAACCCATCCCTTTTCTACCTGTCACCCTTTACTGAACATTTCCTTTGCACATCCTCTGTGTACCCCCCTTTCCAAAGTGTTTGACTGAGTTGGGTGTCAATCTCCATCACAGATTTGTCACTGCATGCCTCTTCCATGAGCTCTCTGAACATTAAAACTCAGGCTGACAGTCAGCCTTCACCTTGCCAGATGTACCTGCTGCAAGGGAAGAGTGAAACTGAGCAGTCCATTCTGACCTACTCCAGGCACCTACGTCAGAAACGGAGCATCTGGCATTAGCCACTGACAGCTCTGAACTTTTCCAACAAACGTAATGTTGTCATGCACAAAGGCAGGCAGATGAAAAACATGTTATTGTCTTTTAAGTAAGGGCTAAAGTTCCCTGAGCTCCTATTAGGTGAATAAAAGTAGGTAGTGTTCTAAAGGAACTGGGCAGAGTTCCTATCACTAACCTATTCGTCACCAAGTTATGAAAGCAAAGGCCACTCCAGCCTCAAGAGAAAGCCTTTTTATTTCAGAAGACAGGGAAATCTGTTGTCATGAAAAGTTAAACAAAAAGAGCTAAAAGCTCTTTTAAAATTTAGATTTGTATCTGCATGAAGAGTGGCAATCAAACACCTGTCTGGTCGTGCCTCTTAATTAAAACAGTTCCCAGACACTGAAAGAAAAAGCCCTCTTGTCTCTTCTTAGTGAAGCAGAAATTCACCTACAGTTTTAACAAACTCAAGGATAGGTCCACTGTCAGATTTCCTTCTGACTTCAGAGTGGTGTTAAACTACTTGGAAAATATATTTTACTTTCCTTTACAAATTACCTGAACTTCTGCCTCCTTGAAGCAGTTGCTGTGTTCCCATCTAGCTGTGGCCTGTGTGACTGAGGTGTGGCACAGCCAGGAACACCAAATGCCCAGCAGGGCACTAAACCTTCACGTGGTGAAGCACCAACATTACCACAGCTCCCAGCCCCAAGTAAGTCCATCATACACTTTAAAAAGTCTGACAAATGGCATTTAGTAAAGAAGTTTTTCATCCAGATCACTCAAGGATAGAAGTGCAGTGCTTAGTTAAGCCCAAAAGTGGTGAAAGAAGGAGTGTGCAATCACAAACAGTTTGCCAGTAGTTATGCATTTTGATAAGACAGCCCAGTTCTTAAGCAGATTGATTTCTTATCTAAGGAGAAACCAATCTCAGGTATGTAAACATCAAAGTATTCTTAAAATGGATGTGTCCTACCTGAGACCAGCTGCACGTCAGAAAGTTTCAGCTTAGGAGGAGATCTTGTTGACTGACACACTTTGCCTTCCTGAGAATGCCCTTTAACAAACAATGTGAACAGCTCTGTGTTTATCACATAGACATGTGGTTGTGCATAGCTACAAACTATTTCAGTAAGCTACAGCATTATTTTATCCTAAAAATTACTCTCATTTTTTATGGGGAAACTCATGAGACATTCCATATGACAGAAAATTGTTGACAACCACAACTGAAACTTAACAAATGTTAAAATACATCTTGCTATAAAAAAAAAAGTTGCCTTAAAAAAAAAAAGGAAAATAAATTTATTAGCTTTATTTATTTTATCCTTTTTGGTTCTCAAAGCTACAGAGCCATGCTAGAAGTGACTTACCACCTGTTAAAGTACATATGGTTAGCATATCCTTACTCCATCAGTGATCCACTCTGTAAAGGAACTCAACGTCTAGAAGCAACACTTTTCCTCTACCTTTTCTTGCAGATGCATTCCTTTGCATGTGCACGTTCAGGCACAGTGCAAAGCAGTGCAAAATTATAAAAGACAATCTTGCTCTTGCCATAAAGACTACATCTTCATACAGGAAAGTTATCAACATGGAACATATTCTTCGTATGAAAATATTTTTAAAACAGTACAAAACAAACAAACAATCAAGTTTAAAACAATGCTTTAACAAACCAAACCATGATCCAGACAGCCAGCTATCCCCAGCTTAACTGCTCTGGTCTCTTTCCTCATTGATATATGTGAGCAGCTCTGGCAACGGAATTATTTGATTGCTCAAGACCTGTGCTGAAATAATGCTGTGTGGGGATTCAAACAGCTTTAGCTGCAGCCATTTTAAATCACTGAGTTGTTTGGTTTATTTAACCTGAAATAGAAATACAATTGCCCAGAACACATGAGACTAATTTTTATAAATAGCTGAAATTCTTAACAATTAGATAAGAAGTGCATAGATGAATACATTCTGTTATAAAAACAAAAGCATAGTTATACAAATAAATTATAGTGAAAAGAAAATTACCATATATCTGCTTTAGGATGGACTGCTTGCTGGTTTTTATGGCTGAGCTGGTTTTGTTTACAGATTTCAGATTTTTACATGAAGGAACTGATTTCAGAGGGCTATGGTTCAGCTGCTTCTTCCAAGCAACCTGAATGAAGAAGGCAGCTGCCTCTTGTCTCCATTTGTCTTCGTCTTCCTTGCAGTGCCGCTTAGCACTCAGGAGCTGAAACAACTCCTGTCTTAGCTGGTAACTAGAGAGCAGAAAAGAGAAGAGCACTTGTTTTAGGTGACCTGTTTTAACTTCCGTGCTTTCCATGCATCAGTTCACATGGTGGATTACATGAGTAACTGGGAAAACAGAACTCCCACTGATGTGCTAAGTCACTTGGATGAGAAATGTTTGTTCAGAAGAAAAAGTAGGAGTTGGGTTCAATTTTGGATGCATCCATTATTTCACACAGTTAGTAAAGATCTGGCATAACAGGTATCAAAAGTTACAGTGCTTCAACATCAGCTGATCAGCTGCTTTATAAATAGAAAATCATCAGAAGACAAAACTATAAATATTTATGGTAACAGTATAATCAGCACCGCTTCCACTTTTTCACCATATTCAAAGCTTAGTAACACCAAACTTTCTCGTGTGCCTTAGCACCTCATGTCCTCAGTCAATCAGTGCAAGAGACAAACCAAATCTGCCTCCTGTGGGTTCCACTGCACATTTCCTCTACAGAAAACTGAGCTGCTCTCCACCCCTCCTCTGAAGATGCTCCCCTCGCCTTGTTTTCAGCAATCTGTGTTCTTTCCCTTCCCTTGAAAGGCTCCCTGTCTTCTGACCCAAGCTTGCCCCAGTTGCTTTGATCTTGCACACAGTCACATTCCTCTGTGAGTGGCAGCAGCAGATTATGTGTCCCTCACACTCTGGTGGCAAATGGCACCGGCAGCAAGGAGCTGTTTGGGGATTTTTCCGCTGGAATCGGACGTAAGCGTTCAATCGGATATCGGCGTTTCACGCTCACAAGTCAATTAACTGGCTTAGCAATTAACTCTGAATCCTCCCAGTACAAACCTGTCACAAATGAGCATTGAGTAACACTTGTAAAATATTAATTATAAGTGTTTGGTAACAGGCCAAAACACATTGATCATCATCCCCTCTGGCATTCGAAAGGGCTTCTGCTGGATGCCCGGTAAAGCAAAGGAGAAAGGAGAGAGAAAGAGGTGATTTTTTCTGTTGCTCCCTCCGCAACAAGTTCTAAATTAAAACAAAAGACAACAAGCCAAATACAAATTGTTTAAATATATGTTCTAAGCCAATGAGCTACATAATTCAAACAAAGCAGCAGCCATACACAAAAAATGAGTACATAAAAGCACACTAGAATGCCAAATGGGGATGATATGCTCCATTACAGCCCAAATAATTTTAAACTTCCAATAAACTTAGTAAATTACCTCTGTGAAATTTGCTGGGTGAGACAAATGTATTTAATCTTAATTTAGTGAAGCTTCAGAATTCAGGCATGTACTGTTATGCAGCTCATTGAAGTACATAAATGCAGGCAGCAACTGCATCTTGTCAGGGCCTGCAAGTTGTGAAGCATGGTATGAATTCAGAACAGGAGTATTATTGAGACAGAGGGAAAAAATGATCCAGTCTTAAATAATATGCCACTTTTAACTTTTCAACACGGTAAGAGAGGAAAAGAAAGTGAAGAGAGAGCACAGTTGCAGTGACTTGCTAACATAACTTGAGCTAAGGATGGGTTAAGTGAATACTTAACTGCAGAAAAAACAATTGGGGAACTGTTTTATACTGGAGCAGAAAAGAATACTAAGCTACTCTCTTGGAATTCAGTAATTACTGCCAGATGCCTTTGCTGATACGTGAAATGACCCATTCACAGTCACTGCACCTTTGCACCCAGCTGAGATTTCAAGTTTGCAGAGAACTTCTGGTAGTTTTTAGCAACAAGAAAATGACTGTGAGGCTCTGACAGTGAAAGATGTAGGCAGTTATCTGTACAGCAAGTGCTCTATATTGTTTTAATTCAGCTCTCTCCTAACAGATCATTCTGATCCTAGTGAGAAAAAAGGAGAATGGGACCAAGTTTGATACAACATGAATCTGACATGGCGCCTTAAAATATACCTGATGCTTAGTCAACAAAAGTACTGCATATAAAAGAAAAGTGGAATATCCACGTGGAGAACAACAAAGCTGGCAAGTGGTATTCTCACTCCTTGTTACAGAAGCTCTAATCTTAAAAACCACTGCTGGCCAAAGTATGCACACAGCAATAATATATTTTAAAAATACAGCTTGACTCCAGCGGGAGAACAACAGTGACAGCAACCAACTTATTCCAGCTTCTGTCGGCGTCCTGTGGGCCCTGGAGCATGGTACAGGCCCTGGTGCCCCCCAGGAGAGAGCACAGACACAGAATCTGTAAGCCTCACTGAGCAGGATAAGCAATTAACCTTTGGCAAGCCACACACCTTAGAATATACACTTTTGAGAAGTACATTTATAAAGTTTGCAGATTTGGGAATTGAAACATTCTCCTGAGACTGGCAAGTATAAGACACTTAAGTAGACCAGTACCACTCTCCTGTTGTGTTTGCCTTCAATAAGTAAATCAAGACTATAAAATTTTCAGAGTGAGACAAATGCATTTAGTTCTAATTTAGAGAAATTCCAGAACTCAAGCATGTACTTCTACATGTTTCTAACACAGAATTACACAATAACATTGTATAATTTTACTGCTGTCTACTAGTACATGTTATTTACCATGTGCAAGTTTGGAGGAAAAGCAAACACAGGACTGTGGAAGAACTGCCAAACTAATGTCTCCTGCAGCTTTGCAGAATTTAAGATCTTTGTTAGTGCACTATGAGTTCTTGCAAACAGAAGAAAGATATTTACTTTTCACTATTAAGTATTTAAATAACAAATGTATTTAAATAACAAATGTAACTTAAACAATCTTTAATCCCCACAATATCCAAAATGCAAAGGGTTAGTAAGTGCATGCACTTCTTGGAGAGAACACACACCATCCCTGCTTCAGCAGGTGCACAGTTTGGAAAGGCCTATCCAAAATCTGTGAAGTAGTAGTGAATGGAATGCAGATTTCTGTGCAGGTAAGGCAGCTTAATGCATGGCTTTGGATCCCAGTTCTTGTAGGGAAATTTGCACTCACTACACATGGTTCTGCTTTGTCTTAGAGCCACAGCAAGTGCCTGCCCCTCTGTAATAGAGGATTTTAAACTAGTGTTGAGAGAAAGCAGCAGAGCCAGCAGCAGCATCACTTGCAGATACACTCTCCTAACCTACTCCTGGCTTCCTTTAGCTTTTGATATCTGAGTGATCTGAACCCATAAGACAGGAACTTGGGATCTACGTCAGAAAAGAAGGCCAAGGAGCAAGCAGCAGAGAGAGCAGAAGTGGTGGAACCCTGGAAAAAAAAGTGGCTGCTTTGCCTCACAGTTCAGAGGAATATGGTGTGAAGTCACAGAACCACAGAGTGGTTTGGGTTGGAAGGGATTTTTAAAGACCATCTCCTCCACCCTCCCTGCCATAGCCAGGGACATGTTCAACTCAGAGTCCCTCAGAGAAACTGTTAAACTCAGTGAGAGACCAGGAAAAAATATTAGTAAACATATGCAATTTATAGTTTTCAGCATCCAGTAAAATCAAAGAAAGTTTAAAAAAAGCCAAGAAATAAGAATAATTTGCATATTATATACTTCCCTTACATACTCTTCCTGCCTGTTTTGATAAGAAACTAAATATTCAGGAGCATGTACTTGTAGAATGACTGCATTTCTGAGGCTGAAACTCACACATTCATGAAAGCAGGATAATGCTGTGGAAAGCATTTTTCTGTAGAGCTGTTGTTCCTGCTTAATCAAGGTATTCAAGCTACCTTCAAGTTTTGTCAATAAACACTCAAAGCTCCCAAACATTCTGTGGTTTGATTATCTGGTTAAATGTTAGGTCAGAGCACAATTTCAAGTACGTCACCGAACTCCAGGGTTAGGGAAATCCTGATGTGCACTCTCTAAAGAAATATCAGAGCTTGAAATAGAAGTTTAATGATTTCTCTGACTATTAAAAGTCATCACTTACCTTGCATTTTTTATGAACTTACTAATGTAATTCTACACCACTGGAACCCACTTCCCCTTGTGTGGAGAAAGATTATTGTGGAGAAAGATTATTAAATGCCTCGTTTAGCACTGGCAACATTGTAAGCAAAATAAAGCACATTGCCAACAAGCCTAGTTTCATTTACATCTACTTGTATCTCACTCTTTAGCCCCTGAAGCAGTCATCTTACCTTCTCCACGTCCTCTGTATGACTGTGGCAGCGTAGTTCTTCTTCCGAAAAAGCTCTTTCCTTTTTCTTTCTTTTTCTATGATCTGCATTCGAATCTCTAAAGGGATTAGTTCAATATTTGTACTTTGCCATGGAACAGAACATAATTGATCATCTGCATTCCTGGATCCAATTATGCCCGTTTTCTCCAAGTTCAAACCGTCATCAGAAGCAGAACATGCTATTGGGTTTCTTGGCACAGTCCTGGTAGTTTCTGCCTCAGCAGACAATAATGAAGAGGCCTTTTTTGCCATTTCATTGTTTCCCACTTTGACAGTTTGTTCTACAGTATGCAGGCTGTCATTTCTGCTGCTTACAAACACTGTTTTGGCACTTCCTGGTCTACTAGAACCAGCTGGTGAACATCTCTTATCATTCACCTCTTTATTTCTGGGTTTCTGCTGGTGCCTTTTGCCTTTGGAAGAAGCTTCACCCGGCTTTGAGTTTTGCGCCGTTCCACCGGTACAACCAACATCCCAGAAGAGCGCAGCCCTTCCTTCACCGTGGTCCCTCCTGCCAGAGGGAGGCTGACTTGGATCCTTCAGCTTCTCCCCAGCAGAGGCAGCCCTACAGGCAGGAGCAGAAAGCCTCCTGCTCCTCCTAGCACAGGCATCCGTTGTGTCGACAGCGTGTTCCTTGTGCTTCTCTCCATCCGGCTCCACAGCAGCTGCAACCTGAGGTTTCACTTCAACTTTTGTTCCCTCATTTGCTTTGCCACAGTGGAAATGGACACAGCTTGGCTTGCTTTTGAGATGTTTCCTCAGTGAATCTTTAGACAGAGAAATTGAAAACAAATTCAGTCTCTGACCCAGCAAAACATAATTTATGTCTCTGATTTTTTTGCTCAGTGACCTTTGGGGCACACTAGGATTCACTTAAATGAACAAAAAAATGCAAGCAGGAAGAATCAGAAGAGGACATGATTGCCTGTCACTGTAGAGTCATAAATGCCTTCATTTGCTTAATGTTGTACAAATGGTTTTCTTTCTAACATTATATTTGAGTTAGATGCCTGAAAAACTCCTGCTCTATCCACGATGTATCCTGGCACAGGATAACCCACTCACCCAGGAAGCCCAAAGCACTTGGCTTCTCAGCACTTCCCTTGACATCCTGCATGAAATTATCAAGTCCTTCCTATTTCTCCCTTGCTGCTGTGTGATCACTGCTTCTAAATACTCTGGTGAGGGTGACTTGGAAGCCAGAGTGGAGTGCAAAACTGAAAATTCCCCATCTTCCATCCACCTTCCATTCTGCTTGGAAATTAACAGGAGAATGAAAAAATAGACAAGAGAGGATGAAACATAACAGACAGGATGTTACAGGGTAGGTAGGAGGGAAAATGAAAAGAGAGAGATCTTTGATACACTGTCATTCCAGAAAATCATCTGGATCATCCATAATCTGACGAAATTATGCTGTATTTGTAATGCCTTTACAAGCTACCCTTTCGACTGGATAACCAGATCAGAAAATACCCAACAACTGAATCATGGTTTTCACAGCCCAAGGTGTCTAAGTTTATATTTAATTCCAATAAAATGACCAAAGAAGTCCATTAAGGTTTTGGTCACAAGAGGATTGATTAAAACACCTAATGAGAACTCACTGCACAACTTCATGGTTTGATCCTTGTTCCATCAACTTTCCTGGCATCACTTCAGTAGCAAAAAGAGAATGCATACCTAAAAAAGGCATAGCATTCTTTCAAACACCAGTTGGATGGAGTGAGAGGATAAATCCAGCGTAAAAACCAGAGCTACCATTTCTCCATTTACATTTTTCATGTGCACCACAGATATGTCAAATATCTCTAATCTTATTTTCTCTGAATGGTGCAACTAATAGAACAATTGCCCGCAGCCTATTTTCACATATTCTAGGTATTTTTATGGACATCATAAGACACTGTACTGGTGCTTTTCACTACTTCACCCAGAGTAAAAGAATCTGTATCTAACTCTACCCTGCTGCACAAATTGCTCAAGTGATGAAAGAATATGAAATCACAGAAGGACAAAATGGGTGCTATATATAAAATATCCCCAAGAAGTGGACAAAGCAGATAAACAGCACAATTTAAAAAGATCACAAACCTTGCCTGATCTTATGACCTCCACTCTGAGGCTCTGCCGACAGGCAGCTCTCCTTTGGGGTCCCTTTGTCATGACCAGCTTTAGGTGAACCTCTGCTGTTTCTCCCTGGCTGGATCTGTGAAGCATTGAGGGACAGAAGCCTCTTGCTCTGTGTGTCAGCTGCTTTGCTGGGTAACCTTGGGACACTGGTGGCCTTCTCCCGATTTGTGGGATTCTGTTGTACCTGAAACTTGCTTTGTTCCACGTTCTGCATCCCTTTCTGCAGTTTGGCTTCTTTCCTCTTGCTTTCCTCTTCACGTTTCCTGCAATTACAGCCCATGCCATAAGAATTTTGAAGATTAAATCTTGGGAGCACGTATCTAACTTGAACACACTCCTCTCTAAAAATCTGACGCTGCCACAACAAATCCTTGATTTGACATTTTTTGGTGAGAAAAGGACACATATTGCACTGAAATGTCTTAACTTGATCCAAAACAACAACTGACTTGCAGCTACAGCCTGATGAAGGTTAAGTCCCTGTCAGGCAGCTGCCCATTCAGTTTGCAGTTGTTTTGACTGATCTTAAAACACTCACTTATTGAAAACAACTAAATTTAGGAGGTTTTATAAATATACAAAAATTAAAAGCAGGATTTTAAAAAGAATCACAACACTAATAACTATGTTTGTAATTACTAATGAGCAATATTTTCAGGTGAGTAGTAATGCAATGCACTGTATTTGAAAAGCAAAAACATTTAACAAAAGACACAATATCTTTGAAAATTATTTTTTCGTACCTAAATGTGTCAGTTAGCACAGACAATTATAAACCAACTTTGAACTAGCTACCGGTACTAACTTGCTGCTATGTATTTTTCATTGGATAAATGGATAATTAATTTTACTGAAACATTACATGTCATTTAAATTACAAATACTGATAATATGAGATGTGAATTAAAAACTCGTGTGCACCTAGTATGCCAATTACATGGTAACATTTGGATTCCCAGTATTAAATAAGTCATGCATCTCTTAATGGAGTAGCCATAAAAGAGAATTTTGAACAATCTTACGAAAGGTGCATCCATTGAATAAAATTTTGCAGCCCATTTTGAAATATAGTGGGCTGTCATTGCACTTCATCTTTTAAATTCGTGCTCCTACCAAGCAGAATAAACCCAACTGCACCCGGCAAATGTTACATCCCTACTCCCACTGAACTCGTTTTTATAAATGAAGCCCTGGCTGCTGGATGAAGTGACACTTTTCCTGTTGGAACGGACAGGCGGTAAATGCCGTATCATGTAGCTGCCTGGTATTTTAACTTGCTTCCAGTGCTCCAACACAGTGTGCAGACTGTTGCCACATCACCTCCCAGCACGGCGTGTGACAGGTGAGTTATGCAGCACGCCAGCCCCGGATCCTGTGAGCGGTGTCACTGCCAGCGCGTGTCACTGCAGCGCGAGCTGCCAGCCAGGAGCCCGAACTTTATCTGTCAGTGCTATCTTATCAGCTATGCTCTGCAGGAGAAGCTGATTGAACTTTGCACCTGAAAAGCTGCTAATTGATCTAAAAAAATACACTCCTAGCAGCCTGGGATTCAGTATTCCCTCTGGCATGAAAAAAAAGTGGCTGCTTTCCATTAATATTGGCATTCCACAACCGGACTATGCGGGGATGTTGGGACTGTGTACAGTATGGATCTCACTGCCATTACTGTGCCATTTGAGCTGATAAATCAGATCTTGCTATTCACAGAATAGTAATTTTCTATTCTTCACCAGAATGGGCAGCCTGTTACCAATGTCCTCCATTCAGGGTATTAGAAAAGGAAGTGTGAGATGGGCTGTGTGATACACAATCAAGCTGGAGCGACCCGCACTCCTCTGATGGGCAGATCAACTCGAAACAGCAACTTCAGCAACCAGTACCAGTTGTAAAGTTATTGAAATGAAATGATGCAGGACCAGAAACCAAGAAGTAAAAAGGGTTTGTTTTTTTCTTTAAAGGTTTTATCTGTGTGCTAATTTTTCAGATTAAACCGAAGAAAGAATAAAGGGAAGGGATTTCAAAGCTCCCTATTCATAAAGCATCATCACAATTGTCACAGTACAGCTTAGTTGAATAATAGATTCCTGAATACATATGACCCTCCCCTTGTGTTTTGCTTTATTTAATCAGAAATTCAATTCATATTGCAGTGAAGGATCTCTTTGAAATTAAAATTTCCAAGTTTTACTGTTGTCCAATTTGGGAGGCTAGGTTTCATGAACAAGTGAAGGAAATAGGATTCTAACTTCAGGGCTCCCAGTCATTCTTGAGGTTCTGGCAAATCCAACAGGATCCAAATCTGTGCTCACAAGTTAGACAGCTACAGCTCAACAGTGGAACAGAGCTGTCAGGCCAACATTTTCCACTGTAAATGCAACACAATTCTGTCCTGAGTGGTCATAAGCTTGTATTTTGTTCAAAAGTGAGAGAATGAAAGCTGAGCCTTTAGCAGATGGAAAGGAACAGTTTCAGCCTTATATGCACATTTGTGAAGACACAGAGATATTTTGAATTTTTGATTCTGCTAAAATGAATTCAACCTTTTCTATTCTGTTAAGAATAGAAACGTAACTTTTTTATCTACACGCTGAAGGATATTTTAAAGGAGAATGCTTTTAAAGTTATCCTTGCAAAAAACCCGCAAAAACTTACTTAAAAAAATCTCAACTGAAAATAGATCTCCAGGTATGATCCTATTACTGGTAGAGCTTTCTCTGGACTAAGATCAGTTATATTTCATGTTGTATAAACAGCATCTCCTGCTACACAACCTAGCATGAGGGTTATTTTCAAAAGAATGATGCCACTAACTCATGATGTGTTCAGATTCTGATATATAACTATATTTTAAAATGATAGTCCTTAATAAAAATGTTAAGACAACAGTTATTTTCTGTCCAGTATTCCTACATTGATGGGTCTTCCCAAATGTGTAGAGCAGTCTGTTAGTTCTTACCTAAGTACCTATTTTTTCCTCAGTCATTTCTTTTTTGTATTTTATATGTATTTTACCACCATTCTGATTTCTAATTTAGTTTTCAATGTGCTTAAAACCTTCTGCATCTTGGTGCTATTTTCAAATTCAAATTTACTTCTTAGAAGAAAATACAAATTCATGATGGATTTATATTAAATTCTCATCAATATACACTTTTAGTTTAAAGGAGACAAATGAGAAATTTCCCATGAGGAAGTATGAAGGATTCAGGCAAGTCTGAATGACAGCTACTGTTTCTTCATGGCCACAAAACTTGTTATTCAGACACAAAAGAAAATTGAGTTGGTTTGATGTAATTTCTTCTAAAGTGTAAAAAAAATCCCACAGAACAGTTCAGTCTACTTAGCATCTCTCATGGACCAACTGTTTCTTTACTCTTCCTTTTCCAATGAGTATGTTTACAATGGTTTTTTGTGATACCTACCTCACATCCTTTGTCAGTTCTTATTTAGCACCTCAGCTTGTTTAGCTTTATCATTGTATGTTCTTATTACTGTCAATTTTAGTAATTACATCAAATTTCCAATATGTGCTTTCCCTTTTCAGGTTGCTGAAGAGCTCATTATTTTCTCTGTTGCCACACTCCCCTATCTTTTCTCAGCATGCAGGGCTAACCACCAGTCTCTGAAAAGCCTCATAATCTACTTGTACTCTCTTGGCATGAGAACATTTTTCTAAATCTTCTGAAGGCTGTTTAATTGAACTGCTTATTTTCTTCCTGTTCTTCTCTTCCTAAATATCATGAGCTACTTACTCACTTTCATCCACTTCCCTTTCACATCCACATTCCCAATCAGTTTCCTTCAACTGGCCAGAATGAAAAACAGAAGTATGGATTCAGGAACTCATCCTGAGAAATTGAAAGGGGAGGTGAACAAATGAGGAATGAGTTCTGCAGCCCTTTCAAAATTCAATATACTGGAAATTAGTTTTCTCTGAATATGTTTTAAACACATAAATATTATTTTTTTTAATACCTGGTTTTGCAATAAGTAAACCAAAATCCTCTTTTTAAAGTCTGGAAGGGATCTCAGGAAGTCAGCAAGGCTAACAGGCTGCTTAAAACAGGGTCAGATCGGGTGGCTCAGGTTTTTATCCAATTATGTCTTGAAAACCTTTATGGACAGAGACCATACAACCTCTTTGGGTTGTTCTACTGGTTGACTGTCCCAAGGGTGAAAGAATTACTCTTTATTTCCAGACAAAATCTCTTGTCCCAGCTTTTTCCTGTTAAAAGTTTCCCAGAGACCAGAAACATGACCAGACTACAGTTCCCCAGATTTTTTTTTTGGCCCTTTTTGGAGCTGGGTGCAACATTTTCTTTCCTCCCATCATGGGGACTCTCCCTGATCTCTGTGATCCTTCAAGGACATTGGAAAGTGACCTTTTAAGAGCATCAGTTAGTTCCTTCTGTACCCTTGGATGCAGCAAGCCTGGTCCCATGGACTTGTCTGGGCTGGGTTCTCTCAAGTCTGACTTAATCTTTATTCATAGCTGGCAGTTCTGCTCCTCCTAGAACCAATTCTCTCAGCACAGAGGCCTAGGAGATCTTCTGGCAGCCTGAGGAACAGAAGGCATCGAGTGCTGCTGCCACACCTGAGTCTGCTGTCACTAAATGCACCACTCAGCAACAGGGCCACACATTCCTTGCTCAGCCTTTTACTGATGTATTACTACTTTTATTAATGTAGATGCACAAACTCACTTTGTAACCTGTAACATGTCATTAAAGTCTCAACTCCATTTGAGTTTTGGTGTTTCTGACACCATCTACATGCCCAAGCAATTCATCTACACTCTGTTTTTGCAGTCTGTCCCAGCCTCTGCCTTCTGTGAACTGCATTTTTACATCTGAGCTCTGTCAAGGATTCCCAGCTTATCCCCATTTGTCCCCTGGTGTGTCTTTTTGCTCAGTGACATAACAGTGTGCATGTTGTTTTGGCCTTCATCAAACTGCATTTTATAAAATACAATTTCTTTGAGATAGGAGAAAACATGGGAGATGATGTTTGTATAGAAATATTTCATAGGCTTTAACTACAGTGAATATAATTTTACCAGAAAATAATACAGGTATGAGATGCTGGGTGACTTTTTTGTTACTGTAAAAAGGAAAAAAAGAAAACCAGAACAGACTATCTAAACCCAAGTAGATTTAGGAGTGATTTATCTTAGAGAGACTCTCTAAAGTAACATATTACAAAGCAAGTTTAAATATCTACACTGACATAGTTGGGGAGAGGGGATGTGTCTTCAATCTAGGAGTTCACCATCATTCATAATGTCTCCTTTTATCTGGAGAGCAGATTTTTAAACACCAGTAGGGATAATAGTTTTCTGTATGCAGGAACACCCTGGCCAATTTCAGCTGTGCAATGCCCAGATGGGGACGCAGAATGATGACAACATAATGTCCCCCTCAGTTTATTACAGACCATAAAACTGCAATTAAATAAAATTTGTTATGTGACAACCTGATTTGCTTGTACACTCCAATTGTACTGTAATTCTCTTTTTATGGTATTTGGTACACAGACTATGTTTCTATTGTTTTCAAACAAATCAGCAACAGCTAAGTAAGTTTCAGAGACTACATCAAAAACTCACAAAGGAAAACTATTATAAAAATACCCCCAAATTTCCATAAGGCAATTCTTTTCCATTTACTCTTCTACATGGTGGATCAGAGATTCTTCTAAAAATGACTGTTATCAAAAAGGATAAAACTACCTCATTTGGTAAAGTCAGTTGTGACCACACAGCAATAAGCAGAGCTCTCCACATTAAAAAGAAATATTTTTCAAGGCAGCTTCTCCATGCATAGTTTTGACTTGTACTGATTTCAGCAGAAAAGGCAAACAGTAGGAGAGCTACAGGTTACAACTTCAGAATGTAGAGATGTGACTAGGAGATGAGTTATCTGGTGTTTCTTTAGCTTTGGTTCTTCCTGGGGAATAATAATTGTTTTATAGTAGCAGTAATCAAACCCAATGAAGGTCTGACTGGCCAATTGTGCAGAACATCAAACTTCCAAATTTGATACAGAGTGGAGTGCAGCTGAATTTGTCTGTGATACACAGATGCAGCAAAAATACCTCCAGGTACAATAATTCTATCGTGGGGGTTTTTTATATGATCTCTTTTTATCAAAATAATACTCCCAAATCATGCAGAAATCTTTTCAGACTGTTACATTTTTTCATTTCAGAATCAGATTTCTTCAAGAGAAACCAGGTGCCAACTTCATACTAAGAATCTTAAGGATAAACTCCAAGGAAGCAATGTATTGTGATAATCATTTATGTACCTTCTGATTTTAGAATTTCACCACCGTGCTACCATCACCACATTTAAATTGGGCTGAAACTCAGCCAGAACATACACATCTTGCTGACAACAATTTGAATTGCATATGTTAGTTAGCTGTAATCCAATATAACCAATTCATAGGATCTCTCTAATTCAAGACCAGAAAATGTAAGTGCAGAGAATAATAAGGCCCAAAATGAAGCTCCAAATAGAAACCAGGAATTCAAGTTGCTAGAGAAACATTAAGTTAAGCCTTACTAAACCAGGCTTTCCCTGGTTTGTTTTTGGGTTTTTTTCCTCAGCTACTGATTAACGTCTGTTCAAAATTGATATCAAGACTTGATAAGCAAATAATGATTTTCACTACCTTAAAGTCATAAATGTTTTCTAAGCCATTTTATCATACAGAATATCAGGCAAAGATTCATGGACAGTAACATGCTATTTCCTCAGCCTTGGTACTTTGCCTTGCTATGGTATATTGTACAAAGTTTGTTATTTAAACTGGGATTATATGGAAAATAACTTCCATCTGTCTATGGTTATATGGAAGTTATATGCTTCCTTTAGTTTCATTAATTTTACCAAGAGGAACAAGAACTGATGAGCAACAGAAAAATACAAACTTACAACAAATGTCTATGTGCTGTAGTAGGTTTCAAGTCTCAGACTTACTTGGCAGCAGCATCTTTTCTCAGCTGTTCATGTTTCATTAAAAGATTCTTCCTCTCTTGAAAAGCCTTTCTAACTTTGTATCCTTTGTAGACAGCCTGAATTTTGAAAGCAGCAATATCCTGAATGGCAGCTATGGACAGAGCCCCGTGTTCTAACATGAACTGAATCACTTCGTGGTGTTCACCAAGCAAGGCATAATCAAGTGGAGTATATCTAAAAAAATAAAAACCACAACAGTTACTATTGATCAAGAATTCTAGCTATAATGTTTCTTCACCCTCATTTCATAAAAAGCAACTTCTAGCATGAAGACAGATTAAGCACTCTTTCAGTAGGCTGTTTTTCTCATCTTTTTAGGCATTATTTTGCTACCTTATTCATTCTACAGACTGTGGTTATGTTTAAAGATTATTTTGGTCTTCTAACATGGAAAGGAGGAGAGAGGAACCTGAAGTGTTTGGACTAAAACTCCCAAAGCCCCATCCACAGCATTAACTGCTTTAGGAAAGCAGTCTTTAAAATGTGTTATTGAAGTTTTCATATAGAAATATAAAGAAAAAGTAAGTTAAAATATGTTTGTATTATTTCCATGTGCATTTAAGTTCTAGAAATCTACTGTCAAATCTGGCTTAGCTTCTGTAACATTGACTGAAGACACTATGACTGACACAGCAGCAAGATTAGATTCATGTCAAAGGACAATGTCTTTATTAAGGCACTAGGAAAACTTAAGTCTGTTTTCAAATGGAAACAGGTGTGCAAAATATTAAATTGCTTTGGGTTTTAATGGTAGCAAAGACGCCTAAGCCTTTTTCAAAATAATTCCCAAATTTCCCACTGTCTACATGGGAGCAAAATCTATCTCCCTCACCAACACTGAAACTTCAGGGAAAGACATTTAGCAACTGAAAATTATCAGTCACAAACCATAATCAATACCATGTAACATAAGACTAGCCAATAGCAAGTGTCAATGCATGTGATTGTGAAAATTAGGGCTCTTGCTGATGGTAACTTGCTGGGACACAGTGCTGGTAAGCAAAGAAAAACAGACAGAAAGCACAATTGGACCTGCCACCCAGCAATGGCTTGATGGAAGGATAAACAACATCTGAACTGAAGTGTCTGCAGGAATAAAGACAGTGACATAACATGAAAATTTGGATGTCAAGGTGTGCTGCTGATAGCATTTAAAGAGATACAGATTTTTGATAACCCAGAAATAGGAACCTCAGAAGGAACGTTATTTCAGAAAACCACATTTCTAAAGTATTCCTAATTTTGAATACTTTAAAGACACAAAAGATACTAAAGTAAACTTTATGAAGTTTACTTTAGCAGTCATGAAGATTCATATTTTTAAATGTGGATTCTCTAACTCCATCTGAGCTACCTTTGAAAGTAAAAAAATCACTTTAATCAAATCTGAAGAGGGGTTTTTATGACTGGGCACTTACATACTGTTGTGTTTGTACACAACACACTGTTGTGTCTGCACATACTGACATCTCTTGTGTCAGTTCAAAGTCTGATGTGAATTTCCTTTTCCTTTGGTTCGCTCTAAAGCAGATAGCTTTTAAATCAGGCTGGCTTCACAAGGAAGCACATGAAGACATCAGCCATCAGCTGTTATAGGCAATTTAACATGAAGGTGGTCAAGCAGCAGCTTGATGCACCCAGGACGTTAAACTGGATTACAAAATAAATTTGCAAAGAACAACAAACCCAATACCCTGCAGATTAGCACTTGATCACATATCTGGCAAGCAAGCAGAGACTTTAAAATTCTCGATGCAATCTCAGGTCTATGTCTTCTCTAATCTTTTAGTTATAAACACTTTGTTTGAATTTTAACTGGTATCTCATACTACACTCTAAGAAAGTAAAGAAGGGAAGCTTTTTCCAATATAGGAATATTTGGGGAAAAAAAAGCCACTATGTAGTGAAATTGTTACTGGTTAAAAACAAATTTCATCCAAATACAGTTGAACCATATCCATGAAGTTATTTTTCCTCTCTCTTACAACATTCAAATTAATTTTCCACTTCCAAACTTCCACTCTCTTAACGATAACACAAAGTTTGCAGATATTTATTAAGATGCAAGTATGCAATTTTTATATGTATTTTAGGAGAATTATATTTAAAGATTGATCCATCTAAAAATATTGGGGATGTCTTTTGTTCTGCAAATGCACTAGTGCTTATCAGCAGACATTTGGAATACTGCTAGTTGTATTTTGAGTAATCTAGATTTACACATTAAATACATATTAATTCCAGAAAGGAAACAAAAATATATACCATCTGAATGACTGTGATAAACCACCGCTAAGGTATTTTCTTGACATTTGAACATCATGAGTACATTTCTACAAAGTAAGGATAACAGCAGTCTCCAATCTGGCAAAATTGTGGCTTTTAATCTTACTTATTAAAGGTAATTTAATTAAAACTGTTTATTCAATTTTCTATCAAAAATTACTAAAGAGAGCCTTGACACTACTTAATTAGAAGCTAGTTATACTTTCATTTGTGTTTCTCAAGAAAAAATAAGAACAGAAAAGGAAGATAGATCTAAATGCTTTAGAGTGGAGAATGAAAGAAAAATGATAGGGGAAGAAAGCAATTAAAACGTGGGGTTAAGTACAGAAGTCTCAAATTGAAATAGGAGGTTGCAAAAGCCTTAAGTTATTTAAAATGCTGAAATATTCAAATTTATATGGCATGCTGTTCATAATCTCATAATTATGAGGAGGTCATCTACTCTAAAAAAAGGCATTAGAAATTTCTGCTAATAGTAATTATCTTCATGGGCAGGTGACTAATTCAAACTCCACAACTCAAATCACTTTTAAAAATCTATTATTTATATGTCAATGAAAGACAAAGAAAAGAGATGCAAATGTGCTGTCTCTTCATGATTATAGGAGACTTTTTTTTTTTTAAACCAGGCTTTTAGAATACAGGTAACCACCAGGTATTTTGTAATTACCATTTTACAACATATTTAATTTCTCCCATTTTCTTTCTTCTTGCTGTATTTGTATCAAATATAAAATTCCAGTCTATTCCAACAGCAGCAGAACTGCCTTTTCATCCTTTGGCCATATGTATCTGCCAATAGGAAAGATATTTAATATTTCCAACAAGACTACAATGAATAAATACTTCCAGAAGATGGTTCAGAAGTATAAAAGTTGAAATGTCTTAGTTAAAGAAGGGAACTTTCACATCAGAAAAGCTGCTTACACTGAAGCCCTGGGTTACAGCACTCCTGTGAGATATAAGATGAGGATTCTCTTGCAGGATCAGAACATTTAACATTTAAAGGGAAGGCAGTGCTTTGGCACAATTACAAAATAACACCTTGAGATAAGCAGTACCTCTCCTCACTGTTCTCCATGTGATTGGGGAAAGCATCAAAGCCCAGCAGCAACTTTATAGCATCAAGGTAGCCATTGTTACAGAGCCAGTGCAGGGCAGTTCTGCCCTGTAAAACAATAGAACAGAACAAAAATAAATATTACCCCCAAACTCTGCCACGCCACAATTAAAGTCATAAATCATAGTGCAATTCAATGCTTTTCTGGACATGAAGAACAAACAGTTCTTCTAAATAACTTCCTTGTTAAAATAAAAAGAACACAACACTTAAAAAATGGATTTTTTTTTAAACAAGATTTCAACACCAGTGCTTTTTCACCTAAAACAGCTGAAAAGCAGCTGAAAGCCTTATAGTTGCTTTCTTTGCAAAAGATGTACAGCATGCTCTGTAGAACTCATAATGAAAAGCACACTTCCATTACCTGGAATTATCTATGCCCTACAACAAATAGCTACAGAAAATTTCAATAAATTGGGTGAAGCTCTTTTGACTGACGAGGTTCTACTGACTTCTGAGAAATTATGTCATATAACAAAGAAATCTGTTATAGGTAGCACAATTATTCTGGCTCCTAATTTCAATTACAGCCTGAACAATGGCACAAAAGAACAAACAAACCAATCAGGTTCTTTTTTTTTTCACCTGGAAGAGTGATACATATGTGGGTACTTAATGTGGACAAGCAATTGAAGCAGTTATTGTGCAATCTCACTTGCAGTACCTTACTTTCTACTTGCTCACTCTCTCTATTCTGGAGAACAGACTAAAATCACATTCCCATATCAGCTGTTAATAAGGAATTTTAGAAGAAATCAGATCATTAATATGACTCCTCATATGATCACACTTCAATGAGGAAAAACCAAAATTCAAATACTACTTTTCTTTCGAAATTTTAGAAGTGAAGGCTTAGGGAAAATGACATCAGGATGCATTTCCTTCTGTGACAAACAGCAGCACAGACATTTCTATGTCCTGGAAAAGAGAATGACTTTGAAGAAAAGGAAAATGTTTTGATTTGTGGTTATTCTAAAGTTAATGGTATACCTCAGTGAAGAAGAACAACATACCTCTTTATCCTGAATATTTGGATCTGCATTGTTTTCCAGCAACACTACCATGCAGTTAATGTAACCTCCATAAGCAGCACACTGCAGAGGTGTTCTACCTGCATAATCCTGCACATTAGGGTTGATTTTATTTTCTATCAGGATTTGGCACACGTCAGCATTTCCTCCCAGGGCTGCCCAATGAAGGGGTGAGTGCCCATCCTGGTCAACCAAATCTACTCTTGCTCCTCCTGTAAAAACATACATTTTTGAGCACAAAAAGAAAATACTGTTGAATGCTAAGAAAAGAGCGAGTTTGTGTTCAACTAGAACATCTTTCATAAACTGACAGTTGAGAGAAGTATTTCAGAAAGCAACTTCAATTTTGTTACTCAAATCCTAAAACTTAAATCAAAATTAATTGGGAATGAAATAGTTTCAAAGAAGGTCAGGCATCTAACTTTTTAAAAATCTTCTGACTATCCTCTAATATGCTTTAGAATATCCAGACTTACCAATTGCCTATGGAAAACCTATTTTATTTGCTTCAGGTCTATGAATTTTCAGTAGAACCTTTCTTTCTTAACAACAAAATAACTTCTAAAAATTAGATTTCAGATTAAATGCCTTTTTAAATCTCTAAAGCAGACAAGATAAAATATTCACAATGTAATAGTAATTTTTAAAATAAGCTTATTTTTTAAAATCAAGCACGCTAAGACTCTTTTATGCAGATAATCAATATCTCTATATGTTCTTGAAAGATGTAAAAATTCTGTACAAAAGTAAAACTCCACAAATACAAGAACTTGAACCAACCAAAAACAATGACTCTCTATATCATAAAATATTTAATTAAATACAATTGAGATTCTGATAGACAAACCTCTTGCATCTACAAAAGCTAAATGGCATAGGGAGTGGGGGGAAGAGCTTAACAGGAGGTTAAAACATGTCCAGCCTATCAAGGAAGGAAGAACACTTTTCAGTAAGAAAGGCTGGTTGATAGAAAACTTGCAAACTTTAGCCTGGATACTTCATCTATCCAATGAAGCAGGAAGGAGATGTTTCCAGGAAGCCAAAATGACAGAATTTTGCATCTAAGATGCCACTGTTCTTTCACTGTATTTCTTACCCTTCAGGAGATATTTTACAGTTATCTAAAACTGTGTACTACATTAAATCCTATTTATGTATACAAAAAAAAAAATAAATACTGCTTTTAAAAACCAACCATATGAAAATATTAATGATGTAGGACTTTTGATATCTATCTAAATTAAAAAAATAAAGACTCAGTAAAAAATCTTCAAAGAACCCTAAAACCAGTTTTTCACAAAAGTGAAGAAAACTTAATTTGGTCTTGTTTACTGGGGAAAAAACCAAACGAAAAAGACCAAAAGAAAGAAAGAACTTCCTGGGGGAAGAGTTAGTTTGAGAGACTAGAATGTACTTGCAAAGGCTTAAGCAGAAATGAGCTTTGAAAAGAACAATCCCAATTCTGAAATTGGGATTTGTATTGGGATGTTTTGTATTTAACACTTTAGCCATTTTGCACAACACTCATAATCTTTCAGATTCACAAGGGGAACTTACAAACAAAACCTGCTTTAGAGAAGCAATTTCCTACCCCACCTCTTGCTCAGCTGTTTATTTCCCATCCCCACAGGAAGCAGCAGCAGAACTCCTGAACAGGTTTGGAAAGCCCTGAGAGCTGACCTTTGATGAGTGTTTGAATCACTTCCTTGTGACCCATCTCACAGGCTCTGAAGAGTGGGGTGTGTTTCATCACATCCAGGGCATCTACCTGTGCTTTGTGCTCCAGCAGCAGCTTCACTGTGCTGACGTGGCCAGAAAGGGCAGCAGCGTGTAATGCTGGAGGAATAAAGGAGTAGGGAAAAAGAAACCACAAGACCACGAGCTTTAGAGGTCCACAATAAGAACAGTCAAAATAAAATTAATTACAACAATTTTGGTGGAAAAAGTACTTTTCAGCCTCAAGAAAAAACAGAAAAACTATTAGCCCTGAAACATGTTTCTAACTTGCACAAATAGAAATTTTACATTTAACACCACCAAGATTGGCTTATAGTGAGGATTTGTGGAAGAATAGCAGCTTCTGATTAAGAGAACATAACATGATTTACTTCTGCCTCTGCTTTGTGGCATTTCTGAGATTGCTCATCATCAGTGAAAGAAAGCTTTTATTATTTCTTCAACGCTTTCCTGGAAATGACTTTTTTCTTTCAAGTAAGCAAAGTTGTCTCAATTAAAACTAACTTCAGAAAACCACCCAGCTGTTCCTACTCCTCCTTGCCCCCCTCTTTTGTTTCAGAATTACTTGGAGAAAATTGTATACTAAATTATGTGGCAAGACCATCATATCTTGCACAGTATCTGTCTCCCTGTTTTCTTCAAGAAAAAGAAAAAGATTACAGAAAATCCAGACGCTGCTACTTCAGAACTCAGGTAAAGACGTGGTGTCCTGTAACTGTGCTAACTTGCTATTGCCTAACACAGCATCCTGCAGGCACTGTCAGCCAGAGCTGTGGATGCCCACTTCAAGGCTCTTTTTGAAGCAAAGAACTGCACACCAATGAGATTTCAAACCAATGGAGAGCACATGTATTGGTGCAGCTTGACTTCAAAATGCTTTGAGTTATCTCCAACAGTTAGCAGTCAAATCAGACAATCTACATTCTGATGTTGCCTTAAATGTAGAATATATTACAGACAATTAAATCAAAATAATGTGGAATAAAACCACAAAACAGTGTGGTTTATAAGTGTGCATCTAACAAAGTGAATTCATATTTCCCCATGAAATTTCAGAAATAGTCATGCTTAGTGAGAACTGAATCTGCTCATGCAAGCAAAATGTGGGGCTGTAAACACTACCTACATGTCCACATTTGTTCAATGTTAAGACAGGGTCAGGATCCAGCAGAGGCATTATACAGAAATGCACACCACAAAGACCAGCATTAGAAGAAGCAGCTTCTTGAGCCATAGGCAGAATATAAAACCAGCATTTTTTTATTTGCCAGCTACTGATTACAACCAGTACCAGCTTATGAGACAGTAACCCAGCACAACCTGTTACACAGGCCCTACTGAAATGCTCAGGTTGTTCGTGCTGTTATTGACCCGAATCCACCTGGTGTGCACTGCCTTAAAACAGAGTCACAAAATAAGTGACAGCAACATTGTGACACGGACTAAGCACTGGGGTCAGAGCCTGAGACACTGTGAGGAGTGAAAATTGAAATCATGTCTTTGAGAGGACGCTGATTTAAGTTTGAGTGCAGCAGCCTGAAAGCTCAGCAGAGCTCCTTGCGCTGGTGAACAGGGAGTGCCTGTGCAGCAGCCACTGCGAGTGGGTGGCTATCAGTAGGAATTGGACAGGAATGAGATCCCTGCCGCGTCCTACATTTGGATGGGCCTGCTTTTCGTGGTCTGACCTCACAATAAACTCTAGGTTCTGGTTTTTGTCCTGAATCCCTTATGAAACCAAAGGCAGTAAACCACTCCATCAGATGACACATGGGGTGTGTGTAACAATACAATAGAAAAAGAGCTGCTGTGTCAGCTTGGCCAGTTCTTCCCCCCTATCACTCATTCTGACGCAGGCATCTTGTTTCGCACTTTGTGCTCAATATTTTCTTGTAAGCCAAATTTTCTGTGATGGAGTCACGGTGACTGAAGAGATTCTTCAGCCAGCTGGTGACAATGGGCCCTTTGTTCAGCCGACAGACAGAGCCCTCTCCATTGTGCGCAGTGACGGCAGAGCTATAAAGCTGCCCCTGTAATGCTCCTGCAGCGCTGATCTCTGAGAGGAGGGAAATTCCTTTCCCTTGGTGTCATTCTCCTACACAATGCCCAGAGTCTGGATGTTCTAGCAGAGCTCAATGGAGAGCTTGCTCTTTTTGAGTAAATGCAAAAGGCTGCGTTAACGCAACATTACAACCGAGCTGAACCGAGTCTGCACACAAAAGTCAAGAAAAACACAGCCTTGAACTCTGCTCAGCAACTGTATCCCAGGCACGGAGGCATGTGCGCTATTTTCTATCAGTGCATAGTTTCCTGTCCGAACGCAACACTGCTTCTCCCTCACGAATACTTGGGAATGATTAAAGCCCTTTGGGAAGAAAAAAAAAAAATAAAAATCAGAGAGTGATTTAGTGGTGGGCTTCCTTTTATGTTTAGAGCTGGCTCCAATAAAGCCCATGCTATGCGCTCGCTGGCACAATGGTGCAGCTCGGGCTGCTCGGCAGCACAGCTCCCCACTTCCAGGCTGTTCCTGTGCTCTACACAGCGGCACTCCCAAGCAAATGGAAAATCCATTCATTTCCTTGGATTAAAAGCCCTACAAGGAAACCGAGATTAAAAGGTGATTACATATCACCGCTAGGAAAGGTTTAAGACTGGAAGATAATAAACCCAACCACCTGAATTATTCAAGCATGAAATCCACACCTGAGTAATTTCAGAAACACACTATGTGATTACTGATTACTGCCTGCAAAGAAAAAAGCCCTTTGTAAGGAGGTTTGCAGAGTAACAACAACACTGCTGCACCTTAAGGTCTGAAAAAAATACTGAGAGTTATTTGAAAGGGAACTGTCATGAAGTAGCAAGCGTAGTTGAGACTGATAAAAGATGAAATAAGACCAAAATTGTAGAATATTTAGTTTGTACTGTCATCAAACATGAAGACTGCAATTTTATTTGTTGCACTATTTCCTATACTCAAAAATTTCAAACCATCACAACTTGGAAAGACTGATGTATTTAGTGTGTGTTACATTGTAAGAAAAACAAGAATTTAGATGTTTAAACAGAATTTTATGTTACCTGCAAATTGCTTTTTGTTAAGATTGATGCATACTAAGTTTCAAATCCTGAACCACACAACCCTGACATATATATTTTGCACTTCTACCTCTGTGACTGTATCTGGCATTGCGTAGTTCCCGATCTCTCTACACACCGTTTACCCTGAAGCCCTGCTATCAACCCCCCAAAATTTATACCAAATATACCTAAATTTCCAACGCTGCTGAATACATAAACACTTCAACACCTGTCTCTCTCACCTGTCAAAACTGTTACTCTGTTTTTGTTGAAAGCACTGCATAGGTACAATATTTCCACCAATTTTTTTTTTTCCTTAAAGGAGATAAATTCATAGTTACTACAGGAAATTCTTGCAAGTGTGCAAGTGTGCAAGTATTTCATTACTTGCACACTTGAATTCTGAAGCACTGTGTTGCCTACTTTTGTTTCAGGCAGATAACAAGATGAGACATTTGGGGGGTATCAAGTTTGATCTCTTGTTGGGACAACAGAAGTGCAATAGATCTAATCTTTATTTCACTATCTTTAAAAATAACTATGGAATGATTTTCATGATAATTTAGCTACTTCAGTGGTTAGTTTGGTCCATATTGTTTCAAAGTATTTATGTACTGTCAAACACATTTTTGAACAGGCATTTTCAGGAAGAGCTTTTTATGCAACTATGTTTCATGTTATTCTTCAAATTACAGAACAGCTCTTCCTTTCACAGGATTACAGAGCTAACTAAATAGCATTGCAGTACATTTCTTCTTTCTACATTTCAAATGAACTGTTCCAATCTGTGCAGAAAAGATTTGTTTCTTTCCCACAATAAGGCAAAGACTTGACTGACACATATAATTACAAAAATGCAGAAATGTTTTCAGGATTGAAGTACACATTCAGAAAAACATTAATACAGATTCTATCAATATTTCCACTTGGTGGAAATCACACAGATTGGAAACATGCAGTGGCTCTTTACTGTAAAGCATCTTACCTGTGCCGGCGTATTTGTCTGTCATATTGATATCAATATCCAATTTTAAAGTCAGCATAGTCCTAATGACATCATCACTGCCTTTGCCAGCTGCCCACATGAAGGATGTTCTTCCCTCAAGATCTGAGTCATCTTTTACAGAAGGATGTTTCAAAAATACTTCAACTGTTTCCTGAAAAGATATATTGTTGAAATTAACATTAAAAGGAATCTGCAACAACCATTGTCTCATGTAGCTGTTTATGAAGCAAATAAATTCATTTTTCCTTTTATGTTTATAAAGAGTAACTGCTTAACAGGAACACTGCATCTTCTGCTATGCCTTTTCCCTCACCAAAGATCATAGTGCATCCTTAACTATGAATTTAACACTGTCATTTAACACTTTTTTCTTTTCAGCGTCAAATACAACGAGTTCATCACAAGGAAGCAGAAGACACTGCAGTCTCTGTGAAGAAAGCGATGGGAAAAAGTACCATGGGTTTATCCAAACATGACTGTAATACTGTGATGAAAAAATTACAGAATCCTTTAGGCTGGAAAAGACCTCTGAGATCACCAAGGGACCCAACACCACCGTGTCAACTAGACCATGGCACTGAGTGCCACATCCAATCTTTCCTTAAATACCTACAGGGACAGTGACTCCACCATCTCCCTGGGCAGCCCATTCCAACATTCCATCAGCCTGTCTGTGATGGGACTCCTGATGTCCAACCTAAACCTGACAATAATGTTCTTTCAAAATATTTTCCCAATATATTTTTTTCTCTCCAATTATAAATACAATTGCACATGCAAATATTTTACTTTGCCTTTCTCTAATATTTTGACTGTTAAAAAAAAGGAGGGGTCAACATAGACATATTTCCTCATGTTTAATAACATCATCAGGTTATTAATTACTGAAATACTATATTTCAGAAAATATTAAGGAAATCTTTACACCTGAGTCCAGTCTTTCCACTGTAACTGTTAAACTAAAATTTCAAATAAAGGAAAAAAAATAATTATTTCTTTAAATGCTGTGTTTGTGTTAAGCTGTCAGCAAACAAGTCCACTGTTTAACCTGCTGCTAGATTCTTAATGAGTCACCCAGGAAAGGAAGGGAGAGAAAATCACAACTATTAGAAAACAACTAAAAAGGAAGATTTTCCCTTTTCTATCTAATGCCTTAAAAGGCCATGTATGTAACAGCTGGGAAACGTCTGATATGAGTCACTGGTAGGCTAGCCAATAAAAACCTGAAAAAACCCAGGTTTCATTATTTTACTTTATATTTATATTCTTTTATCAATACTATCTCACAATAGCTACCCCCCTACTCTTGGCATGACAAGAATTTCCTGGCTAGAATGAACTAAATTATTTTAATCATGAAGGTGTTTGAATGCCTAAGTACCATTGATCAATTTGGATTTGTTTCTTCACTACTACTTACTATTTCATCCCTCTAAAGAAATAGGAAATGTCTCATTTATCTTATGCTACTGATCGAGGATCCTCACAGCTTTGTGAATTTAGGTCTGAACTACCAGTTTATTGTGAAAAGGTCCAGCCAGAAGCAAGGAGAGATGGAAGCACAAAGCTTTCCACACAAACCCAGCATGAGTTTCTATGTCTGTGTTCTCACACTGACCACCAGCACACCTCAGACACAAACAGCCTCTCATTAGGCCAGAAACTCAGCACCCTCCCAGGGCTCTGCCCTGCTGGAAATCCTGCTGAGTGAAAAGCACTGCAAAGGCTGCGCTTCTTCAGTACTGAGGCAAACATTCTAAAAAATACAACTATTTTATTTTTCTGCTACGTTTTGGCAAAGCAATGCTTCTTTCAATGACTCTTTCTTTCCTCTAGCTTTTTAATTGGAAAAAGTAGAAGAAAATCCCACAGTACTATAAGCATTATTTTCCAAAATGAAGTTACCACAACTTGAAAACAAAACAAAATTTAATTACACCAGGATAACTAACAAATCAGGAAATAGAAGTATCAATCAATTTAATTCTACATGTATTTTGTTATGAAAGATCACAGGTATTTTAACATTACTAAAAAAAGTGGAGGAAACAACATAAAAAACAATAAATCTGAAAAATAACAGTAAAGGAGAGAGCTAAACATGAAACATTTAATGCTGTGCTATCAGGAAACTGAAAAATACTACATATTATTTTTGAATATTTAAAAATAAGACGGGGTATCCACATTTCATTTACTAGGTTAATCTATATAAATACATGAAAGGAAAGTACATTGTTTTGAACACCTCTGGGAAAATTCAGGAAAAAAAATTTAGTCCTGCACACTAAAATCCATATGAAGGGAGCATCTTAGCTCAGGTGGTTAGAGCATGGTGTTAATAACACCTGGGCCATTCACTTAAGGGCTGGACTTGATGATCCTTTTGGGTCCCTTCCCGCTCAGAATATTCTGTGATTGGGAAATAAAGATTTTCTGATCTTCCTTCACACATGAAGTTCAAAATTTTAAATAGCAGTGTTTCTTGGGGCCTCCTTGGGATACCCAAGACATCTAAATTTGGGTGGTTATACTGGGTAATGTCTTTTCTTTCAGAACTTTTCTTGTCTATAGTAAGTAGGGATAAGTTAGTCTTAGGGAACAAATGCTTCACCTAAATCAAGTGCTGGCTAATCCTTTTCAGTCTTTAAAAAAACCTAAAAATGTCATATTACAGTAAGTAACCCACAGAGAAACAGAGCAAAGAACAAAATATCAAAGCAAATAAAACTAAAAGCCATGCAAACATTTACTGTAAACACAAAAGAACAAACTTTCTTCTTGTTAGGGACTAAGAAACATCACATTTTACCTGAGAAAAACCTAACCAAAATTGGGCAGACTGAATAGAACAACAATGTGGGTCTCAAACCATGAGTACAGAGATGCTACTGCCAGAACAAACATGAATGTATCTCCACTCAGTTGTTTCACCATGTATATGGAGTGCAGTGGTGGGAATTACTCAATGATATGCATGTAAAGGAGACAAAAAGGCAAATAGTGGTGCTCAGAAACAACTGGACTGGTGAAACCAGACTCCAGACATAATTTAGGAAGGGGCTGTTGAGTACATCACCAGCTATAAGAGGCCTGCAGATCTGAATGAAACTCTCCTGTGTGATTTTTCATGTAAAATGGGAAACAGTACATTCATTATAAGTACACAAGATTGCAAAAGAATGCCTGATTCCACCATGTACTTCACTTCCCCTTAAAACACAGATGATATCACAGTTTGGCTGGCTGATGGGATCAAAAGGCAGCAACATAATGAAGATATTTCATTTAACTGAATCAAGCCCAGGCAAAGAAAACCAGTATGTAAAATCTTTTTAGCAATACATCAATCTAGAAAAGAAAAAAAAAAAAAAAAAACCAAGATAAAAGAATGTGGAGATAATCACCAGATGGTAAATTTTTTTTTCTATGAGTTTAACTCAAACATGAAAGAAAGGCTTTTACAACACAAATATTTTAAATGTGTTAAGCCCAAATTGTACACAGCCCTAAATCGACAAAAATCAGCATCAACAAAAAATTCTCTAAAGTGAAGATTGCACAGAGAAATATGTTTCAATAAAAGTCTGAATTTAAGAGACATCTGGATGGTCTTAGTAAGACCATCTCCAGAAAATGCCACCAACATCCCAAAACTCACTTGGGAGCAAAAATATTGATTGGTTTGTTCCCTCTTTCAATACTATTTTTAGATTTGTTAACTTGAATTGTTCTCAGGGGCATTTAAATTCTCCTTCTTTTTTTTCCTTGTTAACATGTAGGTATGCAAGAAAGACCCAAATTATTATCCCTGCTAAGAAAATGTTGCAATGTGGACTACATAATTATTACATTAATTAGACACTAAATAACTCTTTCTAGAAAGGGAGGGTATGAAAAGTATGAGAGATAAAGGAGCTTAAGAAAAGC
Organism: Molothrus aeneus; assembly: GCF_037042795.1. Taxonomy (NCBI): domain Eukaryota; kingdom Metazoa; phylum Chordata; class Aves; order Passeriformes; family Icteridae; genus Molothrus; species Molothrus aeneus. The sequence goes on from NC_089646.1 coordinate 92,215,346, forward strand.
TTTCTTAATTTCCAGTGCTTGAGAACTACTTCTGCAACATCTGTGACTGGCAATCACTGAAGTGCTGAGTTTTATACTTGGCTCTACTGTATCTGAACTTGCTCTGGAAAAAAACATTACCTATTATACCAAAGTATAAGAATTAAACGGTCTGAGAAACCAATGTTCTTTGTTGTCTGAGTTTAAAAAATATTTATAAAAATTTTAAAAATATAGTGTTCCTGAAGAATTATGACAAAAGGCACTCAACTCTTTAGCTGTGCTTCACGAGACAACAGTTCATTCATAATGCCAAATATTTATAAATTAATTACCTTCTTGAATGCAAAGACTGGTTTGACTGGTCCTGCAGCAGCTGTGCAAATACTCCTACAGGTCATCTTACTCTAGATACCTCATAACTGCTTAGACTTCATTATAATGAGCCCTAAAACCTGAAAGCACTGTGAAATAGTAGGTGCCATTCTGCTTTCTGTTGAAGTAACTGAATGACTATTGTGTTTTGTGATGCAAACATACAGCTCAAAGGGCCTTTTTTTGGTACAGAAAGTTAGTTTTTGTACATCTATCTTTTAATAGTTTGAAATTAACCACATTTGTATCAGATTACATAGGAGAACTCTGAAATAACTCATGCCAACAACACTGTGTTTATATGATTTCAAAAACAACTCAAACACTCTGCTAAACTATAAAGATTTCAGCAAAATATCTTTACTTCACATTTAGGGTATGTTCTACTTACAGCAAAGTTGCTCTGCGCTGCATAATGTAGGGGTGTTGCACCTTGACTATCAGATGGGATAGTTCCAAACTTATTTCTTTCTAGTAAGAGATGGACAATCTGTGCATGACCTGAGAAAAATAATGTAATAAAAACAAATTGGTATCAAATCTTAAAGTCACTAAAAAGCTTAGTTAAGAAAAAGGTAAAAAAACCGCATCACTGACAAATGAAAAACCTAAACTATTTCACAAATAGTCACATATTTGTGTTGTAGCCATTATAGTTTAAATGTAAGAGAGAAACATAAGACTTGATATTTGAACTATTAAGTCTGGCATGTACTTTATTCCCAATAGTGGTCCAGTGCCCTACCCTGTATTGTCATTTTTGGGGGGCATCTATAAATCAGAATGACTTACAAATACAAAATTTCTTTTAAAAGAAATCACTGGAGCTTTTCCCTAAATAAAGAAACCAGCAGTAACTGGTCCGATAGCTAAGATATTAACTTCATAATGAAGTGGTTGAATATTTTCAGAAAAAACCTATAATAATAACTCAATTGAGATGCTGCACTTGAGTGACAGGTCAGTCAGAAACAGTAAAGTGAGCACAGGCTGATGATGATGAGCATTTGTCCATCTGCATTAAAAGACAAGCTAAATCAATGTTGACAATTTCATCACACATCACATTGCTTTACAGAAATCAAGTGTAAATTCTTCACTTAGTTTTTATTTAACCAAAACTTACATCTGAGAATGTATAGCAGAATCAGAGGCTAATCTACTACCAGCTGCTATAAACAAGCTCACACACAACTCCTTCATAAAAACAGATCAAAATATTTTGAGATTAAAATCACAACACTTTTGGAGGATGAGTAAACTTTATATTCACTTCACAGACAAGAAAACAAAGACAAATACAGTATATTGCCACTAAAGTGAACCAGTCCGTTCATATACTTGTTCCTGTCAGCATATGCAGCTCACAGAGTATCTTAATGATTTGGTATTTCAAGCAATACTATAAAACCACTCTGATTTTACAGGTGAAAACCTCCAGTACCTCATATGTCAGAAAAGCAATCAATTTTGCATCTTGTTACTTTTGCACAGTTGTCATGAATGACTTTAGAATAAATGAAAAGGTAGTTAAACCTTCCTGCTAGCAGTAGATTATTTTTAATGAAAACACCAACAGTTACAGAATGAAGCTGTGATACAGTTGTGCTCTGTAGCTCTTTAAAACCTAAGACATGGAGGACTAGGCAAGCCCACTTTTGTGAAATGGCACTTTGAGACTTTATATGTACAGAAGTATCAGAAATGGGAGAAAATGGTAACTTGGGTCAAAAAGGATATAGAGTTATGTGAGCATTTTTTCTTTCTAGGGGCCTTGGGGTGTACAGGAAGGTTCCTCTTTCTTGTTAGCTATTAAGAGAGAATGCTGGATAGAGAACATCACATTATTCTGTCCCTTCCAACAACAACAACCAAAAAAAACAAAACAAAAAAGAGAGATATAATGTTGCCATGCTAGTCCCATCTGAAGAGTCTAAGAAGTAAATTGAGGTTCACTGGAAGAAGTTGCTTTGGAGTGAAATCCTAGCAGAAAAACCTTAGGAGTACCGAGCCTGAAAAAAAAAGTTTCCTGAACTTTCAGGACAGACAACCAGAAAAAGGGAACCTAACTCCATAATGAGGACATGGTCTAGCTAAATTATCTATGAGAATAAGGCTTGAGGGAGTTAAAAAAAATTGTATTGGGTGCAACAGTAAAGAAATAGGTGCAAAGGTGCATCTCACTTGGCCATTAATGTAAAGGTTAAAACTCATTTCTTGGGGTTAAGAACTGTCATTACTGTTGTACTTTCTTTTAGCAGAGATGTAAGTGGTAAGACTTTCATCTATGCAAAAAGAAAAGGTAAGAGGAGCAGCAATGCCCTTAAGTTGTAGTCACATGCAATCCATCACATCTAAGAAAAGTTGTGGCAGCATCCCGGCACTGCTTTAAATCTCCTATTGTTAACCTATATAGTAACATCTCACTGTCTTTAAGACCTACAGAGAACATTACCTTCAACTTAAAACTATAACCCTGAAAATTAATAATGATTTACTAACCAGAAATTCCCAAAGAGCATATGCCAACTAGAGACCTCATCAGGTTCACAAAATAGTCTGGAGGTCTTGGCACATCTTCCTCCTTTATTCTACATTGATTAGACAATCCATTTTTCCAGCAGACAAAACTTCTCTCAAATACAATCAATTTCAAAATACAATAAATTTTGCTTCTTGGACAGAACCAAGTGATAATGACTATTTCTTTGGAAAGCTGATCCTATGGATCCTATGACACTTAAAATGCTTCACAATTTCTGTTAAAATTCAATATCCCTACATATATACAAATTCGAGAACACCCTTCCCTCTTTTTTTGTTTTAATAAACATAATCAAATTACATGTATACTGCCACTGGAGTTGCAGTAACTCACTCCAGTGAACATCTGATTCTGATTCTTATATTGGCATTCTTTGTCTGCAGTGTCCCAAAGGATCATTGGGATGAAGCCAGTTAAAAGGGGAGAGAGACTGTTGGAAGATTCTTTTATCCAGTGGTTATTTTTTCCTCCTGAATGGAAATAGGAGGTAAATTTTCTAAATCATATTATTTTTGTGTCTATCATTTTACCGGTTGTGTTTCTTTGCATTTAGACTACTTACATTTAATCCCGTTTTAACTTGTTTTGCAAGGATCTAGTTTTTGTAAATACAAATCAAAATTTACGTATGCAAGGTTACAATTTACAGAGTGTCTGAGTTGCAGGGTAAAAATCTAAACAGAGAAGAACTTGATATAAATAAAACTCCTTGTCAGATCTGATTAGATTATCATGGCGTGTCTGATGAGGAGCTTATACTAGAAGTGTCAACTCTGCCATTTTTTGTTGTTTACTTGTGCTGGCATTATCAGAGTATCTGCATTTTCTTTGTGGGAATCTTCTTAAGCCCCTTATTTAGTTTGTGAAGGGTAGTTTAATAAAAACTAGATAAAATAATCGTAAATCCACTTAACCAGGCAGACACGAACTGCAGAACATCACAGTAGGCTGAAAGTGAGCATGTGACTCATGATGCCACCATCAACCACTCTGCATTGTGGAGCAGCTCAGCTCCCCCAGGCACCCTGCAAACCCCATGTGACCATCTTACATATGGACCAAACAAGGGTACTAGCTTAAATCTCTATGTGAAATATTAGTCAAGTTATCTTTTCAGATAAAAAATGAACTCTGGCATTTTCTTCATGCACTCCCATAGATTGTGTTGCTTTCACGCTGGGTTGTGCATACCCCACATCAGACACCACTGCTCCAGAGCATCTGGTTTTTTTAACCTATGATCAAAGCTGAATATGCAAGAACAATCTCAATATACCCTAATTGTTCTTAAATCATCAGCATATATAACCTGTTGAAGTGATGCATTGTACAATGCTTTGGAGAATCTGAAGCTAAAATAAGCAATCTATACACAAACTTCTAATCCTGGTTGAGCAGAAACTCTTATTGCTCTAAGAGATTAATTATCATACTGACAGGCTGGAATTAAATAAAAATCAGAGACAAAGATTAAACAGTACAGTTAATTAATGACTAAATGACTTCAGCACTGTCCAGTTTACCAAGTAAGGCTGCCCAGTGGAGGGGAGTTCGAAACAAGTTGTCATAAGATGTCACATTGCAGCCTTCATAGGAGGTCAGGACATCCACGACTGCCACATTCCCATCTGCAACAGCAAAATGAAGAGGAGTTCGTCCTTCATAGTCTTGCCAGTTCAGCAGAGATTCTGTAGGTGCAGCTTCCTTTAAAAATAAAAGAAACGACAAAAATTTTAAGAATATTTAAATTGAAAAGAAAACCTATACAATCCTTACAGGTGTTTTCTCAGAGAGATACACTGTGCTTGTCCAGCAGAATGTAGCTCCACAACCAAATGCTTTTGTTACAGTATAGGCTACTTTCAAGTATTTCTTATGGAATGCTTTTTTATACTTAATTATTGTACAAGACCAGATTCCTGGTACATACCTCATAGTTTTACCAGTCTGCTGTGCATGTGGTTCCTTAAACCGATCTTTAAAAGATTAACTCTGGCTCTTATGAAAATAACTAGAAATTCTTACATGATTTACAAGTTGAAAATTACATATACATATATCTTCAGATTTTCTCCAACAACACTTCCCTTTTTGCACAAGTTAATTTTATGGCTTTGCTACAATATTCTTGTAGTGTTTTATATCCTAAAGTATTTTCAAAGGAAAATATGTAGACATATCCAGCTGACAGGATAGAAGTGAGAGAGTACTTCTAATAATGCATCTACTTCTACTTAATTCTGAATTTAGAAAGTCTTTTAAAGTTTCATGATTAGCCACTTGATCATGTAACACAGGCATTAATAAATATAACTTGACTTTTCATCACTTTTTCTTTAAAAATATGCTAAATTACTTTCACATAAGGTCCGTAGCTATATAGTTTTGTATTGTGATAATTTCCTCTCTCAAATGTTTTTCTATACAGATTTCTCTTCCTGACTCTTTTTCAGGCAGAAGACCAGAACAGATACAAATGAACATCATCTTAGCATCTGAGAGATCTTCAAATGGCAAATATCATAAAGGCCCATGAAACACAAACTTTAAACATCACTTTTCTGAAAAAAAGAGGTATTACTAAAAAGTGGTAAGCAATGATACAGTAGAAACCCAGGATGCTGGACACTTATCATCTAGAGTAGAAGCAGATTGTCAAAACAAGAGTTTAAGTAAATCAGAGGGAGTGAGTCTGCTTTTCTATCTCCAAGAATTCAGAACAAATCAGTGAAGTTATGGGACATCTGTGCAGAACTAAAAGGGAATGTAGTCCTGAGATTTTTAACTTCCAACACTAGAGGGGATTTTAACTCATAATAAGTGAGAAAAGCAATCCTCCTGAAAATACAGAGTCACACTATATATCACAATACATTTATGAAAGAGGAGCAAGGAATTGTGGTAAGTGCAGCTTGTTAACTGTTAAAGCAAGTTCCTGACCCCTTTCTCATGAAACTAACTGCAATCTTTTCTTTTGGCTCCACTAGGTACACAAATTGGCTGCAGAATCACTTGCATTTGCATTACTTGATGTGTAGTAACTATAACACAGAAAACAAATTTCTAACACCGAGAACAATAAATCAAGAAGAAGAAAGAAAATTCCAGAATTATGGTTTCTATGCAAATACTAATTGACCAAAGTTGTACAATCTATATTTTCTATGTAATGGATAAATAAACCCTCAAAACCCTCCAAACATTTAGAGTCATGTTTCACCATACTTTCTAAGTGCAATCTGGCTAAGTTAATACAGCAGTAGTAACTTCAACTCTGCAATGCCCTGATTCTTTGTTTCTTATTGTTTGCTTTCTTACGGTGCCAAGTTAAACCTCCTAATATTTGGTTAATGTAAGTTTTCTAGATCTAAGGAGCTACATACTTTGCACACTGTATGTAAATCACAGAATGGCTGGTGTTGGAAACGATCTCTGGAGATCATCTAATCCAACCCCCTACAACAGCAGGTTCAACCACAGCAGTTTGCACAGAATTGAGTCCAGGTGGGTTTCAAATATCTCCTGAGAAGAAGACTCCATAACCTCTCTAGGCAGCTTGTTCCAATGCTCACTTTTTATCTCAGTAAAGATGCTTCCTTTATATCCAAATGGGAATTCCATGTTTCAGTTTGTACCCATTGCCCCTTATCCTGTTGCTGAGCACCACTGAAAAGTGTCTGGCTCCATCCTCTTGACATCCACACTTGAAGTATTTCTCATTGATTAGATCCCCTCTCAGTCTTCTCCAGGCTGACTGGTCCCAGCTCTCCCAGCCTTTCCTCATAAAAGAGATGTTCCAGACCCTTCCTCATCTTCATAGCACTTAGCTGGATCCTCCTCACTAACTCCTGGCCTTTCTTGAACTGGGGAGCCTAGAACTGGACACAGATTTTCAAATGCTGCCTAACTAGGGTTGATCCCTAGGCTGATCCTCACTAGGTTGATAGATCACCTTCCTCAACCTGCTGGGAATGCTCTTCCTAATGCACTCCAGGGTACCAATGGCCTTCTTGGCCTGCAGGTCACACTGCTGCCTCATGGACAGCCTGTTGTGCCTCAGGAGCCCCAGGTCCTTCTACTGGTGCACAGAGTGGTTTCTCCCCCTGTGCAGGACTCTCTATTTGCCCCCGTTGAGCTTAGATGAGACTCCTCTCTGCTCAACTCTCTGCCCAACCCAGGTCCCACTGACTGGCAGCACACCACGGTGGTGTATCAGCCACTCCTCCCAATTTTTTATCATCAGCAAACCTGCTGAGGGTACAGTCTTTCCCTTCATCCAGATTATTAACAAATAAATGGAAAAAGAGGGGCCCACTACTGACCTCTGGAAAACACTTCTAGATACAGGTCTGTAACCAGGCTCTGTGCCACTGATCACAACCCTCTGAGCTCTGACATTCAGCCAGTCCTCAACCCACCTGCTGCCCACTGAGGGAACCCACCCTCCTTGAGCTCACCTATGACAATGTCATGGGAAGCAGTGTCACAAGCCTTGCTGAAGTCAAGTTAGACAACACCCACTGATCCTCCCTCATCTACCCTGCTAGTCCTGCCATCACAGAAAACTCTCTTACTGGCCAAGCACTATTTCCACTTGGTGAATCCATGTTGACTATTAACAACCTTATTTTCCTTCACATGCTTAGAGATGACATCCAGGAGGAGTTGTTCCATCACCTTTCCAGGGATTGAGGTGATATCTGTGGTTTCCTGTATTGTCCTTCTGGCCCTTTCTCAAGACACTGGACTGACACTGGCTTTCCTCCAGTCGTCAGGCACCCCTCCTGTTCTCCATGCCTTTTCAAAGATGATGTACAGTATCTGAGTAATAACATCTGCCAATGCTAATTAAATGCTAATTAAGTTGCCCATCTCAGACAAAAAACTTCATCAGTTTTAGATTAGATATCAGTACCATCAACCATACTTTGTTAGAGTCAAAAATTAACATAAAACACATTGGAGCTCACTAATATATGTAGTCATCAGTACAATAACCATAAACTATTAAAAACATAAAAATTGATAAATATGACTCTCAACTAAAAATGCAATCAAAGTTAACATTATTACATGCACAAAACACAATAATCAAAGCCTGCATAACAGTTCTTTTGACAAGCATTCAAAAGCATTTACCTGAACCACTACAGTGAAAGCTTGTATGTTGCTCCCTAACTTAAATAATTCTGAAGAGAAAGCTAACTGATAATATGCTTACTTTTTGTCTATTCATAAAGCTCAGCAGGGGGAGCATAGAGCCTACTGCAAAAATTCATTTTATGAGAATCACTTTTAAGAGTGGCTAAACATGAATTATGATAGGCACTGAAGTTATTACTGAAATTCTAAGTCCACCAGAAGAAAATGTGTTTGAACAAAAGGACAAACAAGAAAACAAATCACTCCTAATTTGCTGATGTAATCCTGACAGCTAATTTTCAAGCCTTACAGAGGCACAACAACATCCTAAGTAAATGAATCCTAAACTCCTGGCTTAAAGTCATTGATGTTGCCAAGAAACATCCCCATACTCAAAAGTGTTATTTTTGCAAAATGGTACAGATTCTCCAGTGACAAAGCCACTATTTGTATTCTAATCTAAAAGTATTCATGTGTTTTGAATTTTTGGCCACCTAAATTAAAATTTTCTAAGTCTGTTTCTGCCTACATTCACAAGTATAATTTCTTTAGATTTCAAGTGGGTTTGGTTAGCTATAATTAAACTGTCATACTGTATTAATATTATAAGCACAATACAGAGAAGAAACAGAAGCTAAGCATTTTTCTGTGGCAATTAGAACAATGGAATTGTAAGCAATAATGGAAAGTGTGGTACAAACAAATGTCATGCCTCTTACCATGAAGAATAAATAAAGAGAAGAGATACAAAATAGACAGAGTACTAAGCAGTTGCTTCCATCATAATAATGGAACCTTATGCTGTTCTTTTCTCCTTAAATCTTCCCAACGTTTTTCACGTAACCAAGCATAATCTGGAAAGGTGGAAAAGGAAGTGAACCATGAGAGGATCTCCAGATTAGAGTTTCTCTCTACTTCACATATTTACTTTCTACATATGTTGAGTTCAGTTTTGGCAGTATTTCATGGATTTCAGTATCAGATAAAACCAATTTGTGCCCAGCTGTCACCCCTGCACACCCAACCTACTTTCTCAGCATTCAGCACAGCTCTTTTCATTATTGTTTATTTTGACAATACCAATGGACTATGTACTACACAAATACCAAACAGAAAGATGATCCTTAATTTTAAGAATTTATAAACAGAAGACAATATTTGGCCACACCCAGAGGACAGAGTACAGAAAAACAAGACAGTATTTTTCAGTACCATAGACTGTGGTCTCGATAAAACCAGCAGCTAAACTCTTGTCAAGTTTTTGTAAAGCAGCACTGGAGAATTCAAAGTGGAGAAAAAATAATTTTCTGGGGAATTCTTCCACAGTGTTAAAGATAACAAGAGAGAAACAACAGCAGTGTTGTTTTTCATAACTTGGCCAGCAGACACTAAAGGTGGTCTGGAAGCAGACACTGATACCTCATTGCTGTCTGGGCAATGGCAAAATGCTTAGAGAAAGCGAAGAGAAATGGTTTGGTTGGATGTGATTAAAAATGGGGAAGCAACAGTGACACAGACACTTGTCTTTTATCCTGCTATCACCACAAGACAGTGTTTTTGCAAACTTAAAAATGCAATTATACCTTAAAACACAAGATTACAGAATCTTTCACTCTATGGGTACATCCATTGGAAATACAATATGGAATGTGAAAAACTAAAGTTAGAAGGCCTAGAGAGGACTGAGAATCAAACATGATGCTTAGACAATAGCCTTGGAACTGGGTAATATGGGAAAAAACAGCTAAGAAAGGAGGGGAAGACTGTGAGCTCTGCTGTGTCTGTGCTGTGAAGCTCTGTCACTTCAAGACAAGTAAGAAAAACATTTCAATTTGGAGAGAAGATTTTACTACAGAATTAAACTCAGGGCACTACCACCGGCACAAAAAGGTATTTATACTGAACAAAAAATTCAGTCAACAGATTGATTACCTAATAACAATAGTCCTCTATCGTCAACTTTACATCATAGCTAAATTACTTTTTCATTTAAACTTGTTATTAACTTACTCTGTTATTAAGCACATATATATGTAACTATATTGCAATATAAACAATTAAGCTGATGCATAAAAAAGTCTAGATGAAATCAAGAATACACTCTTTTCAGCCCAGCCAAAGTGCCTCTATACCTCTGCACCCAGCATGAGCAACAAACAGGAGGAGCTGGAAGCCTCCAGAAGAAAGTGATGACCCAGTTGCCACTACTGAAACTTGGTGGGATGAATCCATGACTGGTGTGTGGCTACAGGCTACTACAGGACAGGAAGAAGGGTCAAAGGGGTTGCTCTTTACAATAGATGGATAGAGGCAACGTGCTGTCCCTGGTGAACAGCCATGAGCAGGTAGAAAGCCTGTAGGCAGGAATCAGAAACCAAGGCAATAAAGGGAACCCTGTGGTCAGTGTCTACTACAGGCTGCCTGACCAAGGGGAGCCTCCTGATAAAGCCTTCCTGCTCCAGCTGCAGAAGGCATTGTGCTGGAGGCTCTTGTCCTGCTGGGGAACTTCAACCACCTTGTCATTTGCAGAGAAGCAGCACAGTGAGCTATAGGGAATCCAGGAGATGCCTGGGATGAATGCAGGATAACTTCCCAAGACAGGTGACAGACAGCCCTAACAGAGGGAATGTGTCACTGGACCTGGTGGTCACCAAGCCCTGCCTGACCAACCCAGTGACCTTCTATGATGGAGTGACTACATCAGTGGAATGGCTACGGATGTTATTTTTCTGGACTGCTGCAAAGCCTTTGATGCAGTCTCCCGCAATATCCTTGTCCACAAATTGGAGAGATTTGATGGGTGGGCTGTTTGATGGATAAGGAATTGGTTGGACACTTGCATCCAGAGCAGTAGTCACTGTCTCAATGTCCCAATGGAAAACGATGATGTCCCTCAGGAGGCTGTGCTGTGACCAGTGAGATTTAATGTATTCATTAAGGACACAAGTGAAGGGATTGAGTGCACCCTCGGCAAGTCTGCAGATGACACCAAGCTGGGTGGTGCAGCTGACAAGCCTGAGGGATAGGATACCATCCAGAGAGACCTGGCCAAGCTCAAGAAGTAGAAGTTGGCCCATGGGAAACTCATGAAGTTCAATGAAGCCGAGTGCAAGGAATTGCACCAGGGTCAGAGCAACCCCCGTACTAACACAGGCTGGGGGATGAAGAGACCAAGAACAGTCCTGCCAGGAAGGGCTTGGGGGTGCTGGGTAAAGGATGAGAGGCTGGACATGAGCCTGTAATGTGTGTCTGTGGCCCAGAAGGCCAAACATGCCCTGGCCTGCACCAAAAGCAGTGTGATCAGCAGGTTGAGGGTGAGGATTCTGCTCCTCTGTTCTGCTCTCCTGAGACTCCGCTTGGAGTACTTCATCCTGCTCCGGGGTCCCCAGCACAGGGAAGATATCCCCCTGTTGGAGTGATTCCAGAGGAGCCACCAAGATCATTAGAGGATGGAGCACCTCTCCTATGCAGAAAGGATGGGAGAGTTCTCACATGCTGAAGAGAAAGCTCCAGGAAGACCTTACAGCAGCCTTCCAGCATTTAAAGGGGTCCTACAAGAAACCTGGAGAAGGACTATTTACAAAGGCACATACTGACAGGACAAGGGGGAATGATTTTGAAATGAGAGTAGGTTTAGAGTTGATATTAGGAAGAAATTCTACTGTGAGGGTGGTGAGGTACTGGAACAGGTTGCCCAGAGAAGCTGTGGATTCCCCACTCCTGGGAGAGTTCAAAGGGCTGGACAGGGCCCTGAGCAACCTGATATAGTTGAAGATGACCCTGCCCATGTCAGGGTGGTTAAACTAGATGACCTTAAAAAGTTTCCTACCAAATCAAACTATTCTCTGATTCTTTTAATTGTCAGATTAAAAAAAAACCAAATCAAAAACCTACAAACACAAACAAACCAAAAAAGTCCACCAAAAATCCTGGACATGATCATGATTCTGGATTACCTAAAGAGAATCTTTGAGAACACTTTCAGTAAAGACACAAGTATTTTTGCTATTTTGTAGTATGTCTGTCTGAGATGAAGTTAATTTTCCTTGCAGCAACTGGACTTTGTGATTAAAATTGTTGATAACACTCCCATGTTTTGGCTATTGTGGAATAGCATGGATTCCTCTTTTTCACATCCTGCTCCCCTGCTTACCCCAGTGAATGGGCTGAGTGTGGACAAGAGACAGGGCACAGCTGGGACATTTGACACAAACTGACCCAAACAATACATCATACCACATAATATCATGCTAAGCAAAAAACCTCAGGGACAGGAAGGATGTTCATGGCTAACCATTTGTTTTCCCAAGCATGATTAAGCATGCTGAAGCTTTTTTTCCATTTTGCCAGAAGTGGCTGACATCTGCCTGCTGATGAGAAGAGTGAATAAATTTCCTTTTCTGCATGCAGCTCTTGCTTTCTGTACCGGGCTGGCATTATCTTCATCCACAAGACTTCTTGCCTTCCTTCTACTTTCTCTGCCTTGAAAGAGGGTAGGTAAGTAAGTGAGTGGCTTTTGGTGTGTGTGAGGCTCTTGTCTGAGCCAAACACACCACAACTTTAAAAAGTATTTGTCTTTTGACTACCTAATGTTTGAAAAAGTCTGTAGTTAAATATAAAGATCCATATATTTTTTGCAGTAAGTTTACTTCTCCAGTGTGGCAGAAAAGCAGATATACAAATTCAAAGTTTGTGACAAAACTTTGTTTGTAACAAATTGTTTTACCGCTGGATACAAATTACAAATACACTGAATAAAGAGCAGTATTATAGAAATGCAATCTCTTTGATGCTGGAATCTTCTCTAAAACTATTTATTATAGTAAAAAAAGTATCAGTAACTGTAAGATTGTCAGTGTCATTTGAAAAAAAAAGCAAAGAAAGTTTTCATTTTCATATTTAAGTTCTCAGCTTGCCAGCTAATCAGGCAGACAGACATACAAGTCCTTGTAGTTAAAGTACAATCATCATGTGTCTACTTCTGAAAGACCTTTGAAAGACAAAGATTCAGGAAGATTCTTCCAATGTGACAGAAAATTTAAATTGAGACTTCTGTATCTTTCCATGTTAGCGAAGCTCAGGAATTACCACAAAATAAAAATCAAGGTAAAAATCAAGCTCATCATATGATTTCATTGTACCCATTATAACTGTCATTGCAGAAGATAAACTCAAACATTGCAGAAAGAGAAAATATGCTGTCAAGGAAACCATACTGAATTGATACACAAAATCACATAGAAAGTCTTTCAGCAAACTGACTGTGGGCTAACTGACAATTGATCAAATATTTACCAGAATTCTAACCTGAGAAACCAAATTAAACTAAAATTTCCAGTAGACAGATAACTAGATATAAACTTTTAAATAATGAAGGAAAGACACATAAGAAAGAAATCAGTGTGCAAAATGCAGTTGAAATGAGCAATATGACTGGCCATTTTATCCATGAAAACTTTTAAGTCTTTCCTCCCCCCTTACAAGACTTCAAGCAAAGATATTCACCCATAGAAATCAAAAAAACTCTTTTTGAGACAGCAAAAATATTTAGAATTATTTCTTACAAAGTTCTGGATGTTAGGAAAAGCAAATTATTTCATTCTCAAAGAGTCAGTGGACCAAAATGAGAAATCTTATGAGAATAAAAAAATATTTATATCAGAGGAAAGTAGTAAGGAAAGAAAGTGTTATATACATACATTGCAGATTTTCTTACCAGAATACATTTCACTGTGTGGATTGCACTAGGGTCCTTGTTGTTAGCTGCCCAGTGAAGTGGGATTTTTCCTTCAATATCAGGAATTCCAATATTTGAATCATGTTTGATGAGAAGTTTCACGTGCTCTGGGTTATTGTAGTAGGCACTCCAATGCAATGCAGTTTGCTGCAATAAAATTTTCACAAGCTTTTTCAACATGTTGAAAAATTGTTTAAACATGAAAATTAAAGTTGGCTAAAACCAGCCTTAAACAACAGGTAAATAAGCAAGCATTTGTTACACTTCAAGAAAGAGGCCTGACAAATAACTGAGCACATGTACCTGGGGTGGCTGACAACTGAAAATCTATGAAAATAGGCTTTAAACAAAGCTGAATAAAGGCCCATTTACTTCAGTAAGGGCAGATCATCACACACCTACTGAGGTCTGAGTCAAGTCTAAGCTGCACCACCTTACATGGGATCCAAACTGAGAAGCCCTTATGTTTGGAACATAAGTATCTCTGCTAGGAGACTGATTTTTATAAAGATTTGTTGGACTATGGCAAGAGAAAAATGTGCATGCCACTTAGCACTGCCCAGATGGCTATTTGGTGCAGCAAATACTTTCACACTCAGAGAAAGTATCTGTGCTTGGTATTAAGCAATGACATCCAAGCTAGACTGATGACCTGAACCAGGCCTTAGCCCCAGAGCTGCACTACAGAACAAATGCAGTCATTAGTGTGGTCCCTCTTAAATTTCAAACTCTGTTGGGATGACACAAATTGATGGAGACTACTCTCCACTAGGGGAAGGTGACACTTTATGCTGACACTGGACTCAGATCCATCTTGAACTAAGGTTTTGACTTTACTGTCTGTGATAACTCAGAATTCTGAGGTTGAATATTAGTGAATCTAATGCCCGGTGGCAGTCCAATAAAACTTCAAAAGGCAATCCATGCTCCTACTGCCAATTCCTGACTGCCAACAGCTTTTGCACAGGCCTTATCAACATTCATAATTACATAAGCAAACCAACGTGTGGGGGTTTCTTAACCAGCAAAACATTGGCATATTAACAAGTATTTCATTTACCAGACACACCTCTCCCAACTGCCAAGTAACAGAGAGTTAGAAGATAAAGAATGAATTTTTTTCCCCACCTCTTACTCCCTCACCCCTACTAAACATTACCTGGCACTTGGATTGGAAACAGAGAAATATCTCCTTTTGTTATATTTGTGTATAGAAGTACAATACCCTGCATTAGCATCCTGAAACAGTGATGTGGAATTTTTAAGTTCACTATCATATCCTTAACTTCTCTGTGAAGGAAGAAGGCAAAAAGGAATCTATTTGTGTTCATTGCTGCCAGCTGTTAGCTTAGTGCCATGGTAACAACAATAAGATAGCACAGCCTTTTTTTCTACTTGTCACTCACTGAAGAAGGGCTCCACGAAGTGCCACCACAGCCTTGTACCAGTAAAAATCTGCACTAAATAAATGAGTGTTATTTATTAAATGGAACTGACCATTATTCCTGGAAACTGACAGTTGCAATGACAGCAGAAAGCTTTGGTTACCAGAAGGCCAACGTAGCCTTGGTTCACTGACTTCTCTCACCTACAACCAGTTTCAGTCAGTTACCAACATGGAAGCAGACATAAAGGACACTTGTTCTCCCTCATCTTCAGGAATTATATTTGACAATTTTGATGTGCACAGTTACAGCAAGGAAACTGAAAAAGCCATGTGCCCAACAGGGTCAAACAGGTCAGACTCTGTGCCTGAGATCATCTTTTCACCAACCTGAATTCCATTTTTGCTACTGTGACTACTCATGACATGAACTGGGAGAAAAGTGCTCCCTGTTTTGTGGGGAATCTGGCAATGCTTTAAATACTGGTTTGGAAATCTGCTGAACAGGCAAGGTTGCTAAATGGTTTTGGCTGGTTTATGTATACCTTTGTTAATTAATTAGCATGGTCATGAAGTCAGCATGACCTCTCCAGAATGACTCCTGTAATTATAGGCAGTTTTCTAGTGACTCTTATCATTACAAGATTCTGAATGTGAGGTTTTTCAAAGGCAGAAAAGCAACATAAGCACATGCTATCCAGACTCCAACAAGGATCACAGAATGTTACAGAAAGACTTGGATGGTTTTTGAATCCTCTATTGTTGTAACTACTCTCAAGAAGAATGTCAGTGGAGCCAGTGCAATGAACTTGGACACCATTAACATCAGGAATATATTAATATTTCTACTTTGAAGACCTAGAAAAAGTTTATGACAAATAATTTTTTGCACACAACTGCTTGATGTAAAACCAATTCCTAAAGTTGCTACAAATCTTAAAATAAGCAGTTGTCTTAAAATAAGCAGTTATCTTGCAATAAGCAGTACTTTTACCTTGTTTCTGTCCTGGGTATCCACTTCTCCAGGTGCCATATGTTTTAACAACAAAGCTAAACATTTTGGACTTTTGTGACGTGTAGTTAAATGCAATGGTGTCATATCCTCCAAGTCCTTCTGCATCCAGTTCCCTCTACGAGCCAGCAAAAGTTTCATGAAGCGGTAATTTCCCTGGGTAAAGAAAAATACCAGAAATTTATGTCAGTTTATCAAAGCAAATTATGATACTTAGATATATCTTTATATATATATAGATTTTTTTTTTACTATACTACACTGCCTGAAAAAGCTTGAAGCAAAAAAACAGCTCAAAGCTTTGGAAACATCTAATGAAGATTTTTTTTGTTAACATGAACAATTTTTTTTGTAACATTTTGTTAACTCTTCATTTTTAGGTCTCTCATGCTACTCGGTTTAAGATATATATATATATATATACACCATTAGCAGAATAAGACAGGGTTCATTAATACCAAAAAATCTGTAATATTATCAGTTTCTTAACTGTTTAGCCTCAGTAAAAATCATGTAAAAACTGAAATAAGATCATTACATGCTGGCTTCAGCAAGGTAAACAGTTATCAGATGAAGAATAAAACCAAACATGAAGAAAGAATATAATTTTCAAAACGAAAGTAAGAAAAATAACCGGGAATTATTCAGAAAGATAACATGTACTTATCTGAATACACAGTAAATATACGCAGAAGTGATTGTTTCTTACATTTTTAAAATTGAGAACTGTATGAGTTTTGGTCTACAGTATATATAATAAATGGATGGGACAGCTAGCTCTACAACACATTGAAAATACTTCACAGTAGGACTTGCACAAGGTTTTCACTATGTCTTGGAAAGAAATAACATAGCAATGCTTCTTTAATACAAATATAATGATATAATAAATGAGGGTGGATCCCAAAAAACCCAATCTGGATTTATTTCTCAAATCACTGAAGAAGCCAGTGAAAAATTAGACATGAACATGCAATCATGAAGAAGCTGTACTTATTTAGTAGCAGAGGCAGCCTTGACTGGCTACTACCCTTTGCTTGAAAGTTATTTTCCATATAGGAGAGATGCTACATACAACATTTTCATGCTTCCACTTCCCAAAGTCTATGGGTTTATCAAATCACCTTCAGCAGTTAGGTTGCAATCGAGGACCAGCAACTGGAGCAATAACTCATTAAACAAAACATCTGCACCTGCCTTCAGCCATCATGATTTAAACACCCCAGCTCTTTTCACACTGTAACTTTTATTTTTAACATTTCTTAAAGTGAAAGAAGTGTGTTGTCTCTTAATTTTGCTCACTGTCTCCCAATTTTTTCCCAAGATACTAGTTTTTGCCAATTTCCCATATAGATCATTAACTGTAACTATAATGAAAACAGAAAGCTCAAAAGAGAAGATAAATTCTACTAATTCTCCTCCACTCAGGGAAAAGCTGGAGCATTTGATGAAGCTTTAGCAGACAATGTACACAGGAAAGGTGACACTCAAATCAATAGAAGTCAAGTCTTTGGATTCTTCTGCTTATGAAACTACCTGCAAATTAACATACTTCAGTCTGCTACAATTCTTTTACAAATTCTGCATGTTAGCTTAGTTCCCTTAGGCTGTCTTTGGAAAAACAATGAAAAAAGGCAACCAAGTAGACAAGGGCAAGCAGTGCTAATGAACGGGGGCACTTTGGTATCTCATAAGGCTCAGAATTCCAAAGTGTTTTTGTCAGCAGAATGGTAGGATGGAGACAGGCCAAAGGATTCCAGAGGCTTCCACAGTATCCAGTGCAAGAGCATAAAAAATATACAGATTTCATTTTTCAAAGCAGCCATAAACATTGGAAGGGCATACTTTACAAAAATTACTGTTCTGTTTTTTGTCTAATAGCAATGGAAGACATGAGCTTTACAGATGCAGAATGGATTTCACCAGGTACAGCCAAAATAAATGAATGTGACTTTTTTTTCCTGCTACACTATTTCATTTTAAAATACAAATCAAGGAAAGCAAATCATGAATGAGGTCAGACAAAATTACTTCATCCTGCTTCTACCTTTTATTGTTACTAGTCCTTGCTGGTCAGTGACAGCTCACAAGAAAAGTCTGCCACAGAACCTACCACAGACCTGCCTGAACATGCAAACTTCCCTTGCCAGAGACAGCATGGCTACTACAGCATTCCCAGTGAGAAGTGACCAAATACATCTTTTTCTTCTGCTGGGTGTCAGGGAAAGCACAACCTCAGGATTTTGTCCCTGCAGAACACAGACTCTGTGTGCCAAGCATACTCCGAAGTACAGGGGCAGAACAGCGTGATGTCTGCAGGGCTCCTAAACCACAGAGAACACACTCAGAATTAACTCAGGATAAATTTGGGGTGGAGCTAGGGAGGGTAATAATACTCCTCATTATTACCATTACACTGTACAGGCAAATATGAGAAAAATTTACAAAAGTCATTAAAAAAGAAAAATTAAAACTAGCAAAAAAATCTAAGTGTATCATGATGTGGTTGGCAATTAAACTGGGGGAGGAAAATATTAAATACCTTAAGAGAATATTAGTCTTGGAAGAAATATAGCTGCTTTTCTCCATCACAGAGGATAATACATTTGTTGCCTTCGATATTTCCTGTACACAGTGCATGCATACCCATGAGAGAAAAAAAAATGTTTTTGTCTTGTTGATGGGTACTTATTGTAAGATTTACAAGTATATTCTGCTTTTTGAATGAATTCCACGGCAAAGAAGACTGAAAGTTAAAATAATGCATAAAACTAAGGAAACATGCCCTTTTATTATTAGAATTTCTCTCCCTATACTGTATTTTATATTTGCTATTACACATTTTTCCATCAGTTACTACTGCATTATTCTCTTGCATGCTTAGCCAACAAATCCCTCTCCTTAGCAAATGAATTTATAATAAATCCCTTCATTCTGAAACACAAAAGATTCTGTTTCTTCAAAGTGATTTAAGATTTTTTTAACATTACCACAGAAAACACCTGTACTTACATTATTTATCTGAATTATCTTATTCATGGTTTTACTTCTGACTACTGTTCTTTTCTTTAGTAACACAATGAATTTTACTGTCTTCCTTTCACTTGTTAGAAAACAATATTGCCCTTTTTAATGACAATGGAAAATTTCCCCACCTTCAATTGATTACTACTTAGGTTTGTAAGTATGGAATGTATCAACATGCCTTGAAGGCAGATGTAATTGAGGTCTTATTAGGTGGAGGGAGGGAATCCTTAATTTGAAAAGCCAATTCCTCCATTTTTATAAAGTTTTTGTGTATAAAAAGTCTTTAAGTTGGCTAGATTTTACTCATAAATAATGCACTTGACTGGCCTAAACATTGCTGGGCAGCATGAAGCTCTCTGAGTCAGTCCATGATCTCTTACCATTGATAGTGACTCAAAATTTATTCTACTATAAACAGAAAACATCATGAGCAAACAGGATTAAATTCTTGTACAGAAAACTTGGTATCTGGCAGCCAAAATTTACCATTCCAATGCTAATTCTTAATATTCCTTTAGATTCTATTAAAATTTTTTGAAAATCAAAATACTTGACTCTGAAAACTACCAGAGAACAGCTGATTTCAACATAATCAGAAGAAATACTTCTGCTATTTCAAAAATTCAGCCACAGGTACTAGCAGAACACATTTTTTGGTAGACAGCTCAATAAGTAACCATGGCTCTGCCATCAAGTAATGACTTCAAAGAAAGTTCTGGACTCCAAGCTAAGCAGTCAGAAAAACTTTCTGAACGTTTTAATGGAGAAGAGATTTATGGAAGAAATATTTCAGTCAGAACCAATGAGTTTGCCAGATTTTAGATTATCTCTGAAATTGAAAAAATTATCCCCAAAATTGCAAGCTGGGTCATTAAAAAAAGCTGTCTAGTACATTCAATATGATTCTGCTGCCAGGGAAAGGTTTCAGTGGAAAATCACTGGTAAATTTTTCTACCCAGTTTTCTGGGTCTAGAAGAAAATGTGCTTATTTCTTTATTAATCTAAAGCAGCTTTTTCAACCTATTTCCTCTCCCTGGCTTGTTGAGGAAGTGTAGCGAGAGAGCAGCTGGGTGGGCATCTGTCAAACAGCCACAGTCAGGCTGTCCCATATGGTCACCTAAGTGAAAGGCTGAAGAAAAAATGAGCTCTGTTCAGTGGGGCTGTGATTCTAATCACAGGTTGATGCTGAAATTACTGGTTGTATTGCCACTGCACTAAAAACATTGGCCCCACACTTCACTTCTTTCCACTCTGTACAGCCCACAGAGTCCTGCTCCAAGTCACACAGTGACACATGCCCCTCTTTCAAACACTTCCTCAGAAGTACTTTTCACAGCAAATTTTCAGTGTTTCACAAGCATAAAACTTGCTTTAAAGAGTACACCTGGGTTCTAGCTAGAAACGTTCTGCTGATGTGCAACAGAGATCTGTGAAAATTTATTTCCATTCTCATCCCACTATTTCTTGGTGAGTTAACTTGGTCATTAGATTAAGCTGTGTGCTTATACACTGACTAACCACTTTTCCTACCCTGTAGTGTGGGTACATCTCTGACACAAAACTTTTCATATTCAGGTTTTAAAAACACACTGCATAGATAAATACAGCACAACATAAATAAACACAACATCTTTTACGAGGGGAGAAACTGAGATGTACAAGGTAAGGCTAAGTCAGAGGAATACTGCATCTCTCCAAGCACATCAAAAGCACACCCACAGTTAGGCTATCATCCCCTCATCATCAGTGGGATAAAAGGGGACAATGCACACAGAAAAATTGCTTATTTCCCTGTTAATTGCTGAGACCACATTTTCAAAAGCTGTAACAATTCTAATCCACATGAAGTACTTAACACGACTTGAAGGACTGATCTGTAATGATTTACAATGTAGAGCACATGAGCTGACAATGGTTACAGTACAGCTAGGCTTGAATTTTGGAATACCCACAGTGGGCCTGTGAAGATTTAGGGCACTGTAAGGGTTGCTAGAGGAACTGGGGAAAAAGCAGCCCAGCATCTCTATACAACCTCCTGGTAAAAACAGCAGGGGTCATAAAAAAGAATGCCAAGCTGTTAAACCGTGAAGATGCTACTTTGGCTCCACTCCAAAATTACATACCTGCTTTCCCAGCACTGGGAACAGACAGACCAAAAGAGCACAAACCCTTACAAAGGAGGTGGTTTTCAAGGGCTTTTCACTGCTGACAGTCATAAGCACTGAAGATGCAGCCAGGGCATACTCTTGCAGCAGAACAGAAAGCCTTAGAAATATTTACAGATGAACCACAAATTAGAACTGAAGGTTGAAATTGACCCTCTGGATTAGTAAATCCATCCTCTAGCACCATAGGGAGCAAGAACATCTAATCCTTTTCAAAAATTCCTAGCGATTTCTTTTAAGTGGAATTACAGTGTTCAGGATTTTCTCCTCCCAGTTCTCTGTTTCAGACTCAGGCTTTTAGGTTTTGTTTCTTGTTTGGATTTTCTTTTTTTTTTTAAGCCAACACACAAGGACACATTTCATTCTTCTACCTATGAAAATACAGTGTGGCTTTTAAAATCTAAACAAGCATTGGAGTTTTTATCTCAGTAACAAAGGATAAACCCTACACTGCCCTCAAAAAATCATCAGCTCTCTGCACTCATTCTAGTTGGAACTCTTCTATTTTGAACACAAGTAAGCACAGATTACAGGGCTACCCGAGGGGGTCCCACAAAGTACCCTACTGAGTCCCAATGACACTTGTCTATTGCTAGTGCATATATCTTGTCAGATATACCCAAAACTGCATTTCTCCCAAAAATTAAGTACATTTTCCAAACAGCACATTACATCCTTCTCAGTCATGTTTCAAATAATAAATTTATAATCCACAGAATAAATCATTAGGTGCATTGTCTGTTGTTTCCCCCTACCCACCCCCTAGGACTTGCATTTTGGACTATAATGTTTCTAATAATTTCAATTACTTTCAGTATCCCTATTCTTTTGATATCCTAACCACTGCCATCCTCTCTTTGACTTACAATCATGCCTAACACTGTGCCAACTCTTAAATATACTTCAAAAAAGTACTACTCATAAGTTTGCTCATGAAAAATACTGACTAATATCAGATTCAAGTGCAACTATCAAGGAATTCCAACACATGCCTTCTGATCTTATAGCTCATATTTCAGGTCTATCTGTTTTCAGTTCATTATCAAATAATAATTCACCATTCTCTTACATTTTGTGTCCTAATTTCTAATTAAGCTTGCAATTTTCCATCTAGCATCACAGTTAATATTTTTGTACAGGCTAAAAAGGCAAACTATTGAATTTATTTCTATGAAATGACTTAACTAAATATCCAGTTACTCTTAAAGAACCTACTGCTGACAGAAGGTGCTCATTTTACCCAATTTTCTATTTCTGCATACATATTTATCCCCATATAATTTCAAATTCTTATATGCTTCTGAGGTCAAATAGGCTGCCTCTCTCAGCTAATTCCTTCTTAAAACATTTCTTACCACTATTTTAAAGTGTTATTGAATACCATAAATTCTGTAATGTCACAATTCCTAAAGAATGATTCATTGATTAAAATTCATTTGCACCTTATCCCTTGCTGTTTCTGTACTCACGAGATGAAATTTACCAAAAATCAGGCATTAACCACTGACCACAGCTCCTGCAGTAACTAAGCCTGGTCAGCAAGTGTGCAGGGAAGTGGTAAAACAGAGGCTCCACAAAATCAGAAGCACAAAGGTCAGCCTATTGAAAAGGGTGTGTTTGAAGACTGCAGCGCAGCAAGTCCACCAACCATGGCAGAAAGGATTTCAGAGATCTGATAATTATACATCTCTGCCATAGGTTAATATTTTATTAGCTCATTAAATTTTGATTGTTGAAATATATTCATTATTAATTAAGAAGCACTTATGTAAGATATTTTAGCAAAATTTTCTTAGCAATCTTTTGTGCATTTAGCAATCAATAGATCATCTTCAGAGAAATGTAATATATAATTCTGTTACTTTTACTCTTTCGCAAACAGAACAGCACAAAATTATTACAGTTAAATTAATTGTAAAGATAAAACATCTAATACCACACCAATCATAACACAGGCAGTGATTATACAGCTATTAGATTATTAATATTTAAGTACAATATTAATTATGTTTTAAGCTTTCTTTAAACTCCCAAATAGTATTTAAGAAAGTAGAGCTTGAATATATATATAACAGCATCTTGAGAACAGAAAAACTAATTATATCAAGGGTTATAGTGTACATATTCACTCATGTAGCTTTTACATTTGCTTTAGACCCAGATTAAGAACTGCTAATGTACATTAAAATTTAGCACACCAGGCCAGTCATCTCCTTTTTCCAGAGAAGCACATTCTGTCCCAAGTATGTAAATAAATAAAACTCAAAATAGATTGCTATGATCTTTTAATAGTCAGATTAGATTAGTTAAGCCTTTTAAACCCAGGACTCCTTAGGAGCTGGAGTCAAGAGTTAATCATTGCTTGTGCCTGAAACACAAAAATGTCTACACTTTTTTAACAGTGGCATGTCAGTTTCTAAAGCCAGTCGAATTCTATACCTTTACAAATACTAAATAATATTGTAACACAGACACTCATGGAGGTAAAACATGCACAATATGAAAGTATTTCACATTTTGCCTTAAAAACCCAGGCAGAACAGATCAGCCACTTGGCCCTGCATTAACACGTTTCACCAACAGATTAGCACAGATGCTAAAGCCAAAGTTGAGAACCGTTCCTTGCTGTCAGATGCTTTCAAGAAGCAGTGAAAGTCAAAAAACTTGAACTCCTTAATTGCTAGCTAAGCCTCTGAAAGACAAATACATCCATGAGGTTTCTCTTTAAAACCAAAATGGTAACTGAATTTAACCTGCTACCTTCACAGAGTAGAAAGTGCTCTTTGATCTACTCCAACTTACAGAAGATAATCTTACTGTATACACAAACATGCTCGCTCTCTCTCCAGTGAGGAGGTGCTGAAGAGAGGATGCTTTACCTTACAAATAAACTTTGCACAAAATAACAAATTTTCAAACCCCAAATATTTTAATTACCTTGGAAAGGAAAGGGGCTGTTCACATGGTTTCTTTAGAGGTTGTTTCATCTTTTAGCATCTCTTTGAGAAGAGGCACATTCTAAGAATGTCAGAAACCACTTGGAATGATGTGGACTTCTGTCACCAACACCTACCAGTTTCAGTAGCTTTTCAGGAAACAAACTAAACACTTAGAAAAACAGAATCTGTTATATCATACTTGTAATTTGATATCTGGAACAGATATCTGTTCCAAAAGTAACTGAAATCCATACATCAAAAGGAGTATTTTGATATGCTTATATTATCAGCTACTTGCCAGAAATCTCACAAGAATTTTTCAGAAGAAAAACTACTAAGAGAGGCTAGCAAGTAGATATATGAATTTAATTGCAAATAAGAATTATTTGGATTTATAAATTAGCACTTGTGTTTTGAAATCTTACCTATGCATGAAATACTAGAGCTTCTTGTTTTCTAATATACTGAAACTGAATTCATATAGCTTATAGCTGGTTACAACAGCTATAAGCTCTGTAAAAGCTACCCTTTACTGTATATGACTGCACCATTCTTACACTCCTTGAGTATCAGTAAATTTGTTTACTGAAAAAAAACCAAGCTCCTGAAAAAAAACCAAGTCAACATAGCTACTTAGAACCCCAGTTTCTAGTTAAAATTAGTAAAGTTGCCATCAAAATATCAGGCTGCCTCTCTGGTTATCACTAACTAAATGTTAACTCCTTGATTAACAAAGTAACTGAAAAATAAAAGTAAGAGAAAATCTTTAGGATTATTGTTTTAGGCATAACCCTTAGCAGTCATCCATTGGACTATAGCTTTGAAAAAAAAGATCTGCAAACTCTTTATTACCTCTGGATGGTAAGGATGATGCCATGCCTTCTATCTAACAAACCACTGGTGGATTTAAATATGTAATGCTCTGCTAACCCCTTCAAGTCAACCATGACAAAATCATCACTGATTTTTGACATTGGGTTTAATCTCGCGAAGTACCTTTTTAGCAACTTTGTTAGCAGCATTCTAGACTCAAAAGTAAAACACTCAACTGGAGAAAATCTCCCAGACAGCTGAACAGAAACCTTATTTACCACTTTTCAAGCTGAAAGTGTTCATCTGTCTGGCAAAGCATCTTAGGCAATACATCAGCGAAGAACATCAGCACGACTTGAGGCCAGCTCTGACTATCAGACATTTTGACTGAAAGCAAGGCAGTGTCTCAACTACAAGCAATTCTCCCTAAAGCCTCTTGCAAGATTGGCTTTACTCTCTTGGTTTCCATAGGAATAGACAGAACTATCAAGTGGCACACAGTTAAAGAACACAAGAGAGAAGACAGCGGACCAGTGCTGTAAAAGCCAAGGTAAAACTGTTTCCCAGCATAGGCTGAAAGAAAATAGGTGTTTGTATCTTCTAGCCTTTGACCTCCTTTATCCATGGCCTGTGTACATGTTGCTCCTTTGTAGTGTTCTCAGCTCTTCAGCAATAAATGTTATGGTCAACCTATTGAAATTAGTGGCTTTCATGTAAAAAACACTTCAAGGATGAAAATGCAATTAGCATTCTCATTTCCAGTTGATCTCTTCCACTGTTGCTGAACTTGTTTTCCTGTAGTGTTCTTTTGAAGTCACTCAGGCAGAAGTACCCACAACACACAATCTCTGGGGATTTACAACAAAGCCTGAGATGCATCATCCATATTTACAGGATCACTGCCCACCTCTTCATAAAGAAACAAACACTAAGCTTTCAAAAAATACTTTATTTCAAAAAACAGTGATTTGAAAGATTTGTCAGAAAGTACTGACTCCCTCCTCCCCAAAAATACAAGTACTAGAAAATAGTTACTACATTCATTTTCTTCATCTTAATGGCTTTGAGTTGCATTGTCTTGAAATAAGAGCACTGTAAGAAAACATATCCCTGAAACAGATGTATGCCTTTAAAAAATCTAATAAAAATGTTACAAATCACAGTATAATCCATGACAGCATTCTACCTGAAAACAAGTCTAAATAACAGCCATCAGTCCAGTCCAAGTCTTTTTATCCTACCTTTGTGCAGTGCTATTTCATTCTGGAAGCAAACTAATTGCCATTACTACTAAGCATCACTCTGACTAGTACTGGGTCACTACTGCCTTGTACTTCTTAATTGCACCCCTCTATGTGCATGTCATGTCCTTACAGACTGCTGGAAGCAACAACGCTTGCCAAGTGAAAACGTTGCATATATGCTCAATTTTGAGCACAGCTTCACAGAATTTTTTGTTATTATTTGAACTGCTGTTTTATCTGCAAATAAAAGCATGCCTTTTATGTGATTTAAATATATTTCAAACATATTAAGCCCTATAACAAACCGCTGTATGAAATAATTGCAAATCTACCTATCAATTTCCATTGGACAAGAAAAGGTCTCCAGCCACAGTGAAATCTCCAGAACTGTTACAGAAGTAGACAGACAATCCATATTGAAAACAACCAGCAATAAAGGTAGGTTTACTCTTAATTTAAATAATTATTCAGACACTTCAGGCTACTTTTACATATGGCAAAATTTAATCGTTTCTATAGATACTGCAGTGATTTTTGCTCTTCAAAATGAAGTCATAATCTATTTAAATACTGGTAGATAAATCAAAGCCTTCATAATCTACTCAAACTGCATCCTAGCAGTAATAAAAGTGCTAGATTTATTTATTTTTGTTTGGACTAGAGGCAGATAAAATAACAGCTCAAGGTTGGTGTTGCAAAGCCTTCCCAAATCCACACCATATTAACCATGTTGAAAAACACATCCTTTGTGTATAACTCCATCTATGTTTAAATGTTCCCATCATAAGGCTGAACACACAGAGATTATGTTAATAACAAAAATCAGTTAATATTTCAGCAAAAACTATTCCTCATTAATAAAAACTGGTAGCATACTTCCTTAATCCTTCATTAATAAAAAAAAAGTGTAACAAAAGACAGCTCCAAACCGCTCCACAAAGAAACAAGAAAATTTAGAATCTTAACAGACAAGTTAAATTAATTTTGTATTTTATGAAATGCTGACATTAGCTGTTGCTTTTCAGGCAGCAACAGAATTTGCTTATGCAGTTCATACATATCAATTTTGACTTAAGTGTGATTCACTTAATTCTCTTTAATCAACAATTTAACCAACTGTTTACAGACAAAGAGAGAGACAAATGAAAGATTAGTGCTCCTGGAGTTTGTGGCTGGCCATAAGATCTGAATTTATTTTTCAAATACTTCCTATAGCAGTAGGCTTGCATGCTGAAGACATCCTATCTAGTATCCTATTGATTCAAATGACAAGCCTGAGCATCAGATTAAGGATGTGTCAGACACCTGATAGAAGATTCCTGGAGATTTCAGCAGAAAGGTGCCCTGTTTCAAAATGATCTATTGCTGGTACTTCATGTATTGAAGCGTATGTGGGTACATTTAACACAAAACTAATTTGCCTGAAGTTAGAATAACATTTATAATCAGTGAAAACAAATATCTTCCCTTTTTACTGCAAAATAGCTGGGAAAAGACACCTTATTCCAACAGAAATCACCCTACAGTCCACAAAATGGGACTAAACCAAACTGATGAGCTAATAATAGTGGAAGTTCTGTTTTAATTTGTCAGTGCCAAATCTGGATACAAAGAAGCAAGTGGTTCCTCAGTCCCAACAACAATATTTATTCTCATAACCATTAAAGATCACTTGTGGGGTCAGCTGCAGAGGGGCAATTAATGCAAGAATGATGTTTTAGAAAGGACACTCAGACAGGGAAATGTCTTTGTCTGCAAAGGTACTTTTTAAGGTACAGACTTGGCAGCAGACATCAATGTCCTGGGAGAAACGCTGGACAAGTCTCTTGGGCACCGAGGGATGCCACAATGCTAAACACACTCAAGGAACAACAATAAGTGAAACAAAATTAATTCTATTCAGATCTCAAGTGTAACTCTCCAAGTACTGCAAGCACCACATTTAAAAAGAAAATACCATTTTTAAGATGCAACCATTGTCTTTAAGATCAAATGATAGAGAAATTTTCACCTGTCCTTTGAACAAAGCAAAATGAGAGAGAGGAAGCAGCTGTTTGACAACAGTATGTAGGAGACAACCAGCAGCTGAAACCAGGATAATTAAGTCAATTTAAAAGAGCCAAATATCAAGCAATATGGAACAATGTTCTTACAGAAAAAGCACTGCTCATGCCTGAACAAATTACTTGTCTTTGCTGGGCATATTTATATCATGTTCAGTTCTAGTTGGTCTTTGCAATAAAATCTCTGAGTTGAAGTTATGCACCAATACTTTTTCAGACTTAAGTACTCATTTAGGGTGTTTTTTTTTTAAACAGGATCACTTTATCTACTCACTCTTGGTAACTAAGAATATTCAAAAATTATTACAAATTATTTTATTTGTTCATAGTAACCTGAAAAAATATTGCTATGGAAGAGGCTTTAGCAAAGATCAGAAAAAGTAACAATAGGTGAGTCCAGAATCTTTTCCAAATTTTACTTACGAAAGTATGCACTGAACTCAATAGATGAAAATAAAGTAATTCTACCAGCTGGCTGCACAGATATTTAAGATATCATTCCATATGCTATGCAGAATTAGTTCCTTTTCCCTGGGAAACACAACACAAGCAGAGCTCCTCAATGTTCTGCCACCATGGTTTGCACTTAAACGATATTTGCAAAATCTTTTAGAAAATCACTGCAGTTGGAGGCATTCCTTTTCTTATTATTTTAGTGAAATTTCATATTCAAATTTCAAGTGCTCAAGAGCAAGACTGCTCAAGAGAGGGACAAGGATGATAATACAATATATATTCTGGGCCTGACAATATCCTCCTTGGATTATTTCAAGCACAGAAAGCATGGTAGCAAAATACATAAACCCAAGTGGAGGAAAGGAGGAGAGTTACCAGAGCAAGAAGTGAAACAGAGATGCAAAGAAGTAAAATTACATCCAGTTTGAAAATGGGAGAGAGTGGTTTGAAAATAAAATAATGAAAATAAATCGATTTTGTTAATGAAAATAGCTGTGATATTGCTGGAGCAAAAGAGAAAGAAAGCATCATCAATAACGATGTTTGAGCCGGAAAAAAAAAGGGAAAAACTGGGGAAACCACAGATCACTGTCATGGCAAGGAAGCTGTCTGGGAAAAAATACTGGGTAAGGATTTTTATACCAAGTGTTTGATAATACTCTAGAAATTAAGATACTGAATTATGACACTCTTTTTATCACAATGGATAAAACAAAAGACGGAACTTTCAAAAAAAAAATCAGGGAAATGGATAGATTTTCTATAAGGTAAATATAAGGTAAATATAAGGTAAATATAAGGTAAATATAAGGTAAATATAAGGTAAATATATAATTTTAAAAAAAAGTAAATAAATAGGCCTGGGCTTGCTCATTTTACCACAGTGTATCTACACTGCAGACAACCACACAGTGCAGAAATGCTGGGTCAGCTTCATGGATATTATGGATACTGAAGCCAACCAGGCCACAGCAGCACAATACTTCTCCTCTAGCTCAGCAACCTTCAGCACACTTCAAGCTGTGAGAGTAGGCTATGATGCCACTTCTTCATCTGTCCATCCTGTAGCTCACACCAGAAGGTTAAATGTGCTTAAATCAGGTTAGTCAGACTCAAAAATAAATATCAAGATCATAAAGTCCAAGCTGGGGAAGCAATGAAACAAAGCAGAGAAAGGTAAGTCATGAGAACTGGATTATCAGAAATTAAATTACAGAGGTACAGTACCTGTCAGATAAGTAATTGCAAACCCAAAAATTATTCAACACACATGAATTCAGGCTCTCACACAAAGATGGGTGTTTGAGCATGGCAGTTAATCTCAAAGGGATAAAACCCCTGTGATTCCTGATAACATAATGCCACTGAAATGTGATAACAGACAATCCGTTCAAGATTTTTGCCACTGGAATACTTACACTATTGTACTAATCTATGAAGATAAACCTGAGATGAAGGATAGGTTTGCCAGTATTTACAGCAGACCACCAGTAAAAACCACGTAGCAAGTCTAGATGACCATCAATAAGTGCTGCAGGGGAGAGAGGGGAGCAGCAGGGGAATCAATCCAAATTAAAACACCAATAGTAAAACCACTACTTCAGAATAAATGACCAAACACATAAGAAAAAAATCTGAGAGTTTTGAGATACCTAGAAGTCCATTAAAAAAAAGAAAAGAAGAAAAATATATCATTTTCTTTTGTTAAATTAACTGATGCAAAATAAAAACTTTCTAAAAACCTTGCTATTTCCAGATCTGTTATACAGATAACTATGGCCAAGTACTGCAGATCTCAAGGCAAATGTGTTACTTAGAGAAGGGGAATACTGGCATGGTTACAGTTAAGACTTGCTTACAAGTAAGTGGCAGAATAAGATGACAAGTAAAGAAACAACTATTTCAGTAATTTTATAAGCAAATCCTTCATTAAAATGTAGTCCTATTATTTATTCTGGTAAGGTAAATATTAGCACATCTGAGACATAAAATTACATGTTCTACCAGCATAATGGGTCTTTCATTAGATTTATCTTATTTAGAACAATAGAAATCTTTCTCCAAGAAACAGGCAGAAAGCAAAGATCAAAAACAACAATAAGAAAATGCAGACAAAATTCAACTGATGATTTTGAAGTCCAGTGCAGGACTGGGTTGTAATAATTACTCTACTTACTTTGAAACAACTACTTATTTCTCAAAAAATATACTATTATCAGACTGTATTGTCAGTATTATCAGACTGACATATCTTTACAAGGAAATATTAAAATAAAATATTTTATTTCCTTACAGCTTCTATTAAGTGATTCCTTCCTTTGATGGATATTTTCTTCCCCCATGTCATAATCTTTTGCATTTATATTCCCTATCTGAGTAGTTAACTGGCTTTTTCTCGAGACATAAAACCAGTCTGATCTGGTATAACACTGCCAAATCTGTTTCACACAAATTCTGCCTGTCTCAGAGAGAGCGAGAGAGTGCACACCACGCATCCTCATTAACTAGAAAGATATGTAATTAAACAAGAAAGGGTTAAAGCCTATGTTAGCCTATTCTACTTTTCTATCTGTTACTTTTTAAAAAGCTTTCATATGTCTTCTTCCTTGTTTCTGAAAGCTAACCATTCCTTCTTCCTTTCAGGCAAGCTGACATTTGACAGCTTAACATAGCTGACAGGGTTACCCAACAGCTCACCCTCCCTATTCTCAATCCAATTAGACCTCTAATCCTCCAGATGAAAGGCCCAACTACTCACGTTCCTCATGACAACGACAGCTATTGATTATTTGTCACTACAGCTAACACCTTCTCTGTCGAGGCCACTCTGACAGAAGCAAACCTACCAAATTAGACAGCACTTTATCTGCCCTGGAGGCCAAATGGCACAACAAGTAAAGGCTAATAAATGGTATAAAAATGAACAAATCATAACATTATGACAGGTTGATCGTTGCCAGCAGCTTCACAGCTCAAGCTTGATGCTCTGTTAGACCTGTTCCTTCTCTTTTCTCTTCGACTCCTGCACCAACTTTGACTGAATTAAAGGCCAGAACAATTAAGGCATTTGACCAGCAAAGATAAGCTAGGATAGAAGTATCATCAAGGGACACGAATGTCAATAGCAGACTACCGTTTGTCAATAAAAACATTCCAGAGATGCAAATGCTCATGACTCTGCTCTCCACTAGGCTGTACTGACTCCCTTTGTACAGGGCTCCTCGAAAACCCAGGCAGACACTCCGGGAAAATTAACCCCAGAAAACCAAGCTTGAGCTGGGAAACATTGAGGCAAGGATCTGCACCACTGGAAAAGGGATTCCAATACCATGCTAGGTGACAGAGAGATGTTACAGTCGTTATTCCATTTAATATCTACTCTTTTTTTTTCTTTGTAGCAGAGTGATAGAAACCAGGGCTACATAATTTGAATTTATCATTATAAATTTGCTTCAATTGTTTTTTCTAGGGCAATATGCAGTTATCTAGTGACACAGGACCTCACAAGTCACATCACTCTGAGGCAAATTGAAACCATTTATTATTCTCAGGGTGGTACTATCCAAAACCAGTGAGACTGGAGGCACAGTCCCTAAACTGAGGCTGTTTGCTATAGCAAACGATAGAAGAGAACATTTAAAAACCCCAAAATAAAACACAACAACCACAGGAATATTATTAAAATCAGGCAGCCAAAAGAATAATGCAGGAAAAATACACAAGTTATTTAAACAGTTAAAAAGCAATTGATACTGACAAAATTAATTTACTGGTTCTTCAACTATGCTAAAAGGAGTATGTTTTTCAGCAAGGGATTCCTATGCTTCTGGAAGTACTTAATAACAGAAAAATATCATTAAATCAATTTACATGCAAATTTAATTTAAAGTTTTAGTTAAAGACATAAAACATGAATATCTGCTGTTCTCCTTTAACTGAGGAATGTGCTCTTGCTCAAAATACAGGTTGCAAAGATATAGGAAACTACTATGCAAGTGCAAGACAGTATTAATTTAAGAAATCTAAACACTCTGAAAAGACCTATTCAGTAAAAAAAAAAAAATCAAAATATGCCGTATTTTATTATTTTAACTTTTTAGGCTTACAAAATATTTCTGGGGGTGAATACATATTTATTAATAGTTTCAACCAGACACAGATGATTTAACACTTCGCTTATGGGCAGTACAACACAAAATATAGATATTTAAGTAAGTAGTTTGGCAAACAGATCCTTTATGACTATAGCCTGAAGAAAACTTGAACTTGACATTTTGGTAAGTTGGCTCTCACAAAACTCAAGCAAACCTACAAATAAAATTTGAAACAGTATATGACATTTCTATGAATAAATATTAATTATTATTATTCCAGTCTAAAATGTACTCCAAACATAATAAATCACTGCAAAGAGGAGACAAATACTGTAATTTTCAAATACCATAGAGAAACATTTAGTAGATACAGTTTTATTTACATTTTACACATTTCAAATAGCCGCTTGTCCTTTCAAAAAGGAGACCAGTTCAGAATTCCTAAAGCTAATGGTGAGCCCCATA
This sequence comes from Molothrus aeneus, assembly GCF_037042795.1. NCBI lineage: Eukaryota > Metazoa > Chordata > Aves > Passeriformes > Icteridae > Molothrus > Molothrus aeneus. Next base: position 92,248,786 of record NC_089646.1, read on the forward strand.
GAAGCCCCTGTGTAAAGGAGACCTACAGGGGTGCAACTGGCCTGACCCAACCCTCCACCCCAGGGAAGATGGAGCAAACTGTTCCCAAACTGCCATTCACGTACAGGCACTTATGCCTATGCTGGTGACAGTGAGCACACAGTGATCTCAGAAGCTGCTCAGATTTTCCAGGATCAAAAACTCCTTTATTGTTTATATTACAAACTTCCTACTTATCCCAGGTTGTAGTCACTGCTATGGTTTGTTCTTATTTAGCAGACTCTCATTCCTTTTAACACATACCTTGATTAAAGAGAAATGGAGCACATATCATTCTCCCAATTTGCTTTATTAAAAAAAAACCAAACACAACAATGTTGTGCTAGAGGACTAGGTGGTGGCAAATAGTGAAGAAAAATTACTGTTCTTAACACCTAATCTTAGCAAAATCTGTAAATGTCTTAAGACATTTACACTAATGAACTAATGAACATTGACGCACATCCTGTATAAAACTACAACGCTAGTCAACGTTATTCTCCAGATTCTCAACGCTATTGTCCAGATTCAAACAGTGAAAAATGGGGAATTACAATCTTCTGTATCCCTGTCTGTCTGCAAGAAGTGGAGAGAAAAGAGAACTTTAGACTTACTAGCCCAGTGAGCTGTGTACCTGTTATCACTTGGGACTTTTCTGCTGCAAGCCTTATTTATACTTGGTTTATGATCACAATTATTGATAAGTGAGAATCTTTTCCACTATTACAAGACAAAATCAGAAATGGTACACCATTGTATTTTTCAAGCTGTGTTCCAGATGTGCCTCCTTGAGAATCATACTAAACATCCCTTACACAAAGCAAGAACTAATCCACACATCTTCCCAAATACCTTAGATGCATTTATTCTTTCTTCTGTGTATAGATTATGTTTACAACCTCACAATTAAAATAAAATCCTTGAATACTACAAAAATAAAAACTGGGTACTACAATGATGGCTGCCAGTCAACAACTGTCCCAGGCAACTGGAGACCAACACTTCAAATGCATGTCAAAGGGAACACACCATACTCAGTCCATCCCTTTCCATGCAAATATAGTCTACTGCTGAGTAGACTATTGGGGTAAATACTCCACCCATGCTCCTATTGCAAATCCTCTCCTTAAACATCTTCCATCCTCCTTCAGTTTTTACTTCTACTACTCTAAATGAGGGAAAATACCATTTTGCTATTCCAACTGGAAGTAGATAGAACCATTTTGACTACAGCAGGCTATAGAGCAACTCTGTCATATTTATAGAATAATTCATTTTAGCATCTCAGACAGCTTTATTTGTTTTCTTTCACCAGCCAATCCTAAACACAGACAGTAACAGACGCTATGTTTTCTGGTTAGCCATGCAGTAACTCCTTTGATGTGTAAAATGTCTGCTGGAAAGTAGCTATAGTCAGGGAGGTAGCAACAAATTGCAAGCAATACTTTCAAACATGTTTTACCAGAGTAAGTTAGTTTAGTAACCAACTGCTACTAAAATAATTTAAAAATCAACTCTACAAGTGCCATTGACTATAGACATTCATACCATATTTATCAGTGAAATTTGTATACAAACCAAGTTTGATCTTACAGTTAGTCTGAAATTCTGATCTTGAACTTCAAGTCAAAAGAATACTTTGGCACATGAAAATTTTTGCATAACCTTGTCTTAAAATATGGTTTCATACTAACATAAAACCAGTGAGAAATCAGATTCAGGTGTCTTAGTATCTGCTGTGCAACTGAAAACTAACATGTAGAACAGTATTTCCACAGTTTTAACTTCTGCAGAGAAAAGAATTAAAATGTGGATTCTAACCCACATTTTGACAGTAGAGACAGACAATTGTTGGATACCATATGATTATAGCAGTTTAACACTTAATGAGGAAACAATGTGCACGTTCTTGCCTTGTTACAAGACATGACAAAGTGTGCAAGCTGAAAATGCACTGCCTTGAATATATGAGAATAGCATATCAGTCTTGCAAAGTACTGCCCAAATTTTAATCTGAATCAAGACACAGCAGAGACAAATGGAAGTATTAATGAAATCTAAAGAACAGTCAAAAGAATTAGGAGAGACATACAAGATCCTGAAAGAGAGTCACAGCAGCAATTTATCACACACAGAAAAACACCAATTTTAAAAGGGCTCCCATCCTTCCTGAACTCAAATTGGATGCTAAAATTCTTACCTATGGTTTTGAGAATATTTTTCATTATGTCACTGTGATTTAGGAAATTCCAGTCTTGCAAAGTCTCTGTTTTATTGTTCATTCTCAGCAGTGACAGCACAACTTTCTTGGGGAGTGTACTGTGAATCAGATCTCTGTAACAATGTGAATTTTCTCTTCTTAAATTTTTCCTGTAGCTATTTTTAACCAATTCAATAGGGCTTGCAGCACAGATCAATGTAGTATCAACCAATAGCAAAAATAATTTGGGGACATGGGGCCTTGTGTTAAATGGGCAGAAAATTAATTGTTTTTTTGTAGAGTTCATTTTCTGTCAACTCACTGGCCAGTGAGCAGTTCTACAGCTGTGAAAAGGGCTCAGGGGAAGGCTGTGGATGGTACCAACTCCTTGGTAGCTAGGACAGCTTATCTATAGTATAACACACACACCAATCACACACAAGGAACTACTCTGCCTTCCACCCTTGAGCAACTTCAGGCCACATTCACTAGAGAGAACTCATTGTTCAGGAAACTAAAGAAAACAGTTGTATCATGCTTATTGTCTGTGGCTTAATTAATCACAAAGGAAACTACAGTCCCATATGCTAAAAAAAATTCACCTCTTCTGGCAGGTAGGCAAACGGTCCTGTTTCACATCCTGGTGTGTTCAGATTTCTCACATTTAATCAAATTGTATGCTCACATGAAAATACCACAAAATGAAAGTAAAGCTCATTTACATGTCAAGAACCTACATGCATAGAATTAATATTACTCATTATGAGCTCTCAGTTAAGGGGGAACATCATAAAAGGTTATTGGCCTGAGGAAAACAAGAACATGAACTGGCCACCACTGTCTCTGACATGATAATTTATTTTCATTACATAGATTGGGAAAGAAAGTTAGAAGTACATGTGCTCTTTTATGCAGATCAAATAAAGCCTTATGAAAGATCTGAAAGACTATAGCTCCAGGAAATACATCTTGGAAAAGGTAATGAGAGAAAAATGTATAAACTGGCTCCCAGGCAAGTTAATTCAAGAGTTTTTAATACAAACACCTTTTATTTGCTCAAGAAATGGAAAAAAAATTTCTTTTTGCAGCTCTTGGACTAACCTGACTGTACTCATTAGATAAGACTTGGGAATAAACTTTCATAAAATAAGTGAACTAAAACTACCTTGTGTTTCCAATTTTCTACCATGTCTAATGCTTGCCACAGGCTGTCTTTTTTTACTTTACTTTTACTGTTACTGCTGAGTATACAGGAACAATGTATACTCAGCAGTACATTTTTTCTAGTTTAAAAAAAAAAAAAAAGACCCTTAAAATATATCCTCCTACTTTACACAGAACTCCTAACTGCATCCTGAATGTACTGTTATTTCTCAACAACCATGTTAGCAAATAAATAATAAAAGCTATACAATATTTAACGTTACTAAAGTCACATTTTCCCTCTGGGGTTGTAGTAATCTTCCTGAAGCCAAAATTAATATCCTCCTGACATTTAAGCATCCTGATAGATTATTTGAAGTGCATATTATTAGAAACCCACCCAAAAAATTGCATTTTTTCTTCTATCCCTATGAGCACAAAAGGCTGTGCCCAAAGTATTCAGAAAGATTCAGGTAGATTACTCCCCAAAAGAAGCAGATTGCTAATAAGTGAGTATCCCCTGTGAGAAATTTTGAAAGAGGCAGGCCTGCTTTCCCCCCCACACACCTTAAATTAAACTGGAATTACTTAATGAAACATAAATGACAAAACATACACATGCATTTTGGGTATGCAGAAACATTTCCATTCATAGGTATCACGCGTGGGTGTTTAAAAAAGTTGCAATTTAACACTAGAGGCAAATTGCTACAAATGCAAAATGCCTGCAACTGGAAATGAATGCCTGTTGTTAAACTGTAATCCCAGTACTCAAATCCCCACAGCATGTTTATTTCACAATAATCTAAATTCTACAAGCTTAAATAATCTGTACCGATACAGTACTACAATTCCTCAGTGCAAAATCACTGACAAATTATGCTAATGATTCTACTTCTGTTGCAATCAGTCACAGTTTCAGTTCCCACTAAATTACATCCGTGTTCAGGAAGTTACAACCACCCTCTGAAACTCCCATGGCAATCTTTGCAGGTGCACTCCTGCAATAATTTGTATCATTCTCTGGTGGGTTTGTATTTTTAAGGGCTTTTTTGTTTGACTGCTTTTAATTTAAATTTTATGAAGTTAATGACTTGATCTGCCCCTTTTTCTTATTTTTTAAGGGGTGTGCACCCTTTCAAAATTGCTTGTGAGATTGCATTTGAAAAGAGAGACCAAAGGAGTGGAACAGAGTAAAATCCAAAAGGAAAAACACCAAATAACTTAATTTACACGGCCTTCTGCTACAAAGACTGAATCACCTCCATCATAAGGCTGATAAAAGAAAGACAGATACCATGAAAGATCATATCAAAGACAATTGGAAAACGAGTTGCTAAAAAATGTATGCCTTGGATGAGATTATTTTGTCACAATTACAATATTGACAATACAAAAACCTCCATCAGACAGATGCCTAAAAGAAAGAATCAGCTAGTCAGTGTGCCCTAGAGTACTCATCTCACTTTAGGGTGAATGACTGCACCATCCAGTGCATTACTTTTAAGTTATCTACGTAACCAGCTCATATGTAGATGTCTGCAATGTAAATTTTTAGTTACATGATATTATTCTCAGCCCATCATCTCACATTGCATTGTACTATATTATTTTCCATTGAAAGAAGATATACTTGTTACATTTAAGCACACAGAAAGTTAAACTATCTCTTCATTCAAGCTAAAAATGTTTCTCAGATCAAAAGATGTATAAAACTTAAAAGCTGTAATACAAAGGATGCCCATCACTAAACAGAGGACTAATCATTAAGAACATAATTATTAGCATGAAACACCCACTGACCAAAGGTTATCATTGCAATATATAACCACAGGTGTTTTTCAAAAAGCATTCATGTTTCTAATAGTAGAGCCAAAATATCTGACCTTACCTTATTAATTTCAGGAACTTTCTGGAAAGAAAGGTGTCAGAATGCTTTGTCTTAGAAAGGTGACAAAGGTAGTAAGTGAATATCCAAAGCTTTACTTCTTGCAAATAGTCCAGAATGTCACTAGTGAAATCTGAGACAGAGAGATTATAAGAATCTTTTGTTGAGATGAAAACAGATGTTGAGATGAGAACCTGACAGCTTTTCACCTAACTATTGCTTTGTAGACATGGTCTGGTGACAAAAACCATTTGAATGAAGCATGGCAAGACCAGGATGACACAGCAACTCTGAGTTCTGAGACATGAGTTTCCTCATTGACTGGTAAATACGGCCTGGTTATTAAAACAGCACTAGACAGAGGTACCAAGATCATCAGAACACTTCTTACCTGTGTTGAAACCCTTGGAACAGAAAGAACATGTAAAAGCACTGGCCAGTCTACCTAGGTATACTATCAGAAATAGTTTTTGTAGAGACTGTGAACTGCTTTTATATTAAGTGCAAAAATTTTGGTACTGCTTATTGACACCCAAATCAAAATAGAGCTATTTTGACAAATCATGGCTCTGAAAGATGTCTTCAAGGACATTTGTGAAACAAAGCAAAGGCACTTGGAGCACACCAGAATATTGGGAGGAGATCAACTACACAACTGCAAGTAACAAAGTAACTACTTCAGAAGGACTTACAGGCATCATTAGGAACAGGAAAAGGATTAAGGGACTATTATTAAACTATCCATCAGATAATGTTTTCTATGACCATATGGATAGTGCTGAAATTTTTACCTATAATTTCAGAAGAACTCTGTACTAACAACAAATAACAATCTGCATTTTGAACACTGGATGTGATTGTTGGCATTTTGAAGGACTGGAAGAAATGTTTTTACAGAATGAAGTCCTTCTGTAAGAGTAATGACAACCATGATGGAAGCACAGGCTGTCTCCTGTTCTGCAGACAATAGCTGGAAGCATAAAACTTGCAGAGAGGTGGATGTTAAGAATAAAATATAATGTAGAGCTGATATGTACATATGTCTATGCATACACACACTCACCCAGTACAGCCAGGTTTGCAACTAACACAGGTTGAGCGAGAAGCTAATTTTGCAAGTGTTAATGGCATGATGTGTTACAATTGTTCATTTAAGTCCTACCAACCAGAAATCCAGCCTAGAGAAGAAAAGCAAGTGAAGTCCTTATCTATTTTACTTAATTCTGATGATTTATGACTAAATTCAGGTCAATGCCACATTTCTGCATACTTGTTCTATTATAGGGATTAAAAAACCCACAAGCAATTTTACTAAGACTGAAAGACATGAACTGGCAGTTCTCTTACAGTGAAATCTCCAGACAGAAAAATGGGAACAGTTTCACCTCATCCTGCAGAGACTAAAACCAATTGTTTTTATGATAACCAGGATTACTAATAGGAGAGACACCATCTTGAATCCAAACACACGAATTAAGACATTCAGCTCTCTTCAGTCTATGACAGCTAAATCATTGCTTCTATTTGGCATTAGAGGAGCATTTTCTCACTAACTCTTTGCCTCTGAGACAGTTCTGAGGTTCCCAAAGAAAGGCAGCAGAGACCACTTTTTGTGAAATCAGCTGCAAGACTGTTTCAGAGGAACAAGTTCAAAGGGACACATAAAGGCAGCCTGTAGAATGATGACCTAAGGAGTCTCAAATATTCTGGCAACAAACTCTAGCCCTCAGAATGTCTGTCTGCTGTGATCTGATGAGCAAGGTGTCTCAAAAGCTCTTCAAAGAGACTGCAAAGAAGAACAAAGGTAATCCTGGTACTTAGAAAGGAAGGTTCTGACTCAGGAAACCTCACTTAATTTTACCTCCATCTACTTTAGTTAGCAGCAGTGTAGAAAGAAGTGTCTTTTCTTTCCTACCTCTTCACTGGTTGCATGTAAAGGTCTGTAACTTAGCTTCTCTCTCCAAAGAAAAGGAAAATTAGGATGCAACACAAGTACAATTTAGGAATCTGAATTTCCAAGTGCTGCCCTTCTAAATAGCTTGTACCTGTGACTACCCATTAATGGGAATTTATAAAGTCATGTCAATCTGGTTTTGATGAAGCACAGGACAGCTACTGATTCACAAGCTTGAACACAACAAAAACCATAGAGTGGCCCTGGTAAATATATATATTCATGATTAACCAACAAGGACAAAACAATTTTGGTAATGGGTGATCTCACAGCATGTTTATTTTTCTATCTGAAAGTCAGCTGTACTGAGAAATTTTACTTTTGGTGAAAAAAAATTGGAATATAAACCAAAAGTATGAGCAAGATATAAGGAGAATGCATAACATTATTTAAACAGCCAAAACTGCATGAAACATTAGGTTGTTTTGAATTTTAATTTTACGTATTTTTCAGAAGACACTCCTGACAGAAATGTAGATCTAAAAATGTTAATATGGAAAGACTACAGAAAAATTTCACACACATGAAATGCTAATTTCATAAGGTAACATCAATAGCAAGTAACTGCTCAGAAGACACAGAAGAGAATTTTAGAGGACAGCTAAGTGAGGCAAATAAAAAGCAGTAGCAAGGGCTGTTTCCTGACCCTTTTTGCTATGGAGTGCATCACATCTATCTAGCACCTTACACAGTAAGTGTGTGACTACATAAAATCTACTGCTAAAATCTTTATCTCATGCTGTTTTACCTTCCTTTTCATTTGCACTGTCAACTGAAAAACCATCTAAGATGGTCCAAGTACCCCATGTAAAATCTGCATTTTCAGGATTGAAGCAAGGCATAAGGAAATGGAGGGCATATGCAGTTAGAGGATATTATCCACAATGTGAACATTCAGACAAAGATTTAGACAAGAATTTCTATTGTTTTTATATGCTAAAATTTATTTTAAAAATCTGAGGAAAACATAATTTGTAAAATGAAGTTTTTAATATGGTTAAAATGTTCATGTGTCTATCACATCATAAAATCTGAATGCCTCTATGAATACCAGGCAAGTAAAGTATGTTACAGCCATTTTTTAAGTCTCTGACATTGCTGCTTTTATGAAATACCTAGCTTTGGAACAACAACATTCAAGTAAGCTGGTTGGTCCCTTAGAAATACAAAATTAATCCTGGAAACAAGGTTATGATGACTGAATTGTTTTCATCAGAGTGTAAGGGTACATAACCAAGCAGATGAATTAGCCTATTTCAAGTCAACTACAACCTACAACACTATTTCCCTGTAAGGGATGCAGTAACACAGACCACACAGCCCCTATGGACTTCTAAGCAAATGTATCTGGAGAATATCACCTTATTATAGTCTTCCAAAGATGGTTTTCTATTTAACTGCTCCTTACTGGATACCATGACTAACCTATAGCTGCCTTTACATAAACCTAATTAAAATAAAATTATAAAAAAATGCAGATTGTATTACAACATCTGAAAAATTTGACCGGTTACAAACAGGTGACAAGATATATATGGAAATGGTTTGCTATGGAAATCATGGCAGGCACTCTAAGTGGTAGCAAAAGACAGTAACACAGACAAAAAAATGCTAATTTTTGAGCAGTTATGGTTTTAAACATAGTATAAAAACTTAAATAGTAAATAAAAGGCTCTTTGTTTCAGTGTGAATTTCTAATCTTCTCTGTGGAGTCTTTTTCAGAGTTTATGAACTCAAATGTCTTGGTTAGCCGCCAAAGCCACTCCCCTTTCCCCCCCCAATCAGCATCCTGCTTAGTCTCCTGTAGAGAGACTGTAGATACTTCCTCCAGGCCTAACCACACTCAAAATTTCTTGCAGGTTCAAGTTATACTTTCAATTGCCTTTTATTTTATTGTTGAATACTTCCTTTAGCACTTCTTCAGGGGGACAATGTAACTGGACAGATTGTAGAGGGAAGAACAGATAGTAATGAACTGACAGCATCCTCCTGCACCACTGGCTGCTGGCTAAGGTAGAGAATTCAGAAGCTAAGTTATGCCCAGGAAGAAGGGTGTGGGAAAGATGATTTCAAGGTTTGGGTTTATTTCTCATTATGCTACTCTGATTTGACTGGTAATAAATTAAACCAATTTCCCCAAGTCGAGTCTGTTTTGCCCATGACAGGAGCTGGTGAGGGATCTCTCCCTGACCTTATCTCAGTCCATGAGCCTTTTGTTCTATTTTCTCTTTGCTGTCCAGCTAAGGAGAGGAGTGATAGAGCAGCTTTGGTAGGTGCCTGGTGTCCAGCCAGGGTCAGCCCACCTCCCAGCTGTGGTGAGAGCCCTGACTTCATAAGCACTTGACAGAAATTACCTTCTGTGCAGCAAGATGGAGAGCAGTCCTCCGGCTGCGATCCGCTCTGTTAACATCAGCTCCAGCCTTCAGCAACGCCTCTGCACAGTCCAGTCTGTCAGCCAGCACGCAGTACATAAGGGGAGTTCTTCCAAACTGGTCCTCTTTATCTTTCAGCTCAGAGTTTCCTGAAAAAACCAAAACAAAGCACCCATTTAAACCAGGAAAGTGTATCAGTATCTAGCTAAAAGCAGTACTTTTTAATTAAAAAGTCATCTTATTATAATATGAACAGCAGGTATCTCATTAGAATGTGACTGGGCTGAACAAAAAATGGAGTATGTGAAAAACTCGAAGTCATTACATTTTGTCCTACTTTTACTGACAGTTACAGAAGATTTCAAAATATATTTGCAGAAAAAAAGTACATTCAGAAAATATTAGTTCCATGAATACACCTACCACCAGTAAGATTCTGCAGTGGCATAATGATAAATAACTTTCAAATAGTTACATAAATCCCAGCTGCACAGACTAGTTTAAAAAATATCAACAGCATAGAAGCCAAATAGACCTCCTGAAACCTGTAAACACTGTAGCTAAAACAAACTTTGAAGCCTACTCACAGCAATGTTTATTTTAAAAGCATAAACATCAATATTACATCAACAACATCATTTACTTCAGGGTGCCTTACAATATGGAAACTACTAAAATACTTCTCAAGGTTTATTGAATTGATAAGGTTAATAAAGGCAGTAATCTCAGATCCTCTTAAAAAAGAGTCAAGACACTATTCCTATTCACAGTCCAAAAAACCCTCCAAACAAAGCAATTTCACTATAAAGTTTCATATTTCCATGATGTCACCTTTATAAAGGCAAGCACCTTTAACTTCATGGCTATCAACTACCCCACACATCCAGACTCTCCAGATCTCCACTGGAGAACCATTATCTACAGTTACCCAAGGAACACTGAATTTTACAGGCAAGTTAGTTTTGCTTTTTAATGATTCCTTTGTCTGCATGACTGTTGATGCCTCAAAAGCGCTCCAGCAGAGGCATGCTGCTTCTTTACACAGTCTTTGCTCTCCCCCAGCATATTATACCTATCTACATACACAGTAATTTTACTCTTAATTATAATTTCTATTGATTCACCCAGAAGAAGAATCAAGGAGATTAAATATGAATCAAGGGCAATATAAAGAATTAAAATTCATTCCCTACCAATCAAGCCACTTACAAAAAACACTGTCAAGTAGGATATTGCCAGTTAGAGAAATCATTTACTCACTCAGTACATTTTTTAGTTCCTTTAAAACTATAGAGTGATTACCATGTCAATCACATGATTCACTATGTAACACTTTTTTTTTGCCTGGAAAGTGTGATTTGCATTAAGAAAAGTCTTTCTGCTCTGCAAAAAAAGTTTAAGAACATTTCCAAACTTCTCTGTGATGCAGATATAGAAAAATTCTTTTTATTCTTCACCTGTGGCCTCATCTTCTCTGACTGCCACTTCACCTTGACAACCCACTGGTTTTACAACTAATCTTGATGCCACTAGCAGTTTACTAGAAACCAAAACAACAAACAAACAACCCCCAAAAAATCCCACAAGAAGTCTTTTACTGGTGTCACCACCATATTTTCTGAAAAATCCCCTTGCCCAGGATTTTTCTCCTGGGAAGCTAAGAAGCCTCAGAGAAAAAGGAAAACAATATTATCTCATTTACTCCTCCTGTGTTTTGCTGCTTTGGAATATGGTTTGGAGATTGTTTATCTAACAGGTGGTTGTTCCATTAGTTTAATGTCAATTGTTTTAACTTAATGACCAATCACGGTCAGACTGTGTTGGGAGTGGAAGGAGTCACCAGGTTTTCATTATCTTTTAGCCTTCTGTCTGCATCCTTTCTCTATTCTTTAGTATAGTTTAGTATAGCATTCTTTAATATAATATAATATAATATAATATAATATAATATAATATCATAAAATAATAAATTAGCCTTCTAAGAACATGGAGTCAGATTCATCTTTCCTTCCTGCCACAGGGAACCCAGAAAATACCACATATAGCTATATCTAGCTTTGTCAGGAACAGGCTGGTTTCTGAACACCTTTTTGCATTATAATACTCACCTTCACACTGCTGTTTAGCCTGCTCCTCTGCATACACTGTGGTCCCAAGCATGATTTAACATGTCACTGTTCCCAACCAACAAGCCAGATTCTCTAATTAACTATGTACATTCAGGTGCTCTTCCAGTATCAGTTCAACATGGTCACTTAGACATCACTAAACCACATTTCACTGCTAAGTGTTAACATAACCTCAACAGTGTCTTAAATTGCTTGAAGCTGATGGGACTTGAACAAATATACTAAGAGAAATACATAAATATTCATTTCTTCCAATAAGACACAAGCACATGGGCTTATGCTCAGATAACGTTGGTTCTTACATCAGCAGTGTTCAAAACCAGCACCTTTCTCTCAAATTCCAGTTCCTTTTCTGTTACAGAATGTTAGTGGATATATATATACATACATATGTAAAAGATTTAGAGACTAACAACGAGCAAAAATGGCCTAAAGCTCAAATGCACCATAACTAAATAGAACAACAGATATCTATGTTCATTTTCAGTTCTCAAAAAGTGATGTAGCTGATGACAAGGAATTTCCATGACTGCATACAGTCTGAGGGAAAAATGAGCAAGAACCTCAAAATGTGATGCCAGTAATTTGCCTGAAGCTCCTGCACTATTTTTGAAGGTAAAAAAATAATCTTCAGCTAGCAGCAGGTTTTCTACTGTTGTTTACCAGGGCTCTGTAAGGCCCTTAGAATGGTTAAAATCCTATGAGCATTTCCCTAAAAGGGTGTCTTTGTGCTCAGGCTAAGAGACAGGACAAGGTCTAGGAGATACTATATCACCATCAGGTGCTAAGGGGAGATTAAGCTGATGAAAGTCACTAGCCACAACACCTTGTGAACTTCACAGCTGCAGCAAATTACCATTTCTGCAATCAAGAAAGCACAGGTAGCCTTCAAAACATTTATATTTAGGTGCATAGCGTACCTAAAATGTGCTTTGGCAAAAATAATTTCTCTTCACATACCTGCCTAATAAAGAAATTTTAGATCCATTCCCTTTTAGAATAAAAGTCCTCAGCCCACCAGAATATGCATTCCATAAGCTTATTGACAACAGAGGTCATGATCACAACAGAATCCAGGGCCCAAGTCCAAAATTTAACTCTCATAGCTGTACTTCATAACTTCCTCACGCTCTATGCAAACAGCCATATCAGACTCTTAACATTTCTATGCATTTTTCAAACCAGAAAAGGAGAAGGGGCAGCAGGAGGGTGTGATTTCTCCCTAATTATTAAAAGGCAGACCATTTCTTGTCATTTTCAAGAATCTTGCCTGCTGCAGTACCTCAGATTTATCCTACTTCCCACAATGTAGAACAGGCAAGAGAGAAGTAGAGAGTAGGATAAAACAATAGCACACAACCGCATATTTGTAGCCCATAGTTCAGTTAAAATTTACAATGAAACATCACATCAGAGATTTAGAAGCATTCGGATGCAAGCAATGCATGATAAGGGTTTTAGAATGAGGAGCTGGACTAAACAGACACTTCAGTATAATGACTATCATTATTTTGTTCTTTTAAACAATTAAAACAATTCTCTCTTCCCAAAGCATAAAATGGAAAATGATCCTCCAAATACAAAATTAACTTTTGCTTGCTTTTTCTTTAGGATCAAAATCATACAGATGGGTTTTTAACACTGAAGAATTGTTAATTAAAGACAAGTTCAGTGTTGTGTAAAACACAGGAAAGAAAATACTGTGAGCATTCCCCAAAGCCCAAGAACATACAATTCTAAAACAACATGATACAGCACATGACAACTCATGCAATGCAAACAATTAGCACATTTCTGTTAGAACACTGGTTATACAATTAACACCAGGCATGTACTCTATGGCATTTAACCCACAAGCTTTTTAGAAAGTCCCGTGATTAAGCATTAGCAGTGGTTAACATAGAGAGATACTTTGTTCCAAAGCCCCCTTTCTCTAAATAAATTTTTTACCTACCTTTGATTCTGTCTGTGCCTCTTTCTGGCACAGGGTGTCAAAAGGAACACATTATACAGAACACACTGTATTATTTTTTCAAACATCTGTTCCTTTAAAATTCATCCATACTCTAATTATATGCAAATAAAGCTTCTATGTTTGTATACAGCCACGCACACTCCACCAAGCTACAGATGCCAGAAGGAAAAATCACCAAAGAGGTATGAGGGGCTGCTCCAAGATACCGTTTGGCCAGCCTCTATGCCCCTCCTATGTTAATAACTGAACAGGGAAAGCATGAAGAGGAAAGTAATAATGAATTTAGGGAATAAAGGAGGAAGGGAGTCAGGACTGAAAGGAGGAGAGAGTCAGGACTGTCCATTGCTGCATCCACCTCTAGCTACGTATCCAAGATGCAGAGCTTGGCTGTATTAGAGAAGTGTTTTTAAGCAATCCAGCAGACATAACACCGGAGTACTGTCCTGAATTAGCTGCTGCTGCTGAGTGCAGTCATGAAATTCAGTGAAAAGCACCAATTGCTCAATTTGCTTCTGGCATCAAGTTATATTTTAAACAGTGACTGGTAAACAGCTAAAAATATTACTTTAATGCATTCTTCTTCTGCTAGGCAATACGTGAAGCTTCGGGTTGTTTTTTTTATTTTTTTCTTTTTGGTCCAGTTCTGGAAAAAGTAAGGTCTATGTCATATCCTGTCAAAACATGGGAAAGCAGAAAAGCCAAACTGCTAGTACAGCAAATGCTACAAGGATTGTGCAGTTTTCTCTCCCATGTAAAAGTAAAACAGCATTTTTATCTTCTTACTGCATGATCATCATTTGAAAGAAGAGCATTTTCCTTATCTGGTTCTAATGGCTGTTTTGTGGTATATTTGACAAGATGTACCAGCAAAAAGAAACAATACTTCCTTCATGTTTCCAAAAATATGTCTTTTGGCACTAAGATTAACAAAAACATACTGAAGTTAGCAAAGACTCTTTGTTGCTTCTTCAGAATTTGAAAGCCCACACTTTTTTCACCTCCACATGCAGGCAGAAGGGTTTTTTACAAACTTGGATATTTAAAGCTACTTTGTAGTTGAATCTCACAGTTTTCTAGAAGTATCTCCATATCATCTGCTGTTTATAAAATGTTTTTTAAAAGAGCAAACAGATAGCATTAAATGCAAACAGTATATGTTTGAACCATCATATGACAAAATAAAGTTGAAGGCCCAACAAAAAATAACTGTTTCAACAAGTGGAGCTTCTATAAAGGCAGTCCCCTCAAACATGTTCCTGTTGGAATCAAATCAGTTCTAGTTATGTTTTGAGAAAATTACATACTCCTTGTAAAGAAGAGCCCCTTACTGCTTTCTGTGCAGCTTGGACAATACATCCACACAAGTCTTCACCTTGCCTTCAACAGAGGTCAGCAGAAGATATATAAAGAAACTTGATCGTTGGTTTCATGCTGTTAACATGAAATCCTTCACACACATTAAAAATGACAGTAAGTGTCATAAATACAGCCTGTGCTTCTTACTATTTCACAGTCCTTCAAACCCTTGCTAAGCTCTGGGAATAGGATTTTCCAAAAAACACTGAGCAAATAGAGCTTCTTTAGTATCACCTGGAATTGCATTTAATCAGAAGCTCTGAAAAATCCAAGTCTTCACCTATCATATGGCAGCCTTCCAAGTATATGCAAGACTGGTTTTGGAACATAGAATATATACTGCTTTTAAGAACTATTAACCCGGAATGCCATACATTCCTAGAGGGCAAGGGAAGGAAAAATCCTGAGCTTTTTAATGGATGGGATTTTTTTTTTAACTTCAGATTCAATCAGACTAAACTCTCTCACTACGTTTAATTTCTCTTGAGAAACATTGCCAGTCTATCAGAATCAAAGTAATAAATGAGGCTGGCTCATTTTCACATACTACATAGTAATAAAACTTTAGAAACAATGATGAATTATCTGTAAAAACACAATTTCCCAAAAAGCAACTAAAAAAATTAAGAATTTGCAGCTAAAGTATTTAGGCACGAAGCACTTCTCCAGAACTTCAAATTCCCTGAAAGGAGTTCTATCACTTACCAATTTTCTATTTTACTTCACAAAGAAGTACCAATCAAAGGCAATAGGTAATAAAAAGTAAGAAAAATCAGTCATATTTTCAGGGCAACATTTATTCTAGAAGCACATATAACCAAGACATCAAAAGTATCTTAAAGATCAGAGCTGTAAGTTGAAACCAAAAAGCTTCAGTTCTGAAGTAATCCAAATGCATCTACAGTGAAAACATTTACCTGCTATTAGCTTTTGGAGGGTACTCTTATCTCCATTAACAGCAGCAGCATGCACTTCAGATGCTAACGAGGAACCACTGAAGAGGCAGTTTGCTGAAATATTCATACTCTTTCAAGGTATTACTGTAGGTCAGATCTGTGCCACCAACATTTTTTGTATATATTCAGTTCTAGAAAAAAACCCAAAACCACATTAATAACACAGAATTATTTTCACGATGAGTCATTAACATTATTCAAGCAATGCTAAAGAGAATAAATTTCTGTTAAAAACAGAAAAGAAAAAACACAGGTTTTATCAGTGAATTAAATCTACCTCTAGCCAAAATTCGCCAGAAAAAAAGCCTTCATTAAGAAATATATACCTATATATTGTAGTTTCATTGCCTTAAACACAAATTTCAGTCCATAAGCTTTGCCAAAGTCTGTAAAAGTCTGTGCAAATCAAAGAGACTGTTCTTCAGAGTATTGCCATGCACGCTTTAATTCAAACTTTAGCCAATAAAGTTTGTTACCAAGTATCAACTTATTATAGTCCTGCATATAGAATCACAGAATCCTGAGCTGGAATGGACACACTGGGACCACTGAAGTCCAGCTCCTGGCCCTGCACTGAACATGCCCAAGAGTCATCCCATGTGCCCCAGAGCACTGTCTAAACACTTTTTGAACTCTGTCAGGCTGGTGCTGTGACTACTTCTATGAGGAGCCTGTTCCAGTGCCCAAGCATGCTCTGGGTGAAGAACCTTTTCCTAATACCCAACCTAAACCTCCTTTGACACAACTCCAAGCCATTCCCCTGGGTCCTGTCACTGGTGACCACAGAGAAGACATGAGTGTCTGCCCTCGTCCTCTCCTCACAAGGAAGTTGTGACTGCAATGAGGTCTCCCCTCAGTCTCCTCTTCTCCAGGCTGAACAGACCTCCCAATTTTGTATCATTTGCATGTATCATTTGCAAACTTGTTTAGTATCCCTTCCAGTTGCACAACCAAGTCAATAATGAAGAAATTGAAAATCACAGGGCTGAGGATGGAGCCTTGCAGAGCTCCACTATGACAGGTCCCCAGTCTGATGTCACCCCATTCACTCTAACCCTTTGTGCACAACCCATGAGCCAGTTTCTCACCCATTACATGACGTGTTTATCCAGTTGTGTATTGGACATTTTGTCCAGGAGGATACTCTAAGAGACAGTATTGAAAGCTTTACTGAAATCCAAAGAGATTCCATCAACTGATGGAATTGACCTGACCTTACTTCCATTGGGCATACACCTCCTTTTTTTCCATTAGCTCCAAAAGAAGATCCCTGGTCACCCAAGCCAGCCTTCTACCTCGTGTGCTTGACCTCTGACATTTTGGAATTGCTAGCTCCTGTGCCCTTAGGAGGTGGTGCTTAAGAAGTGATCAGCACTGATGGACCTCAGCATCTTCACAAGCATTTTCTCAGGGGATCTTACTATCTAGTTCCTCCATTTTCTTCACATTTTACCTCTCAACAAATAAACTAAAATATAAGAAATCTAGGGGCAGCAGCACAAATTTCAGCAAATAGCAAAGAACCCAGTGAAGCACCAGAAACATCAACAATATTTTTGCCATAAAACTGACTGCATACAGAAGAGAATTAATAATGAAAAAATGTTAATAGTTTCCAGATGAAAGCAACAGTTCTGCATAAAGTGTTAGTAATTATACAGGTGAGAGAAGCAACCCATTACCTCTACAGCAATTCTTAGTAAAGTCTTATGATTCCATTGAACAGGCTAATTCTGCATCAGAGAAGTTCTGAAATATTAAGAGGGACTAGAAAAGGAAAATTTGTAACATTCCTCAGGTATTTTTCTCATGTATATGACAAACAGATGAACTGCTGTCTGGAAGACTTGCTTGATATAGATTCTCATTAACAAAAAAATGAGACATGTCAATTAAAAACGAAGAAATAAGTAAAAGGTCTGCTTATAAAATGCTACATAATTGGCAATATCTGTCATATACATCATATTACTGGAATCAAGTAAATACTTTTCTTCTTTAAGCTAACATGTAGAAAAATATTAGCCTTCTCAAGTCACTTAAAATGAAGGGACACTCACATGGACACCAAGGCCTCTTCAAGGTGTGTGTGAAATTTCATACCAAACTACAATATTTTGTCTACTTTGCATAACACAGATAGCAAGAGTTATACCACATTTCTACTCACCAAAACATGAGTTGTTAAAATTTAAACATGATAGCACAATCATGCTATCACATTTTATTGATACTTTCCAAGTGAAGACTGAGCTTTGAAAAAATATCAAAGATTTTTCAAATGTGAGTTAGTGCACAAGATGTTCATTCTACAGATCAAAGAGCTCAAGTTCTTAAGGTAGTCATGGCAGAACTGATAAAAGCCAAGTTTCAATTTCAGACAATAAAAAATACATGACTTGTAAGTATATCTTATGTGTGCAAGAGTGTTTGCAGCTCATGAAACTGACAGGCCACAAGATCTTTGCAGGGCCACACAAAGTCTGAGCCTGTCAGGCGTTCTTTGAAACCAAGCGAGCCCTAACTTGAAAAAGGCTGATGTGAAGGATTTTCTTCTAAATGGTGTTACACCCTGTCCCCCTCCTTACACACGTGTGCATACTGGAAATGTGACAAACGCAAAGCGCAGCCTTCTATCATCTTTTTGAGACAGCCCTGCAAGGTCTCAGAGCGTGTACGCATTCTGCAAGGTCCAAAGTTTTAGTGGAAGAGGGCCGAGCCCTGAATTTCAGGTGTTCTTCATTTTCAGCATTTACAACTGAGGAAGCGACAGAAAGCGCAAATCTGTGGAAGCGCCAAGGGATAAACACCAACGATGACGCTCCACCCGAGCTGAAGTTTCCCAACCCGCCCAGCCCCGTCACACACAGGCTTCCAAGCAGAAAGTTTCCTCCCAAACTCCGAGGACTCGAATACCACAAGGAGCACAGTTCCTAAGCACCCCTTCTGTTCCCCACGCCAAACCCGCGTGCCCAGCCCCGGCTGAAGGCACAAGGCAGGATCCAAAGGAAACGCGGGCAGCCGCTGGGGGCTGGCAGGGAGCGATCCAGAGCGGAAGAGGGTGCGGCGCCACGGGACAGCCGCGCCACCACGGCGGGAAGGGTTAACCCTGCCTCGCCCAGACCGCCTCCCTCTCGCCTTCCTTCCTCCCCTCCCTTCTCCCCAGCCCGGCGCTGCAGTTGCGCCCCGTAACTCACCTCCACCCCGCCCTTCTCCTCATCGCGGCACCGCCCCGCGGGCAGCCCCGGTGCGCTCTGGGTTCCACGCCTCCTCTCCCGCTCCCTCTCTCTCTCGTCCCCTCCTTTCCTTCCTCCTCCTCCTCCTCCGTGCCCTCCCCTTCCCGGAACTACGCTTCCCGGCGTGCCCCGGGAGCGCGCGGCGGAGCGCGGGCCCCGCGGTGGAACTTGCCCGGGTGTTTCCTGGCGACGGGGGGAAGTGCAGGAGCCGCCGCCGCGGAGAGTGGGAGCCGCGCTTCTCCCCTCCCCGCTCCCGGCCGCCCGATCTACCATGAGACCCGCCATCTTCCCGCTCCTGCCTGACCCCGGCTGCCTCCTGCTCCTTCTGGTAAAAGCCGCCGGTCCCCCGCTGCCCTTCCCTTCCCCGCGCCGGCTCGGGCAGGGCGGCGCTGGGGTGGCCGGCGGGCCCCGCTCAGGGCTTCTCTCTCGCTCCCCTCCCCCGCCCAGCAGGTGCCGGCGGCCGGGAAGGAGGGAGGCCGGGAGGGAGCGGCCCCGGCGGCGGGGCCCGGCGGTGTGGCCGAGGCCGATAGGCTGCGCGCACGGGGTGGGGCCGCGGCCGGGCCCGGGCCCGGGCCCGGGGCAGTGTTCGGGCGGGCGGCGCGGCCTGGCCCCGGCTCCGCGGGTGCCGGAGCCGGCGGGAACGGCCGTAACGGGGGCGCCTCTGCAGCCCCCTGAAAGAGACTGGGCCAGGTGGGGGGGGCCTCCTCTGCCAGGGCGGGAGGACGTGGTCCTAAGCTGCGCCAGGGGAGGTGTAGGTGGGACGTGAGGAGGAATCTCTCCACAGCAAGGGCCATTAGACACCAGAGTGGGCTAGTGCCCGCGGAGGTGGTGGAGTCACCGTCCCTGGAGATGTTCAGGAATGACTGGATGTGGCACTTGGTGCCGTGGTCTAGTGGACACGGTGGTGTTGGGTCATAGGTTGAGCTCGATTATCTCAGAGGCCCTTTCCAGCCTCATTGATTCTGTGATCTTTAGTTGACAGACTACAGCATTTTTTTTTCTTAGGCTTTTTTTAGGCTGGCATTACACGCATGACCTAAGCCACCTTCCAGCTTTGCCAGTACACAAATGCAATCATTGATGTGTGTGTTTTGTGGAGATAACTTGCTTGCCCTATAGTTCATTTTTTTTTTAAAGAAAGAGGAACCAGGCTGGTGTGGTGATTCATTCTTACTTTTCCAGAGATATATTGGGTCAGATTCTGGATCTTTCATAAGCGATTTGCAGAACTAAGGGGGACTTGTGTGAATAAATTCTAGTAGGATTTTTCTCTTAAGGTACTAAGGATTTTAGTCAATCTATTTTAAGCATTTGGAAGAATAAAATGGGCCAGAAAATTAAAGAATAATTGGAGGTAATGGTAGATAGAAGTCTAGAGGTCCAAGGAGGAGTACAGAGTGATATAGCTGCTAATGAATGGATGAACTGGTTAGGAATGGGAGGACACTTCTGTAATGAACAGTACAAGTATTCATTATCCCCTTGAAATGTGCACTTCTAGCTGAGTAAGCTCTGGGTAAAATAGTATGAACTTGCTGTCATTTCAGGGTTAGAAAACGCATATGATTGGTAGGGTTTGAAAAAACACACTTGAAATGTTTATATATAGACAGCAATAGCATGCTAAAACACTATATGAGAGACTGAAGTTAGGAACCTCATACTTTTCAGTCATCTGTGTATTAAAACAATATTGCTTATGTGCTAGATTGGTTTTCACTATTGTTTTACATACAGACTAATGAGCAAAACCAAGGAGCATGTACTGTTTAAAGACACCATGGAATGTGTCCATTAAATAGGCAACCACAAATTTGAAAGAGTGGGGGGAAGTCAGTGAGTTTTTCTTTCTTCATGGCACAGTTGATCAATACAAGTTAAATATGCATCAATAAGAATTATGTTTGCCAACAAAAAAGAAAACTAGCAGGAAATAGCTGCAACTATTGATCTGCAACTTCTCTGTATTTTGTTTGCTGTTTCTTTGTGTATGGGTCATTTAAACCCATTTCTAATGTGGTTTAAAATAATAGAATACATAAAACTTTAAGAAGAATACAGTTCATAGGTTTGTTTTTTTAAAAAAATACAATTAAATGCAATGTTATCTGTGTAATGATTCAGTGTCATTTTATCAGCCATGGTCCTGTGTTGTAAGATGCCTAGTTACATGAATCAAGCCAGTGAATCATTCCTTTTAGTAGGTTTGTTAAAGGTTTTGGAAAGGTTGTTCCAAGCAGTCTGGGAGAGTGAAGGGATGCTCTTTCTTTAAAAGGGCTGAAAAAACTTTGCGTTGTTCAAAGAGGCCGCCCCCCACCTGGCTGCAGCCTCCTTTGAAAAAACTTTGCGTGTTGTTTGTTTTCTTGGGATACTCAGTGTCCCTGATGTCCCTGAGATGTATCAGATAAGCTTTAAAGTTCCGGTAACTTTGTTTTTCTTGTTACCAACTGCCTGGAATACTTAAGACCAGCAGTGCAACTTGGCCTTCTGCTCCATATCTAAGGGGTGTGCCGCCTGACAGAGGCTCTTGGAGCATGGCATATTTTGTGGATAAGTGAATTTGTTAGTGTTACATCAGGGGTTCGTAAGACAGAATACACACTGATATGTAGCTGTGAAAACAGCTTGCTAAGCTGGTCTTGCTTAGTAGTAGCAATGAAGTTATCAGGAATTCTTTTCTGGACTTTCTGATAAGCAAATTTCTTTTCCAGACGGGAATTTAATATGCTGCAAAAAAGAAGAAAAGATACAATGTCAAATCAAAATAAATTCTCTTGTCTAAAGTTTGACAGATCACTACAGTTTTAGAGGGCTTTGTGTCTCATATTCTTCTTCTGTGCTAATATTCTTCTTCCCTGGTGTCACCGAAGTTTGGGTTGACACGAGGGAGATTTCAGTGCAAAGGGATACCTGCAGTCCCAGCACAACTCTGCCCTTCCAACTTCTCAGCATTTTACTGGGCTGCTGGGAGTTGAAAGGAAACTGGAGCAAGGACAGGAGAGGTGCAGGCTGGCACGACCCCTGCCTCAAGAGCTGAGAGGAGGGGTGAGCAGTGCACAGCACAGACTACAGAGGGTCTTGTACAGCTGCTTGTTTGTAAGACCAGAATAAGAGATGCACAGAAATGTCATGGGGCCCTTGGAGAGTGAGATGTTTCTGCCTTGTTGGTATGTTTCTTAATACTGGGCAGGACACATCTTTCAGATGAATCCAAGAGAGTGGAATAAATGCTGATGGGAGAGTGGCTCATGACATTCTCCTCTAAGGCAAGGTGTGGCTCTTTGGCTTTGCTCCATCATTCTGTATGTTTGCCTGTAGTCGCAGTCAGATATACTTTGCCTTTAAAGAAAATTCTAGAACAAGACACTATTGCACATGCTTCTTCTGCATGTGTTTGAGAGGCTTGTATTGCTCAGTGCTTCCCTGGGAGGCTCAGGCACAGTGCCCCTGAGCAAAAGCTGTGACTGGAGGAAACCACCAACGGATAGTGAGGGAAATGAAGAGGGAAGTTCCTAACTGGAAAAAATACTGTGGGGTAATCTTTTTGTTTCTTGTTTTACTGCCACTGCCTTTCATGTCGTGATAACATGACACCAGGTACCCAAATAATGAAAGTAAAATGAAATAAAAATTGTCTTTTAACTTAGTGTTAAATATGTAGTAAGTTGCCCAAGGAGAAGTTGAACTCTGTACATTTTATGCCTAGACCATATATCTGTGTATTTGCCTCTCCCTGCATTTGTATTAGAAAACTAAATTTGTAATTGAGACTGCTGCTCAAAATACCATATTCTGAATAGGAGCATGAGTCAGAAATTGTAATTACAGGCAAAATTTAGGCCGCTGAGCCTTATACAATGAAATAGGTTCCTTCCAAGGGTAGCACTGGACTTCTGAGTTGTCCATTATCTGCCATGATTTCTAAATGAAATAGCAGGTAACTGAGGAACATTCCTCTTTGGAGAGGGGAAGCAGGGGAGTCTTGAATTCCTGTGAAGACAGCTTGTATTCTTAGTGCTATGCTAGGCAAGTTTACTGTTTGGAGTGCTCAGGAGGGAAGAGAGAAGAAACTGAACTGTTTCTTGGAACAGAAGACTCTAACAATGCTGGAAAATGTCTAAATGGGTTATTGACACTAAGATCTCAGAGATTCTGTTGCTGGTGGCTGTGATGACACCCTCCTTGCTTTTTTCTGTGATATCTTTACTTCCATAATGTGCTGTGTTTTTTGTTTGGTTGGGTTTTTTTGTGTTTTCTTGGTGGGACAGCTTTCCTAAGCAAGAGACTGGCCCTTACATTGCTTTCTCAAGAAAGCAGAATTACCACATTCTATATGGTTTAATCAAGCCTACTTCATTTGAAAGACTTTAGGATTCTATGCTGCTTTCAGGAGAACCAATTTTTCACCTTGCAGACTCTTTTATAAGTCTCAATTGTATAGCTTCCAGATATTTTGTTTGCTTAAGGGGAGGGAATTGTCTAATGCATAGGGCAAGTGTACAAATATGCTGTAAATTTTATACCAGACCTTCTTCAAAACCTCTTCAGGAGAGTCTAGAGATAATTCAAAAACAAGTGCTTTAATAATGCTTTAAGTGGATTTGGATGCATTAGTAGCAACCTGTTCATTATTCCCCCCCACCCCATTTGAGAGTGAGTTCTCTAGTGGTTTAGAGGAGGAAACAAAGCAACATTTGGGGAGGTAAGCAGAAGCAATACAGGGTGCAGAGATCAGAGCCTAAAGAATATTCTTCCCAAACTCCAAACTGGAGAAAGCTCCTGGAGAAGTAGAGGAGGGAGAAGTGTGTTATAGAGAATAAGGAAAAGAAGTGAGATCAAATTTCCTTTTGAGTGTTCTGCCTTTACCCTTCTTTTCTCCTTGACATGTCTTCCTTCATCAGGAGCATCCTAACCATAGGTAGAAATACATGCAATTTTCTTTTCCAACACTTTTAGTAATGTCAAGTGCTCATATTGTCTAGTTAAAAAAAGTTCATACATAAGATTTTAGAAGTTTGAATAGCTTTAATTTTATTTTCAAATTCACTCTCTCTGGTATTTCTTTTTACATTGTTAAGAGTTATCCTGCAAAGTTATTGCTATACTATAACACTATCTCAGAATGTTTTTTTCACCACTACTTGAGGATACTGTGTTTTTCCAAACCAGCTGTAGCACTGTTTCCACACTTTGGTAAAAGTGCCATGCAAAAAGCAACAAGGCATATTGGGAGAGAATTCTATAATTTTTCCTATTTTTATATATGCTACTACTGAGAAACTGAGTACCCTGGTAGTACACCCTTTATAGCTAAGAGCCATTCATGCCATTAAAACATGTGCAAAGTTCAGTACTGTGTCTTCCAGAAAAGCACATGTGACTTGGAGCTTCCTCTAGTGAAGGAAGTGAGTGAACCAAAACCTGGAAGCTCCTTCACATGCATGCACATAGACCTTTAGTGGAAGTGATCCACAAGATCTGCTCCATGGGTGCTGATAGGACATAAAATGTTCTCTACAGTGGCACTAAGCAAAATGCAAAGTGCAGTGCTCTGTGCCTTAAACCATATAGTGGTTGGAATGGCGAAAGCATTGAGGATGCACATGGTTACCTAAAGGCAGGTGCTCTGGGCATACTTTCAGCAAATAACTGCTAATCATCTATGCAGCACAAGGCTTCTGCTGAACACAGTAAATCTCCTTTTCATCTGAACACAGTAAATCTCCTTTTCATCTGTTGTTGTTATGGTAAATGTTCTAGGTTTCTTCCCTCCCTTGTTTCTTGATCTATGTCTGGCTTTAGCAAGAAAGCTTTGATGGAGAGGAGTATTAAGAGTCTCACTGTGTTTACCTGATAGGATCAAGTTGTAGAGTTCTGATTTTTTTTGATTGCCACTAGAAGTTTGATCATTTAAATTTTAAAGGACTTCCTAAAGTCATCTGGTATTACTCCCTGCTCAGTGCAAGTCTAACTTGGATGGGATTGCTCAGGTTTTTTTCCAATTGTCTTATAGAACTCCAAGGATGGAGGTTCTGCAGCTTCTCTGGTCACCTGATTTGGTGTTGAATCAAAACTTTGTTGCAAGTTTTCTTTGAAAAGTCTGTCTGAAGGTGTGGATTGTATATATTGTCTGTTGTCCTATCACTGCATCTTTGGGAAGAGTCTGGCTCTGCCTTCTCTATAATCTCTGATTAGGTCGCTGGTACCAACAGTAATAACTTTTCCTTAAGGGTGAACAAATGCAGCTGTCTCAGCCTCTCCTTGTATACCCTGGTCTCCTGTCACTACTCACCTTCACAGCCATCTGCTGGGCTTCATTTCCATATGTTAATGTCTTGTACAGGTGGTCCCAAAGCTGGACAGAGTCCTCCAGATGTGCTCACACAAGTGCCAGATGAAAGGAAAGAATCACTTCCTGTGGTCTTCTGGCTACACTTTTGCTAGCACAGACCAGTGTGTGGTTGTCTCTGCTGCAAGGTCATGCTTCTGACTCTTGTTCAACTTGCTCCCCAAGACCTTTTCTGCAAAGCTGTTTTCCATCTGGTTGGCTCCCAGCCTGTTATTCCAACAGTGAACTATGTGTCTCCAACAGAGACAGAGGACTTTGCCTTTGTGGAACTTTGCAAGGTTTCTGTCAGGCCACTTCTCCAACCGTTTGAGGTATCTCTGAATAGCAAATATTCCCTTGAGCTTATAAAGCGCTTCACCTAGTTCCTGTATCCTTGGGGAATTGCTGAGGAGGCACTCTTTTCCATCTTTCTGGTCATTCCTACACACAAATCTCAAACCCAGTGTTGCTCTGGAGAAACTTCCTTAGAGACCACTCAGACATGGTATCCGAGTTACAGCCTTTTGAGTTCAGCAGTTCAGCTGCTGTGTCACTCACTTCATAGTTCACTTATTCAGTGCATGCATCAACAATTTAGGTCTAAGGATCTTTTGAGGTGCTATGTTAGAAGCTTCCTAAAGTCAAGGCAAACAACATCCAGTACTCTTTCCTTGTTTACAGAGCTAAATGTCTTGCCACAGAAAACAGATTGATTTACTTATTCCAAATACATGCTGGATGGATGTGGCTTCTGGAAAGAAAGTTTGTTTCCATGATTCTCCTGGTGACCCAGAGAAAAAAACATTTGTTCTGGGTCTGTGTCTCTGTATACGTCCCAGTTGCAGAAGAGCTTTCTAACTTGGTCTTCTACTCATGTGAGTAATGCTTCTTTCCCTGGAACTCTGTTATGGGCTCAGACCTCATCAGTATAAAATCAGCCAAAGACAACATTGAGTGTCTAAGCCTTTTCTGTGTATTTTCTCTCTATGTCTCCTGCTAGCTGAGCAGCAGCCTACAATTTTCTTCCTCTCTTCCTCTCTTCCTTTTGTTGCCAGCTTACCTTGACATCCCTCTCTCAACTCCAGCTGAGCTTGGGCTGCTGCCAGCTCAAGCAGTGTTTCTCTCTTCCTACCAAGTATTTTTCTTACCTCTACCTTCTGTCTGCTCCCTCTTTTTTTTTTTTTTTAACTCATCCAGAAATTCTTTGTTAATCCGTGCAAGTCTTCTGCCATGCCAGCTTTCTGCCCAGTGGAGTGGATTGGTTTTGAGCTCTGAAGAGGTTCTCCTTGAAGGTCAGCAGGCTCTTGTGGGTCCTTTTGGCTTTCCGAGCCGCGGTTTATGAGTGAACTGAATTAAGACTCGAGTCCCTTCAAGTCTTGTCACTTTATTCAATTGTCCTGTGAGGTACATATTTTTAGGTAAAAAATAAATATCGTAGTAGATTATAGATGGGATTTAGTGTGAGCCTCAGTCATATATGTAAAAGTTGCATTAGCAGTGGCAATGAAGTGAAACACAGGAGGTCCAAAATCTTGTTTCCTGAAAGATGTAATTGTTCACATTTTATGTGTTGGAGTCTCCCAGCTGCTTCACTTTGGGACCAAAATGAAGGTTATGAAGAGACATTTCAGGTATGTGGTTTGCTACATTGCTCTGTGGCTTAGATTTCTTTAATGACTGAAACTTTGTATCCTAAATGATGTTCAGGAAACAGGAACCTGAGCAGAACATAGAACTCTAGAAATGGAGGATAGTAAATGACCTGGTTCCTTGGCATGTGTTTTTTGCAGCCAGCCTGTCTTCTGTCTTGTTTGGCATCAGTGATTCTTGCCTGTTTCTTGTGTGTTTCATTGAGGTGCATCCAAAAAAAGTATGAATGTCTTTTTGGGTTTTATTTTCATAAATTTGTGAAAATGAGAGAAGAAGAGCAGTCTAATCTCTGTTGTAAAATAACTGGCAGTAAAGCTTATATTTTGTCTCCAACTGGATTCGTGTGGCAATTGGGCATAAACACAGAGAGAACTTGTTCATTAGGAACTCTGCAAGGAAGTATTTTGAAAGGCAAGGAATAGGTGCCTGTTCCAATGGTCTGGAAAAAGCAAACAACAGCTGTGATAGTGTTTTGCTGTTTCCCATAGCTGTCGTGATTATGAAGTGATGATATAATTAACTTTCTCAAAAGCTGCACAAAGGGAAAGCTTTTCAGTGATGTATCCATATTTGTAATCCCAAGAAAAGCTTTTTGTTCCTTTAGTCAGTCTATCACTTCTGACTCTCGTAATTTACTGAAATCTCCTTTCTTAACTCTTGCTAGAAACACTTAGCTCCTAGATTCTTTGCCAGTCATACAAAGTATGAATTTTCATAAACGTGTGTATGAAACAACTTTTTTCCTTATTTTTTTCCTTCTCCCTGTTGAGTCAATTCAATTGGGATTTTGGACACAATAACTAAAAGACAAATTGGTTGCTTCACAAAGGTAATTAAGACAATATGTGGTGCAGGGGCTGAACAGTTAGGGGTTCTTTCCTTCTAATGATCCGTTAATTAGTGAAGGGAGCTCAGCGAGTGTTTGAGTGTTCCGAGTGTTCTGGCCTCTCAGGAATTACCTTCGCATGGCATTTAAATCTGCTTTGGTTAAAAAGGTATAATTGAAGGGGGAGAGGCCTTTTTAGAGGCCAGCAGAATTTGCTAAACCAATGCAAATGTCTACATATAATTGGTGTTATGTAGATAATAAATATTTTTAAATAAACCATTAAATAGCTGTGATACCTCGCTGAGAGTTTTGGTGGCAGTTTTGGTTGCAGCAGGCTTCCCTGTTGAGAGCAGTAAGATTGCTACATGAAGCTGGTTGAGTGCAGAGCCAGGGTGTCTGAAACTTGCTCCCAGTTCAAGCACTGCACCATGTTAGTGTGTTCATACTATTTTTAGGACCAGTCTGGAATACTTGCTTGGATGTTTTTGTGGGAGTCAGCTTGAAGCTGGCAGGTCTAATATTCCTTGAAGAGAAGTAGAGCAATCTCTGTATGATTCCCTTTTGTGCATTTCAAAATATCTGTGGTATGTGTCCTGCCATCTGCATTATTTATTCTTCTGCTGTCCAGAGTTATCCAGGATAAATTGACTGCATATGTGCAGGACCTTAGCAGCTGTTTAGGACAGAAAGAAAATAGGTCTTATACAGTCTGAAATTAGCCTCTCATTCTTCAAGGTGCATGCAGCTCTGGTCCCAAAGGTGAATTTTTCTCTTCAGGTTCAGGTAGCATTACTTTAATCAGTGCTTTTCCCTAGAAGATAAGCCAATGGATTTATTTGTAAAAAGATATCTTCTTTTTTTTTTTTTTTAACCTCCTCATTTGAATTGGGAGATTTTTCCCATGCCAGCTTGTCAATTAGAATGCAGCTGTGGAGTAGTATTTCTATTACACACAATCACCACCTATTTGGAAAGATCTTTTCCATTATCTACTCATATGTCATTTTAAGGTAGCAAATAATAAATGCTAGCCTAAAAATTGTTTGCTAGAGACAAGCTAATGGATGTCCCAAGAGCTTTAATACGCTATGATTGGCAGTTTCCTTGTATAGAGTGGAAGTTTGTGGAGTGTGCATCACAATTATGCCTGGAATGAAGAAATAAAATAACCAAAGTAATGTAAGTTCAGATTATGTTTTAAGTGGATTTATTCTAAAGTTCAGAGTTCTGATGTTAAGGGAATGATAAACAGATATCATCAAAATGCCACTGTGTTTTAGAAAGCTTGTAATTTTGACATTCTGAGGTGTTCCTCATTTTGATTTCTCAGAAAAAGAGGGAGGAGCAACACTGGACTGAATCTCAGTGGTTTTAATGTGTGGGCAAACACTTCATACACTACAAGTGGCTGCATCACAAATTATTATACCTGTCTTTTGATAGTTGTGCAAACAATACCTTAGCCTCTTGCTGCAGTATTAGCAGGTAATTTGAGGGAAAGTGGCATCCCAGTCATGTGGAAGGAAAAGTAAAATCTGTAGCACAAGGAGAGACATAGTGATATTGGTAGTATTGGTGCTGAAAGCTCTGGATCTGAGGTTAGTAAATGGGTGATTACAGGTGGGTTCGTTGTGGTGGAGATTGCAGAGCATGACGTGACTGTGTAATAGTGAAAGTGGAAGAGGGTCAGAATTCAAGTTGAACTGCTAATTGCCACAGAATCATCCATAGTTTGCTGCACTGCTCCATTGTTTAGTTCTAACCATCATCACCTTCAGCATCAAACAAGGATGAGCTGAATCACAATGGCTGTGATTCTGTGCTTTCACAGGGATTTTGTTATTCAGAGGTACAAACAAGCAGCTGCACTAAACTACAGTTTAAATTGTACCATTGTTTAAACTCCAGTTTAAAGTTATTGGAAACTGGCTTTGTCCACTTGTCTTCCCTTATATTCCCTTTAGAGTGCAAGTTTAACCAGTATGATGTTTTGCATCCCTTTGGGTGGACTCGATGACGCAGCTGTATTTTTCATTTAAGTATTTTGTTTGTCTATTTGTTGCTTTTTCTACTTTTTTTTTTCTCTTAACTTAGTGTCTCAGCTGCATGGTTTAGAGCCATGTCCAGTGTGGATATTTTTCTCGTGGAGGGCTAGTTGCTGTATGTTTATGGTAGTCATATTATATTGGCATTTGAGCAGTGGGTAATTCATACACACTCTTAAAACAAGTTCCAGCTGAAAGGTAAAACTGAACAGGTTTGTCTTTACTTAAAGTTCCCACCTTTCTTGATAAGGCAAAGATATGGAGAACTTGATGTTTTGGAGAAGAAGGGTAAAAATGTGTTCAGTATTGTAACTAGATTGTGTCATTAATAAAAACCTAAGCAGCTAGAAGTGCATAGGTGTTGAAGCTGATCATTTCACTTTAAAAAAAGTTGGTTTTGTCTTATTGAAGAATAAGCTCAATATGTAGTAAAATTTCTCAAAATAGAAATTGTGTTTATTTTTAAAGCAGTAGAATGTGTGCAGGCAGCAAGGATAGAAAATTCTGTTATCCACTAATATGTTCAATACTTCAAATTATTCCAAGGTAGCAAACATTCATGTGACATTAGAAATACAGATTCTGATGGAAACACCACATCTACTTTTGGTTTCTTCATCTATACTTTAAAGGGGAGATTCTGAATTCCACAGCCACTCATCCCACAGAAGGATGTAGAAGTTTTTGTTTTATTTTAATATGCATTTTCATCACCAGTCCAAAAATGAACAAAACATAAATACATTTGTATTATTTAAAAAAAGCTAATTTCTTGTTCTTCAATGGCCCTGTGTAAAAACTATAATAAAGAGCACAGGAAAGCCCATAGATTATAATGAATAGCAGGGTAATGTGTTGCTTTTTGTAATGAGGAATGGAGTTAAAAGTACACAGTCTCCAATATTGAAACTGTCTACAACAAATTTTTTTTAATAGAGGGTTTTACATTTAATCGCAGTGGCCAAAATAGAGAACAAGACCTTTTTCCTTGATTTAGTGAAAAGGGGCAGCAAACTATTCTCCTCTGCCAGCCTTACCAAAGTCTTGACAAGACCAAACTGCTCTTTATTTCATATTGCTGGATCATACTTTATCAAGTTGAGGATCTTAAGAGTGCTGGCTTTCATACACAGCAACAGCTGCTTAATTTGTGCTAATCATTTTGGAGATTGCATTTGTATTTTATGTGTGTTACTCCTGCTTGAAAGTGTATCCTTGTATTGTTGCCAAATAATCAGAGCAGTTGGCAAAATGGAAAAGAAAGAGTTATCAGAACATGAGGTGTTTTTTCCTAAAAGGCTGCACAAATGTGACCTTTCTTTTTCAGGGGAATTCTAGCTGCTTGTTTAAGAGAAGCAGCTTGGCAAATAAAATAATTTCAAAAATAAAGATTCAGAGTTTTCAGCTGTTTCCTGGGGAGCTGAATTTGTAGTTTTAAATCTGTGAAACAGGCTTTAAGGTAGATTCCTAGTTGTGAAGATTTGGAGCACTCTGAACATCATTCACAAATTAATCTAGATGTTCAGACATCTGTTTACATCTTTTTAAGGTGTATGGACTGTGTTCTCTCTGTGTAGATATATAAGGCAAGGAAACCAGTGGATTATAACCCTGACTGGAGATTACTCTTTTCCCTAAAGGCCAAGAGAAATAACTGAATGTTACAAATAATTTAACTGGAAATAAATTACAGGTCTTATCACAGTGACATTTTTTTAGACACACCTCATGTCATTTTTTTTGAACCCTTGCTTAAACACTTCTGTAAAAGACCATGATCCATAGGTTTGTGCTCAGAGACTTAAGTTTTAGAATTGTGTTTGGGTGCATGGTTCTGCTACTAATATCTTTGTGGAAAAAAATGCTACGCATTGGACTGCATGTTGTGATAAATATGTTTAATTCTCATCTCCGCAATGGACTTTTTGAATGAACATCTTGTGTCTTCTAATGATAGTTCACAAACTGTTAAGAGATTAACTTAGCCATTTTTCTGGAAATCCTTGGTGCTGTGGTATCATGCCATTGAGAGATCTCTGCAGCTCTGAACCATTCCCAGTCAAATGGGACAATCCTTCAACTCCTTTGCTTGTGTGCTAAGTTCAGTATTAGGAACCATTAGCTGCGAGTTCTTTTTCCTAATTTGGCCTGTAAAATCAATATGAGTTGGATTTTCAAAGATAGCATTATAAATTGTGAATTTTTCTGTTCCAGTAGTTTCATTTGAAAGTAAGTTTTTCAGTATTAATAAGATATGCACCTACTCCAAATATTCCTTCCACACACTTAAAATGGGAGCAGACAACAGGATATGTGGAAGACAAAAAATGGCATGACTTCTTTTTCATATGATGGTCTCTACTTAGCTCTATGCAGTTACAGCACTGTTTGGCTAAAACAGCATAAAAGTGAACTGTCTATCAAGGCTGAAGAAGCAGATTTACTTTTCTAATTATTTATTATCCATATTTCTGTTTAGTTAGAGGTTTTTTCTCCGTTCTCCTGAACATTTGTAACTGCAATCTTTAAATCTGTTTTAAGTAGCTTCTTTTGAGCATTTTAAATTTTCCTGACTAAATTTAAGGTACAGTTCCTAAGTGAAAAATTATAAGAAATTATTTCTTGTTACCCATTTAAAAATTGCTCTGAAAACTTGAATGTAATTGAGAAGGGATCGTTAGTTAATGTTTTGAACTAATAGATCTTTGTTTCATAGTCTTAGAATGAAAGCAGATTACCTTACCAGTAAAAAAACTCCTGCATATTCACCAGGGATGGCAACAGTCAGTCAAAGTTATGAAAATATTTGGGCACAGTCTGAAATTAAGTGGTGACAACTAAGAGTTGAACTGCTCTCACTGAGAGGGTGAATAATGTTCTTTTTTTATTTTCCTTCAGCATTCTCTATTTACTGTTACCTCTCTTTGCTCTGAACTTTGTGGTTCGTTATGGGGCTTCTGGGAATGCTGCCAGCAAGATGTTCCTGATTGATGGTTCTGAAGCCAAAATTCAGAGGCTCTTACAATGTCTAGCCAGCTTTGGCATTGCTGTCTCCTGGGATTGCTTTCAATTTGAATCATCCTACAGCAGGCTGTAAACCCGTCTGCTTCCTGTTGTCCAGGAGTTTAATGCAGACCTCAGAGCAGCAGCAGATCAGCAGCATGCATAAAAAAGGAGGTACTCAGGTACTGAAAGTCAGCAGCAGGGTCCTGAGAGACTTGGACTTCAGGTAGTAACTTCAACATGCCAATCTGGATTAGGTGTGGGCTAGACCTGGTTGCCAAATGTAAAATGATTTTGTGTTAGGGGAGAAAGATGGTTTAGTTGTCTGCCTTTAGGATTTCCCAGAAGGAGGAAAAGGTAAATGAAAAGTTTAGCAAGTGAAAATGAAGGCTGTTCTTGTTGATTGCTTTGCAGGTGTAGTACTAATTAGAAATCATAATGCTTCATGAATACATTTTCTATATTCTACAGATAGTTTGCTTTAGAAATGAGGACCTCTGCTTCATTATGTGCATTAAAAAATAAAGGCACAAAGAACTAGAATGCAACAGACCTGGTTCTTTTTTCCTTTTCTTTCAATTTTAAGGTTATGCACATTTAAACTGTTAAAATCTTCTGCAATAAAGTGGCATGTAAAGTATAATACACTTGAAATACCATTAAACTATAGGTCTGTCTCTCCTTTCCAGTTAGCAGTTAAAGAAATAACAACACTAAATAGTGCTGGTAAAATGTTGATAAAAGGTTGATTTAAATCTCTTGAGTAACCAGCAGGCTTTATTAATTGTATGTGTGGAATGGCAATTGAACAGGAATACTGTTAGCAGAAGGTGAGCTGAAACTGGATGTGTGCTTTTATTTCCTCTTTGGGAAAGTGGTGTGACACCTGGCAGAGGTTCAGTGTTGGGTATAGGTTGAATAGGTTCTGTCCAGGCATTTTGTTTTGTGTGAGGATACTTGTGTGACATTGCATGGTGTGTTTGGGAGGACCATAGTGACTTTCCAGCAGTGCTTTGAGGTCTTTCATTGGAAACAATCAGAATAAATCTCATCTAATTACTCCTCAGAAGTGACTGCTACTGTCTCTCTAAGCCATTGGCTGACTTCAAGTGAGGACCAAATCTTGATCAGAAACACTAAGATATCTGTACTAATTAAACTTCCCAGAAAAAGCATGACCACTGTTATCTTCAGAAACTCCCAGGAACCTGAGCCATGATGTTCCTGCTTTATTTGACAGTATTTCTGAGGACCAGAAGAGTAAAAGTGTATGTCATTGCCTCTTCTTCCCTCCCCCATATGAGCTAAATTTTATCTTTGTGAACACATTGTTCAGTTCCTGATTTTTCCCTCAAGCAATGTATTCTGTAAGTGCATAAAGCTTTCTGCATTTGCTTGTTTCAGTCTACATTTGTTTTGTCATTTTTCTGTAGTGTTAAATGTTGTGAGTAGATTATAAATATCCTAATCTAACTTGAGCAGCTTCACTCAAGTATTTAAAGTATTATATCCTACTCTATTTTTAGAATATTTTTATTTCATAGCTACTTACTTTTACCATCAGATTTTCAGTTTGTATGTTTAAAAAATAGAAATATAAAAAATACTTAATTTTATCCAATGTAACTGCAGAAAGTTGAGTTGTTTTCAGGTGCACTTCAGTAACCAATTCTCCTTTTGAATTATTTTTTCAAGATGCTTTCTTCAATGAGTTTGTAGCTATCTTGTAATGCCAGTTTGAAATTTATTTTTTTTACTTCAGTTACGAATATGAACCATCATCCATATGTCCTGCTATGAGCAGTGGAACCTAAAGTTTGCATTTAAAAGTGAAAAATTCTGAATACTTTCCTTAGCCAGTATGTTTTTCAGGACTTATGTTCAATACCTTTTATAAAGTGTGTAGCTGATATTCAGAAATTATCTCCTCAAAAATGTCTTGTTTTCTGCTCATGGGTATCAAGCACATGCCTCAAAAAGGTCAGAAAATATTCTCAAAACAGTGTAGCTTCTTAGAAATTAAATACAAATTTGTATTCCTTTATGATAAATATTAATACTAGTAATATCATAAATCTTCTTGCATCCCATAGGACAGCAAGATTACTGGGTCAAAAGGAGGTGTTTTCTTCCTTACAGGCATTATACCTTAATGAAAGCTTCAGCCTGGAGTGTGTCTTGCATATTTATTGACATTTCTTCAAGGAATGCTTTTTTTTCCATGAGTCTGTCTACTTATTATTAAAAGTTTGGCACCCACAATTATTTAGTCAGTATAAAATGTTTGAGAACGTGATTATGAATATATTTGATGAAACAGAAATTTTCATACTACTAGTGGGAAAAGTATTTCAATTATCTCAGATTTTGTGCAACTTTTGGGGGAAGGTGGTCTTAGTATTTTTCCACTACTGCAATACAAATGGACAATAGGGTATATGGTTAATTTGTTTTTCACCTTCAATACATGAAGATGCTTGGTTTTGGTGTTAATGTGTTAGTACATGCAGCTTGCACGTTTCCATGCACATTTCCACAGTAAGAGTCAAGAAAGCAATCACAAAATTTATTTGTCCTATAAAGAAGTATTAGTTTTAATTCCTCTTTTTTGCATATAGCACAGTCTAGAAGAGGATCTCATTGGTTAGTAAGTCCTGTGCTTTCATGGTGCCCTTAAATATTTGCATTACAAGTTAAATGTGTTTTAAGTGTGTTGTGACAATCTACAAATATGACTGCAGTTCCTGATCCATGAAGTATATCTGCTAAGTAACAGAGCCTATTTCTTGACTGCAAATAATACGCTTATCTATGTTATGTTTAATTTATGTGTAACTTATCCTATTAGATAAGATTTGTCTTGGTGCTGGAAAGTTATACTAGAAAAAGCCAGGAGTGTTTAAGAAATTGTTATCTTACCCATTTGGTTTGTTTAGACAATATGAAGTGCTACTGCTGAGCTCCTGTGAAAATAGTTATACCAAGACCTACAATGGAAATTCTCTTCAAGTATGAATGGTGATGCAGAGCTTGTGTGCAGCTACTGAAAAGTTCCTGCTTTCTAGAGGCTTGTGTGGATTTTCTCTGTAAACAAACCTTGTCCAAGATTGCAAGCAGCTTAAGTAACTCTGTGGTTTTCAGGGTGATCAGAGGTTCTTGAGGCCTTGCAAGGCAGCTAAAGCCTTAGAACATTGAATTTGCAAAGTCACCTTCAGTAGGATCAGATGATGGCCAAGAAAATTATTGTTGAAATACCCTATCCATTATTGTCTAGAGCAATATTTCAGCTGTTATTGTTAATTGTAGCTACTGCTTCAATTGTACTCAAGTTAGGTCAAACCTGACATTTGCAACAAAGCAACACCTGTGTACAAGTAAAACCTGTGCCAGCACATGCTGACCTGACCCCTTATGTTACAAACATAACTTCTACTACCAGAACCTCCCCCCAGCAACATCATGGAAGCTGTCATCCCATGCACCACCCAAGGGGTGATGGGGAGGTGTCTGCACTAAGGGTTGCCATCAGCTGTTACTTCTCTGGGTGTAATTTGGCCGGTGTGGATCTGGGTCCATACAGGTAGCTTCTCATTCCAGAGGCAGATTCTACCTTCTTGCTGCTCACTAGTCAGCAATGCCAGCATCTTCAGAGGACCTCCCTGAACACTGGCCTGCTTGAACTTGTGCATTGCATAGGTTGCTTAATCAGATAATTTTTTGGCAGATTGTATTGTTACACTGCCTGTTTAATCTCTGGACCTCACAGCTCTGTTTCTCTACAGTCGTCTTAGAGCCATAGTTCAGATACTTGTCTCAAGCAGTTGAGATGCCACAGGAAGACTGTGCAAACTCCACCACAATTCTTAGATTTTCATTTAAGAATGGCATCTTATTCAACTACCAAGAGAGGAGCACTGGTACATATTTTGTGTTCCAACAGCTGGTGTGCAAGATAGAGTTATCTGCTACCCAAGGGCCTCCATGTGGGAAATGTGAAAGGATCACTGTCTTCACTGGGAAGTGATTAGTGATCCACATTAGTAATCTTTCTGATTAGTGATCCACAAATCAGAAAGAATTGAAAATGATTGATTGCTGCAAATCTCACCTGTGTGTGATTTACTGTGATAGTTTTAGAGCTCTTAACAGTGTCTCACTGCAGAAGTTTCCTACCATCTTTGAAGCTGATCTTAAGGAAAGCAGGGATCCAATTTGGCAATATTTCATATACACTTGTAATAAATGTAACAAAATTTGGTGTGTGACATTAAATGAGTTTTTTGATAAATTGTAAACAGTGTCAAAGGCAGGTATATGCTGGAGGCTTGTTCTTTGTAGTCATGGTCCTACTATAAGTTCAGGATAGGTCTCAAGGTCTTCCATAAATGCAAAGAACCTTATATCACTGGTTCCTGCTATACAGCTGCTCTGTGTGGTTTTATTTGGATGGTCTTTATGCTTTTAGTGCTTTTAGCTATGTTTTTCCTTGGTGCCTCTTGAGCCATAGGCAGATTTTGTTTCCACCTCAAGGAGTAAAAAAGGGAACATCAATAGCATGTGTGTGCTGCTGCATCTCAGTGTGGGTGGGATGTCTGTGTGAATCTCTGATCTCTGCCCAACTCCTTGACCTGTGCTTCTCATTTCTCTTCCAAAACCCTTCCTTTTCCTTTGCTATTACCTCTGTCAGCTGAGGAACCATACATTACTTGAAACCATGAAGCCATCACAGCAGAGAGTCTGGTCCAAGCTCTGACTGGGCTTACAGAAGTGATGACTTTCTGACTGGCTTACTCAGGATGGAAACACTCATGTCCCAGACAAGAATCTATATTATCCTACTCAAACATTTGCATGCTTGTCTCTCTCAAAGCAAAAATAAATTGTAATTCACTGATGACTCTCTCACCTGGAATAGAACTCTACCTCCTATTTCTTCCACTGCACTTTAGAAAAATAAAGATCTGGGCCAGTTGCACTGAAAATGAGTGTCCATCCATAAAACTGTGTATTGCTATGAGAGTTGCATTAAGAGTAATATAAAGGTTGCTTTGTAATTGAATGATTTAGCTGATGTGGTGTCTTGGTTTTTACAGTCTGATGAGTCTATCGCATGCTGGGACTGAAGAAGTGTGAAGAGATAAAAGACTGTAGCTAGTTGAGTTAGATGTATTGAAATAGTTTCCTAAAACAACAATAAAAATGCAGGTGGCTGAGGCTTTACTTAATGCGAACCTTTTTTGTCAGGCAAGTCCTCTAAGTGACAGAAGGAATTACTTGTGTCTGGGTAAAACCTACGTGCCCACCTGTGTGAGGTTGCTGAAATGGGGTTTCATTTCTTACTTCAGACTGAAGTTATGAATATAAGTTACTCTTAAAGGTGCAGATTTACCTGTAACATTTCTAGCTACATAATAGAGAATGGTATTTAAAAAACTAATTTTTCTTTCAATGTGAAAGTATGTTATATTGGTAGTTCATTTGTATATTTGTAGTACTGCAATCATCTGAAATGCATTGACTGAATTACAGTTCTTTTACTGTTCTTCTCCAGCTTTTGAACTCCAACACTTAAAAATCACACATCAGTTACTACTTTACTGCTGAAACATACCTTACTGGTTTGCTTTCTCTTTTTAGGTGTCTTGGCTTTTTAATCCAGCAAGAAGTGAAATAACAAGTCTAGATAGTGGAAATATAGATGACATTTTAAGTGAGTACTTCGAATAATTTTTTTTCCTTGTATGTCTGCAGTTACTTATCTGTGTGAATATTGCAGTGGTATTAAATGAATATTCATAGCCTAGCTTTGAATATATGAATTGCAATCGGCTTAGAAATATTAAATGCCTGTGGTTGAAATTAGCTGTCTGAACTAATGTATTGCAATGAGAATTTGAAGTGTCTTAAGAAAATAACTGTTATCTTGTTTGCAGAAGGGAATGCTTGATTGCATAACCAAAACTAGTCTAGAGGGCATTTTAAAAGTTTCCCCCCCCCCCCAAAAATAGCAGCAAGTGAAACCCATGGTTATGGGCCTTAAGTATCTTGTTTGTTCAGCTCTGCCTTTTCTCAGGTTAAGCACTGTCCTGATTCTGGTGTCTCATAAAATGGAAATCTTTAATTTAAACAGATATGTGTTTCTTGTCCGAAACCTTTCCCTCTGAGAAGTATACAACTTGCCTGTATCTGGTTGTCTTTGCAGGAAAAAGTTATTACATTGTTTCAAATATATCCAGGGTGAAAAATCTTTAATAAGGTCTGGACTAGAACCTGCCTTATGATATGAGATTGCTTTGTGATATGAGAGCTGTTTGTAAATACTTTTTCTACAGTGGAAAATATAAAATTATTTTATACATTGTAATTCACAAAAGGGAATATATGCTAAGTGTGAGTGCTTCTGAAATTCATCCCAGTACTTTCAAGAAATACTTTATACGTTGGAGGTGACCCTAAACTTCTCAGTGCTTGTTACTTACCTATTCACCACTGGCATCCCTTGCTGATAATGAAAATCTTAACATCATAATTGTAATCAAACTGTGGTGTTCTCCAGCCTACTCAAGAGTTGTCTTTATGAGCATGTTGTCTTTTCCAGGCTTTAAGCATCCTTATCTTCACATGTAACTCTCTGTAGCTTTGTCAGTTTTCTGCTTTGTCAGCATTTCTGCTTTATAAAACTGTGGCTGATATTCTGTAGTTTGAGTATGTATTTCAATTTTTTTCAGTGTCTAGGTCAGTACTACTACTAAAAATTAATTTAAAGCATGGTTAGTTATTATATTCTATAAAGATAATACTTCTTTTTTGGGCCAGAAATTTATCCTTTTTTAAATTTTTGCTTAATATGTGAAAAGGAATGCATAAGAACATTACTTCATTACTTCATTATATGTATTCATGTAGTACTGCATTTTTTTAGTGTTCCTTATTATTTTTCTGGTTTTGGGGACTGAAAATTTCTTTGTTAGCTTTTGCCATAGTATCCAGGTTAAATAAGACAAGTAAGGAGAAACCAGAGCAAGTTGCACCGACGGGTTGCCTGTTTCTCAGTCTTCTACCCCAAATAGTTGGGATTTCAGCTTTTAACTAATTTTTAATGCTTATGAATAATAGAGCTAGTGCGTAAGAGCTACTAGAGTTCAGTTTCTGGATGTGAGTGCCTTAATTTTGAATCCAGAAATAATTTTTGCTGCATGTGTCACTTAATTATTTTGTGTGTCTTAATGCCTTAAGTATTTACATTTTTTTTTATCTTATATATCAATAAAGTCAATAGAACACTTGACTGAAGGCCTCTTCCATCTTTTTCCCATTTGTTATAGATTATATTTCAGATGAGATTTACCCCAGCAGTTTTCTAGCAACCAGACTAAGCTTTATGCTGAATTATCTAGAAATATTTGCTTTTGTAGTTTTTTTGCATACTTTTATAATCTCGAATAAAAGAACTGAGAAGTTTGCCTCACAATGTGACATTGGGCTTTTTCTTTTTCTTTCTTCTCAGACAATGCAGATGTTGCTTTAGTTAATTTTTATGCTGATTGGTAAGTTATTCAAGTTGTTTTTTTGGTTTTTTTTATATTTAAGCTTCTGTCTTTTGAAAACTATCATGTTTGGCTATAGTTTTCTAATTGAAAATACAGTAGTCTCTTGCTTTCAAACCAGTTCTTTCCTGGGTTTAGGTCCTGATTGCTTCTCCTGTCTATGCTTGCTTGGTTCACATTATTATGGGCTACAGTTTTAAAACATTGCAGCCTTAATTACGATCATTACTTTTAGGCATGCAGCAATAATCCCTCAACATAGCACACTGCCAGTCTGTGATGTAACCTGATTTATGAGTGAGAACAGATCAGTTTTAGTCATGGAGGTTCTCTGTTTTAAGTGTGGAGAAGAATGGGGGTCAAGAAGCCATTGTAGCATATACATGGTAACATGTACATGCTGCATAAATGTGTAGCATGCAGCTGAGCTGCTCAGTCAGGTTTTTTCAGAAGGTGGACTTCAGGTCTCTTGGCATTTTGAGAGCAAGACTTGCTCTTCACTTACATGTTTGCTGTTGCAGACATAACTGCATCCCCAGGCTGTCACTGTTATGTTTAAGGTGGTTTTCAGTGCAGGCTGGTTTATTGCAAGTCTACTCCTTGAAGTCTCATTCTTACAATTTCTACAGTGCCATTATCCATCTCCAGTTTAAAAATCTGCCATATGTTTGGAAGGACACAATATAAAATAATTTTGTTGACATATTTGTAATGGGCTTGCTTGTGCACTACTGTTACCCTAAACTCCCTAAAGCCACTGAAGCATCTTTACAATCCTACCACCTTTTCTGTGGGCAAGAAGAGAAAATTTGCATCAAAATCTGACATTACTGGAAGAAGGGACCCTTAGGGTTCTCTTTGTTCTTGCTGCTGTAAAGGTAGTCTGCTCAAATTCTGCCAAACCTGAGCAATAATATAATACATGATACTTATAACTTGTATTGTTGACCCACAGAAAATTACCCGTGATATTTCTTGAAGGTGGTGTTGGTGAATATTTAAATCTCAACAATCGAAGGAACAACTTTTACTACATTTTTAAATTCACTTTCCATGGGGTAATTCAGGTAGAAAAAATTAACAACATACTGTCTGAATAGAATATATTTCCTAAAGGCTTCTAATTGATTAATGGTGTTTCCTAGGGAGATAAAGCAGGGGAGTGTATCTTGAACTATGTATTCTTTCAGAATTACTTTTTTTTCTGCACCTGATTCATTCAAGTTACTTTTGAACTGATTTTTATC
This sequence comes from Molothrus aeneus, assembly GCF_037042795.1. NCBI lineage: Eukaryota > Metazoa > Chordata > Aves > Passeriformes > Icteridae > Molothrus > Molothrus aeneus. The sequence goes on from NC_089646.1 coordinate 92,290,662, forward strand.
CACTCAGTTACTGGGATGATTACATGTAGATGTGATTTTTTTCAATGGCTTTTCTTTGTTTTCTTTTTTTCTTTTTCCTTCAAAGATTGAAATGTTCCAGTAGTCATCAACTGAAATATTTCAAAGTGATATTTTGAAGTCATGATTTTGTGTTCTATTTACAGGTGCCGCTTCAGCCAAATGCTGCATCCTATTTTTGAGGAAGCTTCTAATGTAATCAAAGAAGAATATCCAGATAAGAATCAAGTGGTGTTTGCTAGAGTAGACTGTGATCAGCATTGTAAGTAAATCTTGATTTAGGTTTTTCTGTGCCGTCCTGCTACCAAGTTAGTAATTGTATTGAGAAATATGCTAAATAGCTGTGCAAAGTGTAGCTGTAGATGGCCCGTCCTTTAGCCCAGGGTTGCTTTTAATATATCAACAAACCTCTCCTTCCAAATTTGTCAGGGCAATTTCCAATGTTTCATTCTCATTGCATCCATCAACATCCTTTTTTATCAGTTCAGCCTATCTCACTTAATGAGGAAAATAGGGCTGTGATTATAAATTGAATTGGCTCATTCACATGTCAGAGAAGCACTAGTGCAACAAATGATGCAGGTCTTCACAACCAAGAAAAGGAAGGGGTAACCTTCCACTGTTAGCATGAAGAATATGTTCTGATCAGATCTTCCTTCCACCTTGGAGTCATGGTGGGGGCTGTAAGTTTCCTTTCACACAGCCAGGCAGGGATCAGAGCTTTGCTCTGCTGTTGTTGCACATGCCAGCAAACAGTTCCCTGTTTGGGGTGGGTTTTCCCCATGCCCAGACATGAAAATTATATGCAATATCTTACTTTATGCTGGTACTAATTCCTAAAGTTCTTTTTAAATCCCTTAATAAGTAAAATGTGAGGAACTTCTGCTGCACATTGAAAGGCAAATGGATAGTACCAAGAATTTTATTACACTGTTGGATCAGCTTGTTATTTTATGCTTCTTGGAGACCAGCATTTCTAGGAATAATTTCTTAACAGTGGCTTATGATTCCCAAAGAGTATTAACAGAGAAATTCAGTTTAATCAATACTGATTATACTATTTGGGCTTTACAAAACTGTTAATTTGTAAGGACAAGCATCATTGGAAATTGGCTCATATTTTCATGTCAAGATAATGACAACAAAACTTTCTATAAAGTTCTCTCTAAAGACCATGGTAAAATCAGCCTGTGTTGTGTTTTTTAGTCGAGGTTTAAATTAACTGCTGAAGTCCTTGCTGTAGCTTCAGTTGCTTGAATAACTCAGAGAATCTGTGCAGCTGAATGCCCAGTGTTTAGCTATGAGATGTTCTTGTCTTAGCAGCTGTAGTCAAGAAAACTTTATTTTGTCCCCCACCAAGTGTTTGAAATGCTTTAAATGTTTGCTGCTTAATCCTCTCATATGCTCTTTGAATTAAGGTAACTGGTGCTTGTTACAGAGAGCTGAGAGGAGGAGTTGCTACAGGAGAGATTGTCATCCCTCCTGGGAGTGCTTGTAGTGGGGCTAAGTAGTAGGAGGCTGCCAGGAGTTTTGGTTTTTCTTTATATTTCTGGAATACCATTAATTCTCTGTATTCATTTTTTTTGTCCTTAATTTAAGTAGATGAGCATGACTGCTGTTGCAGAAGATGTAAAATGTGAGAATTAAAAATAAAATCCTTTAATGACAGGCAATTTACATTGCCTTTTTGAATTGAAATAACAGAGTTGTGCATGTCATTCATTCCTAGTTTCTAGTATTTATTTGCTGGGTTTTAAACAATGGTACATTTTATGGCACACAATTATTTGGCATGTCCTAAAGTTTTAGGTGTTTTAACTTGGATTTTAATGTGTGCAATAGCAGCTTTTTAGTAATAAAGCAGATATTACTGTATTATCAAGGTTGGGCCTGCTGTAATATTTTGCTGAATGCTGGTGTCGAGATTGCTAGTGGTTTGGGATTTTTTTACTCTAGCTTTATATTTTTGTATGTGTTTACATATTTTAACAACACTAGAGGTTTTATGTCAATATTTTGGTGGTTTGTTATGTCTGTAGATTTCATACCACTAGTAATTTGCTGTTAGAATGTTGTTCTAGAGATGGTGGATTATTTGCATTGCAAATGATTTGCTTCTTTTTGAGGCCAAGACTCTGTAGGGAATCCAAATAGCTGATTTCTGGCCACTCAAAACCAGCTTTCAGAATGGTTACTCAGGCATAGATACTTTCTATTTAATGCACTATTATTGAAGCACACTGCAGGGCCCAACAGCTCACACCAGCTTCTGAGGGTAAAGCAAATTAAAGAGAATTATTGATGAACTGCCAAATGTTTGATGCCTAATGACAAAACCATCATTCTGTCTGCTCTTATAGCCAATATAAAGATGTTTTTTCTGGAAAGTGACAGTCCCTAATGTGATAAAATACAAAATATACATATTAACACTATATTAAGTCTCTGTATGTGTTATATTTTACACTAGTTGGTAATATTGTAGAAGATAATTATACCTGAAATATGTAGGCAAAGTCACCAGGCTGTGTTTAAGCTGGTGTGCAACGTAGACTAAAGGTAAATCTGGAGCAGGTAGTTAAAGCAGGTACTCTTTGCTTTTCCAAGACCACATCCTTTTATAACTTAAAAATGTCTGAGTTCTGCTACATTGTGTCTTGTTAAAATCTTTGATGGTTTTGGTATGTTCAATTTACTAATTCAGCTATCTTAAATACTAGACACCTCTCATCCAAGTAATACCTGGTAAAAGTGATCTTCCATATAAAGTTACAGAAGATCTTACTGCATAGATGTTATTAGGAAGGTTTTGCTTCATGGTTTGGGGTTTTTTGGGTGATTTTTTTTTCTTGCTTGTGTTTCAGGGTGTTTTTAATAATTTATGTTAAGCAGCAGTGTTGAAAACTCACTTGGTACAATAGATTTCCTATGTTTCTGTTCTCTCTGAGTGGATATTGCAATCTAGAATTCATGTTTCTCTGGGGGAGAGTTTATATTTTGGACAGTTTCTCTAAATTCAGCATTAGGAGCTGTGGTGCAAAATTCTTGTCAATTGAAGTGTATATATTGGGGGGTTGGTTCTACTGCACCATGTTTTCTTTTGGTTTCTGAGTTAAATAAAAAACAGTAGCTAGTTTGAATAGATCTTTGTGCCTCCAAACATAAATCAGTTTCTCACTGAGGGTATGTAAGGAGATGTTAACTGCTGGACAGACTGTTTAGGGAACTGTTCTTCCACTCCAGATGTGTCTGGGAGTGGTATTTTCCCTAAATTTTGTGAGCTGCTGCTCTCTGTGACTGGCTGTTCCTGCAATGTGTGCTCATGTTGCTAATGCTAGGCTGCAGAGATGAGGTTGTGTTGCTACTGTGCCTTTGGTAAGCAAAAGAATTCAATGATAACAAATTTGGAAGTTCTTAAAGGAACTCTAAATGAACCTCTAAACAAGCATGAGGATTTCATTGCATTCTTGTCACTTTGCTTGGGAAAAAAAAAATCAGTCTGAGAGAGTTATCTTTGGGTAAAATAAAAAGTGTAAGTGATTTGGAGAGGTTGTTGATGGCACTCCTTAGGAGAGTGATTTTGTTAGTCTGTCAAAGAAGATTATGGGATGCCTACTGATGAGGCCCTGCTTAGAGCAGGCATGACTGTTGTGAATGCTCCTTTGCAGCAGAAGGTGGTTTAAATTTGCTGTTACCTGAGTTTGATACAGAATATTGATTGCTTTCCTCCTACCTGTTTTGGTCCATCATACCAGTCTCCAGTATCACAATCATTGGAGTAGGATGCTTAGTTTATATGCTTTCCCAAGTTCCTTTCTAATTCTGCTTCTGAGTATTCCACCAGGGCTTATGATTTCTTGCAAGTGTCACAAGAGCAGTAGTTGAACTGGGGAGAATTTATGGTGTATTATGAAAGTAAAAGGTACCTATCAAAGACAGACTTCATTTGTCATCTGTAGTGTGCCCTAGTGGGTAGCCTGAGGGACTTCAAAAGATGTTGACTGATCTCAGGTGAGCTAGCAGAATACTCATTTGGTCATTCCAGCTTCAAATAAACAGCTGAAAGGATTTGTTATTTTTGAGATGGAAGATATTGCAGAAGGGTGAGGAAGACTTCAGATGATTTGACACACAAAATAAAGATTGGTGTTAGATCCAGAAAATTTGAGCTCTCCCTATATGTAGCTGTGCAACTCCTACCACCATCATGTAACACCAAAGTTAGGAAATGCAGTAGCTTGGGTTTGTGCTTGCTCTTTCTCAGACAACATAAAGAGACCACTCCCCTCTCCTCTAGAAAAAGGGACACTGAGTATTTTCAGAAGTTATTTTTACAGGGTTTGAGTTTTGAAACTCTGATTTTCTTTCAGATAACTTTTCAGGCTGTTATAGTCTTCTGTTCAGCATGTGAATTCTTCAGGTGCTGCCTTATATGATGAGGTAGGCATTTAGGATAACTATCAATATTGTTCAAATCCTACTGGACATGTTTTTTGAGAACAAGTCCCGTAGATTTAAAATCTAAGTATTTGTTTAGTCATAGTGTGAATTATGGCCCTGAAAAATTAGAGCAGTGTACTAAGTTAATGGTAACCCTTGTAAATACTGCTGGGCCTTCACTGGGAAGGACCTTCTTAGCTACATTGTGGGTGGGGGCTTTCTTCAATATAGTGCAGTTTTACAACACTTTATTCACTGTACATTTAATTTCAACTTGGTGGCAGTGGAATTGAGATTCTTGGTGATGTAATCTGATATCTAGCTAGCTGAATTTTGGATAGTGACTTGTGGTGTTAACCTAGAATGGTGGAGTCTGAAGCATTCTGGGAAACAAGTCACTGGCTGTGTGCTTGCTTGGAGCTGTGGCTTGGGTAATGTGTGTACACACCATGAGAAAAGCCTGACACCCCAAAAAAATGGGCTTTGGCATTCCTTTGAATAGAGGAACACACAATGCTCTGGAGAAATGGCTGACAGTACAAGAGATATGATAGAGATATGGATCACAAATGATCCATAGAGATATGGCTCACAAATCCTACTTCCTTAGAGGGTCTTGCTCAGATCCTTGTGTCAGAAGGTGACGTGGGAGACTGTCTTAGAAAACCTGAGTGTAAATGTCAGGTTTCACAGAAAAGTTTGTTTCAAAACAAGAACTGCTGTCTCTTCCCTGTTGTAAGACAGAGCTTTGCTCAGGAGAAGTACCAATCAATGCATATCTGAAGAGTACTGAGCAACTGCAAGACATTTGTGTTGGAGTTGGCAGAATGAATAGTGGAAAAAAAAAGTCTGGGCAGTTTGGAAATGGTTGAATGTCAACAGGTAAACGTGCAAAATGGAGAGGAGAATCATCTGAATCCAGCAGTCATTGCTGTGATCAAAGTTTGTTTTGTAGAAGAGAAGAAGATGATCAAGTATGTCAGTAGCTTCCTATCATAATTAATGTGAAACTATTCTGGTAAACACTAGATTTATGATTTAATGATTAATTCAGCAAAATACAAACACAAGGCTTATTCCTTTTAGGTACCTTCATATCTGAAGAAAATAAAAAGTCATAAAGTTGTAGTTGGGAGAGTTGGTTGGTTTTTGTAGGTAGATTGCCCTTGTCTGTTTCATCAGAAAGTTGGCAGTGGGAATGTCAGGAAATATTTTTAAATTTAATTTAGGATTTACTATAACTAATGCAATCTGTGAATGAGCTCAAACAATATTCCATGTATTTGCATTGTGTATTTCCAATTTTAAAAAGAATATAATTTTGTAGTTGCACTGCTTATGCTAACTCTTCCTGTATCAAGTGCCAGGGCTTAATGAAGCATTTAAGGTTTACTCTATTTGACTTTTGAATTAATTCAAACAGTTTTTCATGTACTTGCATTTTATTTTTTGTAAAAAGATGGTTTTCAAATACTTACTTGTGTAGGAGTGTCATTTCTCTGTGTTAGTTCAAATATCAGCATTCATGGAATCTCAATGTAATTTGTAAAGATCATGCAGGTACTGACTTATGAAATAATGTTTGAATTCAGCCTTGACAGTGGGCATTTATTGCCATTAATATTTTTACACAACTTCAGCCCTTGATGAAGATCCACATCCTTAGGTACTGCAGAACCTGCATGTACTTGGAGAACCTGCCTGACCCTCTGAATGCCCCTTCTTCAACCCTTGCATCCTCCTATAGCTGTGGAAATAACATGAGGGAGAAGTCCATGTTGTGAGACAAAGAAGTGTGGGGTTTGGTGTTCTCTTGCTGTGCAGGTCTGTAACAGGAGGAGTCACTAATCTCAGTGTGTTTCTGTGAAACCCTGACATGTTGTGCTCCTTGTCAGACCCTGTCAAGGTTGGACCAACTCAGGGACTGTCAGACCAAAGGTCCTTCTGTCAGCAGGGAGAAGGGCAGCAAATGCCTGGCTTGCAGATGTTTGTCTTCTACCAAGCAAATATTAAGTGATTCCTCTCCTGCTGTACTTGCCACCTTCCTGCAGGCAGCTCTTAGGTACTTTAACTAAAATGTGGTAGAGTTTAAGGGAAGAAAACATTATTAATCTAATGTTCATTAATGTTGAATATATTGACATCCTCCATGGAGAAATTTGTATTAATTTGAAATAAAAGTACTCTTCACTGGGGACATAAAATGTTTTACCTTAATTTTATCTGTAATTAGTGCATTAAGAAATGCACTTCTGGGATATTTAGGAAACAAGTCAAGGCCTCTTAGTCAAAATTGATAGGCTGAATTCTGTGCTGTTTTATAGTGATGCAAAGCTTTTTAGGAACTGGGCTAAGCTGGTGAAACTTTGAAGTTTGCTTGGGAGATGTTAGAGAACATTTTTGTGGAGTAGACCTGGTTCTTATTCTCTTGTTTTCAGTTTTTGGGTTTTTTTTTTTGTTTTCAGTTCTCAGACTGATCTAAGCTGTGCAACTTGTACATAGACTGTTTTCAGTAACTAATGCTGCAAATAGGATTAGTATTGTTCTAGCAGCTTGGAATTTAGACTTCTCCATTCTCTTTAAAAAAATAAGTGTAAGATAGAAAGCAAATCTGCTTTGTGGTAAATATATAGCTGAGAAGGGATGTTTTTGTCAGAGTGGATTTGTTCTCACATTGTTCAGTACTGTGCCACATGTGCTCATGGACCCCATTTGGTTGCCTTCCTGCTGTGGGCTAATCCAGGTGACATGAAGGGTACACTGTGACTTGTAAGGAGTCCATGAAAAGTAAGGATATGTGTACAGGCTACACTTGCAATGCCTTCCTCTCTCTGTCAACTGAATAAAACTTCTCTGTTTCCAAAGTATAGATCAGTCTGCTGAATTCACCACCTCTGTCCTTCCTTGAGAGAAAAGAAGGGGAAGTGTGGTGGGTGTGGTTGACTGGAATGAGTCTCCTCAAATGCTTAAGTAGCTTGGGAAGGTAGGCATATTTGGGGGGCATTTAGTTGAGTTTAGGTCCAGAGATATAAGTAAACTGCATCTCACTCTGTAAAAGAAGATAAATAATTTTCACAAAGTCTGTGAGATTTTATTTTTTTCTAGATTTATTTCCAGGGGAGGAGTGAACAGGAGGGAATAATTAAGCAAAGCAAAATCCAAAGGAAAGTGCTTCTGGAAATCTATCTAACATTACATACTGTGTCTTTATTGTTTGTTTTTATTCTTGCTTCCCTAAGAACCCAAAGTATATCTGGTTACCTCATTTCTTCAGTTCTTCCTGATAAAATTGTCAAGTTCTTTGCAGGACTTCAGCCACATCTGAAAGGGGGAATAGCATTCAAAGCTATTAAATACTTAAAAACTTTGATTAAAGAAGTTGCTGAATATTGGAGATGCACAAACCAAATTTCTACACCATAGCAAAGGCAGCTGGATCCTGCTCAATGTGCCATGAATCACTTGCTGGTTATGTGTAAGCTTCCCCATCAATATGTGGCTGGGAACTAGCTGCAATACCTATTGCAATTTGCTGTGTCCCAATGATTTAGCAAAGTGGAAGAGGGACAAAGGGGCATGTTAAGAACTCTGGTGGGGTGTGGTGAAGAACTACATTTGTGCCTTAGTAGTGGTTGTAAGGGCACAGGATGCACATGTGTGGGAAACTTATATTGCTTCTACTTAGCTTTCTTCTTTGCTGCTCTTTTAATTTTCTTGTAAGGCCTCTTTCTGGTTTTATTCTTTTATATTTGTAAGTCTTGTGAATCAATAAATAACTGAGCTGTTAGATAAAGGTGAAAATAGCTAGTGCTCTTATCCTAGATTAATGCCAATCACATGTTACTTTGTTTTGTGAAGCTTTGTGTAGTCCAAGTCTGGAAGAAGACTGGACTGTATGTACAGATGTGAATGAAGACCTGTCTTGGAGGGAATGATGATACTGGTTGACCAGAGAGGTGTTTGCCTTAATCTAGAAACCTGGAATTTTGTGTTTGTTCAAAACCTGAACATCTCAGAAGTGGAACAGCAGTCTTCTGGTCTTCACAGCCTTCAAAAAATACTTTGCTCAGGGTGTACATTCTCAAACATTTTAGACATGACAGTTATATTTCCAGCATTGCAACTGAGGTGAAAATCCTAAGTTTGAAGAAAAATAGGAGACGATTTATTTTATCAATATTTTCTCAAGTGAGTTAATTAACTGAGATTGGCAAGCTTTGAAGATTTTTATGTTCTTGTTATGCTCTTAAATTTGCCTTCCTAGTTGTTTGTAGGAAGTGTACTAAATGAGTATACATGACCAAGCTGAGTCTTTGCTTGATGCAGATTTTGGTAATTTTTTCTTTTATGACAATCAGTACATGGGAAGAATATAGGTGTGAACGGTTTTGGAGCTTTTGCTTTGGGGGTTTTTGGGGAGGTTGTTTTTGTTGGGGGTTTTTCTGGTTGGTTGGTTTTTTGGGTGGTTTTTTTTGTTTTGTTTTTTTTTGTTTTGTCATCTTGTTGCTTAAAGATACAGAACTGCTGGTTCAGAGATTTCATATACAGGCAGACATATATACACATAAGAAACCGTCTTCAGTATATTTCTGTATTTGTAGGGCTTTGCTTTTATTTTCTTCATTCCTTTTTAGCTGATATAGCTCAGAGGTACAGGATAAGCAAATACCCAACTCTGAAGCTCTTCCGGAATGGCATGATGATGAAGAGGGAATACAGGGGCCAGAGATCTGTGACAGCAATAGCAGATTACATCAGGCAGCAGAAAAGTAACCCTATTCGGGAGGTCCAGGATTTGGAAGAAATTAGTTCTCTTGATGTAAGTATTTCAATTTTATTCCTTTTCCAAATTTTTTTTCAAGGTTGAGCTGTGGAATGGTCAGTACCTTGTGGGTTTTTTTTTAACTGAATGGAAAACTGGATCACTTGCAATATTAAAAATTAGTGTAGTCACGTTGAGCTGCATTCACTCCACTGCTAAGTTATTTATCTTGCTTTTAAAAATTTGAAAAGAATCATGTGTTGTATTTGACAAGATACTTTTAATATTCCTCATCAAAAAAATATTCACAAGGATTCTTCTGAATATTGGAAAGGCAAAAAAGAAATAATTTCTGCATTTACTGATGGTTGAATGAATGGTATCTCTCTATTTAATATCTGTAGGGAGTAATGACTGTTTTTGATAATTTGATGCAAGTTATAATTCAACCTTTGTTTTTACAGCGCAGCAGAAGAAATATTATTGGGTACTTTGAGCAAAAGGACTCTGATAATTACAGAACCTTTGAAAGAGTAGCGAATATTTTGCATGATGATTGTGTGTTCCTCTCTGCCTTTGGGTAAGTTTTGAAATTTCTTGATTTCATGACTTCATTATTGAAATTCTGTTCATGAGGTCTATATAATTTTATTAAATAGACTTCTTTATTATTTTCAGTGTGGCATAGCTGAAGAGACTAAACCTTAGTGGATAAATACACTGGAGGGATAGAAGGACAAAACTCTTCTTAGCCTTAATGTTTGCTGTGAAATTAAACTTTTATTTTTTGCTTCCTTTTTCTTTTTTTACCATTCTTTGTTAGTATAGTTGAAATGTACCTGAGGAGGTTTGGGTGGGGGAATAGTAGACATTTGTGTCCCAAAAAACCTGCATTATTAGAGAGAGAGGGTTTTTTTCATTCTCTGTGGAATGTAGTTGCTTACTCATTTCCTCTTGGTGTTAGGGAGCAGGCCTTGTTCCAAAATACCTAATTTCTGTGCCTGGGTCTTTTCCATGCAAGTTTTATGTCACTGCACAATGTAATAGCTTAGAAAATTGCATTGGTGAGCTACACAGTGTAAGTCTGGAAGAAAAATCTACAGGAATTCAGATTTCTCCTTGTACAGATTTACAGTGGTATTTCAAAATATTCAGTGGAAGAAGAATAGATTGGGAGTGATTCAGTTTTTAAGTAGCATATTAAAATCTAGATTCATTCTGCAGTGTTTAATGTGCCAGCACTGCCCAATTGGAAGTGATTGGTCATTAATGTGATTGTAGTGGTTTCCAGTCTACCCGCAGTTGCAAAATCAGGAATTTGCATGGTTTATGCCAGATTTTAAGCTGCATAGAGTTGCCTCAGGAGTTTGTTTTTTTTTTTTAAATTGGATGTAGTAGAGAATAGCAGAGAAACTGAGAGGATCTATCAAGGTAGAAAATGTTTCATTTGTTCAGACAAAACCTGTTGTCAGTCCCTGATGCCTCTTCCAATATGTCTCCAAAAATAGTTTGTGAGTATGAGTGTTTGCAAAATGCAGGGTTGCATGTGGCTCTCCCTTCCTTCAGTCCCCAGTCAGGTAGTGCTACGACTGTGTAAGCAGCCCTGGCCATGACTTGTAAATCTGTGGTCTGTAGGTCTGTCAGTCTTATCCCTGGTGAGTGCCATTATCTCAAGTGTTTTCTGATGGCTGCATCCATCCTTGTTCTCAGCACAGCCACTCTGAGTTGCTATTAGGATTTTAAATTATTTTTTGCCCCTTATTCAACTTTTCAAAAATAACTTTAAAAATTATTAGTAAGATAGCACTACTTCCAACATTCACTCTCCTGGTTTTTGAGTCTGTTCATCTTTGGTTTGCTGTTTGTCAATTGCCTATAATGAGAAGCAGTTTCCCACCACTCAGTGTTAGCACTTGGTTGTTGGGCACTGTTCTTGAAGTACTATAAGTACTATAGGGAGTTTATTTTTATTTTTTGTTCAGATATAAACAATAAGCAGACATAGTGGAATGGATCACAGTTTGATTATTGATAATCTGCCTGTGTAAATACAGATGGCACAGCAGGTTTATCATTATTCTTATCTCCAGACACCCATTCCCTTTCTAGCCTGGAGCTGTTAGTGTTTTAAAGTGCAGCCTTCCCAACAGCAGCCTTGGGAGCTAAATGTTTTCATCTCTCAGTAGCTGAGGCTCTTCAACTTCCTAAAAATTGTATGTGAAAAGACTTCCAAGGGAGATGCTGGCTACGGATCAGTGTTTTTTGTTCAGATTATATATAGCAAAATTCTTCATGGGGAGCTGGCATTGATCAGTTGAACTCTTCTGACTGAGCATCCTAACAGCCCCTGGAAAGGACCTTTGGTTTTGCTATGGACAGAGTTCAACAGCTACTTGGTTTGGGGAGGTTACATGGGTGGTCATGTTCAAATTTCTCTTAAGCTAAAGTAAAACAATCAATTTGACAGGAGGAACATAGTTGCTTGACTAACTTCTGTCAAGGCAGAACTGTCCCATTATGCCAAAATTATTCTGTCTTTAGGTAGTTGTAATAGCTTATTTAAAAACTCTGTTAATAGTACTTAGTTGCAGATGATTTTGATGCTTAAAACTGTTCTTAAATTAAGTGGTCCTTACAGTTCTGTTAAGAGCTGAAGTGACCACAGAACAAGATTATTGAAAGAAGGCTTGTAAGCAGGAGGAGATAGATGAAGAATCTGATTAAGAGATCGTTAGGTAGAGTTTAGAAATAGAGAGGAATGAATCTGTAATGTTGTGAACATGGAAGAGAATGTTGAACAGGGGGGAAAAAAAGGCAAAAAATACTTTTATCTTAAAAGGCTATGATGAACTATAAGTAATTTATGGCAGAAAGTGATAAATCTAGGAACTGTTTTAATTTTACATTAGCAAGTAAATATGGGGGAGGGGGGGCCTGTGTGCTTTCCAGAGCTTCACCTTGTTCATTACTGCTTCAAAAAAAGACAAAATGCAAACTGAAGTGTTTCCATTTTAGTAGTTGTTTTTAAAAGGTGTATCTTCAGGCATTTGGGATTTTCACATCATGTCCCCACTTTATTTGAGTTATCTGAAAAAAAAAATCAGTCATAGCTGCAGCTACTGGAGTGGAAGAACACAGAAGAGGACATTCTGGGTTCTACCACAGGGTTAGCCTAGAGCATGTATTTCATTATAGATTATCATCAGCTTAGCAAGCAGTGATTGTGCAGGTGGCTTCTATAGCTTCACTTTCTTATTCCATGAAGGCTTATTTGGGATGCAAGTGGTTTACTTCAGTCATGATTGTCACTAGGAAGGCTCATTTCACATTATGGGGAGAGTCATGTTGGGAATACAAAAATGCATTTTAAAATACACATCTCTAAACTGATGCAAATACTGGTGGTGTAACATAACTGATGCAAGGCACCTTTTGTATGTGATAAGAAAAGATAATTGGATCAAAAGAAATCAATAAAACAGAGGTACTTTGAGTTCAGCCTTACAATGTCTGTAGTTTTCTCAGCACTATAAATTGTTCAGCCCCCTGGAAGATGTAGTTCATTTTGCAGTGAGGTAAATTCAGATAATTTGACTTCTCTTACTTTTCTGTCTCCTTCATTGGATGCATAGCTGTTGCAACTTACTTGAATAAGAGATGATAGTTTTGGGGTACAAACTAGCAGCTTTCAGGGCACTTTGCTGTGATTTGGGGTAAAATATTCTAAAGGCAATAGAGGAACTTACCAAGGTGAGATAGTAAACTGAATAGCAAGGAGGAATTGTGTATCTTAGAGGTACACACTTGCTTCAGTGTCATCAGTGGCCAGAAACTGCATGCTGTGTCTTCTGTCTAGATGTGTTCTGAGGGTAGAATGGGCAGTGGGGGCTCACTTGCCCTCTGTTTTCTCATTGCTTGTGCCTGTAGAACATCTCAAAGCCCTTCTCTGTAAGGGTAGAGGAGATGTAAATTCTTAGTGTAAACAGTGGAATAGGAAGAGTAAATGCAAACAAGAATCCACCTTCTTCTTTGCTTCCTCACGATTTTTCTTTAATTCTTTGATAGTCTTTACCCCAAATTCTCCTGGCATTTATCACTTGTCACTTTGTTGCCTTTAGTCCAGACTTCTGATGTTAGGGATGCATCTTGCTGAATCCCTTAATGCCCTCTTATCCAGGCAGGCCAAGTTTCTATGAAGTCGCTTTACAGTTTACTTTAAAAACTAAGGATTTTAATTCTCAAATTGTGAAGAGGTTAAAAAAAAGAAGTAAGGAAATGATAAAAAATTAAAACATGAATTTTGGTATCTCAGTTATTTTATCTGTCTGTACCAAGACATGCTTACTGGTTGGTTTGTTGTAGGGCTATTTCAAAAGCAGAGAGATTTAGCGGAGACAATGTAATCTACAAGCCACCAGGGGTAAGTGTAACTATGTATTTTATTTTGATTCTTGTGATTATATGTGAATACCAAAAAATGGAGACTGTATTCAGATCATTCAGTATGTTACTGCATCTCAGATCTTAGTTTTATTCCATCACTAAATAGTGTGAGGAATAGGATCATAGAAATTAGTGTTTCTGAGCCAGTGAAAAAGATCAGTCTCACATGTTAACAGTTAATGCACAGAACCTAAACCTATAGTTTGAAATATCCGTGTCAAAAAATTTAATCTTTCTTTTTTTTTTAATGCAGTCAACACATCATGTGTGTTCTGTAGAACTTTAAAATCTCTGAAGCTGGTACACTTCATGTTTTTCAAAGCAAGTGACAGTTACTGTCTATTTTTATGACTGTTACTTAATTGTCTTGTATGCCTTAGTCCACAAGGGTTAAGAGCTCTTCTGTTAATTAAAAAAAAAAGAAAAATAATTAATAAAATTAACTGTGGGTTAACAAACTCTCATAAACATAGTTTTACTGGAAGAAAAATTCAGTACAGAAGAAAACCTGCAAGAATTGCTTTATAGAGCCATACTATCTAAAACTCTGCTCCTTTCTCAAATTTACTGTATGAAAAGAGCTACTTACAAAAGAGGAAATAGATGCAAATAGACCTGAGGGGGAAGGGAGTTTCAAAGCATTTTTATTTTTTTCCAACCACAGAATTTATGAAGTTACCTAATTTATCCGGCATTTCTGAATTAAGGTGTGCTTAATCATGGCCGCAGCTTGCGAAGTCATGCTTCACTTCACGTTAACCAAAATTGTAATTAAATTAAAGGACGCTAGCACTGAATTACAAGTTAAAGCTACTAGCAAATAAAGGAAAATTATTATTTGTTCATATCTCTTTGGAAAAGCAAATGTAAAATACCAGTTTCAAGCTCTGTAGGATGTTAGGAGAGGGTTTTGATGAGTCTCTGTAACTATCAGCATTCACTGAAGCATCTCACTATCTGCATTTAGTTTAGGTGTGGAGATATTCTTTCTCAGCCTAGCAGAAAGCAGAAATCTAAGTAGGCCTTACTTGAAGCATCCCTAATTTGGAAACAAAGTATCTCCGATTATTTATGAATTGTCTTATAAAATGGAGTTAACTGCATAAATTGTATGTAATATTTATTTTCCATTTGTACTTTTATCACATATTTAATAGAAATCTTGCATGCACAAGGTTGAATATTGGTGTAAGATTTGTTTAAAATATTTGTATGAATATTGTAATTTTATGTTGAGTAAGTAATCTTTGTAGGCAGCAATGTCATTTTTACTGATTCTCATCCTACTGTATTTTTCTTTTCAACAGGAAAATGCTCCAGATATGGTGTATTTAGGCTCACTAACCAATTTTGATTTGATTTATGCATGGACACAAGATAAATGTGTACCACTAGTTCGAGAAATCACATTTGAAAATGGAGAGGTAAGACTTTTTCTACTGTTCTACATTTGGGATTTCTTTCTTGAAATGAAAATGTCTCTTTCAATTCCATATCAAAGAACTTTGTGTATTTTGGTTTAGACAGAAAATGGCTGTCAGATAATGTCTTTTCATTCTTTAGGATCTTTTTGGTTCCTCTTGAAATTCACTGGAGGCAGATCTGTAGTAGATTTATACACTACCAAAGTAAGAAGCTATAATTACAGAACTATTAAGGTTGGGAAAGACTTCTAAGATCATTGACTCCAGCAGTTAACCCAGCACCACTGTCCTCAGCACTAAACCTTGTCCCCAGGTGCCACATCCACGTTTTTTTGAGCACTTCCAAGAATGGTGATTATACCACTTCCCTGAGCAGGCTGTTCCAGTGCTTTCCATGGAGAATTTTTTCTTCACAACCCTTTTCATGGAGAATTTTTTCCCAATATCCAATCTAAACCTATCCTGGTGCAACCTGAGGTCATTTCCTCTTCTCCTGTCACTTGTTACCTGGGAGAAGAGGCCAGCCCCCACCTGGCTACAGCCTTCTTTCAGGCAGATGTAGAGAGCAACAGGGTCTCCTCTGAGCCTCCTTTTCTCCAGGCTAAACTCCCCCGGCTCCCTCCCATTGATGTTAATGTGAGTGGTAGAAAAATATTACTGTATTAGCCACTTCCAAAGCATTATCTGATAAATAAGCACATTAAATGGTGGCTGACCATGGAATCTTCTGGGAATGGTAATGAAAACTATATGGGGCTTTTATTTTCAATCTGTGTAAAAGCACTGGTAGCTTAATCTTTTTAGTTTCATGTGTTGTTTCCCATGCTTTTCTTCTTTTAGCTGCAATTGGTAGAATTTGGGAGTTTGTTTTTAAACATCTTTTCTTCTCATTATTATTATTTCTTTCAAGGCTTTTTTCTTTTCTTATGTAACTTATTCTTCTTTCGTCCATATCCAACTCCATATTTAATTTTGTTCTTTGTAAAATAAACAACGGGGAAAAAAGCCCTTAGAAAAATAACAAGTTTGCAGCATCTCAAAAGGAATATTTGTACATAGGTACAGAATCTGTTAGAAAATCTGCCAAGGTTTGTCACAAATTATGGGACATTGTCCATACTGGATGAGAAACCAGAGAATCAGTCGTGATTCATTCATGGTTTGCACACTTAATTATTTTTATCCTGAATCTGCTGTTCTGGGCACATGCAGCACTTCAGGTTTCATGGCAGAGGGAGGAACAGGGTGATTTTACTTAGGCCATGTTTATTGACTGTTTTCTAGTCAATCCTGCCAGCTTTTATTGGAAAGCTCTGATAGTTAACAAATCTTAATTCTTCATTTGCAACTCAATATGTAAAAGATGCCAACATGTTAACATCTTTAGAAGTGTGTGGTAGATTTTCAGTGTACTTTTTACATGGTGAAACAGGATTCTGAGCCTTGGAAGCCAAGGTTCATCACTGTTAGCTTGTACTACATTCTGTTGTGGTTTCTCTGGTTGTTCCCTTTAACTTTGATTCGTGTTTGCTTAGGCAGATAGAATTGCAATAAACAGAATTGCCTGGCAAAGTTTGTTTAAAAATTTCAGTGTTGCTGGTATGCAAATAAATTTAAACATGCCAAAATTGAGATATTTCTGCATGCTAAGATTGTACAGTTATTTAAATGGGCTCTTACTATGCATACTGCACAATATTACAAGATAAAAATATGAAGTGCTGTGACTGTTAAACTGTATTGATGGCACTAGAATACACTTTAAGCACCCAGTAATTGAGCTCTCAAGCAGGGTCTGCTCAAGGACTGCCCATTTGAGACAGTTCTTGTGCTTGACTGGCAAAGGCTGTTGGGATCAGGGTGTTATTCAGAAGAAATTCCTGTTTAACTGGAATCAGGCTGTGTAGTTCTGTGTTAAATGGCTGCAGTGAACCTGTGTTGTCCAACGGTGGTGCTGAGCTGTCAGGTTTGGAACCAGTAAGAAGCTTCTCAAAGGCACACAGAAGTGATGTGGGAAGCTGAGGTCTAATGGAAAGTCTTCTGATTTTCCTAGTGCTTAACAACACAGTAGCTTTTGAGGGAGCTTCCACTTGTCCTGCCTGGTCATTGAGACATGATATGAAAGCTGGAATAGCACAGGAAACAAAGGGAGGTATCTCATAGAAGGGCTAAAATTAGCAAGGTTCACGCAGCTGTTCTTAAAGCCTGTTTGGAGATGAATTGATCTTGTGAATGTAACTTGCTGAGGTTGTCATTTTAGCTGCTTGCAAGCAACAGAAGACCTTAGAGCCAGAATACCAAGCTGTTTAGGAGTTCTCCCTCTGGAAATGCACCTGCTGAAGTGAAGGAAATGGAGTCATAATTATAGTGGTACAAAATGGACTTTTTCCCATCCTGTAGTAGGAGGCTGAGACCCAGCTGAATGTGTGTGTGTAAAAATGAGAATGAACAAATATGATTAGTTGTTGTTTTAGGGATTGGATTTCAAGAGCACTGAAGTTATGGGGATCTCTGCAGTCTTCTGTTTAAAAAACCATGCTTCAACTTACCTGATGGACTTGGTTGAAGGGAGAACAAGAGCCATTTCATCTACGCTGTGTAACTGGCTGCCTACTGATAGGGGAAGTCTTTCCTTCAACTTACTGCAAATTGATATCTGAAAGAATATCTGAAGAAACCCTTGTATTTGGTAGCAGAATAAGCCACTACTGTCTTTCCCAAAAAGCACAGTTTTTGTGCTGATGTAGGCTAGAATCAAAGCAATAGCAGCACTTGCTTGTTATACCAATTGTGCAAATGAAAGATAGACAACTGTAGGCATTTCTTAGATGGTAAATGATTATTTCTTCAATCAGGCTGTAGTGAGTTGAGATGACAAAAATCACTTCTAGAGCAAGCAAGTGTTTGTGTTTTGGTTGATTAAAAGAAAATTCTGAATAAATTATTCAAGGCACTTCTGTATTTATCTGTCTGTGGGCAGAGGTTTTAAAAGGCTGCAAGAACAGATTCATATGGGGAACTAAAGTTTGCCTGTCCAGCAAAGGATGACCAGTCAGGACACAGTTACTGGCAGGAGAGCAGCACTTGATCATAACTGCTTTCGCTGTGTCATTAGCTTCTGCTTTTCTCTTTTTTAGTGAGGAGGGAATAGAGTTATTTGAAGACACTTCTTGTGTTATGCTAAGAAACCACCAATTTACTATGTGAATAAGCTAGAACTGGGTCCTAGACTACACCCTCAGCCTTCTGTAGCATTTAACAACCATGGTGCTCAGGCCTAATTGTGGTTTCTCTGGAGCTGCTGTGTTTCCTCAGAATGGGCTTATTTCTTTTGCACAAGTATTCCAGTGAAAGTGAATCCCTTCCCAAAATGCTGATAATGACTGGCTCTCATCCTTTGTCTGTTGTATATGAATAAGAAGGAGGAAACATGGTTACTGTATCACTCGGGTATCTCAGAGGAAGGGTCAGCAGTTAACATCTTTGGCCTTGCTCTTTTGCCTGTTTTTAAAGTGGAGATCTCACTGAATTTGAAAATTGTTGGAATCACTTAATTTGGTGCCCTTAAGAAGTGGAAGAAATTAGTTTGTCCTTTGTTTTCTGTGCAGGAACTGACAGAAGAAGGCCTTCCTTTTCTCATACTTTTCCACATGAAAGATGACTTGGAGAGTTTAGAGAAATTCCAACAGGAGGTTGCACGGCAGTTAATAGGTGAAAAAGGTTTGTAATAATTCCCACTACTTCTTGGTTTTACTGGTATAATTTTTTTCAGACAACTCAGGGGAGTGGAAGCAAAGGCCCAACAGAATTGTAGCTTTCAAGCTCTTGAGACTGAAGGGCTTGTTGCGTTTTTTACAGTGAGGACCAACTCCTCTGGAAATTATTAAAATTGATGCACAATTTATTAGTAAGTAACTTTCAGAAATCCTTCTTGTCTGAATGACTTAATGTGTTTTGAGAGGGCATTAAACAAGCTTCAGTTTGTAATACGGAAAAAAACCACTTTAGGAAATCTATTCTTTTGGTGGTGTTGCTTATTCAGACCTATTTTCAGGTTCTGCATGTTGTATCTAGCTAATATCTCCACCTTTGTAATACTTAGGAAAGTGGTTTCAAATGGGTTTCAAGATGATGATAATAATAAAAAATCCTAACATGGGTTTTTGTCTGCTCACAATGTTAAGGTACAATAAACTTCCTCCATGCTGACTGTGACAAATTCAGGCACCCACTCCTCCACATTCAGAAGACTCCAGCTGACTGCCCTGTCATTGCCATTGATAGCTTCAGGCACATGTATGTCTTTCCAGACTTCAGTGACTTGTCGTAAGTATTTTTCTTGGCGCATTTTAATTTGAGAAGAGCAAGTGAAAAGGCTCCTACTTTAATCAGTACTGTGGTAGGAAGATGTGTAAATCTGGGGACGCGAAGGCTGCCTCTGTGTGATTTAGTGTCAGAACCTTATAGCAGGATGAGCTGGCGTGAAGTCATTGTTTAAATGGAGTTGTATTACTTTATGCAAGAAAAGAATCTCGTATGAAGATTCTTTTCCACCATGGTTTTGGAGCCTGGCATGGCATTCTTAGTAGGGATCTAGATATCTCAACTTTAAAAGATTAAAAATACTACATGGGATGTGAAGTACTGTGTTGTTCAGGGATTACTGTAAAAAGCAGCATGTAGTAATTCCCAGCCTGCTGGTTTGGGTTTTCCTGCAGTGCAATTCTAGCCTTCCTGCATTAGTCTACACCTGGAAAGTTGGCAAAGAAATAGTTGTTTGGGTTTGTGAAATTTTCCATGTGCAACGTGGAAAATGGCCAAACACTGGCATGTTTATCTGGATAAAATATGTTACAGCAAAATACCAGGGTGCTTAGGTGAAATACTGCTGGGATAACCTTCATTACCTCAGCCTGACTATGGTGCCTGGCCTTGGAAGCAGGTGTTCTGTCTGGTATGGGTCAGTCAAGGAATGAAGATGTGTAAATGTTCTCTTCAGGGGCTTTCAGCCTGAGACAAGTGCTCTGTTTTTGTATTCTGGTTGGGTGTTAAAAAAGCCTCCAGTTTCTGCAGCTGCACATACACTGCCTGCTAACTCCAGGTTAGATGTCTAGGCTGGATATTTCATTTTTGTCAAAACCAAGGATTCAGACTTAGCATGCAACGTCAATGTAATATCATGTTTAGTTCTGCTATTCCAGGAGACATTCTTCTACCTGAAATACTGACACCTGGGAGGAGAGTTTGAACTTACCTTCTTTTTGCAGTTCTCCACAGGCTTATCTATAAAATGTTGTCTCTGATGTATCTTGAATAGTGCTTTTCAAATATCTGAAGCCATGTATGTTGAAATTCTTGATAAGTGACTATTTTTCTCCCTGTGTTTCTGTTTCATTGGAAGATTGTATTCACTGCACACCCTAGCAAAAAAATAGGATATTTGCATTTAAACCCTCTATTTTTATTGGCACTTTTTAAACAGCCCTAAAACAAATTAACATCTCACAGAGAGGTAGTAGAGATGTTTAGTTTAGACTTTGATGTTATGTTTCTTAAATGTTCAGTTTCTGTGAAACACTGTCAGAATAATGAGAGCTACTTGCTTGACGTGTACCAGTTGTCACTTACAAATGAAGCTGAAGGAGAGATGTCAGGATTGTTGACAGTTGCCTAATGATAAAAAATTACTCAACTTTACTCTAGGATGTTGAGCTGATACATAGAAATAGCAAAACACAGTTTGGGAACAAGAAGAGCTTGGAGCTCCTGGGAAGATACTCTTTTGTATATATGTGGTTTGGATGTTTTTGTTGCTTCTTGGGTGGTTTTGTATGGTGGTTTTATTTTTTAATAATAAGTAAAATCTTAATTCTGAGACTTTCATCTACCACTTCAGTAACTTTCTGTATTCTTTCATAAACTGGCCCCAGGCTGTCTCATGTAACCTCAGTGCTGCCACCAGCCAATAGGGTTTGGAAATGGCACTTTGAGAGCTGGGCTACTAAAAGATTTCCTCTCTCTTTAGGGAGCTCATTGTCTTTTTGGGGAATAGGCACTTGGCAGGCAAATGAGACCATCACTATTTTATCCTCCTCTGTTGGCCACCTGGCCCTATTCATCCTGCTGTTCCAGGCTGGAAATGATAGCAGGGAGTGTCCAACAGATGGGTTGTAGCTTCAGCAAGAACAGGCTGAGCTACACAAGGCTGCAGGCACTGAGTGCCCTTGCTGCATTAGGAGAGGAGAATATCTCCAGCAATGTGCCTGCCCTAGAACAGGAGCAGGAGCCCAAGGAAAAGCAGGGAGCAGTAAGTCTGCTGTCCCTATAACCAGACTGCAGTGAACCCCTTTTTCTCCATTGGTACTAATTCATGATCTCACCTGGGATGGGAAGAGCCCTCTTAAAGTACCAGTGTAATACTGATTGGTTACAGACATTGCTGTAATGATACCCTCTGAATCAATATTTGCTGCATTTTATTAATAGCATTTTCTGGTGATCTTAAATATTGCTGATAGTTTGTCTGACCACACTTTCTTCCTCTTTCCTACATGTAATTAGTTTCATGAAAGACTCCCTACAAAACCTGTGTCCATTCACACATTACCTTTAGATTTCATGCGGAGTGCCCACACTAGAATTTTTTATCTCATCTTTAATACTTACTAGATTAACTCTTCACTTTGAGGTTTTTAGTCAACTTGACATTTCACAAATAAAACTGGATGCTGTAGTTTAGCATGTTTGCTGTGGGTGACAGTAGATGATCTCAGATTAGATTTACATTGATATCCTCTTAGTGCTTATCTGTGGTGTGTGTGCAGTTGCTGAGGCAGTAGAGAGCCTTTCAAAGATGTTTTGTCAATAGTGCTCCCCAAGTGTCATTTGTATCTGTAAACTGTGCATTTGGAACCTGCTGTTCCCTCTTACATTACGGTTAGTGGGGAGCTGAAGGGAGTTCACAATGAAGTTATTGGCTGGTACAGCTCTGTGGGAGTTATTGAAAAGATGAAATACTTGCTGTGTTCTCAAGAGACAGTGGAAAGAAAAAGAAGCTGGTGGGATACCTTAGCAAACCATGTGGCTCCCTATCCTCTATTAATCACCTAAAAGTAGGCATAGTGTGCTAGGTAAACAGAAGTTGGCTACTCTAAGCAGTGCACTTCAAATCTCCTGTGTTTGGACTTAACTTGTAATAAACTCATGGATGTTTCTGTTGAATTTGTTCCAGAGTTCCAGGTAAACTGAAGCAATTTGTACTAGACTTGCATTCTGGAAAATTGCATAGAGAGTTTCATCATGGCCCTGATCCAACTGATGTAGCACCTGGTCAGGTAAGGTTACAGCAAATACATTTCATTTGGCCATTTAGTAAAGACCTTTTTATTACTCTTTGTCAGAGCTGTACCTTCTGGTATATTTGTACTTTTAACTTCTGTCTTTTGAAAGAGAAAAATCTATTAACAGAAGCATAACATTACCACCTTTGCTTGGCTCCTCACCCTTCTTTGGGTGAAGGTAGGGAATATCAGGGGTAGTAGGCATTAGGGTAATATGGTACCTATTTGCCTTGAATAAGGGAAGAGTATATTTATTTTCTCCACTGAAACAGGAGATCTTGGGCTGGATGACTCTGACTTCACAGAGCTGCTCTTAGGCTCTCCTGTGACTTCAGTGCAAAAGCTGATAATCCATCATAGCTGCATTATTTCCCACACAACCCACTACTAGAGGGTGCTTCTAGGGGAAACAACAATTGAATATTTTATATATTACCAGTATAAGCAGGAAGCAAATTATTAGAGCATCAAGAAAGGATGGGTGAGCAGTAATAGGCATTACTGCTTTTGTTAATGCGGTTGACAAACACCATTAGCAGTGCTCACAGGCTGCACTTGTCAGTTTGATTTCCTCATGGTTCTTCTCAAAGCTTGTCATGTTGTGTAATTACATGCCTGGAAGTCACTTCTGGGATCTCTTCAGAAACACAACTACGAGATCCTTCTCCAGACAAAAGTCAGAAGGCCCTCAGTGTCAGAAAAGAAAGGACATGACCAGCCTCAATTCCCTCTGCTCATTGCAGTCTTCTAATGGTGTCTCTTTCAGCCTTGTATCTTCTTGATACTCCACTCAGCTCACAAGCTTGAGGTCCTGCTGAAAAGTGCAAATTTAACTGTAGGGAACATTTTCTCTAGCTTGGGCACCCTCCAAAGAAAGAACCATTTTTAAACACTTTGTTCAAGGTATATGTGGTGTTGTCCAGGGCTCAAAGAGCCACTTTGGTCCCAGAGGAGCCCTGGTGCCCTTGTGCTGGGGAGCCTTGGACCATTCCATGGCTGAGGGACAGAAACTATTTATAGCTACAGGCTCCTTTTCCTGCTCATCTGCAGAATGTGGTAAGGATGGCACTGCTCTAAGTCGATTGAGTGCAGCCTCCTGTTTCCCTGCTCAAAAGATTTAAAAGTGTGAAAGCCCTGGAGGGTTTGCCTTGGCCAAGAGAGTGACTGCTTTTGAATGTTGTCATGACTGGCTGTGAAAACACGTGGGCTGAATTGTCTCAGCAGTAATTCATTTGAGTTGTAGTTCCCTGTGTTTCTCAGAAATTCATTGAGCAACCAGAATTCAGGTCATCAGGAGGAGGGGCAGAAATAAGGGCTGGGACTGAGGCATAGGCCAAGCACTTGCCCTGAGGAGGAGGCTTGGCCAGGGGAGGAGGAAGCCTATGGAGTCCCTGGATCCTGCTGCCTGCCCGTCTGGGCACAGGAACCAGAGCTGCAGGCTCTCTCTTGCCTCATTTCTGCCTTGAAAAATGCACACAAAATCTGGGATGTTTACATTCCCATCTCTGTATGGCATCCTGCCATCTTGTGGAAGATGTGGATGCAATGGAAATAAATACTGGCACTCACTAAACTGGAGGCTGCTGTCGTGGGTCACCTATGCCCCTTGAATTGCATGTATTTTTGTATGGGGTGTTTTCTTTTAGTTTCCATGGAAAAGCAATTCTAAAATACTTTTGCAGTGAAGTCACTTCTGCCCTGGTATATCTCATAAAACACATGCAGATAAATCTAGAACACCCCCAAAGCCAGTGGTGGATTAAAGCAAATACACAGCGGGGTACATTTGAAACACTTCTGTGTGACTTGTACAGAAACTCATGTGATGGCTGTTGCCCTTGAGATGTTACAACAAAAGGAATATCCTTAAATGGAATTGCTTAATTAATGTGTGTGTCTGTGTTCCACCTACTTGGGACTCAGAACATACCTTCCAAAAAATCCCCAAACTCAATTTATGAGGATGCTGCACATTTCTGCATTCCCATAATGCTAGAAATTCATTTAATGGAGATGAATGATTATTAGTCTAACAAACAATTTTACTGTTTGTTCTGTTTTTCAGCCAATTCAGGATTTAGCAAGCAGCCCACCAGAGAGCTCATTCCAGAAACTGGCACCCAGTGAACATAGGTACACCTTATTGAGGGAAAAAGATGAACTTTAAAAAACTTGAAATAATCTTGCAAGCCTTTCAGACAGCAGCATTGACTTCTGTGTGGTGGAAATAGTAAACCTATATTTTCATAATTCTATGTGTATTTTTATTTTGAATAAACTGAAAAATAATTTTTTCTCCCCAGGCTTGTAAATACATTTGTTTGGTGGGTCATTCTGTACAGCATCTTTCAAACAGTACATTCTTAATGCTATAGTAAAATATCAGAGACCCATCCAGACTCTTGATCTAACTCTGTAAAACTTTTGTAATCCAAATGAAGGTATCCTTGCCAGAGACATGCTGTTAACTTGCACTATCCCATTAAATAGGACTTTTGGGTTGTTTTCTGTGTAACCTTGGTAGTATGTGCTTTTTCTTCTTCTGTGAACAGCTATCCTGGTAATCTATTTCTTTGTCACATTTTTCTCCAACTTAAGAGGGTCTTCTATTCTGGATACTTGGGAGGGGAATAAATTAAAGTTTTACAGAATCTTGTGTGGTGCTTTACTGGCTGTAAATATCTAAGCAATTTAACAATCCAGAATATT
This sequence comes from Molothrus aeneus, assembly GCF_037042795.1. Classification (NCBI taxonomy): domain Eukaryota; kingdom Metazoa; phylum Chordata; class Aves; order Passeriformes; family Icteridae; genus Molothrus; species Molothrus aeneus. Next base: position 92,315,798 of record NC_089646.1, read on the forward strand.
AAAATACCAAGTGAGGAGAGGACAAGTTCTGATGATAATGGCTGTATTTTGAATGAAGGGGCTGTACTGACCTGCTCTGATTTCCTGGAACTAAGATTGTTACGCTGCCCACGAGATTGTGGTAAAAGGACAGGAATGTTAAAAACCTTTCAGAATCAGAGAGGACTAGGACTGGACTGGTATCTGAGTTTGTCAGTCCTAAATTTTTATCTGTATGTATGTTACCATTAGTCTCTGGGTATTTTGGGTTTGTTTATTTTTTTTTCCTTCTGGGTTCCTGCCTTCCTGGCAGACACTGTTCAAACAACCATTGCAAATTTTCTGTTACTCTTTGCCTGGCTTGTGCCTTACTTATTGTGTACTCTTTGAATTCTGCTCTGAAGAAGGAATTACCATTTTCCTTGTGGCATTCTGTTACGGGCTTTTCTCAATGAACCTTCAAGCTGCTGGGTGAGGTGAACATACAGTAACTGTGAGAGGGCAGAATATCTCTTGATTTGTGCTGCATTGCTGGAGATTACTGGATTTGTACACTTACTGCACAGACTGTATGTCTGTGACTTGGGCCCCAGGGTTCAGTGTCCTTGGAAGCAAGTTTATTCTGTGGACAGGTGCAACACTGGGTTCTGGTTTACTTAGGAAAGTGCCCCAGCCTGTGCAGTCACTGCTCAGGACCATTTTACCTCTCAGCTCAATGCCACTGGCTCAGTTATTGACAGAGGACATGACAGAGTTAGTGACATAGTCCTGTGCAGCTGTGGCAAAAGTTGATCCCATGACAGGCTCCTGACTCAAGCCCCAGCAGCACCAGGCACAGCAGATTTCTAGGGAGCATTTGTGAGGACAGAGTTGCTGGTCCTACGCTAAGCTACAGCTGACTACGCAGCTGCAGAGTTGGGAGCTAAAACAGTATTGCAAAGCTTTATTTACAGCTATACTTTTTTGTTGGTTTTGTGAATCTGCATTTTGGAGTGCACATAAAATGCTTGAAAGCCAGGTCTTCTCCTGTCCCATTCTCCATCTCATCACAAATCAAGCATTTTTGGCAGCTGAGTCATACTGCCTTCCAGCTGAAATCAAAAGATGTGAGCAGGGTGTGGTTTTAAGGCTGACACTTATTATTTGCAAGTCTGTGTTATGCAATTCTTACATGATACCTGCAAGTACTTACCTTACTCCTCTGAGGCTCCTATTTTTCCTTGAGATTCTTGGAGGAATGGGATTTAAAACTGCTGTTTGGTGGAAAATACCTAAACTTCTCTTTCTGAAGAGAGATGATCATCATCCACCCAGCAGTCCACTGGCTGGTGCTTTCAGCTAGGAAGTGCAAGAGATGAGCCCCCTCTGCCCTTCCTTAATTCAAGTTTGATTTTAAGGGTAAGGACTTTCTGCCAGAGCTTTGGCATCCCCAGCACTAGGCTGAGGGTTAGATGTAAGAGTTTTATGACAGTTCCATGCTCAAGTAATTTTGGTGCATTCATTGGAGTTGGACCTGATACTCCTGAGTTCTTGATGACCACTGACCCAGCTGCAGCAGTGCTCGAGTCCCTTTTCTCTTTGCAGGCAGGATGTTGAACAGCTAAAGCTGAGCTGGGCTTGCCCATTCTGCTGAGGGGCATTTGAGCCTTTACCTGAGAAAGCAAAGTGCTTGTCAAAATCCAAGTTGTGTTTCAAATTGAGCCCTTGCACTCTGAACATCTGCATCTGTGGTTTTAACCATTTGCTGCTCAACTTCCCACTCCCTTTAACACTTCTCACAGCTTTTCCAGGAGAAGTTGTCAAAAATATTAGTGTTATCCCCTTAGGGAACAAAACCATTCCAAACTGTGTTCCACTGAACTTGAGTCCATTTCTGAGCCATTGTGTGTGTATGAGTTACTGGATGCCTGTGACATTTTAGGAACTTCTATTCATTTCAGTCAATGTAAATATTTCGATAGCTGAAGTATGTGTTTGGGAACTCATTACAGGATTCTTGTATCTTGGTAGTGCAATTATTTTAATAATGTAAAATTTGGGAGGGATTAATCTTTTAGATGCTGAAAGGAAATAACCCTGGTGTTCTCAATAAATGCTCCAACCAGTCTCGTAGGCAAAAACTTTTATTTCATCTGAAAGAATTATTTATATCTTACAATTCTTCTGAGTAACATGCCTAGCAATTTAATTGCTAGTTTGGTTACTCACATGCTGATGTTTCTTTGCATATGTAAATAATCCACCTATTTTAAAATATCATAGCTTAAATAACAGTCTCCCACATCTAGTGTGTACACAATGATTTCAAATTGCTTCCACAAGGATGCAAGGGGGAAGAATAGTTTCTGTAGTAGACATTTCATAAAATGAGTGCACACCAAGCTGAATTTGTATAAGCTGGGGCAGGAATTCCGTCTTTCGAATTTAGATTGTCCTGGCATTATTCCAGTTTGGGGGGAGAGGATGGAGTCCACAACATTGCAGATGTGGCTGTTGTCATTTAAATGCACGAGGTTTCACAGCATACAGCAGGAAAGCAGAGAGCACATTTGAAGATCATACAAAAAATCAACCACTTTCTGATTAAGAACACTTTTTTCCTTAGTGTCTTCCTTTAAATGTAGAAAATAAATATCAAAGGAATGAACAGCCTCACTATGAAGTTGTTACAAGCTCATTAACTGTGTTTACATCTGAAGTAGATGCATTGAAAGGAAAGGGCTTTTTGCCTGTCAGAAGCAAATGAGCGGAATTACTCAGGTCATGTTTTGCACTCCAGCTGATTTTACCAGTGCAGGCACCGAGGTTTTAACACATGCAGTTTTGACAATGTCTGCAATTACTTGTGAAAACTATTCTTGCACACATTGTTTCCCTGAATCTCAGACCTACTTAAAATAGACATAATGCTCTGGCTGATAGCAATTTCAGTATTTTAAAAGTAATAAGGAAGCACTGCTTAGAAGAAGTTATTTGTGCTGTAACTAACAGTTGCTTACAATGTCTCTAGGCACAAAACCCCATCATCTGTCATTAGCAGACAGTGATTTCCAGTGATGATATCAAAGTACTGCTTATTGAAAGGGAGCTCTTTCTATAGTACACTGCCCTGGACCATGTTCCCTGCTAGGGAGCCTTATCTCAATACTGACTTCACTGTGCACCTAAGAAAACAACTCAAGCAGAGCTCAGGATGAATTGACCAATCTAAAAACTTCAAAAACTGGCTTCCCAACCTCAATTTCTGTTCCCCCAAACAGTAGCAGCAGTAGTGTGGGAAGTGTCCTGAAAGGGTGGAGGTAGGACCATGTTCAAAACAGTAAATTATGTGATGATTGTACAATTATATGACAATAATAACACATTAACACTTTTGCATTTAACAATCGAAGCTCCAGAAGCAAAAGGCTTCTTAGGGAGAGTAAGATAACAGGTGTCCACTATAAAAAGCAAGCAAAAGCACTGCCAGCATCTCATCGCATACAGGCTTCACAGCATGTCCCAAAATCTTGAAGAGGCTGAGCAGCTACACTGCAGTGTGGGTGGAAGCAGAAGTTTTGGCACTGGAGAGCAATGCAAGAGTGCAGCTGCCCAAACAAGGCTGGTTTATGCCATAAGCTCTATCAGGTTGATATTTTCAACCCTGTCCCCACCTCTGGGGTTGCCAGCTGGCACTGCTGGTGTGAAGGGACCTCCCTCACTGCTTCTCTGCTGGCCTGAGGGACAGCAGCCTGTGGAAGGAGTGGGCCTGGCTGCAGCACTGCCCTCCAGGGAAGCTGTTCAGCTCTCCCACTAGGGCGCTCTGGGCTCCAGGAGAAGCAAAGGCAACATCCTGCAATAAGTGCTGCTTCCATGTGTGAGGCTTCAGGTCCAGAATGCCAGAGCTTGGCCCTTCATCCTGTAGAGTGTTCTCAGGACAAGCCAAGGAGCTCAACAGCTATGGAAAATTACTACCCTCCAGTAGCAGTGCTGCAGGGTTGCTGCTTAGACTGTTCAATTCACAACTACACTTTAAGCCAGGTGGGGAGTTTACAAATCAACTGCCTTGCCTGAAAAGGGGAGAAGCTGCTTCCAGTGCTGATGTGATATATACATAACTTTTTTCACTTTGCTCACTCAACATTCTCACCTTTTCTTACAACAGCACATGCTTCCCTGTGTATTATTAAACAGGCATAGTCGGTCATATCCTGGGGAATAACAGGAAGAATTTGTGAATCCACATAAATTAAGGTAAATTTAAAATACGATAAGTGTGAAAGAATGATGGCATTTATTTCCTTTTCTTTGGAGCACTACAATAAAAGCTCCAGCTTCTCATGGCATTTATGGGAAAGCACTAGGATTTTCCAAGTATCTCTTTGCATTGTCTGCAAGACACTTTGTGCAAATTTGGCATGAAGCACCTGTCACCCACTATTATAGCTGTGAATATAGCTTACCTAAGAATTATGTAATTAAAAGTTATCCATATAATTTTCAAAGGACTGATGTCACCGTGTCTGAAAAGAGAAATTCTGACACGACTTTTTCAGCCCTCCCAAGGAGCAGAACTGTCATCAAAATTCACACAACTCAGCCTTGTATATAAAGCACAAGGCTGCAAGTCTGTCATTAGCTCAGCTACTACACTGTTATTCCTGGCCATAATGAATCTATACTTCAGCTGGATTTTTTGGCACTTTGGTGAGAAAGCTCTGGACAGCTGGAAGAGACCTGCTCTATCATTTTTTGTTTTTTTCTTTGTATCAATTTTCCACCTGTGAAGCCCAAAATCCCACCACCAAGTGCAGCTGCAATTCCTGCTACTTTGAAGCCTGCAAGGAGACCAATAGGACCCCCCACCACTCCACCAATGACTGCACCTGCCACAGGCAGAGCTGCCAGCTTGTATTTTGCAGCCTGTAAAGGAAAAAAAAAAATAGTCAGAATACTTGCCTGTGGTGATGTGCATTTTCCCCTCACTGCTCTTGGCAATGACATGAATGCTCAGTGATAAATAAACTTTACAAATTAGTATTTAGAAAAAGTATGACAGAACATGCTAAAACCAATTCAAAATCCTGTCTTGTGTATGCAGTTGTGAACCAAGTCCTTTCATGTGGTTCTAGCTGCTGTGTACACTGGGTGTTACCTGGTCACCACCCTTACATCAAATCATAAACTGAGGAAATGCTCAGATTTTTCAGTGATGGGTCTGACTGCAGCTTTGGGGTTTATTTAGCAACTGACATGGAACAGGATGGCAATGACAGGTTATGATCAGCCTCTTGTTTAATGTTTACATGATTCTTGTGAGCCAGTCACTGACTGCACTTGTCTTTGCAGGTAAAACAAAGTAACCATCAGAATAGTGTTTCAAAGGCCCCCCCAAATTAAATAATTGTATTTCCTAGCAGCCTGTATGTGATAGAAAATTACAAGAGAGATTGATTTTTTTTTTCCCTGCTACCTGTGGGTCATTTCTTCTTTATTTCCTTAATTGCTGGTTCCCTCAGCATTAAAGACGGCAGATCAATGGGGTTAATACAGAGGGTGGCTGGGAGGCAGAGCACCATTGATTCACCAGCAGGAGCAGATCCCTACCTTCCCCAAGTTTTTGGTTCCCTCTTCAACATTCGCAGCAGCACTGTTGACATGTTCTTCAATCCTGTCAATCTTCTCCTGCTGGGACTAGATGCAAAGGAATTATGAGTGAGGGAACCTGCTGGGAAGCAGCAGTGAGCCAATACACACCATTTTAATGCCTGTAATCAGGGCCCCACAGCAGCTTTCATCTGCACCCGGCAGCCTTAGTGGTGCTCCATGATTAGCATCTGCTAAACTCTGCTGAAGCTACAGACTAACTTCAAAAAAATCTAAACTATTAAGTAATAATATGGGGTGGATATTAAACAATGTCTTGCTGCAGTTAGAGAAAACAACGCAAAATGGTTTCTAAATCTTTCCTATAGATAGAGGAATTCACAGTCCAAAAGGAAAAATAATCCAAAGTAGCCTGTTTTGTTTCCTGCTGAGTCTCACGTTCAAAAAAAAATTCTATAAAGGGCATTTATAAGATCAGTACTAATTTCAATATACAAAGCTGCATCAAAAAATCTAAGATTTAATTACGACATTATAGAACAATGACTTCAGAAATAGTGACAGCACAGAAAATACACTTGATGTTGCTCTGTATTTTACTGTTTGATTTTACAAAAACATTCCATCCTTTCTCCAAATGCAGTCAGTGAGGTTCCCCTGCAGTCTCTCCCAGGGAACACTGGAGCAGAAGATAAAGGGGTTTGTGGGTTAGTTTGTTCTTATTCTAATCTACGCAGGCTGTTTTATGTCACAAAATAATGAGATGGCTGATGTTCAGCTTAAAATAAAAGGCATTCTGAACTTTTTGCCTCTTTCTAAGTCAGAAACTGCTGAATACACAGCTCTGGTATTCATCTACAATGCAGTCCACCCACCTTAAATGCTTGCTATTATATCTAATGATGGTTAAGTGGGAAATCCAGTAAGCCCTGGGAACAGGACCTCTTCCTTTTACCTTTAGAATACTGAATGAACATTTTTGCAGTTCCTCTCCAGTCTAATGGTACTTACTTGGGTATTTTTGTATAGATGAAGCAGCACATATTCAGCAGAAAAGATAAAAGCTAGGTTATTTATCCCTAATAACCAAATAGCAAGGAGATTAAGAACTCTCCTAGGAGATGAGAACTGTGCATTTAAATTCCCTATGGCACAGGAAGAACTAACATTGGGAACCGACATTTTGGCAATGCAGTGAGAACAGAGAAAAGGCATGGTAACAGTGAGGATTTTTCTAGCACTCCTGATTAAGTGAGAAAAGATACCTGACAAACACACACCCTGTGCAGTAAGAGCTGTCACCACCATTACAATTAGAAATTATAAAAACTAATAGGACCTGGGTAGAAGTCTGCAATCAACACAGCAGAGCTTCTGCTGAGGATCAGCTCGTGGCCATGTGCACTGGCAGGAACATCACCAGCTGCTCCACTGACAAGAATTTGGGAGCAACTCCCAGCATAAGTGCTGAAAGAGTGCTGCTACCTCCTCAAAGTGTCAGGTTGGCAGAGCCTGAATCACAGGAGAGATACATCCTCAGCGTTTTAGTCCCCACCCAACCCTACCTGGGAGTTACCCATGCACCCTGTTTTGGTAGGAGACTCTGTAGGACAGAATGCAGAATTAATACTTACACAGACCAAGAGGGAAAACTCAGTCACCAACTGGCTGAGCTCAACCAAGTCCTGCAAATAAAAAAAAAAAAGTTATTCTGTGACAGTTGCTAAAATGAAGAGCACCACCATGGCAGGGAGGGAGTTCCAACATACCCCTTCTAAACTTTCCCAGGACTCAGCTGCATTTTCTTCCTGAGGTATTTCCGGAAGGCGGGAGTAGATCTGGATCAAACTTTGGGAGCCATCCTTCACTTCTGTGTTATATAAAGTTTCTGAATGAGAAACATAATGTTTATAAATAAATGCACTGAACCAGGATGCAGGTGGTGTGCAGAATTTCTTGTTCCTGAAGTTTCTCAAGGGTAACCTAATACTTAAACTAATTCAAGCCAAGCAACAGCCCCAAAAATGATCATATAGGGAGATGCCTTACAGCACTACACAGTTTCTTAAAAGGATGTTATTGACAAAGAAATAGATTCATTTCTATCAGCACATTTTCACAACCAGTCCTGAAATGATACTAAATTATACTCCTGAATTCAAGGTCATTTAATTCATTTTGTATCGACCAGGCTGAGAAAACTGGGCTTGGGACAAAAACTTTTCATTTACGTACAACACATAAAAACACTGTGCTTCCAAAACTGAACAGACAGTTACTCATTTTATGATTGATTATCATGCTACTGGTTTGATTTCCAGCCATTGAGAACTAAAAGATGCTGGAGGAAAAAGCTTTCAAAGCAAAAGCAGTGAAACCCATTTGAGTAAATGGTACTGTGAGGATGGCAGACATTTGCAGCTCAGTGCTGTACACGAGATATTCCCAAGTATGTTCTTCCCTAAATCACCTGGGCTGAATGCAGAAGGCATTTGGACAAAGTATGGTGGTAAAAACGGGGAATGACAGACACTGAGTGGCACTGGGAAGAGCAGATACATGGACAGGCTCACACAGCCCTTCTCCAGTCAGAGCCCACTCCAGAGTCACTGCAGAGGTCATGGACATGCCTGTAATTGTGGACAACAAATTGAATGGCAATAAAGAAAAATAACAAACAAGTTTGGCTTGTCAATACAAGGACTGAGGAAGAGCTTGGGGGTCTGGAAGGCAGACTGGAGAAGGTGTACATGTAAACACAGTGCAAAGATCATCTCAATTCAAACAACTTCAATTTCTGAAGGGAGATCGCTCCTTCAGCAGGACACTGGTGTTACCTTTCTTGGGAAGGCAGTCCCAAGAGAAAGTGAAAGGCTGGTTAGATACATCTAACAATACTAAAGTGTAAATATTGTATTAAAATCTTTAGATCCAACGATTGTGCCAAGGTACGATAATAATATTATATAACTGTTACAACAACAGATATGTCCAATGGAAAACAAATAAATATAATCATATTCTTAAAAAAATCAGTGCATGCTTATTCATGGAATTAATTTAAGATAAAATAAAAATGATACATTTTCATAACATTTGTCCATTTCTCAACATTTTTATCCCAATATCTCAAAATAGATGAAGGACCCAATCTTCCTACTCTCAGTTCAGTAGAAGTCTAACATGAATGAAGTTGATATTTACACATAATTACTAAGTGAGCAGAGTAACAAGAATGCACTAAGCAATTTTGGGGCTTGACTTGGGCTTGTTTTTCTTTTTAATTATTTCTGCCCCTTTTCCTTTAAGAATCCAGACACGGAAGGCACTTCATGTTCTACAATCATCACCTGTTCTTCCTGAACATATTTTTGATTAATAACCTCAGATTAATTAAGGTTGTATACTCAGTTCTAAAATATTCCTTTCCCCTTCAATATAATTAATTATATATCAAAATGTGTGCATTTTTTGAGAAAACTGTTCTGCCACATACTCTGACATTTATCACAGGTTCTGAGGGTCTTATTTCATTTCAATCCTACACAATCCTATTTCAAAATAAAGTTTTTTCTGCCCAGAAAGGTGTACTCTTCCCTAATCAACCACATGCATGCTAAGTTGGTTATAATTAAAGTATTCATAATTCAAAAGCAAAATAAAAATCTCACTAAGCAAAGCTACCTCCTCCCAAGACCTTGCTCTGGGGTCTGTTCCTAACAGTCTATGCTGACCTACTCTAGAAAAGCATATCCTTGAAAGTGTTGTAAAATCAAGGTTTTGCATGACACGCATTCCAAAGCAATTAAAACCGTAAGTAGGTTTAGATGTTATTATTTTGTAGTAACTAAAAATCAGTGAAAAAATTCCGCATGAAAATTCTTTATTCACTTTAGGGTAAAGAACAGGAAGGGTAAGAGGTGGTCACATTTGGGCTGAAAGTATGAGCAAGAAATTTATATTCACTACTTCACTTTTTATCAAGTCTAACCAATTTTAATAGAATTGAGAATGGAAGTGACTCTACCAGCTCATTTATACAGCATCTCCACAGAAATACAATAATACAAAACACCTCTGCAGATTTCACAGAGGAGCCTTACACCTCATTACACTCGCGATAAAAATCTAATGCTCTGGAAGATCCAATATGTTGCCTAAAAGATTTTAGTAATTTTAAGAGTGGAGTCTCACCTTTTGTTAATATTTGTTTAATATGCAATTAAATTCCATTTCTATTGGCCCTCAGTTGAGGATGGTGAATGGGGGAAGGGACTGTATCATATCACTGACATGCCTTCTAAATGGGAGATTTGAATTTGTAAACTCCTTCCTTCTCTAGCAGATGGGAAGCAACATGCTACAAAGAACAGGCACGTATTGAACTTCCTTTGATTAAGATCAACAGCCAAGATTTGCTTTCAGGACTGCAGCCTCTAAGCACAAAAGAATAAGCAATACACTGTGTCTGGGTTAGCAATTCAACAAGGCTGCTTGCACAGGCTGGCAAACTTGAAAAAAAAACTATTCAATTGTATTTAGTTGTCTGCCTGTCTGTTTTACTTTAAATGGGGTGAATTATTTCCACATTCCTGAGCAGATTTGCAGATGCCTGTCATTCCTGTAATATTTTTTCTGTTCTTCTCATCTTCATCATTCTAATAAATTTATTTGTCCTTCTGAAGTGCTGTTATTCTCAATATCCTCTGTAGTTCAAAGGTATTTCAGATTTCAGAAACAGTCTTGTACTTTGAAATTAAACCCTAGTTCCCATTTGCTACCTATGTAATTGTGTAAAAAACAGAAGCAGTAAGCCAGAAGAAAGCCTTTCCAATGAAATATTGGAATGAACTGAGAACAACTGCAGAAAGTCACCAACAGAAGAGGTATCTTAAATTTAGTTCTGATCATAACAGAGAAGAGCACACAAAGAGACTGAAAGTAATGGCCAATATATATGAAGGGAATCACTGAATATCAAAAACAATGAGCTCTCCACAAAAAGGATGTCAACAAATTGGGTAAAACTATTAATAGAAATTACGTAGAAGTTCCTAAAAGATAAAGGACTGCAGAAGTGCTGTCAGACACTAAAAACAGGCTGTGCTGAAGAGGACTTTAAATTGTCCTGATGCAGAGGAAGTAGTTTATGGCTTAAGCAAGAGCTCTTCAATGCCCTGGATGTCAAGAATTTGACATACAATATGAGTACAAGTTAACATAGAAGCATGGAAAGTTAATATCAGGAAGACCAGGACATAAATATATTGCAACTACCAAGAGGCATAAATGGTAGCAAGGAAGTTCCTGTGAATGTTTTTGAAGTTAGAGGAAGACCAGGGATGTGGAAGTGCATTGCCAGATAAAAAGGTGGCTTTAAGCAGGTGTTTGATACAATTAATTTAAATAAGAAAGAAAGAGAGAGGCTGAAACATGAAGAGAACAGGTTAAAAATATTTGGATGAGCTAGGCCTATTTGGGGTCTGAAGGCTTGATGAAATTCACTCTAGAGCATTTTTAAGAAATAGCCTTTGAAATGTCAAGCATATTTTTGGGAACTTGAATAAGGTGGTCCCAGAGGACTGCAAGAGACTTTGAAATCTACAAAGATATTAGAACAAACTACTGAACAACTAACTACAACATGTTGAAGGTGTTGAAGAGGTCAAGATTTTTATGTCAGAAGCCAATTCAGTCTGTTCTGCTGGCCTTGTAAAAGAGAAGTTTTTTACAATGGGGGTGGTGAGGCACTGGCACAGGCTGCCCAGAGAAGCTGTGGATGCCCCCATCCCTGGAAGAGTTCAAGGCCAGGTTGGATCTGAGCAGCCTGGTCTGTTGGAGATGTCCCTGTCCATGGCAGGAAGCTTGGATCTAGATGATGGTTCAAGGGCCCCTTCTAACCCAAGGGGTTCAGACTGTGTCTGATTTATCTTCATGTTCACAAGGTTTTCTGATACTACTGCACATGACATTTTTGAAAGCAAGCCCGGTTGTCAATTCTCCTTTTCTCCCTGCTCAACCACGAGGCTCACTGGCTTGTTAATCACACTTGAAAAGAGTTCTTGTAGTTCTGCATGCAGCAACAAGAATGGTCATGAAATCAAATCTGACAGAAGGTTCTTCTACAGTGCTACTGCCTGAGAATGCTCTTTCAATTTTAGGACACATGAAATGCTCAGATCATTTTAAGTAATACTGCTACTGTAGCAATCTAATTACAGATATGGGAAGGGTTTAATCCTGATGGAACCAACCTTCTCACAGATCATCAGGAGAGAGCACTGTCCAGCACCAGGGCATAACAGAGAGTTCTCCTGAAGACAGAATGGTAGAACAAAGACCAAAAGACATTTTATACAGAAAGGAGGGAAGACCAGCAAACATATCTGATTTCTAGCATGTCACAGTGTGTTTTCAAAATCTTTTATTTAAATGGATTTATACTCCTTTCTTGTCAGTTAGCAAGTTAAAATGTTAAAGGAAGAGATGTTCTTCCTTACCTAGGAACTTGCTTCTCTTTTTCCATATATTTCATCAATGCTGTATTACATCGTCTGTCATATAAAAATCTTCCTGGTATTTCTTCACTAATTCAATGAAAATGGCCAAAATGATTACTTGCACAAGATCAAGTGATTTTCAGGGGGGACAAAAGAAGCCAAGCTACCATGAAACATAAATGAAAGTATTCTGCTTCCTATGAAAAGTCCACTATTTCAAGATCCAAGGGTACAGGACCTTTGTCACAGACGGCCATAGATATTTAATTTTTTAACATATTCAAGCATTTTCTGCTTATCAAAATTCAGTCACAGGGCATGGCAAAAGTGTGGTGTAGGGAAAGAAATCTACTTCTTCATTAACAGTACTCTTCAACTGAAATCTTATTTGTTTACTTCATTTATCTTATTTGTTTGCTTCATTTGTATCTGGTCAGAGAAATTGCATACAGGATACAATGACAGAGATACAATAAATACAGAAATTAAATTCTACTACCTTCTCCTAGAGTTGCAGATCTGGTTAAAGAAGCATCCTCCTGTCCTTTGAGTTGCCTTTTAAGTTCTTCTGCAGATTCAGAATGCAGCTGCAGGAAGTCCTTAATGGCAACTGAAGCTTCCTCTTTAATGGGATTTATCATTCTCTGCAGAACTGGGATGTCTTCCTGCCGGACTCGCAAACACAACTTCTCCATCTCTCGCATGTTGGCACGGAGCTGCTGCAAGAGCATTAAGAGTTATTTTGTAGCTGACTGTGTGAAAACACCAGATGCCTTCAGTGCCTGGGAAGCACCTATTATCTTTATAATCAAGGGAGAAACATTTTTGAAGCCATCACCACCACTATTTTGAATTTTTCTGGTTGTTGTTTTTGTACTTTATCTACTTCTCCAAGTCAGTTTGTTTTATTTTGGGTTTCAATTAAAGTATTTAACTAATTAATTCATTGTGTAATTGCTCAAGTTATTTCTGTTCCTCTGGTCAATTTAGGTCTTTGCCAAAATATTTACACAAGTTGCAATAATATCTGAATAAAGTAAGTGAGTGCTTCTCAAAATTTGCTTTTTTTATAATAAGAAGTGACTATGGTGATCACAGGACCTCAGGATACAGTCATTCATAACCCCCAACTACCCCAAAACTTTCATTTTGTGAAGACAACTTCAGGGACAAAGGAGAAGGATTACTTTTTGCCTTTTTTTTTTTTCAGATGAACAACAAATACACTTGTTTGATTGGAATATCAAATTTAATAAAACATGTAAATACTTCTTTAGTTTCAAGACTTCTGAGGAGATATAAACTGTTCACAACTAGCAAGAGTATGTGTACAGGCCTTTCACATGAGATAAATTATTTCTGCATTAAAAATAAAGGGGCTTTTAATTGCCTGGGCTTTAAAAATACACACAAATTTTCTTTTCCTACAAATGAAAGGACAAAATTTACAGTTTAAATTACACCACTTACTGTTTTAGGACAGAGTTTTTATCTAATTATTAAAAAAAAAGATAAATAAAAATATATTATCTGCATTACTTTACAGTGACACAATAAATTCTATTCTTTGTCACTTATTTACCAATTAATTTGAATACTCTTCTCACAACAGAGCAAGAGAATGGATTGACACCAATGAGTGATTAGAAATAGAAAGGTTTTCTTCCAGAATACAAACCAGGTACAGATAATGCTTAGAGAGGTAAAATTGACAATCTGGAAAAGCAAGATCTAGATGGAACTAATTTTATTTATATACACTAGTGGAATTAATTGCTTTTAGTATTTATAAAAAAAATAGTAGAAAATATAATTAGAGAAGAAGGAAGGAAATTATTCAACAACCTGTTGCACAAGCTTCCAAAGAAAGAACTATTGATTTGTTAAAATCATGTGGCAAATTACTAAGATTAGATTAGATTATACTGTATGCTTAAATTAAGAGTACTATTAGCCAAATTAGGCTGCATTATTCAAGACTAACCTCAGGTAAAACCACTGATTGATGATTAAAAGAAAGAGAGACAAAAAAACCCCAACTGTGGAAGACACTGAGCTGAATTAGAAACATGGTAGCCAGTAACTTTCCTAATCCATTCCTCATCTCAGTCCACCTCGTGCTTCCTGGTATCTTCCCCCCATGGTGCGCCCCTATGTACCCAGAAAAGGAGAACGTCACCACTTTCATACTGCACCGTGTGCCAAAATTCTTGTTTTATAGAACCTTGGAATTTCATTTAAGTAACAAAATGGGACTATCAAAACACAACACTCAATCCTCTAATTTCTAGAACTATACGCAAGGGACTGAGGTTGATCATGCTGTTTTATTTCAGTAAAGAAAATTATTTCTATTATCGTGCCTTTGGCAACAATGGAGACAAAAGAAAAAGGCATGTCAAACAAACAAAAACTAGTGAAACAGTGACAACAGTGAGTTTGGGGTGAGATAACAATGGTTCCACAGCAGCTTCTTTTTCTTTTAAAGAAAAAGAAGAATTTTGCAGTTGAAATTGAGTTTAAATGTAGTTCTACTTGGGATCTGAACCATTGCAGCTGCTGCTGGGGCAAATCACAAGTTTGTGCAGTGACCAACACAACACAACTGGCTGATGGGAGTTTGCACAGATCCTGAAGAGAAGCTTAAAGAGGTATGAAATACCCTAAGGAATGGCTAAACCAGATCCTCACTTCCACTGCTCATTATTACCTTGCTATCAAAGAGAAATATTTCTAAGCAAGAAGATGGAGGAATCAGATGATGATATTAGCCTATGTAGTAAAATTTAATTTTAGTAGCTCTTCCTTTGTGGTTTTGAAGGGAGGACTTGTGTTCCAATTACTGTCAATTAAACAGAAGGTGAATGGATTCAGCCTAGCAGGAAAGTTCAGCCCTGCTGTGAGGAGTCACATCCCAGGAGCTCACCAGGGTGTAACATCACAAATGTTATGGATATGCAAATGACTGTGACTTCTTCTCAGAATAATTTTAATGGCTCTGAGTTTAATTTCTAGGTAGAGCATGAAAGTGTATCACTTTCATCTCAACTGATTGCACTTTTAAAACCAAGATTATTTAGCAAGGAAGGTAATATAAAATTCTCTTTTCATTTGTGGAGACTTCAGAGTTTCGCACTCTCCAAATTCAACCCAAAAGACACATAATTTTTCTTTATAACAATTGCAATTTTGGTCCATTAACTTCCAAAATCAAACAAGAATCTCTGTTTCAAATGGCTTTCTCACAAAAACTGTAGGAAAAGAGAACTGGTGAAAACCTTGGGAAGTTATCCCTTCAATGCATGATCCACTGTCCCTACATTATTTCTGTCAGTTGTTTATCTAATCTGATCTTAAAAGGACTTCTGCATGAAGAGCTACAAGCTTCTTCATACCTCAGTGCCAGAATTCAGTATACTATAGCATTTCCTTATGTCTAATAGAAATCTCTCTGGCCTCAGCTTAAACCAGGTACTTCTAATCCTCTCTGTGCAAAATAGGGAAGGACAAGCCTTGTCCTCTTTGCAACCATCCTCTACATTTGCAGACAGACAGCAGGATGCTCTTGGACACTCTTTGGGCAAAATAAGTGATTTCTTGATCTTTACCAGAAGTCCTGTTCTCTCAATTTCTGACTGCATTCAGTGGTCTCTCCCTATTCACTTCATGCCTTCCTTGGAAGTGTGGTGCCCAAACTGAACAGACTATTCTACCTGGAATCCTATTACTGCTGACTGAAGAGACTGTAGGAGAGACCACACTGACTGCTCTCCTGTTTATATATCTCACTAAGTTATCTGGCTTTTCTGGACCACTACCACACAATCAGTTAGTTCACTTCTACTCCGTGTGCCTCAAGTCTTAAAAAATTCTTGGCTCAGGTCAAAGGAACTGAGTTTAAGGATATCTTTACCCTGCAGATGGCCACAGGCTGCAATAATGACCTGATTTTACATGATCCTTCACTGAAACCACAAAGAATCTCCTGCAGAAATAAAGTTTTCTACACTACTCCTCATGCCCTCACAGCACATCTACACAGTATGCCAGAGAGGTACCTGAGGATCATTTTAGAAATGTTACAGAAGACCTGAGCCATACAACACCTTGAGCCAACAACCTGAGCTTTGAAGATTTATGCAAAAAAGAGCTGATCAGAAACCACCTTTAACTTGTAAACCATTTTCAGCTGAACTAGAAACCATAAAGAAAAAATAGATTAACATTTTTCAAGCAGTTTTCCAGGTTAGAGTAATACGTGGAGAGACTATGTCAGCCTAAATATGTTTTGCAGAACAGAGTCTCTTTTTGTGGGCTGAACATAGACTAAAGCCAGACTGTTCATCCACTGCATTTTTTCCTTTTTTTTTTAGTTTAATATCTTATGTCCTTTATAGCACCTGCGCCATTTCCCTTCCTCTCACCACCAAAATGATCAGGGCAGTCCTTAGATGTTACAACAAAATACTGCCATTTCATTGAAATTAGCTTAAACCTTGCAGTAATTAACTAATTGTGTGGTACAGTCAGCATGTATGCAGACAAAGCCTAGAAAACTGCAAATTCATTCAGGCTCTAACATTATAAGTCCATGGACGGTCCCTAAAAATGAAAATATACTAGAGCATGTTCAGAAAAACTAATACATGATAAACAAGAGCTATTTTCTCAATATTTTTGAAAGGGTCTCTTCATGTGAAAGAGTACAAGATTTATCTGTTTTCTTCACCTTCCTTTATAGAAGTTTTTAATGTCATCCAGTCACTTGAAAGCAGAGCAACAGATTTGCACTCATCTATACTTCTATTATAATTTTGACCATCATCAAAATTACAACAGAAGTAATTATTCTGGGTAAACTGAAAATTCAGAAAAATGGGTAATTATGTGCACATGGATTAAATGTAGAATGGCTGTGCATATATTTGTCTAAAACCTGTGGCGGATGCCTTGGGTCAATATTGACTTAGGGATTCCTAATGTATTTTTACAACATCTAATTTTGAGAGCAAAGTGTGTGCTGCAGAGAACATTTGGTATCACAATAATTAATCTGATTTCTTTGCAAACAAACAGATCACAAGTCCATCAGTAAACATTTAAACAGCTTACGGCAAACACATTCTACATGTCATATAATTTATTATCAAGTACTCCAGACTCCTAACTATTTAATTAAAACAAAGAGCCAGTCTGCTCTTCTTGCATGGACCCAGATACTTATTCTGCTCTCTGGGTATCAGAATGTGAACCACTTTAATGCATCTAGATCTGTATCCAGAGCTAGAAGCAATAAGCATTAAATAAAACCTAAGAAAATTTACTTTGAGTGTAAGTAAAAACAGCAAGCTTTAGATTCAAGACAAATACAGACGTTTCTAGAGAAATATAAGCAGTTTTCTTATTAAACCACTTAAAATATCTAAAAATAACATCTTCAACACAATTATTTTTTCTGTAATTATTGATAGATTTTTGTCTTGCTAAATAAATGATACTGGTAATTTAAAGTTACAAGAGAAGCCTTTCCCACAACTCAGATATGAAAACAGATTAGAGAACAGACATAAGCAAATATATGCTTACTACACCACACCTGTTAAAATGCCACTGTTTTAACAGAACTTCCACCTTTGGAAGCTTCTTTGAATATGAAGAATAAACTTGTATTAAAATTTCAAAAGTACTCGGTGAAAAATCAAAATACACTCAAACCTCCAATGAGCAGGAATATTAACTGGATTTTATGTGTCACATCATATCACCTACACTAAAGAAAGAGCTCACTATTCTTCAAAAATGACATGTAACTCTAGCTCTGCCTACTATCTAATTCTGTTGTTCAGTCAGGATTAAGTTCTTCTTTCTGAGGTGAGCTGGTTTTGGTGGTGGTTTTTTTTTTTTTCATTTTTAGTTTGTTCTAATTTCCCACAAGAGTCATTAAGACACTGAAAGAAACATGGGAATTCACAGTGTTAGAATTGTGAGCAATGGTTTAAGACTACACCACGTGTGTTGGCAAATCCTGCCCGTCCATGTGCAGTGTAGGTCATTTACAGTAGCAAAGACAGGTCCCTCCTCTGAACCACACCTGTGAATCCAACACAAGGTACCTCTCCTGGCCAACACACATCTGTCCCCAGAACACTGGCATGCACCTGTTACAGACACCAGATGCTACATCTGCCTCAGCAAACTTTGTGCTGCAGATGTGGTCCTTGTGTTCTTCTATACTGACAGTCTACTTTGCCTGTGTGCTATTTAGCTGATGTTTGGCTGAGGTTCTACATCATTTTCATCAAGACATTATATATTTTTAGAAACAGTGTATGGTTCCCTGTTTGCTGAGTTGTGGATGACCATGAGTGAAGTCACTGAGATGATGCCCATGCTGACAAATGTGCTGGTATTTCCTCCTTGATGATATCATGTACCTAACAACAGATGTGCACATCTAACTAGTAGTCCAGATGTTCTCTATGTCTGAAATCATGCTTTGAAAGTTGCAGTATCCCTTATTGCAAGAGCTGTCTTCTAATTTAATAATGTTAGAGGAAAGTTTGCAAAAGATCACAGTCTCCAAACTTTTGCTTTTTCAAGAATATGGAAACATTTCTGGCCGCACTTGCCTCATAGGACACAATTAGGAAATCCCTAACTTTTAAATGAAGCAAAACAAAACTGAGTGCTTGCTTGTCAAACCCACCTGTCAAGTGTATGTCTCTCTGAAGGTCCATCCCTGAGGTGACCAGAACTATGTCTGTAATTCAACCCCATCAGCAGCACAGCCACTTTCATATCCTTACCTGAACCGTTCGTCCTGCGTTGATGTGCTCTTCATGCAGTCTGTCCCAAAGCCTGCATCTCTGATACTAAAACAGAGGAAAAGGACTCCTTAGAGTTGCTATTTTTATCAACTGGCTATGCAGGAAAAAAGCCACCTTTGGTAAATTATCACTTTAATTTTCCAAAACTGAAAGTTGAGTCATAAACAGTTCCACTGCAAAATTAGAGAGGTAAATAGCAATGTATTTTGTGAAAAATTTTGTACAATGTATTTTAGTGAATTACAGACAACCAGGGTTTCAGTATCAGTTTTTAACATCCAAGTGATATTGCTTCTGGACACTGCTGTGGCAGAAATCACTTGGTGGGCAGTAGAACAAATGGCAGAAGAAGGAGAAAGGAGTGGAATAGTGGATAAACAGTATTGGTCATACAGGACAATGAGGTATCTGATACTATTGACAGAGAAAATGGCATTCATTACACAATGCTGCTGTCTACATTTACACTGAACATTTCTACATAGTTACAAATACAGCTACAAGAACCTTCAAGGCCAGATCTGGCACCTCCATGAGGCTCCACTAATTTTAGTGGGAAACTATCCATACAGTACTTCCCATGGGACAGAGACCAGACTAACCATTACATTAGCAGAGAGCAAGTTTGGCAAAAAAACTGCATATTATTACATATCAAGCTTTTCATCAATCAAACAAATCAGTGCCTGCTACAGGCAGTTGACACAAATGATACAGAGACTTCAGCATGAAAAAGAGTAATAAAGTAATAGAAGTAGAAGCTGTGACTCCTGGAATGTGTACTGAAACTATCAAAGAATGTATTTACAACATTGGATAATATTAGAATATTTATTTAATTATTTAGATAACAAGGCAAAATATTTACCATGCTTTCTAAGGTATTTTTATGTAAAGTTTAATTCTTCAATTTCTTAATAACCTTTGTTACCAATAAAAAACTTTATCTGTAGTCTCTATCTTTCCATAATTATTTTCATCATTTTAGATGCCACAGCAATAAGGATCACAAGTTACTCAGCTTCCTGAAATACAAGGAGAAATCTAAAGTTACCACTTATTTTCAGAGCAAAAAGTTCTTTCATGTTAGGATTTCGTAGGGCTATGGAAGGTAAAAGGTTTAGAGTTCAACAAAATCAGATTAACGTCATTCTTCCAGGAAACTGAATAATGATAACCTCTGAATAAATTGCTCTGCCATTAAAATTACTGCCAGTGTTCTTTAAAATAAAATGGACAGAAAGCCCTGTATCAACAGTAGCTCTTCCAATTTAGTCACCCCTCAAAGAGTACTGGAACAGGAATTTCTGAGGTTCTAGGGAAAAACCACCTATTTCATTTCAGCTGACTATAATACATTGTCCAAACAACTAATAATAAAAAAATCCTGTTATCCAGTTAAGAAAAATTCCTCAGGAAACCTTTACTGCTCTTCATAATTTCTTCTAGAGATGTTCAGCACATTCATCGGCTTAATATATTGTTTTATTACTTTGCCTCAAAATTCAGAATATGCTATTGACGAGTCCAAAGAATCCAATGACTTAACGCACTGACATTCACGTGGTCAGAGAATTCCTCCTTGTTGACTTCTCTTTGTCATGCAACACAAAGTAGGCCACACTCCTGGACAGTGTTCACCCTGGGGGCCTCAAGGATAGTAAAGCTTGAGAAGAGATGGTATTGACACTATTTATTGTGGAAACTGGGGCTGTTCAGCCTGGAGAAGAGACGGTTGCGTGGACACCTCGCTGCAACCCTCCAGTATCTGAAGGGGGCCTACCAGAAAGCCAGAGAAGGAAACTTCACCAGGAGCTGTAGTGATAGGACAAGGAGCAATGGGTACAAGTTGCAAGAGGGGAAATTTAGGTTAGAGATTAGGAAGGAATTTTTTACTCTGAAGGTGGTGAGACACAGGTTGCCAAGGGAGGTCATGGATGCACCCCCCCCCCATCCCTGGCAATGTTCAAAGCCAGTTTGAGTAAGGCCTTGGGTCTAGTGGAAGGTGCTCCTGCCCACGGCAGTGCGGCTGGGACTAGATGATCTCTAAGGTCCATTCCAACCCTCTAACATTCTATGATCTTATCCTGAACAAATATGTGTAAAACTAAGAGAGGTCCAGGAATTAAAAACATCTATGGAATCCTAACCTCTTATGTCAGGTCCAGAGAGGGCCACAAAAATGGTCCAAGGGCTGGAACAGGTCTCCTGTGAAGAAAGACTGAGAAAGTTGGGATTGTTCAGCTTGGAAAAGAGAAGGCTTTTGAGAGACCCTATTGCAGCCTTTCCATAAAGAAAGAGGGCTTAGGAGAAAGACAAAGACGTTTTACTAAGGCCTGTAGTGACTGCATAAGGGGCAATGCTTTTAAATGTTTAGAGGGTAAGCTGAGAATAGACATAAGAAATTTTTTTCTGATGGGGGTGGTGAGGAACTAGAACAGATTGCCCAGAGAACTTGTGAATGCCCCAGGCCTGGAAGCCTAAGTTGGATGGGGCTTTGAGCAACCTAATGTAATGAAATATGTTCCCACCCCATGGCAGGGGGTTGGACTAGATGATCTTTAAAGCTTCTCTTCCAACTCAAATCACCCTATAGTTCCATATTACTGTGAAATTTAATCATAATTGTGCTATAGCCAAATAGTTTGTATTCCACAACTATAAAAATAAAATATAAACTATAAAATAAAAATATAAAACATTAGGTTACTCTCAGACACTTAATCACTTTTGCTCTATGAATATTCTCTTGAGAGCCCTCTTTAGAAAGGAACTTTCATGCTTCTGCTTTGGATCCCTTTCACCTCTCCTTGAAAGTATCCAGAGCACACGGAGAGAACTCAAAAGTTTGTCATACTATCTCCTGCTAAAAGCTCTTCAATAAATGTCTTACACCAACATCCACACTTGAATAAGACTGCAGGAAGATTCAGATACCCTCATTTCTCATTTTGGTCACCTTGACCTATATTCCCACCACAACAATGGTCCCCAGCCAAAGGTAAAAAGTGTTTCACGCAACATCCTTTAAAACGGGTACAAGAAATGAAATTGAAACAATGAAATGAAATTTTTCTCTCTTGAAAGCAAGAGAGAAAAAGTGTATTACAGCACTTTTTTTTTTTTTTTTGAAAGGATTGTTGCATATCACCAACAAAGTCTAGGGCAGTAAGCCAAACAAAATCTCCACCTTCTTGTACTACCAAGTACAGGAAGTGTAGTACCAATGTACTACCAAGTCAATTGCTGTTATCTAACTTACAGACATCTGTACCTCTTTTGGATACACATGCATTTTATTCCCTCTTGGAGTGAAAGGCCATCTAATCTATAAAATGTACTATAGAAAACAAGAATTTTCATAGGGAAAACATGGAAAGAAAGAAGAATTACAGAGACCTTATTTCTTAAAGGCTATAGCTTTTAAGTCTTCCAAAATGGTCAACAGAAAGTTGGACTCTCATATAGTTGAGAAGAAATGATGATGAATTTATGGTAGCCACTTCCTCTGGAAAGGTGTATTCAAGGTCAAATTTCATTATATATTGATTTTATAGTTTCTTCAAACAGTGATTTAGGAGATTAATTGTTTGGACTATCTCTGGAACCTAAGGTTTAAATCAATATTCATGAAATGAGGTTAGAGATATTGGCTTCATCATAAGTAAATAATGTTGCTGCTCTAAGCAATTGGACATAATTAGTGATTTTTGCTTAAAAGTAGCCTGTAAAATAAACAGAATCAGATTCTATAAAATTATCCTTTTACCTCTAGGGATGTTTGGTTTGCATGGCTGAAAGTTAATTTTACAAAAACTATTGAAGAGAAAATCATCATGACAGCTCACAAAAGTACTTTAACACATTCATTATGGCTAAAATTCATGTAAAAGATATAATATATGAATTATCATACAAGTATTTCAACCAAACTACTGCTAACATCAGTGTTTACTACAAATGTAAAGGCCTTTGTGCACACAATTACAAATATAGAACTTTCATCTTTAGCCAAATTTGAATCAAAGCATTTTGTCATCAACTTCTCATCAAAAACTCTACATTATCTTTCAGTGAGACTGCTTCTATACTGCAAAAAGAACTACATTAGTAAAATGTGAACACTAACCTTCTCAATATTTATTTGGTGTTTTCTTAACCTTTCCAAATCTGTTGGAATTGCCACTTTAATGAATTTCTGAATTGCAGGTTCGATTCGGCGGAGTTTAACCTTTTCTTCATCTTCAGACATCCTAAAAGCAGCTTTCAAGTCAACAGTTGTCCAATATACCTTCACCAAGGTAAAAACCCCAAAAACAAAAAAAAAATTAAACAAGAAAGTTAAACCTGAATCACTTTTTAAAGAAATTAAGATAAATCTGTCTTTCTGATGATCACATATCCCCCAAACCTACAACTAAGAAGTATTAATATCTGGATGTTTGTATTTAAATGTATTGTCTCTACTTATTTGCAGGCTTTGGGGATAATTTTTCATAAAACCTAACACTAACAAGAAGAAAAAAGCAGCTAAGTAATTAACGCAGAGGCAAATGTTTTACAGCATAATGATACATAAAAAGGTTCGGAAAAAACCTTCCAATTAGATGCTTTGATTGATCAGAATTCACATATTGCCAATTCTCATTCAGAATCATCCTAAAATTTGTAAAACATGTCCTGAAAACACACCAGAATATAATTAATTTTGGAATTCCATTTCCTGGAAATGTTAAGAGCTCCTGAATGAAGATTTGCACCCCAAATTGCATATGTTCCCTGCTGACAATGACTAAGGCATCACCTAACAAGGGGTATAAATAGGCTACTGAAATATTTGCAGGACCAGAAGGCACATAAGCAGCCTGAATTCTGTTCCCTGCATAGTGTAAAACATAATTTTTGTGTTTCACTTCTCTAAAAGAGGTGTGTAGTATTGTATGTAATAGCATTTATCCACAGAGCATAGGCGTAACATAAAGGAATTCCATCATGCTGCATGCACACAAGGGGAAAGAAGACACGTATGAGAAAGTTTTGTCACAAGTGTCAGTAAAAAGACATGTGCTAACTTGGTTATATGGAAGTACCTGAAGTACCTCAGCTACCATATCAGAAAGCTTTCCCAATTTTCCTCTTTCAGTAACTAAATCGATTTAAACTAATTAATCCAGCATATTCCTCCTGGTATAGGTGAGGCACGGCAGAACTAACAGGTTAGAAAACATTCCTGTTTTTCCACAGCCACACATATTATCAACAGTGAAATTAGACATCACTTTTCTCACATCTGTCTAGCGTGTGAAAACGCAGAGGGAGGGTGTTGGTGTTTTTGTGAGAGCTGTGATTCCTGCAGGCAGAGAGAACATGGGGGCAGACTCCAGCTGATGGCACTGGGTCTTTGAACTGCTCAGTGTTCAGCCCCAGCCCTCTTGTGCAGGCTGCAGGGAGCACACCTACAAACCTGCTCCAAACTCAAAGCAGCCAAGTGGGAAGCATCTTCCAGCAAGAAAGGGAAAGCACTTCTGGTATAGGGAGGAAGATAGTTAAAAATAAAACAACGCTGCATTTTTCAGAAGAACAGAATGCTAACAGGAGACTCTCCTCCTTTGATCTATCCCAATCAACAAAGAAATTGAAAATTGTGGAAAGCTGAATGCTTACTGAGAGTAGACCAAGTTAGGGGAAGTCAATCTTTAAGGTTTCAATGACACATCTTTTCTTTTTCCAGAACCTCAAAAGGAAATTATTTCATCAACTGACTTTGCAGTCATTGCTAAATCATACCCACTTCAAATTATAAAGACACACTATCAAGTAGCCTTACAAATCCCCTTCTAACCCAAGGCATTTAATAATAACCTTCAAATAAACATGCAGTGGATGGGTGACCTCACACTTTTCAGGTTGCAAAAAGAACTTTATACCTTTTGCATTGATTCACTCTTTTCACCATTCCAAAAACAGCAGTTTAAATGCAAGCTGATAAAAAATACATTCTATTATACTTTGGTCACTACAGTCCCTAACTTTTGAAAGAGGCACTCACAGATCACAGTTGAACTCTATTCTGTGTGTAGAACTGATTTTTTTTTTTATAATGTCCAAAAGATAAGAAGCATCATACTCCAAACTGCAGTACTTCCTCCTCAAACAGACATTTAATTTCCTGGCAGCTTATACACTAATCCATGAGTTTATGAGCTAGAATTAATTAAAAATCGGTTCCCTAAAGATATTTAATAGCTGTATCATGCTTTTCCTTAATACGGAATCATCTTGAAGAAGTGTTGATGCAAATTCTTCGAATGTGTAACACAACATGAACTCCCAGAAACACACAGCCCATTCTGTCTTAGAAGAAATACAGCAGAGATGAAGTTAAATTCACCACAACTTTGTCCTTAACCTTTCATGACATCTGGAGATTGATGAGAGTCAAAACTGATAGTTTAGATGACTTACAATCTGGAGCACAATGAAAGCAGAGTTGATGTAAACAATGGCCATGTGCCTTGGGTTGATGATCTGAATTCTGAATTTTGAAGACTTGGCTGCATGCAGAGCTCTGGCTAGTCATTTTCTTCTCATTAAGAATTTCCTGACAGTAAAGTAACTTCCATGACCGTGTCTACTCTTAAAGATACTGCTGCCTAAAATTCACTGGGCAGCAAGTTCGAAAAACTAAGAAAGAAATATAAAAACTCCTTACATTCTCATCAGGTCTCCTGATTAATTTTCTCTCAAATAGTATAGTAGCTTCTGCAACAAAAATTCTAAGCCATAAATTATCAATGCAACATCTTACTTTTTTAAACGTTCATATCATATTAACATTAAATAAATAAAATAGACGTGATGCATTTCTGCTTGTTGCTGATGCAATTTCAAGGAAATCTTCCATACTTTACATGACTTGTGTTCTCCTAAGCATGACTTTAACAACTAATTTCTGAAGCAATAACGCCTGTTCTTTCAGCAATCACAGAGTAACAGGACAGTTTAGGTTGGCAAGGATTTTCACATGCCATCCAGTACAAGCTGAATCAGATGTCATTGCACAGACCTTTGTCCAGTAAAGTTCTAACACCTCCATGGATGGACACTCCACACTCACTAGAGCCCTTCCTTCAGTGTTTGACTATTGTCCAGGCTAAAGACAAGCAAACAAACCAACCAAACCAAAACCACAACCATGAGGACCTTCCATGCAGCTAAACCAGCTTGTGCCCACTGCTCCCAATGTCATGCACCTCCAAGAGCAGCCTGGCTCTACAGCTCCTACCCACAACAGCAAGATCTCCCCTTCCTTCACCTCCTCTTAAGGCTGAACAAACCCATCTCTGTTTCTCCTAGAATGCCATGTGCTCCAGCCCTCTAACCACCACAACACCAGGGTCCTTTCCTGTAAGGCTGCTCTCCATCAAGTCTTCCCAACCTGTTCTAGGTGCATGGCTTTCTTATTGCCTCCGCTGGAATTTTTGAGGTTTCTGTCTGCCCATATCTCCATCCTGTCAGGATCCCTCTGAGTAGCAGCCGTGTCTGGCCTATGAACCACTCTCCTCAGGCAAGTGAAAACACTGCACTCAGCTTCAGCTTCTTAGGAAGGCGAGTTGCCTCTGTCCTTGGATCTGAGTATCAGTGACTGAAATAACACTAACCCAGAAGTGATCAAGACTGAGATGCAGAATAACTTTCAGTCAACTAGGTAAATAAAAAAAGACATATCCAAAGCAGGCTGTAGCAGCACAAGCCACATAGTTGCAGTCAACAAGAAGTAAAATTCTTCCCAGGTATGGTAGCATACTTGTTATGAATTTCAGAAAATGCTCTAACACACCTCAAATGTTAATACTCATGAACTTTTGTTTGTTAACACTCATGAACTTTGGTTAAACTGCGTAGTGTTCTCCCCTGAAACCCAGTACGACAACAGACAACAAACCTCAGGAGTTCTGCTTGCCCAGGGAAACACAATGTAATTCACTGATTTGATTTTAATTCACTCACAACACTTTAGACAACCATTGCCACTAGAAAAAGTACCTCCAGCATAAATTCCTTGTTGATAAGGGTTGAAAGGCCAAAAAGTTTTGCCCTGTAAATAAAATAAACTAGAATACAAGGACGTACAACAGCTTTCTCCCTTTCAGAATGACCTGAAACATTTCCTAGAGTGGTACTGGCCCCGCAATTGCAGTGACACGATTGCCCACTTGGCCAAGGCCTGTAGCTAGTGAGGAACACACTCCTCTGGTAGGCTACAGACAAACTGCACTTAGGGACTAAATTACATCTTTTACTTTTTGTCTCTAAAATGAATCAAAAGAAAATAACTTTGTTATGCTGAAATAAGGCACAGTCACCAGCCCCAGCATGTTCACAAAGTAATATGAAACTGCTTAGTGAGATAAACAGGCACACACCTGTGGGATCTCCCACAGAACACCCAGAATCAGCAGCTGTACATGTCAGGCTGTGGCTCCCAGTAGATCTTTGCTCTAGTGTATCGCCTGGCAACACAAACTTGATCCAGGCAAGGCAAGGGCACATGACTGCATTTTGAGAAATCAGAGCAGACAACAGGCATTTTGTCCTGGATTTGTATGTTTAAGCCAGCTGCAGAAGGGCAGAAAACACCTAATGACTAACACGTGAACACCTTCTGCACAAAGCTGAACCAGTGGAGCAAGTCTGCGATGGGCTGATGCCTGCCATGAGAAACCACAACAGCTCAACCTGCAATCAGAGCCCTAATACTGAATTCTCAGTATTAACAGAACTACATCTCTGGTCTCACCCCAGAACCATACAATCAGGTTGGAAAAGACCTTTGGGATTATCAACTCCAACCTATCAACACCGCCATGTCAACTAGACCATGGCACTGAGTGCACAGCCAGTCTTTCCTCAAATATCTCCAGGGACTGACTCCACCACCTTCCTGAACAGCCCACTCCAATATACAATTAACCTTTGTGAAGAAATTCTTCTTGATGTCCAACCTAAACCTCCCCTGGTGCAGCTTAAGACCAACAGGTTCTGGAGACCTACCCTGCCTGTACCATGCCCTGGAAAAGCAAGGTGAGTGTGAAAAAAGTAGAAGCATAAAAAATAAAGACAGGCTTCAAGTCTTACATAAAGGCTTCAAGCAGACTAAACTACTTTTTTTCCTGACTTACAGTTTTAAAAGCCTGGGCAATGCCAGGCTTAACAATTTGTCACATTGCGAAGAATAAGTAAATAAGTAAACAAGACAACCCAAGCTGGTGTTACACGTTCTGTCCCGATCAACACCCCACAACCCGACCGCGGGGGAACCTCGGGCCCGGCCGCTGCCGGGGGCACCTCTGGCTGGGCACCCTCAGCCCTTCCGCCGGGCCGGGAGCAGGACGAGCCCCCGCCGCTCTGCCACCGGCCCCGGGTCGGGTCGGGTCGGGCCGGGGGCAGCGGCGGCCGCCGCGGCCTGGCCGAGGGCCCGGCCCCGGGAGTCGCGGGCGAGCCCGGCGCTCGCTCCGCGCTGCGGCTCCCACCGGCCCCGTCGGCAGGGCCCAACCCACGGCTCACCGTGCGCCCGCCAGGCCCCGGCTCGGCCCTTCCTTCCCTTCGCCTCGCTGGCACGGGGAGCGAAAGCGAAAGTGGAGCCGCCCCAGCCCCGCTGCCCGCTGGTCCCCGCTCCCTCCGCCCCCGCCCGCCCCCGGTCCCTCAGCCCCTCACCCCCTCACCATGGGGCAGCCGTGTGATGGACGCTGACCGCGGGCGGCGGCGGCGGCCCCGGGACGCTGGGCGGGAGCCGGCGCTGGGCTCCCCCTCCGCCGCGGGGCGCGGCCCAGCCCCCGCCCGCCACACGCACACCCCCTCCGCCCGCCACACGCACACCCCCTCCGCCGCCCCCGGGCCATCCTCCACGGGGTTGTTTCCCTTCGGGAACCACCGGCCGGGGGCGGGAAGGGGACGGAGAGGAGGAGGAGGAAGAGGAAGAGGAAGAAGAAGAAGAGAAGGAGGCGGAGAAGCTGTCCTGGCCACGAAGGGGGTACCGGGAGTCTGGGATCAGGGCTTGTCGGGAGGGAAAAGTTAAATTTATTCTTCTAAAAGAGACCCAAAGATTCCCAACAAAATTTTAAGAGCTTTTCACAGAATGATAAAGTATTCTTGGCTAGAAGGGGCCCACAAGGGTGATGGAGTCCAGCTCCCGGCCCTGCACAGGACCATCCCCAAGAGCGCCCATGTGCCCGAGAGCGGTGTCTGGACGCTCGTGGAGCTCTGTCAGCCTTGGTGCTGGGACCACTTCCCTGCGGAGCCTGTTCCAGGGTCCAAAGACCTTTGGGTAAAGAACCTTTTCCTGATGTCCTGCCTAAACCTTCCCTGACAACTTCAGGCCATAGCACTAGTACGGGACAGGTGGAGCAGAATCTCCAAGGGCAACCTGGTACCACTTCTGATCAATTTATCACATCTGAATCAAAGTGTAAAACTGTCTGGTAATATCTGTAGAGCAACTGTGTTACGTCAATATTGGACAATTTTTTAGCTAAATATCAATAAAACAAAGTTAAGAAAGATCTCCAGAGTAACAAATATGAATGTATGTTGATTGTGATGTTCTAAACAAGATTTATGTTATCTGTTCATCTGTTGTTCCATGAGTTTTTTGGCCAGCTCCAATCTAATTTGGAGGAAGTCATTATGGTCCTGTAAGTTTTGTGGATATTGATGTGTCACTGAGGAAATAAACTAAAATTTGTTTCCTCAATGAAGGAATAGTAAGCAAAAAGCTCAGCTCTTACACATTCTTGTAGCAGCAAACAGCCAGCCAGTGTGTATATATCAGCCATCCACTTTGGGTAGACACAGTTCCAGACTGCTTGATAGGGTTTTCAGAGGAGTAATGGAGGATAAATTTTAGTTATAATTAAGCCTATTTAGGGGCTGAAGAATCAAAATGAACAGAATCCCATGGCTTCATTAGTTCTGTTGTTCACAGTACTGCTTCTGGAATGACAATGGAATTCTGGGGAATGCCAGGGTACTAAAAAAAAAGTTTATGTTGAACATATATTTTAAAAAGGTTAAGGAGGATGGCAAAGGCTAGCAGTTTCACAGTTTGACCCAGATTAGGAGCAGAATCGTGGAAGTGCTGACCTTGGATAGAGTCATTAAATGCCAATAATTAAATGCCAGTCAACATATTTTTATGAAAAATATTTGATTAAATGTGTTTGGATTTAACTTTGTTAAAAGAAGGTGGTAATGATGAAGTAATAGCTTCCATCTGGTGTGAAGCAGTATGGTATTCTCATAAATACAATGAGGAGTGCAGATTCTGTGTAGTTCACAGAATTATAGAATTAGAGAATGGGTCAGGTTGGGAGAGACCACAGTGGGTCATTGGGTCAAACCTCCCTGCTCAAGCAGGGTTATCCTGCAGCACATGGCACAGGATTGCATCCAGATAGCTCTTGATTATCTCTGGTGAGGGAGACTCCACAACATCTCTGGGCAGCCTGTTCTACTGCTCAGTCAGCAGCACAGAAAATAAGTTTTTCTTGGTGTTCAGGTGGCACTCCCTGTGCATCAGTTTCTTCCTGCTGCCTCTTATCCTGTTGCTTGGCACCACTAAGCAGAGCTGGGCTCCATTCTCTTAACACCCTCCCTTCAGATACTTGTAGAAATTGATTAGGTCCCCTCGTAGTTGTCTCTTTTCAAGGCTCAACAGGCCCAGTTCCCACAGCCTTTCCTCATAATAAGTGATAATAAGATCATAATAAGTGATTCAGGTGGCAGTTCTTGAGTGGAGTGATTCTAAGTGAAGATTTGTCACTAGGTTGTCTTGGTGTTATTCTTGGCCTGATGCTGTTATAAATCTCTGACACAAAAATACCAAGTGACTACTTTGCTCTCATAAATAGAGATAAGAGCAATTTGCTTAGATAAACTTATTTGAATTGCTTTGTAAGCTCTTCTGCAAAAATACTCCTCTGAAGCCAGTCAAATTGGAGGCCATGCATTCAAGATAAAGCCTTGAAGGCACACCTGGAATCTGGGAGAGTGACAGGCATGAGACAGTGCTAAAGAGGACCTGGACATAATCAGCTAAACATAAGGTCTCAGAACAAAGCTTTTGATAGCTAATACTCTGAAGAAAACCAGAGGAATATCAAATACAACTGGAATGGATATTCCACCTTCTTATAGAACTGATGAAACCACTATTAAAAAAATGCATTCAGTTTGAGCATTAACACTTCAAAGGGATGTTAAACACCGAAGAGAGTCCACAAGAAAGTTAGGAAAGGTGTGGAAGATGTGCATTAACTTGAGTTATATATGGATATATATATATATAATATATATATATAAACAATATAATCCAGTGCAGATGAGGAAGTACTTTTGTCATAAGCATTGTAGTACTTGTCTAAGTAGTACTTAGAGATATTTGAGGAGAAGGATTGGTTTTCAGAAAATTACAAAACTCTGAAAGCAAAACTAGACTAAAAATGAGACTAGAAATGTGACATATCTTAGTTTGCTATAGGATCAAATTGTCTGTGAAGCTGTTTTGAAACAATGCAAAATTGTCAGTAAAATCATGGAGATTTTTTTCCAAAGATACACTGTAGTTCAAGCATAAACAGCAGAATTCATTGGTCCAATATGGATGTGGCCCAACCACAAGGTTATACTCAGCCAATCCTTTCCTTACATGTGATGACTCCAGAAAAAAACAAGAAGTCTACTTGTATAGCAGCAAAAGAAGGAACAGGATCACAATATTTCCAAAAGGAAAGATTTTTCTGTGTGTGTGAGTTCTAACAGGCAACATCTGAAGAACTCCTGGCACACTTCCTTGTGAATATGACGTTCATGCCTGACTATCCAGTTCTTCTACCAGGACTAATGCTGTTTTCCAGACAGCCCAGCAGCAACTTCAGAGAAGTCCAAATCTCCTCAAGCTAAAAATGACAATGCAAAATGCTATGTCACTCATGTAAAGATCATCAAAGGAACAAGAGTTCCACCTTCAGGTCTGGGAAAATACTACCTCTGATGGCAAAAGATATCTCAGGAAAAAAAAAAAAGTGTAAATGGGGTTCAACTTCCTGAATTACAGACAGACTCAGACTTTCATTGCAAGTCAGTGATCAATTCTGAGTGGTCTCTTACAGATCTGATGACTGTGTGCATCCCTATATAGGTATCAAACTGTTCTGTACCACCAGTAAATGTGTATGAGAAAATAATAGGAAATCCTAGAAAGGCACAGAACTTTTTTGTACATCTGACTGAGGAAGAGCTTGCAGCATTTTCTATTTCTTTTTCCACATGAGCTCATTCATAGTTTTCTGATACATGGATACAGAATGGGCAATTAATTTAACATGCTTAGCTCTATTCCCAGCAATCTCTCCTTACGCACAGACTCTCAGATAACTCATGCTGGGGATATTTCAGTGGGTGTTGCTCAATAGACACAGAACTTCCAAGATGCTTACATTATGTTCCCAAATATGTATCTTTTTCCAGTAAAGCGTTTCAAAATTCTGTTGCCTTTTTCAACATTATTGCTATAGATACACTGATTTCAGTGTCAAACTCCTTGTGCTGGCAAAAACCATTCATAAAGTTTCCACTGTGTCATGGAAAACAGCCCTTACTGTGTTACAGTGAACACTGCTCTCTCTCACAGTCTTTCAGGAGCATGAGCTTCTTTGAAACAAGATCCCCTTTTAACATACATCCTTGGAAAAACAATCAAACTCTTTCCATAATTCTTGACTGAGGGATGTTCTTGCTGGAATATGTGGCAGTATTTTAAAAAACCATATTCTTGATGTAAGCAAAATACTGGGAGTTAATTGGGGGTAAACCTTTTCGTCCTGCTGGCAAAAGTTATGCTATAGTTTTTGACATTTTCTAGAATTCTGTTCCAAAGTTCTTTCCATGTACTTTGTGACAAAACCATCTAAGATTTGGTTGAGGATCATTTGTATACTACTGCAAAATTAGGGCTCTCAAATGGGAGTGAAATGGAAGGGGTTTATCATACATTAACATATTTGCAGTAGCAGTAATGCTGCATAGGGTGTAAAGGTAGGAGAGAAAGAAATTAGGGCATAGCAGATTCTGTTTTGATAGAAGATTGCACTGGCTATTTGGGTCTTTTCCAGCATATTCACAGGTCTCACAGTGTGACCTTGATGCAGGAATAGTTTGTAGTACCTGCCACAGATCTACCCCTGCAAGGGTGACGCAGGAAAGCCTGCACAGAGAGGATGGTGTGTACGGAGACTGACTACAATGCCTGGTCTGCAGTAGGACTTCTCTTCAGACAAGAGCAGGGTGAAACAAGCATCGCTAGCTCCCACCAGCTTGTTTCACCCTGCTCTTGTCTGAAGAGAAGTCCTACTGCAGACCAGCATTGTAGTCAGTCTCCGTACATACCATCCTCTCTGTGCAGGCTTTCCTGCGTGTAGCTGGCACTTAGGGAATGTGCACCTGCAGCACTTTGCCTGGGGTGCCTTAGCTATCCACTGCTGTCATAATCAAAGGAGGTAAAACATTGAAAAATGTGCTGCTGGGGTTGTGGCCATACTTGGGAACTTACCCATGACTAGAATTTCATTAAAATCCATGTTTGGTGTTTTCTTCCCAATGTCTTTTTGTTCCCACTGAAGAGGATTTCTCCCACACAGAGCTACTGATCAGCTTTCAGCATGTGCTGTAGCAATGGTTTATGGATACTCCCAGTTTTGTTTGTTAGGTCACCTCAGCACCTTTTTGTTTCAGAAGAAGGTTGAGCTCACTCAGCTGAGTGGGAATGTCTTTTGTGCACATTTGTCTCTTGTTATACTGGATTATATCGGCATCATCTTGAGCTAAATCCCAACAAGTCACTCCAATTAAAAAAAAAGGAGTTTCCACACAAGGCAGTTTTACCAACTAAAGGAAGTTGGTCCATTTCCTTGGGGTTTTTATTCAAGACCTTAGAAATTCTCTGTCAAATCTTAGCTCCAATCAAGACAATGGTAATGATTTTTTTTCCATAAAAATCAACATAGTGAGGATTTAATTCTTTGTCAAGGTTCCAATGATTCCTGAGTCAAAAAAAAAAAAAAAATACTGACTATATTCATGGATAGAAAATAGAAAACGGCAAATCAACTGAACAAACATTCATTCATCCATCCAGTTCATCCATGATACTTCCCATAAAACATTCCTTTTCTAAAACTATTTAGCAAAGAAGGAAGGATTCAGGATGTCTTCTAACTGCAGAACCAGAGGTGAAATATCATCATCTTACATTCATGATCAATTTATATTATAGTCTTTTTAAAAGCCATTTTTAATTTTTCTTGCTTATTTAGGAATGTGTTTCTGATTCTGCTGTTTCTCTAACATGTGCAGATCATGAGCAACTGCCTGTTCAATAAAACCTTCAGGGAATTTGAGAAAAAACTCTAATTAAAATTTAGAGTTCTTACATTCATTTAGGGTCCTTTTCCACTGACTTGATGTTACATATTTACTTTTAAGATTTCAGAGTTGTCTTTGCCTTCTGTCTTCTGCCTTATGGGATAACCAGAAAAATATTGTTCAGCTCTGCCAAAGTGATTCCTTGTGCTGAGAGGTGAATAAACAAGGGGGCAGGGAATTTTTCACTACAGAAGGTTGCTTAGAGCTCCATCCAATATGGTCATGAACACTTCCAGGGATGGGGGATTGACAGCTTCTCTGGACAACCTGTTTGAGTGCCTCACAACCCTCACAGAAAAGAATCTCTTCCTGATATCTAATCTAGATCAACCCTCCTACAGTTTAAGGCCATCGAGTTGACATCACGTTTCTCAGGAATTTACCTGTCAGTACAATGAGCTATTAATCACACTGCTGATTCAAAGGCCCTGTGTGCCCCAGAGTCTTGGATTGCCTCCAGCAGCAGCCGCAAGTGCGCAGTGAGGTCAGAGTAAGAAAGCCGGTGTGCTAGTTCCTCCTCCATATTTTCCCAGCCTTCACCTTTTTTGGGGGGGCTTCCTGAACACAAATTGGTTTGGATTATCAGTAATCTCAGTGGATCTCTCAACTACTCTCCCCTAGAGAGCAAGGCTCTTTTGAGCAGAAAAGTCCTTTGGCAAAGATTTTCACAGGTCTGCTGCTGTCTGTATGAAGAAGCTGATTCTTCTGACAGTTCATTGCTTCCAACTTCCTCTTGCTACTCATTGCTCCAATGACCTCATTTCTGCTCTGCATTGCCTTTTCTTAGTCTCAATCACTCCTTGTGGTCAATGTACTCAATAACTTTGATCATCCTTGTAGTTTTTCTCTGGGTGTTTTCCATTTCTTATTGGCTTCTTTTTTTTTCTTTTTTTTTCTTTTTTCTTTTTTTGTTTTTTAATGAGGTGAAGAGACCAGAGCTGCACACAGCACACAATATTCATTTTGTGGGCCAATACATATTTATGCAAGGTTATAATTGTATTTTCCACTTTGTTGCCTATTACTCTACTAACAATGCCTAGCATTTGATATGTCTGTCTCTTTTTTTTTTTTTTTTTAGGTCTGAGAAGTTTTACTGCAAGTCTTCATTCTAATCTCAAAGTCTTACTTTGAATGGTAATGGCCAACAAAATGGTTGGCTCATTACCTTAGGAATGGGCCACACAGTTGCACTGAAAATGATTGAAGGCAACACGATGAATAAAGCAATTGTACAGAGGAATACTTCCACTCACAAGAAAGTCAGGCTGAGTCAGAAGTGAAGAGAAGAATGGCTGAGGTATAGTTCCAAATCTATTGCTAGAAGGTATCTGTCATTTCTAATACATGGCAAGTAGTATACAAATTTAAATGTAACTGAGAGATTATCTTAGCAAGATAAAAATATGTCATAAAATACATTCTTAAATGAGAAACTTCTTTGGCCCGGCGCTGCTTTGATTATTTCTGTCTTACACATTTTCCAGAATCATCAAATTCTTTGCAACAAAGGGACCCCTCATGACCTGGATCTTTACAATGATGGTTGCTGGTATTATCTTGAAAAGTTTAATTTGCTTCTAGCAGAAGTCAGACCCTTTTCTCTGAAAGACACAAAATGAGAAGGTAGTCACAATTAACTCCTTCACTGTCTCCTGCTTCCTCATAGGTCATAGATGTATCTAAGCCATGAATGGGGATGATGGCATAAGACAAATGGCTTAAGTTCACATTTCAGACTTGTTTCTTTCTTCCCTGATAGACTGTTTTATTGCAGACATGCTCATCAACACTTACTGAAAAAGAAAATCAATAATCTAGCATCAAAGATGCAAAGCTGAAGGTTATCTACTCAGTTGTGAAATCAGGTAGATCTTTTCATTACTTCATGTTACTGCAGTGCCATGTATGCACTAAAACTGTGAAGTGCTCAACTTCTGTAACAGTACAAACTGAAGATACTGCATAAACAGATATGCAAAGAGAGTTGATTCCATAGTAAGAATTATTTTTATAAATAATCTTTGAATCTTATTCTATTTTCCTCTAGTATGGCAGTAAGACTATGAAGTCCTGAAGTTCAGTCTTGTAGAGACAAACCTACTTTAAAGATTTATCTCGGAGAAAAAAAGCCTCTGAAGCCTATTTTACTTTAAAATGTGGTTGAAAATTTGGTTTTCTTGGTAAGTACTTTGGGATACATGTTCAGCTAGCTCTGTGGAGAATTAGCAGTGCAGGTCCCATTAGTGCTAAAGCTACTACTAATTCCCTGCACATCATACTGAATATTTACATTTTTGTTTAGTATTTAGATAAGCCATGATAATACTGCTTTCTCCATGCTGCAGTTTTCTGTAATACTAAAAGGGAAAACATAAACATGAAATAAAGACAATATTTAGGTAAATATCTTCAGTTTTATTTAAAAGATAGTATAATTACAGTTTGAATGAAACACTAAATTGTGACTAAAATGGTTTTATTTCATATCTCGGAAATAGTAGATTGGACTTAAGTTCTGTGGGCACTGTGAATGTAGATTATTTCTTTGTGTGCAAAAGCTCTGAATTTCAGAGAAGCTTAAAAGGGGCCTTAGTTTTACACTGGGGTGGCACAGAGAGTGAGTTATATTAGCAGTTTTCTATTTGGTGGCAAATACTGCCCACAGGATGGACTTGGATGATTTATGAATGGTTGTCTTCTACATCAGCTGCAGACAAGTAAAACACTGGGAAAACAAAAGAACTCTTAATTGTTGTTTGACTGTGTTGGCAATATTGCACATTGATTGCACAGTTTGAGGAACATGATTGGATCTTGTTTTCAGTCTATCTGACTGCTTCCTGCTGAGGGTCAGTCTGAGCTGGACAGCAGTCCCAAAGTGAACAACATGGAGGTGATCAACACAAAATAGCTTTTATGAGCCCCAAGCTTCAAAATAAACCAAGACAACACTTCTGTCGAGCCAATTCTTAGCTCTTTAGTGAATCAGATGAAAGTTTACCAGAATTGGAAAGTGCCTTGTGATTCTCAGGACTGTTTCAGGGCTGATCACTAAAGAAATTTCCTGGGACTGGTTGAACCTCAGTCTTAGTGTTCAGGTAAATAAACTCACAGCAGAACTTGATGTTCAGATGCAATAAACAAGATTCCTGTTGACTGTTTTAGGCTCCAATTACTCTGTAAGATTTATGTTAACACATACATTTCTTCCATTTGAGGAGTACCTTTGAAATACATTTCAGGAGAACAAGTTAGTCTTTCATGAACTCCCTCACTGTA
Organism: Molothrus aeneus; assembly: GCF_037042795.1. Taxonomy (NCBI): domain Eukaryota; kingdom Metazoa; phylum Chordata; class Aves; order Passeriformes; family Icteridae; genus Molothrus; species Molothrus aeneus. The sequence continues at coordinate 92,353,452 of NC_089646.1, forward strand.
GCCCTGTCCTCTATGACTCTCTTTCCAGGATTGCAAGCATGGAGCATGAAAAGCTGTCCCACCAGTTGATGCTCTTCATGCAACACCCAGCTCTTTACCAGTGGTGGCTCCTAGGAAAAAGGCTGTGTTCAGATACAAGTGGAGGAGCACTGAAGCAACTTGTGTTTCCTGTGGAAGTCTGTCTTCACAGGTAGTTCTGCAAAGAAAGAACATAAGTGGGATGGTAGTTTGGCTCTGCATCCTTTGGATAAGGAAGGAGGTTTTCAGGGAGCAGTAGGATGAGCTTGCTGATTGGAATGCTGGGATCTGCCATCTTCCAGCCCACACCCTACATGTGTTTCTTGTTATTAATAGCCTTGTTCTTTACATAGCCACCCTCAGAGTACTCTGCCACTAGTCTTTTTCTCTCTGTCCTTCTTGTTCCTTCTCCAGCTCTGTTACCCTATGGATGACTCATCCCAAAAGCTTTTCCTTCTTTTCTGCTGTCCCAATGCCCCGGGTCTATGCTGCACTACAGCAGACCTGGAAGCACTATAGCAGTGCTAAAAGCATTTGTAAAAATACATAACAAGGACAATACTGTAAGGACAGGAAGAGGTCTTTCACCACCGCTCTTAGCAGGGTAGAGTCTTCAGTAGTTTTGTTCTATCCAGTTATTGCTGAAGCAAATTCCAAAGACCAGGCAAGCTGCAAAATGCAGTAACATTTCAGAAGAAAATGGTGTGAAAAGTTGAAATTTTATTGTCAAATGTTAGATTGATGTAAATATAGAAATGTATTTCTTTTATCCATTTGTTCTATTCTTTTGTGGGTTTGTATGTTAAAAAACAAACTGGAAAGAATTTCAAACTATATAAAACTGTTTGACTCTTTAGCAATATATAATTTCATTAGCATGAGGCATGAAGAATGCAGATGTTATGCTTTAAAACTCATATTTTTCAATTTAAATTTCCCATGTAATGGTCACATTTTATCACAGCAAGAGGGAAATTAAAAAATTAATTTCAGTCACTAGTATTTGACTCATTTAAGAAGCAAAAATATCCTATTACAGTGTTGCTTGAGTTCCAGTGTTGACATACTGGAACTCAAGCAAAATCTCTTATCATGATTATACAGCATAGATGTGTACTTTGGAATTTAGGTTGGGTTGGGGTTTTTTTTTTGCTTTACACTGCGGGTGGGCTCTGTAGTTTTTGTAGTGTTTCTTTCCTAGATTGATGTCCAGTCTCTTGGCAACCCTTCAATAGACATTTTCTGCTAAGGCAGAGTGTTATTTGTCACTAAGTGCATGTGGATACAAACTGAATCATCAAATCAGGACTTTAAAAAGCAAGAGAAAGAGAGAGAGAAAATAAAGGTGGTTACTCTGTACAAGACAATTAACACTGGGACCTTTACAAAATGGGGGAATGGTAATTCCTAGAAGATGAGTTGGATATTCATGGACACAAGCAGATTAGCTGCTGTTACAGATAGTGCCAAACAGAAAGCTCTTGTAGTTTTTCACTGCCTGCTACTTCATTTAATCATTTGCAGCAATGAGGAGTGACAGTAAAGGCACATACAGGAAAATCAATGTGATAATGTGTATATATGTATTGCATGGTATCTGCGAATACACTAGAGGTTATCCACCATCTACTGCTACACTTCTGTTTTATGAGAGAAAATGGAAGCAGACTCTGAATAAAAAGAACAGTAGGAATCAATCAATTTCCTGCCAATGTGCAGACATCTCTATTGAGATGCTCTCAATCTTGAGCAAAATTACAATATGTTGTCCAAGATCTGTGTTTGGCAGAGATGGCTGATGAACCCTCAGGTAGTGTGCTGATTTTTTATATAATTTTTTTTTATTTTTAATCTGACATAGGCATTGTTGCTGTGGTCTGTGACCCAGCTCCATCTTTGCTACCCTGAAGGTTTTGAGAGACTGGGCAGTTGCTGGAAACATTGACTGAAAGGTGACTAGAAAGAAGGGGAATTTTATCACCTAATACTGAAATTGCCCTGACACGCCTTGTGTGTAGAATTTTTACTGCAGACTTCCGGGCTGCAAACCTAAATAGCACAGCTCAAACGTTCAGCTCAGAGGGGGAGTTTTGATGACAAACCGTGTGCAAGGTGGGGGAGAAATACAGAACCAAAAGATGATCAGCCAGATAAAAGCAAGAAACTGAGGCCAATGGGAGTACCAAGGGAAAGAAGAAAAGAGTGAAACCAGATTTCTGGATGTAAATCTGGTTGTATTGTAATCTTCATCATCCCAAGCTATAAGGTAACACACTTGGAGCATTTTTTGGGTTAAAAAATGCTCAGATTTTTTTAAAAATTAGATTTTTGAAAGAAGCAGATGCTTAGAAAAGAGAGGCCAAGTGAGGGGTACAGCAGAGGTGTGGGTGGCCCTGGTGTAGTAGGACAGGTCAGGGCAGGTGTCCTGAGATGCAGGACCTCAGGGCTGTGCCGCCTGAATTCCAGCAGCAGAGCAGGGCTCACCTTCAGCCTTTACTTTGATGAAGGCATTGGTAAGGCTTTCACTTTTCCCTGTTTGTCCTGAAACATGGAAAGGATTTCTTCTTTAAAACCTCCACTTTTCCATTGTATTTGGTTGAGCCCACCTAGTGGGGTCTGAGGGACAAAGCATAGCGTAAGATTTGTTTGCCCAGAAAACCTGGCTAGAAGAGGCATTAAATAATATTATAGATGTCCATAGCACAGGTGGCTGAAGTAGAACAATTTGAAGAGAAAAAGATGTTCTTGGGCTTAAACAAGATGGATTCCTGTGGTGAAGAAGCATATTTTCATGTAATTGTGGACTATGTCATAATGCTTATACAGGAATGGAGAGAAAAAAGTTTCTTCAGGCACAGAAGATTCTTCTTCACTCTTATTTCCTAACTTCTAAATGCTTGACTACAGCTACGTAACTTTTTTAACAATTTTTTTTCTAAGTGTGTGAAATACATGTATAGAGTACAGCAACTGTTCAAGTGTGAATTTATTTTTAAATAGAATTGACTCCTTGTATTAGTATAGGTGCTATGGAAGTAGAAACATTTCTATATTATCACCATCTATCTTTTGAAAAAGAGATATATATTTTTACCTTGGCAATTCTGGTAGCAAGGTGGAGGCAGTTTTACAATAATCTGAATATATTTAATGTGTGCAGTTCATTTTTGTACCTAATGAATAACTGTGTGCCCGAGTGGGTGGATAGAAAATAAGAAGCCTTTGGATTAGATAGAGAAGGTGAAACATGTTACGTTTATGCACATAACATAGATATTTCAGTATATTTGATAAAGTCGCCATTAAATACCATTTTTAATGCATGTGATGGCAATCAGTTTCCTTTGAAAACTGTGATTCCAGGGGGAGGGAGGGGAGGGGGAAGAAATGTCTGTACCTTTCCGACATGAATGCAAGTGTTTCATTTAATTAAAGCAGAAATCATGTAATTTTGCAGTCAGATTTCTCCTATGGCCCCTGCGGTGCTGCAGGGAGCGATGGAATAGAAGCTGGCACAGGCTGGAAGGACTCCCAGCAGAGTGGGCACTCCCTGCCAGGGTGCTGCTTGGCTTCTCCTGCACCCACTGGTGTCCTGCACCTTTGCTCTGCAGCTGTCCCTGCAGCCACAAAGGACAGGCTACCAAAGGCTTTGCTCACACACATTTGGTGATTAACAGTGAAATGGTGACTAGGAACGTGGAGGCAAATTAAGAAGCACGTTATCAAGAGAGTGCTGTGGAAATGGTCCAACAGTCTGCACCAGGGAGGCTTCAGGCATAGAACAGAAGGAGACCTGCAGAGATGTCTGGGTTTGCACATGGGAGTCTTCTGCCCCATTCCCGTGCAAAAGGACGGACAGTCCAAAGCACCCGTCAGTCCTGCTGGCTGGGACGTCTCAGCTCGGTACAGGCAGCTGCTGTCCTTGTTGCCCAACTAACCAGCAACTACAACTAAGCAGCTAACCAGCTGGAGTTTGGGGAACAAGATGCTCCCCAGATACTCAAAAGTCATCTTTTCGGAGGACTACAGAGCTTTGTTTCCTCCAAGAAACCCCACTCCTGACCTGGTCTGATGAAATTCTCTGTGTCCTTTAGCTCTTCCTTGGTACAACCAGCAAAAATGGCTCCTTTATCTGTACAGGACATTATGTGTTGGTATAGAAAAAGTAAGCATCTCTTGGGAATCACCTGTGCTGGCTACTGTTCCATTATTTTCTCTAGCCCTTCCTTTGGCAACAAAAGGGGTCCTTCATTCATCAGGAATGTTTTAGGTTGATATAGATTATCTGGAAGAGAAAGAAACATCACATACAACAATCAGGGTGGCATTGATTAAGTTGTGCTTTTTTATTTTTTCACTGTGTGATTTTGATATAAAATATGAAACATGATTCCAGTAAACCACTTCTGGAAGACCCTGTAGCCTCAGAGCTTACTGTCTTTCTGTGTGCTGTGCCTTTTAGAGCAATTTCATCCAGCCTTTGTATCAGCTTCCACTGAATATCTTAGAAATGTTAAAATCATTTAATTGGGCATTATTTGATTGCTGCATATCAATACAGAAAACAGTGCATTCCATCATTCTCATCCTTTGTGCAAAAAAAAAGCAGCATTATTAATGAGAAAGGAAAAAAGGAAGTATGACAATAAATTCAAGAGGCTGTTCATTTAAACAGCTTCTAAATTAAACATTTGCTCTTTGTGAATAAATCTACATCCTGATGCCTGATATCTGGAGCAAATCTTGACACACCTTGGCTATTTTCATGTTTGGGAGATAGATTCAGTTTTAAGGGTAAATCTGCCACCTTCTACACTGAGTTTGGCTCTCAGTACTCTCTTCTAAACACAATTACATCATAAATTCTGCACTCAGTAGTTAATGTTTCAGGAATGAATGAATCCTGGGAAGGAGACACAGCAGAGGGAAAACAGATATGCTATTTCTTGGCTTCCAGGTCCCATGTGAGCTATTAATTACAAAGCAACCTTAATAAAGAATGCCAATATCCACGTATAGCCCCCTTACCCAAATAAACTTTCTTCAGAATACACATACACCATTAAAATTCAGAAATAATTTCAACATATTGAAATATTAATTTGAAATGCATTGCCCTAGGATAGTATAACAGAGGGTGAGGCATGGGAATGGGAGAAGAAGTACCAGGGGGAAAAGTGCATGACAGAGATGGATTGCTCTACTGAAGACTTGCCCATTTTCCTGGTGGTTTGGAAGACACTCTCTCCCACGGCATAGATGCCTTGGCCATTGCAAGGGCTGCTGCCCAAGCTCAGTATAGCCATAATCTATGCAAAACAACTAAATCCCAGCCTCAGAGGGTACCAGCAATTGTTAACCAGAGCTAGATTTAGTGTTTTCAAGTCTTCAGATCATTTCCCTTTTATCTCAAGCCATTGTATGGAAAACATTACTTAAGGTTTAGGGAGGGACTGGTAAACTGGTGTTTGTAGAGGAATGATTCTAAATTTTGAGATGTGCATGTGAGAAGGAGAAAGAAGCTCATTAGATCATCATTGCTTCCCCTGACTGGTAACCAACTACCACCACCTTGAAACCTGGTGGTTAGTTCATTTATGTTTTCAAAGTTGCCTCTGGAAAAAGAAAATAGGGACAGAAATTTGATTTTAAAATGACATATCCCCCAAATCGATGGTATTTAGGGTGCCCGTCACTGAAAATGCAGTGCTTGAAATAAACTGCAAGTGTGATGCATATCAGGGTAAACCTCAGAATTTTCCCAGATATTCTGAAAAGTCTGGAAAAAGAGATGGGTGCCTGGGGCCTTGCTTAGGCATCTGTTTGCCATATGTTTTCACTAAGGAAATGAAATAAAATGTCAGAAAATCTGCAAGAGGTAAAATGTAGGAGGCAACAAACTAAAAATAGCAAGGCTTACATAGAGACTGGACAGCTGGGTCTTCGCGGGCTCAAAATGGAGTACAGCTAATGCAGTTTGTACCAAGTGCTTCTGAAGCAGTGGTGCTGGTCCTCACAGAAGCCAGAGCCGATCCATGGATCTCCCCCAGTCCCTGAACAGGGAGGAAGACTAGACTGATTGCCAGAGTTGGATACAGGATAGATTAGAACAGCAAGTTAAAAAGTTACATGCGTCTGCGGTGCAGGTGTCAGACATGAAGGGAAACTTGTTGTGACAAGGGGTGCAGGTTATCGTGACATCACCCTAGGGGAGAGAAATGTCACTGTGCACTGTTATTGTACTAACTGGTATAGACCACTAGCAGTGAAATAAAGCAAAATGCTGAGGGCTCAGCTAGATGGGAAACCACTGGAAAGACAAAGGAGCACAGGGAAAAATTGCTGAAGAGAACCTTAAAGGAACAAAATAAGAGAAAACTTGGAGCAACAAGTGGGAAACAGCACAGAAACATAAATATGTACAGTGAGGTGCATAACTGTATACAACAGCTATACACAAAGCCCATTAAACCTATTAAAAGCTAATATACCTGTGTCCTTCAGAAAACAAGCAATCCATAATATTTTATTGCTATTGTGGCTATCAATGTTATTCCTCAACTCTACATTTGGAGCTTGTGAAACTGGAATAGCTCTGTCAAAACTAATAGAGACAGCAGCTTGCACTAGCAGGAAAATCAGGTCTTGTCTGTTTGCACGGAATTTTGGCAAGGTGGTGTGTGATGAGATTGCTCTGCTGTTTCCTAAAAATAGAGCAACTGGCTGTGTCAGTGATGCAGTGTCAGCATGGATGTTACTAGGACTGGATGGACCATTTAGCCTTTTTGGTTTTTATTCACAAATCATTCACTAACTGATCTTCATTCCTCAGGATAGATTCATTTTTCAAAGACCTCACCTGAAGATTTAGAAGGAAAAAATTGTCAGTGCTTGTGAGTTGTTAACTGTGACTAGTTGCTGCTTGTGATGCATAATTTGTCACTTCAATTGCATTGCAGTTTTCATGCTCCATGATGGGACACATGAATTATTATGCAAATTTAATCAGTGGATACTGTAGCAATGACAAAATAATTCGCTAATAAATTAATAGGAACCAATTCCTGAGTTACAGCCTTTTAGTTCCTTATAATGTGATGTTTAACATCCCTGGATAAATGATGTAAAGTACAGGCATGTGAATATACTGTTTGAGGACAGTTGTCATTGTCAACCAGAGCAATAGCTGTGAAAAATAAAGTTGTGGAAGATAAAACAAGGAAGGTTTGTTTTACAAGACCTGCATTCCAGGTAATCATATTGATTATTGTTAAATACACCTGAAGTGTTCAATTCTATGTTGTGGGCTTCTAAATAAAACTTCTTATTATGTGTCCAGGTTCAGCATCTGAGTAAGAAATTGTATTTTCTTTTATTATCTCTCTGCTATTTTAAAATATTTGGAATACACTGGCAATTCAGAGGTCTTTGATGTTTTTCCTGTTTTCCATGCTGTGTTTCCCTCTAAGCTGCTTGATTTGTATGTCTGTAATTGCAGCTGACTCTGCATCATATTTTTATTCATTCTAGATGCTAGGTTTTCTGGAGCATCTACAGTGTTTTATTGGGCAGATTTATCCTCCTGCTTCCTTCTGAAATGAGAAGAGAAATAGTGATGAACACATCTGTCTTTTCTGAGCCTGTGTTCAAAATTGTAATACCTGTTTCTAGCAATGGACCAATATTTGGTACAGAATTTTTTTACTCTGTTTCTTGCGTGTTTCTTCTCACTATGTTTCCCATTGATCTTTTCTGATATATCTGTTTTTAGCAGGGTACATTTTTTTAAATTCGCAGATAACTGCTATTATACTTTTTCTGCATTCTCTATATCTCTTATTGCTAGTGCTTGACTACAACTTCTGCATCTTCTATATTTCACAATTTTTTTCCTCCCAGCATGAATTCTTTTCTACTTGCAAATTTGCATCTTTTTTTTCATACTCAGTAGAATGTTCTTGAACATTTTCCAGTTCCTATTAATATTTCCCACATTAAATTGATGTTGCTAGCGTGTTAAAGCAACAGGGTTTCTTAAACTTGGACAATTTGTCCCATACTGTTTCTGAGTGGTATCTCATTCAAAGTGCATGAAGCAGATGAGAGAGGGTTGTGATTACAGGTAGCCAAATAGGCAGGTCTTTACTATCTTAAAGTGTCTGTACTGGCTGCAAAATGCCTGTGAAGGCAATAGTCCACTGGGATGCAGGAAAAACACAGAACTTCACTAGTATAGATATGTAGTTTATAAAGAAACAAATATATGTATGTAGTTTATACATAAATATGTGTATATTGGGGGTAGATGCTCAAAATTGTTTTAGTGATAGGGGCTCACAAAAACAAAAATCTAAACTTTTGTTTAGACCAGTGCTTGATTAGTAAGTACACTGTTAGATTTTCAGTGATCCTAAAGTGATGATCAGCCAGCACAGCCCACTTCTGGTTTGTCCTGGCCACTGTCAGGATGCTGGGCTAGATAGAACTTCCCTTGGAACTATCATAACTCCTTATGTAGTCTTAATCCATAAAATTAAAATCTTCTGCAATTATGGATCATCTGCAGCTTTCTGAGAATATATGGGTTTTGATTTAAACTTTTTTTCCCTCTTCTCTCGTTACTGAATTACTATCTTTTAAATGGTCCAGTCATAAATCACCCATCTAATAGTAATGAAAACAAACCTGTTATATGATTTTATTTTTTTTTACAACCTATTCTGATTGTAATGAATATACAGACAGTTACAGTGACATCCTTTGCTTTATATGTTATGACTTGCAGGTTTCTGTGACTGGTTTGGGCTCCACTGACTTGATGGTGACAGCTCTTCACAATACAGATTTGAATCTCAGATTTGAGATTCAAGTCGGTAGTCCACTTTCAAAGAGTTCCTCTGGTCTAGAAATTTATAGGTTTAAAACCAATGTGGAGCCAATAACTAGACTCCTATTTTAAGGCAGACTGTTAGAAATGCTCTCCATTGCAGCTTCATCTCTCTCTCTCTTCAAGTGCAGAAAACACAGTAATTTTGGGAGGATTTACTTTTTAGGCCATCTTCACATGCCTTCTAGCCCTGCAAAGCTGATGGGTTTTGCAGTCCTGGCTGAGTCTGATTGAAGCTGACATCTGTGGGCTTCTGTGAGGGATGTGGGAAGAACGTACTAAATATGTCAAGTTAGAGTCTCCCCAAGCAATCTGACGATTGCTAGTCCGAAAACACTGCTTTGAAAAAGAATGCTGACTCATGGCATGAGGGAGGGAGGATTTATCTTTTAAGGCAATGGGCTAGTATGGTAGGATCTGGATTAACTTCTTAACTTTCCCAAAGTTGCCACATGACAGAACCAATTTCTAAATGCTGCTGTCCATAAAAGTTCTCTCCATACAGCAACTATAATTTTTTTCCTCTGTCTCTTTTCATTTATTGTAAATGTCTTTGGACCTGGAGGTGTCTGTGGATGTCTCCAATTATGTAAGTGAGGAGAACTTGGCACAATGGGCCCCTTATTTCAACTGGGAATTCTGCAGGCTACTCCTGTGCAAATAATATATGGCAGTAAGATTCCAAAAAGTACCCATGGCTATTCTTAGTTCTATTTGATGCTATGGCTATGCAGCAGATCTAAAAATTCAGCCGAAGTACCCTGACAGCAAATGTGTAAATAAGTGTCTATTAATACCATTGCAGACCTGTAAGGAAAGAGCAGGAATCACAGAACCACAAAATGTCTTGGAATTGGATGAGACCTTTAAAGATCATCCAGTCCCATGTCCCTGTAATGGGCAGGAACACCTTCCACTTGACCAGGTTTCTCAAAGTCACATCCAGCTTGGCCTTGAACATTTCGAGGGTTGGGAAGTGGTTTTTCATCTAAGCCCCCTTTCTACATTGAAAGCCTGCAACCAGGTCTCTGTGGAGCCTTCTCTTCTCCAGGCTGAACAACCCCAGCTCTCTCAGCCTCTTTTCACAGAAGAGGTGCTCCATCCCTTTGATCATTTTCATGGCTCTCCTCCATACCCTCTCCTACAGGTCCATGTCCTTCTTACACCAGGAACCAGACAATAACTGGACAGGAAGACCACAGACAAGACCCCAACCTGGGAAAACCAGGTTAGTTTTAAGCCAGATGAGTTTCTTGCTGTTTCTCCTCCCATTCACATGATCCCTGCCCCAGCCCAAGGAAGGGAAGGCACTACAGAGGAAAGCAGTGAGTGTGGTGTGTTGGTGTCCCTGCTGCTGACAGTTGTTCTGCTCTGTGCAGGTCACATCTGCAATGCTGCAGCCTAAATGATGCAGTAGCCCAGACAGAACCAAGCCTTTCCTTGAGCTGCAAGGGTAATGCAGTATGCAAAAGTAGAGAATGCCAACATCAAATAGTGTTTTCCACCATATTTATTAGATTTTGGGGATTTTCCCTGCCCCTGAAAGCCTGGGGACCTTTTAGTGTTGCATTAACAACTCCATCTCATGGGAAGAGAGGCTGATTTGGAGGCCTGGAGTAAAACAAGCTTTTTTAAAAAAGTCTCATATTTCATAAGAGAATTTGAAGATTTCAGTTAAGTTCATAACATATATTTTTTTATTTATATTTATCTATTTTTATCTGTAATTTTAGTTTCTCAGGTTCAGCCATCCTTGTTAACTTACCTTGAAAAGTCTTTCACTGAACGCTATAGCTTAGGTCCAAAGTGGGTGTAACTGTGCAGCTGAACATGTGATGGATCCTGATTCTCTTTCCAAAAGACTGAAATATGTCAGCTTGCCCAGTGGATGGAAATACTTTCCACTGTGCTTCCCTCAAAAGATCAGTTTAAAACAGAGCGTCGTTGCTTCTGTAAAATTTGAACCCAGAGCCCTCCAGCTTTGGCATTTTATTTTCATGATTTAAATTTGTTCCCCAGCTCCTTAATTTCAAAGGGCCAGCAGTCCACCAGAGTTTCCTTTAGCAATCAGACAAAAAGCAGATGTTCATGCTGAATATTGCACAGCTCTGTACAGCAGGCAGGAAACTTCATGTAATAAAATTATTCAGTGTGGAAATTCTTGACTGTGGCCCAGTTCACAAAGCTTGCAAAAAGCCCTGTCATGAGTTTGGCCATGCCTTTTGAAATTAAGGATAGGGGGAACAAAGTTAAGTTATGAAAATAAGGTCCCAAAGGCTGAAGGGTTCTGGGTTCAAATTTCTCAAAAGCACTAGGACTAGGTTTTAAAACTGATCTTTGCAATGAACTGCAGCAGGAGGCATTGTCAAAAACTGGGCAAGCTGGCACAGTCCAGTCTTTCCTCAAAAAACAGGGAGGCAAACATAAACTTCTCAGGCAACAGGCTTTTTTTCAGTTAAAGGCATTCTTTAGATGTTAATGTCAGCTTTCTCAGTGTCTGTGGAAATACAGAGCTCCTTCCAATGGTTTGCTTTTGACTTGAATGTCCAATCTAATTTTTTTTGGTTTTTTAACACATCATACTGTTTATTTCAATAAGATATCCTTATAAAGTATAGTAACTCTTCCCTCATTTCAACTATAATCTCCTACAAAGATTCAGTGATTTACCATCAAGACCAGCTCTCAATTCCTTCATACTTTATGAGACATTTTTCCAGGATTTAAAGTTTTTTTACCACCCCATCACATAGGGAAAGAAGATGGTGATCAGACTCAGAATTTATTTTTCAAATACCTATTTTCCATTAATAATGTACAAAATCCTTTCTCTCTTAGAAACAAATGGTATGATCTCATCTGTAACAAAGATGGTTCAGGTGGTTCCATTATTTTCTCTTTTTATCTACTAATTTGTAGTGTCTTGGAATATAAATATACTCTAACCAATTTGATTTATCATATTCCTTTCCAAATTTGATTTTCTCTCCTTGGTTTTGTTTGGATGTCTTTTTTATTGGGAAGACAGTTTGACAACCAGCAGGGACTTGTCCTCAAGTTAGCTGCAGAATGGGAATCTTTCACTTTGAATGGTAGACACTTTTCTCTTTCTTACCTTGAGCATGCACAATGAAATAAAACCTCCCCTCTTGCTGGTGATGCCATCACAAATCTACCTTCTTCCTTTGTTAACAAATGAGTACATTTTGCTTTTTGAGAGGCTGAAAAGTTCACTACCCACACAGGGCTTGATAAGACTTTTGAGATAAGACTTTTGGGTGCTAACTCAATTGGATGACCATAATACATGATTAGTCATAGAGCCATAGAATGGTTGGGGTTGGAAGGACCCTAAAGTTCAAAACTCCCTGCAATGGGCAGAGACACCTTCCACTAGAACAAATTGCTCAAAGCCCCATCCAACCGCCCTTGAACTGTTCCAGTGATGGGGCATCCACAGCTTCTCTGGGCAACCTGTTCTAGTGTCACACAAACTTCAGAATAAGGACTTTCTTCCTAATGTCTAATATAAATTTATCCTCTATCAGTTTTAAACCATTGTTCCTTGTCCTATCACTACACTCCCAGATAAGGAGTCCTTCCATCTCTTTTCTCTAGGCCTTCCTAAAGTACTGGAAGACCACAACAAAGTCTCCTGAGGCCTTCTTTCTTCCATGTGAACCCCAGTTCTCTCAGCCACGACTCATGGGGAAGTGTTCCAGCCCCCAGTCATCTTTCTGGGCCTCTTCTGGCTCCTCACTTAAGCAGGGCCATGTCCTTCTTATACTGGGGGCTCTAACCTGAGCACAATATTCCAGGTGGGGTTTCACTAGAGGGGAGTGGAAGATCACCTCTTTTAACCTGCTGGCCATTCTTTTGATGAATCCCAAAGTACCATTGTCTTTCCGGGCTGTGAGCACGCACTGCAGGCTCATATTCAGTTTCTCATCCACCAATCCTGCTGTGTCCTTCTCCACAGGGCTACTCTCAGTTGGTTGATCATCCAGCCTGTATCCATGTTTGGGATTGACCCAGGCTCAAGAGTTTGCACTTGGCCTTGTTAAATTCCAGGAGGCTCATAGGGGCGCAGCTCTCTGTATTATTGCATAACAAATTAAGTGTCCATAAATGCTTTTGATATACTTGAATTAAAATATTTAATATGATTTTTGGGCATTCCCAGAACTCAGGCTTCTGTGAACAGAAGGCTTGTAGTCCGCCTTGAGCAAGATTTAGCATCTACCTGTAAAAGTATCTTGGAAGATACAGCTAAGCCTTCATACCTTTCCTTACTACTTGTGCACATGCTGAAGTAGAAGACAGCTGGTTGTACTGAAACTTGGACTAATTTGAAGTGGAAGAAATAGAGCTTAACACAAATGCAGGTAGGACTGCAGTTGCTTCTAAACTGAGTGTGTGAGAATGTATAAGAAAGGTGGCTGCAAATCAGAGGAGGTATTAACTGAATCCTGAGGTCATGTGGGAAAAAACCTGTACACAGACTGAAGAAGTCAATTGTTGAAGTAAGATATAATGAGAAATGGATAAAAGAGGGAAAATTATATGGGATTGCACTGAAAACATTCCAAGTTGCCAACCCTAATTAGTGTTTGTGAAATCCCTGACTGTTGCCATGGCAATAAATGTGATACTACAAATGCAGCATTCTGACTTCTTCACAGGATCAAGCAAAGTTGGAAAGGAGCAAATCCCTATGTAAACATCAATATCGTCAATTAATTAGGAAACACAGCAAAATAAATAATAAGAACCCATGAAAGGTAAATTAATTTCTGTTTTCTGCCTGCTATATTTGAAAGTTTCCCCAGTATCAAGCATTTCTGTAATTTGCTTTCATTCTACACTAATGTTTTATCACAGACTACTGTGGAAGTTGTCATGAAGAGAGTTTTTAAATATGTTATTTAGCAAGTTAAAGACTTTGGCTTATTTGAGTGATTCCAGCTTCTTTTAACCATTTCTTTCTTTAAATGTCGCTTAGCAAGTTCATTTATTTATTTGTTTCTTTGAGATAAAATTCCACCTAAATAAGCCCCTGAGTTCTCAGTTCCTTTTAGGAAAACCGATTAACAATCTAAAATGGAGCTGATAATCCTGAGTGCCAGCAAGTGGCATATACAGGACCACTGGGGGATCAGGTCCAGCCAACATGGGTTTATGAAAGGCATGTCCTGCTTGACCAACCTGATCTTCTGTGACAAGGTGACTCACTTAGTGGATTAAAGAAATGTTGTCCAGCTAAACTTCAGTTAAGCCTTTGACACCATTTCCCACAACATTCTTCTGGAGAAACTGGCTCCCCATGTCTTGGATGGGTGTATTCTTTGCTGGATAAAAAGCTGTCTGTACAGCCAGGCTCAGAGAGTAGTGGTGAATAACATCCATCTGATGTCTGGTCACAAGTGGTGCTCCCTAGGGCTTGCTCTTGGGGCCAGTTCTGTTTAATAAGTTTATCAATGATCTGGATGAAGAGATCAAGTGCACCCTCTGTGAGTTTGCAGACTCTCACCAAGTTGGGTGAGAATATCAATCTACTGGGTGGGAATATTGATCTATGGAAAGGCTCTGCAGAGGACTCTGGACAGGCTGGATTGATGGGCTGAGGCAACTGTCTGAGCTTCAACAAGTGCCAGGTCCTGCCCTTGGGTCACAACAACCCCAGGCAGCGCTGCAGGCTGGGGGCAGAGTGGCTGGAAAGCTGCTGGTGGAAAAGGACCTGGGAGTGCTGAGTGACAGTGGCTGAACATGAGCCATCATGTGGCCCAGGTGGCCAAGGAGGCCAATGGCTTCCTGGCCTGTGTCAGGAATATGAGACCAGCAGGACCAGAGAGGGGATCATCCCTGCGTACTTGGAACTTGGTAAGGCGGCACCTCAAATCCCAAGTTCACTTTTGGATTCCTCAGAACAAGGATGACATTGAGCATTGAGGTGCTGGAGTGAGCCCAGAGGGGGGCAATGGAGCTGGTGAAGGGTCCAAATGGGAAGTACTTCAAGCAGGGGCTGAGGTAGCTGGGATTGTTTGGGGAGAAAAGGAGGCTCAGGGGTTGTGGCAGCAGCTCTCTGGCCACAGAGAGCAACAGACGACTTTCCCAGGCATTTTTCCTGGGTAAGGCCATCAGAAGATCAGAGAAAATAATGATAAACAATTCTTATCTCCACTTGCTGCACCTGTGGTTGTGCACATGTGGAATGTGTAATGGAAATTTGTTTACCAAAGGGTGATTTCTTAATTGGACACTGGATGGTGTTTTGATTCATTGACCAATTAGGTCAATGCTGTATCAGACTGTCTGCAAGGGGATGAGTTTTTTACGAAATATAGTATAGTATGATATAGTATAATAAAGTGATTGATCAGCCTTCTGCAATCACGGAGGCAATGCTAATTATTACCCAGCTGGGGGCCTGTGACAACAAGGGGTGACCTCATTGCTCTCTATAGCTGCCTGAAAGGAGGGTGTAGCCAGGTCTGAATCAGTCTCCCAGATAACAAGTGACAGGACAAGAGGAAAAGGCCTCAGGTTGTGACAGGGAAGGTATAGATTGGATATTAGGAAAAATTTATTCACTGAAAGGATTGTCAAGCACTCAAATGGGCTGTCCATAGGAGTGATAGTGTCACTGCCTCTGGGGTATTTAAAAGGCAGATGTGGCACTTGGGGACATGCCTTTTTCATGGATTTGGCAGTGCTAGGTTAACTGTTGGACTCAATCTTAGAGTCTTTTACAACCTAAATGTTTCAATGATTCAATGAAAATATTAAACAATGCGGAAAAAGTGGTGGTTTTTTGTGCATGGTCTTATCTTTGGCATGACTTCAGAACCTTGTACTACTTGAGTAATTTCATTATACACACATTAGGATCTTGCCATATACAGAACATCATTTATATCTGTGCTGTGGTTTAACCCCAGCAGGCAACTCAGCCCCAAACAGCCACTTGCTCACTCCCCACTGGTGGGCTTGGAGACAGAATCAGAAGAGTCAAAGGGAGAAAAGTCTTGGGTTTCTCCCAATAATAAAGACAGGTTAATAGAGAAAGCAAAAGCTGCATATGCAAGCAAAGAAAAACAAGGAATTAATTCGTCCCTTCCCATGGGCATTCAGGTGTTCAGCCATCCCCAGAACAGCAGGCCTCTATCATGCTTGGGACTTGGGAAGGCAAATGCCACCATTCTGAATGTCCCCACTTGCCTTCTTCTTTCCCCAGGTTTTATTGTTGAGCATGATGTGTATGGTATGGAAAATCCCTTGGGTCAGTTGGAGACTGTCTCGGCTGTGTCCCCTCCCAGTTTCTTGTGTACCCCCAGCTTTTATCGCTGCCAGGGTGGGGAGCAAAAAGAGCCTTGGCTCTGCATAAACTCTGCTCAGCAGTAACAAAAATATCTCTTTGTTACCAACACTGCTTCCAGCACAAATCCAAAGCACAGGCCCACATCGGCTACTGTGACAAAAATTAACTCTATCCCAACCAAAACCAGCATAAGGTGGAATCCCACACTTCTTTATAAAGAAAATTCTTGGTTTTGTGGGGTAAGGTCAGAATCTTTATCTCATTTGACTTTCACAGCCATATAACAATTTCAAGTATTTAAACTCCTTCTGTGATCAAACGCAGCCACAACATTCCATATTATGAATATAGGCATAAAGGTGACTAAAGCTAAAAAAGAAAACAGAATAAAACTTGCTATAAGTGTTTCCATTTAGTAAACAAGTTTCTTTTACTTTTATTTGACAAATCACTGCATTGGTAATACTCACAAATGAAGGTCTGGAATACAATTCTCAAATATGTCCTCTGCTGCTAAGAATTTGATTGACTGGCACCCCATTTATTCAATTACTACATCAATGTTTTGGCATTTTTAAAAGTTAATCCTTTTTGTCCATTAGTAATTATTGTTTGATCCATATCTTGCAATATTCCTAATGGTTGGCTTCATTAATTTAATAAAGGACAGATAAGTATTTCTTTTCTAAATACTATCTAGTTTGGTTGAGAAAACATGTGATTGGATTGACCATGATTTTGACTAGTCTCATGGATGACTTCATAAGCAGGGTAAGAAAGGTCAGTTTGAATACCTGGGTTATTTTGAATTTGTCATGTTTTTATAATTTGATACAGTGGCAATATAATGGAAAGAAAAGGAAAAGGAAGGAAGAGCATTCACTGGACACTAGCTCAGCAAACAGAAGGTTTTATTCCCAACTCTATGACCGAGATGCTGTATGTCCTTGTGTTGGTATTCTCCTATTTTATTTTTATGTTTGGACTGGAGCTTCTTCTGGGTGGGAACTGGAGGTGCTAATTAGAGTATGTAGCAAAATGGGGTCCTGATCTCTGTTGTGGCCTCTAGGTGTTGCTATAATACAAATAATTAATCAAAAGACATGTTTCAGTGTCCTCAGAGGGTGTTGCCAATTTTTCCCAGAACCACACTTAATTTTAAACAATTAAACCCCTCTCTCTCCCTCCTCTCTACAGCATAACTGAAATTTTAGCTTTGTGTATTGGGCAAATGAACCTGAATGTGAAAAGTAAAAATAGGAAAGCTGTAGAAAGAGATTTGACTCACCTCTAGTTAAAGTTCCTCAATTTTGGCTGCCTTTGAGATAGTCTCTTGTCCAAGGGTGGTTGCTACTAGAGGAACCTGCTATTATATTCCTGACTCAGCCCAAGCTTCCATTGACAAAATCAACCTTTCGGCATCACATCCCTTAGCAAGGCCTCTGCAGCTGATGTGTTTTAGGGGTATAAGCACACAAGGCACACATAAAGACACAAGTGCAGGTTAGATCAGGGTATAGGCCTGTTTTCATGTCTAAGGACATGAGGCCCTAAAATAATTACAAACTGAAATACTTGTAAGTTTAGTAAGGATAAACGTTGCCTTGTAGGGTGAAAGTTCAGACCCTGGTGTGGCTTGATCTCAAGATCTGCATATTTTGCTCAAGAGGGAGTTAATATGCAAAACTCATTGTCATTATCATTAACAATCTTAAAATTCATAGTTAAAATTGTAAAAATACAGCATAGAAAAAAAAAACCAACAAAAAAACCAGAAAATAATTTGGAAGAGTTAGCACAACCTTTTGTTTTGTCACATTTCCAGGGCAGGGGCTGCCAATCCCGCAGCCCAGCACAGCACATCATTTGATGTAGCCTCCAGCCGAGCAGCTCCTGCGGAACAGCGCTCGCGGAGGTGAGCCGGAGCCATCCGTACTCACGGCAATGCCCGGGATAGCGGCAGATGCCTCTCAAAACTGTGTTTGTTGGAAATGCATTTGTAGCCAAACAGTTTTGTCTGGCAGGGGATAAGCCATCCCTCCTGCAAGGCAACGGCACGGTAAGGAAAGGAGCTGGATGGGCATTGGAAGAAAATGATGCAGGTGCCTGCTGGAGCGATGCCTTAGCAGGATTTACTGATGCACAGGGGCTGAATACGGGATGGGAGCTTTGTCCTCTTCCTGGCCAGACATTGGTGCCACGAGCCCTGTAGCTATCCACTCCCTTCTCTGCAGTCTCATCAGCTCTGGATTATCAACTACATTCCCTTTTTGTCATGGAGGAGAAATTCAGTGAGGAGTGAACAGTCTCTCTGCTCTGGTCTATATGTGGTTCAACCTCTGGGACAACCATGGTCCAGCTCTCAATATCTAATTGAGATTGCATAACCAGATACTGCAGGCATGTATTTATATAAAAGCTATTTTAATCAAAAGACTAGCCATTAAATTGCCAGTGTTCTTAAGCATGCTTCACCAATTTTTCCACTTTTAAGACTCAAGTAGACAATTTTTTTAATGTTTTATAAATGATAAAAAATTCACATCAGATTTTAACAGAATTAAGCATACTTATTCAACACACATGGGGCCTCTGAAAAAAATGTTATTCAATTTAATAATTTTAATTTACATTGTATATGTACATGAGCATTTCTTTCAACCCACAGGTTAACACCACAAAAAAAAAAAAAAAAAAGAAAAAAAAAAGAAAGAAAGTACTGTGGTTAGCTGAGTGAAGAAACTCTTGAGACACTGTTGTCTGAAATAAAAGCAAGGCACTCTCCCTTAACACCTGATATATTCCTGAATTCTGCCTAGACAAAGGCATGTTCACACTGAGAGAGCTCTAAGAATAGTAGTAGATTTATTCTGCATTAACTCTTTCTTTTGCCACTGTGACAGGTCACTGGTTGTACTCTAGGATGAATCAGTGTATTGAAGTTGACATGAAGGACAATTCCACAGATGATGGGATTTGGGAGAGTATCACAGCTAAGACTATCTATGGAAGACTGGAGGACACAGACTACGTGAAATCTCACACGGGGCTCTCAACCTGCTTCCTCCCACTCACATTCCACTTAATAAATAAACCTTGCTCAACAAAAAAGCAATTTTACTGTACTATGCTGATTTGCTTCAAAATCCTTGATAAGGGCACGTTCGCAAAAAGCTCCTGCAAGCCCTTGTCTGGCTGGTGCTCAGCACCTGGCAGGATTTGTCCTTAGATAAAAGTAATTTCTCAAGGGACCTTGTGTCTTACACAAGGAGACAAAAGCAAACATTCTTTTTTTGGATTTTATGTCTGTATGTTTTTGTATGCGCACATGTGTGTGAGTGTATATATATATATATGTATATATATATATTTAGTATATACAAAAGCAAATTCAGTCAAAATATATTTGTCTTGCTGGTCAGGCTTGTTACAGCAACCTACAAGAAACATTAGCTTCTCTGATATTTAATTATGCTATTATGTTTGCACATAAGCTTAAAAGTCAATACAAAAAGCAATACTTCTCCAAATATTATCTGCAGGTAAACCAGAAATATTAACTATAGTGATTAGAAGTCTGTTTCCCTATTGACACTACTATAAATCTTGATATAAGAATAATTTTTTCATAAAAGCACATCCAAACATAGTAAGTGATAAAATACCAGATTACTTTTTGAAAACCATACAGTGACTCGATATCTGGGTTATCCTTTGCAGCAATTAGGCAATTCATTTGGCATCTGTTTGATTGTATAATTTAATTTCCATATAAACAGCATAGTTTAAAAAAAGACAAAAGCTAGAATGTTTAAAGCTAACAAAAGATACAGTGACATCAGGTTGACATTCAAAAATTTCTTTAGCAAAATGACCAACAAAATTTTGACTTAATACAGTGCATATAAAGTTTTTTAGAACTGAACTTTTTAAATATTATTTGAATTTAGCAAAACATGAGCAAGATTTTAATATCAAAGTGCTAAACAGTACTGCCTTAGAAGTCACTGCAAATAAACTGTAAAATAACTCTGCTTGTGATTTGACAGATATTTTATATACAAATGGTTAATAAAAAGACACGCGCACACACACACGCACACAAATATAGGTATATACATATATATACATACACATTATATATATGTATATAGTTTTCCAACTGGTGTATCTGAGTCAGTGTGAACACCCCATTTAGTTATCATGTGTAACAGGGTTCCCATGAGCTGGCAGTCATTGCAATAAATACAGGCAAAGCCATTACAATATACCATGCATACAAACATTTATACAAATAAAGACACTATGCAACAAATTATCTCATATTAATATGGCATCAACAGTATAAACATACAAAAAGGAGTACGAACACGGAATGTTTAAACGCAGCCCACTATATCCTTCCTAGCACTTACATTCATACTATTTTACAAGACTTGCTTGTTCTTGAAAACCATCTTCTGTCTGTTTACTAACGAGTTGCTTGTGTTAGAAGTCTAGAACTGAACTATCCCTGATACTGACCCTGTATGCTCCAATCACTACTTACTCGGGTTTCCTTAGCTAAGGAACAACTGAGCCACAATTGCTCCCGTGTCTTCCACATACATTTGTCAATAAGTCACGCTACATGGAATCAAGTTTGGAAAACTCTGTCAGGTAAGTTAGTGCATGTAATTTTCTCCCTTGATTTCTTCTGTTTGTTTTCCTAATAAAATAAATTAGTTAATAAACGAGACTTAGTAAGACAGCACTTTAAAAAATTGCACTTGAACATGGGAGCTAACAGCCATTGTCATTTTGCTATATTTGATTTGTATGAAATGTTTAATTGAATGTACTTTGCTAAAAAAGTGAAATTTTGATTAGATTGTGCTGATGTATGTGCCCTTGATGCAGGAAGTATGCTAAAGGTATCCTCACAAAACACATACTACCCTGGCAAACAACAATTTGCTGTTCTTTCAAACACAGCTTCTACAATTTTACTCCTCATAGACCATGAGGTGTTAAACAACAGATTTAAAACAGTCATGTTAACCTTTTACTGCTGCTGGGATAGCATTGTCCAAAAGTGCCATATTAGCCATTTAAAAAACCCAAATCACACAAAAGAAAACAAAGAACACAACCCCAAACCAGTAAGCCAGTAAGTTTCAGGCCTCAGGTTGTAAGGACAAAGCGCCAGAAAAGACCTCATGTTAGACTCGGAGCGGCTTTTCTGTTAAGTGAGGGCAGAAATGTTAGCTGTAAGTCACGATCCGTTTGCCTGCTCTGGCGGGCGTTTGCCTCTCGGGAGGGTGGTTTGACTCAGAAGGGTAAGGTGTCCAGAAACAGCCTGTCGACAATGGAAGGGGCTGGCACCAAATCTTCCAGTTTCAGGTAAAAGATACGCTGCAGTCCCAGTGTGCAGAGAGAACGCAAGTCAGCCAGAACACCCAGTACCTTCGGCTCTGCAGACTCGAGCGGTTGTCCTTTGTTTTGGCAACTGAAAGTTAAGTGATCTTTCAAACTGCTTGTGATCTTGTTGCATAGCTCTTCCACTTTCTTTGGTTCTTTTAATCCATGTCGTTCTGCAAAGCCAGAGGAAAGAAACCACATCAGCATCCCTATCACAAATGCATTTTCTTAGGTGTAACCCAGGTGCATACTCTGGAACTCAGAGCAAAAAGTGCTCTGAGAGTGTAGATTTCTCAGAACAGCTGGGGTTACATGGAGCCAGTTAACCTTCTTGCCACACAAAATAAGAGAGGGCAAGTGCCCTTTTCTCTTTATCTACTAAAACAGGTGACAGAGATGCTCAGTTATGATTGAAATTCTTGTACAAGGACTCCAAGCATCCTGCGTATCTGACATAATTTTCATGATATGAGGCAGAATTAATTGGGTGATTTTGCAGCAAAACCATCACAGGAGGAGTTTTGGAGATTTCCGTGCTTCCCCACCAGTCGTGAATGCTCAATAACTATGGCAACCATTATTTATTCAGTGAATTCAAGTGGCGATCAATATCCTTAGCTAGCTCCATCAGCGCCCAGCCTAGAATTCCACCAGGAATTTGCAGACACTCTTACAAGAAACTAAAGGCACCTTACTACCCTTTGTTATTTTGATCAGCTGCTGCTTTTTAGTTTATTCATCTTTAAAAGCTCTAGGATAAAAGAAGCCTGGAAGTTAACTATTTTGCTTTGAGTGAGCAATGCCTGAACAGCTGCTATATTATCCATCACAAAAACCTCAGCACTCCTAAAAGGAAGGAGAGCTGGGGTTTGTTCCCCTTCAAATATCTTTTTAAAATACAACAATGATGTTAAATGCATTCAGAGTTCTTTAAGCATAAGTAGAATTAATCAGATTTGTGATTCATTAAAAGCAGAGTTTTTACAGGGGAAAGAATTCTATGTTGTTTGCTATCAAGGCTTAGTGGATGAACTAAAGTAACAGAACAAAAAAAAATTCAGGAAAAAATCTCAAATTTGTGGTGTATTCATTTGTCTCTGAATTTGAAACACACAGGTAAGTAAGAAATGGCTTCACAGCAAAGTCATAATAATTTACATGTGAAATAGAATGGTGCCAGATACAGTAATCAAAGAAAATGCAGGTTATATTAAGCCAATTAGATATATAAAACAATGACAGCAGTGGATAAGGAGAAATTGTGGCAGTTCTTGTGTTTGATGGTTTTGAAGTCATCTCCTTCCCTGGGCCTCTCTCCCATCCCTGGCAGCCAGCAGCCACATTGTCCCCAAGTCTTGTTCCTCCATGCCAGGAGGAGCAAGCAATAGACATGTCCTCTGTCTGTCCCCTAATGAACAGTGAAAAGAGTACAGTTCTCTCTACTTCCAGAAGCAGAGGTATTGCCTGCATCAGGCACAGTGGTGCCTTGCCCAGGCCTGTGTATATAAACTCCTCGCTCACCACCTCTCTTGGCTTAGATACTCTGTACAAACCAATAAAACAGACAGGATTCAATGAGGGCAGTCAGAAATGCAAAGGTCTGGTTTTCCACTGATATTCACCCATTTTACACATTTTTTTTCCAACTGTATTTACTTAGGGAGAGTTAGCTCCTGAATAATACTGGTTTGAGATCAGAATCAGAGATGTGCAGACATGGACATCTCTGTCCAGAAGTGACTGTGCACTATCATTTAGGTACGGCCAATCTGCCCTGTTGTTTCAAAGCAACACTTATCCAGTCAGTGACATCTGCTTCAGACATCGTTTTCACCTTGCAGGAATTAAAAACCCTAGGTATTCTAAGTGCCTTGTTTACATTAAAACATGAGAAGTCAATTAATATTTAAAGCCTTTCCAGTAAATGGTGTATAGAGTAATTATGTAAGCCTTAACTATACAGGTCACTGAGAGTAAATACTTAGGCAGATTCTGCCATTAAAAATCTTGGCAGATAAATATTTTATACAGGTTGGAAGAGCTGTAGGGCTTTTTTTTTTTTTTTTTACCACTAGCCTACTGAGAGAATCTGCAGGACATTAAATTAATCTTGCAATCTTTGAAGAGTTCCCATCTTTTAATCTGCTCTGTTTCCTAGTTGTGTAAGTGAAGATATTTTTATAGATGTAGGGAGCTGCAATACTAGAATGGATGCAAAACCTCACTACAAATTACCAGAGCACATTTTCAAACCACTGCCTCAGTAGGTGGGTACCTTGCTGCAGAGTATGAAAAATTATCTCTGGCTCTGGAGCATGCAGCAACTTTGTTAGCATTTCCAGCCAGAACTAAACAGCTTGTCTCCCACTGACAAGTTCAGAAGGTTTCATGAAAAAATCATGTCTTTCGTGAATAGCCATGAAATGTAGGAGGCAAAACACTATGTGTGCAAAGATTATCGTATTAGTAGCCTTACTTTACATAACAAAATCGTGGAAATTCAGAATTAAGAGATACTCTGTCCTTAAAATCTGGTGCTACAATATCAAAGCAGTCCCTGATAAACCAAATTGCCCTCCCCTGAGTGAATTGCCATACAATGGCCTTCACTACTTGCACATCTCCATAAGGGTTAATCCCTCACACCTGGAGCTGCCTCTAGGGGTTTCAGTCTTAAACTCCTAAGGCATTCATAGAAAGTCAAAGCCATCTGTGTGGAAGCCCTTGTGCTAGGGAAGGACACTGTGTGCACTGGCACTGCCACTGCACTCTCCAGTGGTAGAACACAACTACTTTCTGAAGAGCACACTCATCTAAGAATAGGCCCCTCTCCTTGGTAGACTTGAGGCATCTAGGGCCTAATTTGCTCAAAGATTTAGATTGAACAGGGTTCAAATAACAGGAAACACATTTTCTTGCCTTTTTCAAATGCCCAGTTCTGTGTGTACAAAGAAAGACCCACAGTCTTTCTTATACAACCTAGAGGGAGCAGCACCAGGCCCCTGTGGTAAGGGTGTGCAGTGGCACTGACACCAAGGGCGTCTAATCATGCACTGTCTTCCACAGGATGTTCTTATCCACATGGGAATGATAAGGCCAAGATTTATCCCAAGAAGTACAGCTGGTCAAAACAGATAGGTTTTCTTTAACTGATTGGGGAGATGTGTAAATATTATCGTAGTCAGACTTTCTTATAATGACAAAGGCACGTGTTAAGTGAATACAGGATTTCTCAGCCTGTAACAAACCAAGACTGTGTTTTAGGATATCATTGATTTTTGCAAGAAAAATGGTGATTTATGGCAAAGATGGTGTCAAAATGACTCATCAAAAGTCTTACCTCTAAAGCTCTGCAAACAGCTTATCCTGGGAAACTGAACACAGCAAGTTTTTTACACCTTTTTCCTTTTCCCGGGAAGCTGAATGTGGTTTTGTGCTATCATTACACTGATCAGCAAAAACTCAACAGGAAGAAAGCAAAGACCCTAACCTCTGACCTGAGGTAGATCATGCCAGGGTCAGGCAGACTGAGCACTATTTTTACAAATGCTTCACTTTACACTGTCTGAGCAAATGCCTCTCAAAGAGTGTGAGTACCTCAAAGACCCTGGGCTCTGCAGTCTGTGTCACGGGGTATCACTTTTAGTCTCAATTAATTCTGAGGTGTCCAGAAATGCAACGGATAAACACTGCAGACTTAAAATAGGCCTCTTGATTTTCTTGGTTTCAATGTAGTTATGTGATTTTCTCTTCCCCCTTCACATTTCTCTTCCCCTTCTATAACTCAAATAAGCACAAGGCTCAGTTGCCTACAGCTTTCTCATGCACACACTGTTACACAGGAACATTGCAACTTGGCAGATCCAAGAGTCTCCTTTCCTGTTGCAGTCTGGCCCATATTTAACCTGCCTAACTCTCAGACACTCCACAAAGGTCCCCAACCTTGGTGCACAGACCTCTCAAACTCCTCCTCACATCAGTGTAAAGATGGGCATTTTTAGAAGATTATTACAATTTTAGGTGCATGAATCATTTTCTGGAGGTGCCCTGTATTCTTCATCAGCTGTGCAAGGTACCTGAAGTCAGGTGAGATGAATGGCCACAGAGAACACCATAGTTTGCTCCCTCTTTTAAGAAAACCACAATATAAAACAGAGACTGCTGGTTGCTGTAGAAGTAAAGAGTTCTTGCCTCAACAAAGAGGTGGGAGTGAAAAAGGAGGAGTACTTTACTTTGACGCTGACAGTATTTCCCTCAGCTAAGTGGCAGGGGGAAGGCAGACAATGCAATCTGGAGGGTTTTTTTTTTTTTTTTTTTTATAACTAGCTCTCCTACACTCCTCCAGTCTGCCACCTGCTTGTATGTAGACCCAGCACATGAAGCACCCACTCCAGAGGATATCCTGGCAAGAGGACTGAAGGATATCTGCTGCTGAGGAGTAGGTAAGTCTCGATTCCATTGGGAGGTTGGACAACGTCATGTTCAGAAGGAACTGCAGCAGTCATACCCTTTTTAGCCACACTGGTCTCATCACTGTTTCTCGGTATGGCTGATGGTGCTAAAAATTGTGTTTGTAAACTGGAACAGAAAGCCCAACAGCAGGAAGACAAACACAAACTCCTAATTAATTGAAACCTCACAATATTCTTCAGTGGGCTGGTGCCAGTCTAACAAAGCATTAGGAGTGTGAATAAGCCCACTATATACAGTGGTTCTGGGCTGGTCTGTAACACACTTAAAATAAAACATATGCTGAAAGAGCTTGGCTGAATGAGGGCTAGCATGCTCTGTACTCAGCAGCATCCCACTGAGAGTGTCAAGTGGGCAAAATAACAATGGTTTGATGTGGATAGAGAAAGGAAAGGGCAGAGAGGAAAACATAATCAACAAGGAGAATGAGAGAGAGAAAACACTAGCAGTTCTAGAGCAGGCAAAAATTTGAGGCTGAATTAGAATGTGCCCTTCAGATGATCTGTACTGGACTTTCCGTCTTTCTATTTTCACACTGACTGAAAAAAACTAACAAAAAGTCATTTGGGAAGTTTAAGAAGCATTTTCAAGCATAGCCTGAGTTAGTATCTAGTCTACTCTGCAAAGCTTTGTCTTCAACACTGCCCAGTCGATCATGGAGTGACTGTGCAGGAACACTTGTGATCCATGAACACACTAAACTCATAGAAATCATCTGTATGGAATTAACAACAGAACTTGACCCAAGACCAGCATTTCCTTTCCATGTTGGTGCTCTTCTTTAGCTCATGAGATGCTACATACCAACAGAATAAGTGATCCAAAGGAAAAGAACATGATAGACCTAATTTTTTTACTTTCATAGGCGTGTGAGGTGAGTGTCATGTGTGTTTCCCACCTACTTTCTTCTGGGTGATGCTTAGAGCAACACTCATATGCTGTGGAGGAAGTTGTGTCCAGCCTTTCTAAACCAACTAAAGGAAGTAAAAAAAGAGAAGAGAGACAGAGAGAGGAAGATCCTAAAGGAACACCTTACAGTAAAAAGATGTGTTTTGGCATGACAGAGTTCTAAGTTAACTGTTTGCAAGCCTCCACAGTACACAAGATGCAACTTCTTTTATTCTGGATGCTCTTTTAAACTGATGTCTTATCTGAGAGGACCTGAAAACTCATCAGCAATCTGACATAATGCTTTTCCTTCTAGGCAACATACCAAAGATTTCCAGGACACATAAAAGAGATAGAAAAAGCAAAAATATAGGGACTTTCTAATGGAATATATAATGCAAAATACTGTACATACCTTTAGTTTTACCCAAAGCAAACAATGTATAGAACTACACTGAAAAGAACAAATGACCCTACATGCTCTTAACCAGGCATCCTATGCTGTCATCTGCAGCTGTGTTTGGGATAGGACATGCAGCTTTGCAGCTCCAAACAAGTCATCAGGGTTAATTGAAGGTTGCTGGAACTACTGGAGCTGTTACTGGGGAGACAATTTGACTTCCCAAAATGAAGGAATAGTCTTCAGTATATCTTAGGACACTGGGACCAGTGAAATGTCTTTTAGTCTCCAACACTGACTTTTACATTTATTCCCTCTTCCTTCACTGGGAGACAGACATTAGTTCTCCCTGTTACTCTTGAAGAATACAGACAGAATATGTGCAAGAATATGTGACTCCTCTTACTCTTCTCCCTCAAAACTGCCAAAGATTGGTAGTATATAAGAAGGTTTGGTTTCTAAGAGCACATATTTGTTTGGGCTAAGGACAGCACTCGTGAAGTCAAGAAGGATTACCAGCTCATTATTCTCAGAAGAAATTTTTCTTTATCTGGAAAGACAATTCTTGAATTTAATGCTACCTAAGATGCTGTACAGTATTAAAACAGGCTATGACTACTACATATCACAGGGCTGTTGTCTTGCATTTTTTTTTTTTTTTTGGTTAAGCCATCAAGTCATAAGCAATTTGTGTGATAATCAAGAAAATTTTGCTCAAGGCAGCATTCTGGTTTTGCATTGTTGTTACTAAAGGCAAACAATTAGATTTACAAAAGAAAGCTTTCCCACTTCTTATTTTGAAGCCTAGTGACACGAATATCTACCTGGGACATGGGAGAACCATGGTCAGATTCCCTTCCTGCTGGCATCAGACCAGAGATAGGGCCTTAGGTGTCCCTCTGACCACCAGCTTGTCCACAAATCATCAGACACAACACCCCTTCTGTGGCCCCATGAAATGTATGAAGTTCTCTTAAGACAAAAGACAGTGGTACTCAATACTTGGATATCCTATGTTCCTGGGAAAGGTTGTTATTCCTTGATCTGACTGACAGAAAAGGCTTGAAGCAGAGTTTGCCAACTACCCATTGCTTCCAACAGTCCATTACAGGAGAAAAGGGTGCCTTCCCTGGAGATAAAGAATGGCAATTAAACCACCCAACTAAATCTAAGCCAAGCCTCAAAACAATGCTTAAAAATGTTCAACAGTTCAGACTTCTTCAGGTTTCATCTTTGCAAATTTTCTCTTTGTTATTTTTTCTCTTTTGGTGTGACTAGCTGAAAACCATCACATGGCTTGTCATATTCAAACTGCAGGGAGGAGACAAGAAGCCATTTCTTGTGGGATGCCACATCAGAGCCAAATCTCAAGGTTTTCCCGAATAAAAAATTTCAATACACTAGCTAGAATCACCTGATTTCCCCTTACATGTTTTATTTTTAATATTGTTCATCATTATACAATGCTATCTGTTTTCAGGTGACCAAATTTCTGGCTGAGTCCCTGAGTTAGCTAACTGCCCTTGGATATCTGAAACCTGTGAATATAAGTCACTAGAGCTTTGGTCTAATTTAGATCACATGAAAATACA
This sequence comes from Molothrus aeneus, assembly GCF_037042795.1. Classification (NCBI taxonomy): domain Eukaryota; kingdom Metazoa; phylum Chordata; class Aves; order Passeriformes; family Icteridae; genus Molothrus; species Molothrus aeneus. The sequence goes on from NC_089646.1 coordinate 92,382,425, forward strand.
TGCTGTCCTTAGAACAAATCAGCAGAGATATACCAGCCTCACGAAATAAAAGAATAAGCAGAAAACAACATTCATTTTAAACACCACCTCACACAGGAGAGAAAATCAAGAGAAACTTGACAAACAGAGAAAATCTTAAAGCTTCTATATATAGAAATTGTCTCCTTTTAAAGGCAACAATTGCTTCCATTTGTTTGGAAACTTTGGGAAGACCAGCACAATATAGCAAACTCCTGGAAGTGTTGTGATCAAGGAAAGAAAGAAATGTGGGACGTAGCCAATTAAACCCTGTTTCTAATTATCCTAGGCTGAACTGAGCCAGCCACTGGACAACTCTGACTCCTTATGTAAGGCCAAGCAAGCAGTGCTGAACTGAAGAAATTACCATGTTAAAACAGAATGTGGGTTTGTAAGGGCAGTGAGTTTTCCTCCTATACGTTTGCTTTTGCTACATTCACGTAGCTTGCTGGGAATCCTGTACATCAACCTACATACTCTTGGTCTCCAGGAGGATAATCAACAACACACTACCTATGGCTCCCTAAAAAAGACATATCTCATATATAGTTAATAATCTAAATCACTCATAATATGTGCTATATATATGAGCATATATGCCTGTATGTAAATATATAGAGGGATAGCACCTGTCCTTGATTTAGTTATCTAAATGCATATACATACATAAATACATTATGTATGTATATGAATATGCACACACATACACATACATGTAGGTGTTTATAGTACATATATGTTAGTAGGTGTGAACATCTGCCAGTGGATGTATATACACAGCAGAAAAAAAAAAAGTTGGGAATGTTCTTTCTGACTTAGACATACCACTCATTTTGGGAATTCTTTTATACAGAGTATAGCAGCTCCAATGAGTTATTCTGGTCTTAAATGTTTTATCAAAGAAACTGGAATCTGGATCTTAAAGTACCCTTTCCAACTGCAGAAGAAATTAACAAAAATTAATAAAAAACCTGAAAATGCTTAAGAGACAAAGAGATACAGACATACACTAACCCTTCAGCAAAATGCAGGAAGACAGCATACTGTGCAAACTCTGAACCCAAAATCTTGGCCCCACAAATGGCAGCAGGAAGTGGCCAATTTTATTTTTTATATCTGTCATTGAGTGTTTTATCTCAGGGTTGCCCTGACATCATTCTCATCCCAGGTAAAATGAAGACTACAGCTGGTGTTGTTGAGGCCACTGCCTGCAAAGTACTGGATGCCTGAAACGCAGAAGGAAATCAGTATCTATCCAAGTGGAGCTTATAAGCATCCCTAGGAAGATCCAGCTCAGGGTACACTGAAGCCGTGTCTCACACTGATGACACAGTCGCACTGTTAAACTAACAGTTTTTCTGATATGAGTGTGAGGCTCTTTGTGGAGATGACTTCTGCTCCAAATTCTGCTGTGTGGTTGTCAGAAACCCTTTCTCCTAACTCCTTATGCTGCCATCAGCCATGACTCTTCTATTGCAAGATGCGCAAGGTATGCTGGGCTTTATTGTTTCAGGAATGCAAAAATTACACTTTAAAAGGTTATGTTCCCCTGTTTTGTACTGTTTGGACAAATTTGGCAGATTCTGACATTAGTTTCCTGCTGTTCACCCCAGCAGGCAGAAAGGGTCATCCAGTCACATGCACACCCAAAAGCTTTTGTACAACTGTGAAATGTTGTACAAAATGTTTTCTCATTATTCTCTGATTTTCCCCTCTCAGAAAAGCAGTACATGGAATACCTAGGCTAGCCTGGTTACCAAATGCAGCCTGCCTGCCCCCATGGAGCACTCTTTCTGGTCTAGCTATCTTGCTGAGAGATGAGCTATGCTAGCTGTACGGCTTCTGCCTTGATATTACTATTTCTACATAGAAGACCTAACTCTGGTAATTTCATTGAAATTTTCTAGGACTTCAGAAAGTATCTTGAATATTTTTGTAGGAGCCACACAATTTGCTCGGAAGCAGTTGCTTGGAGACTACTCCAAGAAAACAACGAAGCTGCAAAGAAATAGTTAGACTATATTTTAAGAGGGGTGTCTGATAGCCTAATGTTAATCCACAATTTCAATTTGGTCATGCTAATGCTTAAAAATCATAGTCACTTCACCCCGAATATAGCTAAATTAACTGAAATTGCTTGAATCTATTGTAAAGAAAAGCACTAGAGTCTGAAGCTTTCTGTTAACAAAGGAGCACTTACCTGTAATCATAGTTAGAGCTGATAGACTTGCTAAGGCTGGGATATCAAGGTTAAGGCTCTTTAAGTTTAAGGAAAAGTCTTTAATAGAGTCGAGCCACTCCCCAAATCCTCGAAGGCACTGAAGTCTATGAAGCACGAGTCCATTGCAGAATACAAACTTATCCTCAGCAGTATCAGACCTCAAATAAAAACAATTGAAAAAATTATAAATGCATCTTCTACTTTACAGAAAAATGCATAACCAGTATTGAAGCGTCTGCCATTTAAAATCCAAGGCATATTATCCTGAGACATATGTGGGCATTCACGTTTGACAATATGTTTCTCCCTCGGGGCCAAAGTACAGCAAACAAGCTTCTGTGATTGCTTACTTTGTAGAGTTATAAGCCTGAGGTTAGCTGCAGCATGTGGTGTAGACTGTCTAATTAGTTAAGATTTTGGTCCTGCCCAAAGGCATAAACAGAGAAGACATTTTGCATTAAATACTGTATGTTTGAACCAAAGGAATACTAAGTGAGTGCATTTTGACATACAAAACTAATAAAAAGATAGGTTCTGCAACCCTCAGCATTTACTTAGTATCATCTGCTTTTTTCAGATTGTAAAAATTGGCAAGGAAAAAACAATGGAGAACACATGCAGTAATGCAGGACAATACGCGTAACTGCATAAACTCTTATATGAAAATCTGTGTGCAAGAGAGAAATTACAGCCAAGCTCTCCTCTTCTTCTCTCTCCATTACCAATATTTTTGTTAAAAAAACACATGGAAAGGTCATTTTCAACTTAAATAAACATGGGCATAACTGAAATCACCAGTCTGCAATTTTGCCAGTTCCTGAAAGTAAAATCGGTAAAGTGTCTTAACTAGTGCTAGAGTGACAAACAGCATCTCACTCTATTAGACAACTTGGTCTTAAAAAGAAAACCAATCTGAATAAGATTTTAAATCTTCTTCATCCCTTTCAAAAACAGATGAAAAAGGGAAAAGAAAAAAAATTCATACTTGAAGTGTGTTTCTATATTTCATACTTATGAGTACAAAGCAGACTTGCTCAAATAGTACCTGAGGATCAATTTTGATTACTATGTAGGAGGAAGATGGGACAGATCAAATAAAAGAAGCACATTAGTGACACCTATGATCTCTTTTTAAATCACCTTCTTGATTTTTCCTGCAGTGTAAAACAAATTAAACACCATATCCTTTGTATGCAGACATTGCCGATTTTTTTTGTGCTTTTTTCTTGGTACAAATGACAATGTTCAAAGATAGTGCCATATTTATTCCTTAAAAATATTCAGATGGATGATTTTTCACATCACCTTAAGAGGAAATTAAACAAATAGTTACCTGATGGAGAGTCTTAGTACAAACAGCTCCAAAAAAGCTGATTCTATGAGTAATGTCTGATCTTCTTTTGGGAGGTCAGTAAATCCTGGGATTTTTTCTGCCCAGCCTCTAGTTATGTCAATGGAGGCAGTCAGAAGATTATAGAACTGTTGTACATGTTCTGCATCTGTGCCTGCAGCAGCCTGATCAGTGGAACAGTACTAAAATGAAAGCCACAGAAAGCAAGGTTATATGCATTTAAGGGCATTCTGTGAAACATACAGCATTATTTGCCCGACAACATTTCCTTCTGTGGCAAAGCTGGTATTATTTATAAAGATATAAAAATAGGTCTACATCTACCTACTTATTTGGTTACCTACAGGCATTTTGCTATTCAGATAGATATTACAAAAATATTTCCATATGTATAGAAGTAATTTCAAATTTATAACTAAAATATAATATCACATTTTACAAGTACCTATATGCTATTAGTAAACAGAAATAGAAAGCTGGGGGGTAGGATAATTTGCATCACACTAGAAGAGGAACATTATTTGGCTTACTACAATGAAACACTTTTCCCATTGATGAATTTGTCTCAGTATGTCAGAAATGCAGATTTCTTCCAAAACCTCACAAAGTGCATTTTATCTGACAGTGATAGAGACACATAAGATAAATCACATTTTATCTGACACATGCAGCATTGCTTCATTTGAATACAGAATTGGTTCAAAGTAAACCAGCTGCCCCATATCACCTCTTATCCTTCAAATTGAAGCATTTGAGGTTCAGCAGAACCTATTATCCTGCTTATGTGGCCATAACTCTTCCAGGCAACCATTTGACAGTCTCAGCTTGCTCAGCTTCCCTGTGACCCTCTGACAGCTCTCTCCCCACTATCTCCTACTTCATCACCAATGGATCCCTGTCAGTCCTTTGAGACTACTCTCTCTCTCTGGGCAGAAAATAAAACAGGAGCTTTTGTGGCTTAGTCCAATTCTGTGCTTGGAAAGTGCTGCTGGTTTTCTGAGCAGGTACTGAATAATGTGGCATTTATTGTAGTAACATCCTCATCATCAGACACCTGCTGGGTTATTTCTGGGAGAGACTTCATATCCACTCTCTCTCTTAATGGGTTCAGCCAAAGAAAGGCTGAGGTAGTCTCCACGGCCAAAAGAAGCCTGCACACCCTTTGGAAACAACTTCCCACATGCACTTAGGCTGGAATCCATCAGCCTAAAGGCCACTCCAGCAACTCTCCAAGCCAGACTGGAAGCAGCAAAAACTCTTTCCCCATTAGTAACAGCGGCAGCATGGGAGGACCATATTACAGCCGTAGGCTGTAAACCATGATGCCAGGTATCACCCAAAAGTCACCTCTGTGAAGGACAGAGAGATGGGGCAGCAAGCAGAACTTCTCAGGTAGCTGTCCTGTACTCTGCCTCTCCTAGCTGGAGCTCATTGCTGTTGACAGGTAAGGGATGAAGGACACAATGTCAGAGTTGCTGACTGATGGGAGAATCACAGCAATCCTAGAGATCTCTGTCTGTATCTGGTTCCTGGTACTAGCTCTTAGTGACTCTGTTCTGCTTAGCCAACCCTAACTGCATGAGTTTCTCACAGTGCCTTCCAGCTCACATCCCTAATCAGCTGGTGAAACATGTGCAGTCCTTCTTATAAAGCTCATACAGAGACAAATTTTGCCTCAGCTGCTCCAAAGGATCCTGTGACACTGAGGCAGGTAGAGGCCACAATACAGAGAAGATGGGGAGCAGCAGTAGAAAAATCTGTATACTGCATCATATTTATGTGTTCAGACCCCCAGTTGAATGGAGCAGTTGAGGATGCTCAAGCAGCAAGAATCACCTACTCCTGGCACTGGACTGCAGCAAGATGCACACAGGTAATTAATGGGTAGAAAAAGACAATTTGTTTTTTCAGAGACCATGCATGTTCTGGACCCTCTAGAAGTGACCATGCAGAGCAAGCCACAACAAGTGTGCATTTTGGCTCTGGGAGATGTGCTTTGCTACACAGGGGCTGACTCTACTCTGACTCTTACTACACAGGGAAACGAAACAGGCTGATGGAAACCCCTGCCTCACAACAGGTACTGCTAAGCTGAGATATATCCTTGATCCTTTGAGCAGTAAAGAAGAAGGAAAACAAAAGGAAAAGAAAAAAGGTACTACCCATTCTGAAGGGGTTCATTCTAAATATAACTCATCACAACTCAGCATAATTATGCCAGGTGTTAATTTGTTCCTAATATTTATAAAACATTCATTTGGCAAAGGTAAGGCAAAGTTTTAACATTTTCTAATGAAGCTGAATGCTGCATTATGTCATGTAACTGTGAATGCTACAGTGTGGTATACCCCACACTGGGCACTGATTCAAATTAAATGCATCTAAAAAAATTATAACCTGTATTTTTTTTGTATAGTCTATCCCATGAGAGCAATTTTAGAAGAAAGGTAAAAGATTATGTGGAACTGTATAATTTTCAGCTGCTGCAGTACACCACTGGTCATTATAAAGTATTAGCACTTACAGAGAGTTGTTAAAATAAAATATTATTTACTTGTAACAGACTTAGGAGCATACAAGTAACCATAAACAATATGGTTCTGTTTCATGCACCGCAATTGTGGGTTTTTTCCATGATTATTTCAGGGAGAAGAAGTGATATTTGACCTAACTTGTGACCAAGACAGCTGGCAATCCTGCCCTTGGTCAGGAGGCGTCACAGGACGGAAGGGCTCCCTCTGATCTGCATTTCTAAACCTGCCCTATGCAAACTGGAGGCAAACCGGGAGAAAGACAAAAGACAAAGCTCTGCCCCCCTGCCTTCCTTGGAGCTCCTTTGGGAATTAAATGAAATATGACTGTTACTTAAGGAGGGGGTTGCATGTGTAGCAAGCAACATTAATTTGTATGTTTTATCTGAAGAGATTTGGAAAGCCTGAGGTTGGGAAGCCCGATAGCACAACTTAGCTCTGCCCCTTGCCTGCTTTCAGCGGTCCTTCATCGATGGCTACAGCTGCAAAAGCCTAACAATAACCTCTCTGCACAGAAGAAAGCCTACACTCATTTTTCCAAAAGTCATGATATGTGCTTAATTTTGTGGCCCAGGAAGGGGGGGATTATTGCCTAAATGCTGCACTCCCCTTCTGAAAAGGCAACATTTATATTTACATTGGTGCCCACTCTGCATGAATAAGAATGGCAAGGGTCTGTTTCTCATCTCACTTCCTTAAAAGCATAAACTCAGGGAATTGTACCAGTAAACAGGTGTGAGACCAGACTACAGCCCTTGGCAATTGCCTTTTGAAACCAAGTACCTAAATATACCACAGCTGTGGACTGGTAAGTTAAAACCAGTGCTGAGATGAAAAGCGGCCATGTTCTGAACAGAACTGTTTCCAATGTTTTGGTGTAGAGTCTGTAGCTTATGTAATTTATTTTTGGTTTTGTTTTTTTCCTGGGTTGCTCTGTGAGTGTGTGTCTCTACAGGATTTTCTGGAGGGAAAGGATACACGCTTTTCTCCAAAACTTTTATCAGTAGTTTTAAGACGGTCAAGATACTACAGCTTGTAAACACGAAGACCAGGCTAAACATTAAAGTCGTATCTGCAGAAGTGTCAGGGCTGACTCCAAAGCCAGATTTCCAGATCTGCCCATTTGTGGTGCCCAGCAGGGTCACAGCCTAGCTGAACGTGCCCTAAATTAATCTCTACAGGTACAGGATTATTCTTCATAGGAATATTTTAGCATTGCAGTGTGTTTATGATATGTTTCATTAAATTCATTAAATTCAGTTAATCTTGCTCTTTACACAGCATTTGTTTTTGACTTCCCCTAACTTTTCAAAGTATAAGGGTCTATGAAAAACATAAGAATCTACTTATTTCTTGCAGAATGTTTTTGTCATTTCAGTACCGCCAGTCATAACAGACTATAATATATTTTAGTGTAAAGAAAAACTTAGATATTAATATGTCCTAACAGATAATCATACTTAATCTTTTAGCTACCAAGACTAAATTAATTTACTGTCAATCATATGCTCTCTGTAAAGTCCAACAGAATTGTTCAACAATCAAATCTGTGGATTGTTTTCATTAAAAGAGAAATAATTACTGCAGGACAAAGAAAAAAGTCACATACAAGTACATAATTTTTGTTCAGTTTTCTGTAAATGCAAAAGAACTTGATATCAATAAATAAATACAAACTATGGCCCCTAGACTCCTGCAATTCTGTGAAACCCAGCAGATTTCTATCAAAGAGAACAGCTCGTCACACACCTTGGTATTTGTAGAATGATCCCTGAGACATTCTGGGTAAGTTAAGGTACATATAGATATGGCTAATGCATTCTCCCTATAGTAGGTTGTCAGACACTGAACAGCTAAATTCTTGATAATCACTTGAAAAATAATATTACTTAATACTTCCAGATTAGTTTGAAGAAAATATGTTACAGCATGCTTTAAATTGCTAAATTATATATATAAGTACAGTCTAAAATAGCATAACGTAATTTTTATGTAATTGCAGTAAATATGCTTGAGGATTAAATATTACTTAGCAACAAGTGATAAATGGCCAGTGGAGTTATTGTCTGAGTACAGCTGCTATTTTTAACAATCTCAAATTTAATCATATTTCTTTAAGGGGAAAAATTTGATCCTGTTTTTCCGTAGCTGTAGTTTTTTTCTTATCCTATATCAACCTGCCTAAAAATTGTATTTAACAAGCCATTCCAATGCTGTATTTTAATAACTACAGAACTTTTTTATCAGCTTTCAGAATATTCCATGAATGTTTAAATTGCGACTATGCTATGTTAAAGAACAAGGTTACAAAAATATATGATCTTTGGTAAAGCTTTGCTGATTTTTCAGAATTTTAATTTTACCAGGCTTGTTTTAAAAATGTGAGTTTTACTGAAGGAATATTTAGGCTGGGTATCCAAAGCATACCCTATTCCCATTTAAATAATGGCAAAATTCCTGTTGATTTCAACAGGAATGGTCCTATCCATCCAGTGTCATACTCTGCAACCATTCTATCTGAATATTAGGGAAGTGCTATTAAATTTTAGCCTTCAGGAAACAGAAGTTAAGATATTGGACATACAAGTACTGCTCCTGGTTAATCAATGACATCATAATTGATTGTGTTTTGGCACAGCCTTTTTGCAAGAAGAATGCTCTATTTATCCATCCATTTCTTTCTTTAACTCAGCCACTGAATATACTGCAGATTATTAGATCATTTTGTGATTGAGATCCTCACAATGAATAGTTACTAATACTAATATCTACTGCACTTCCTTTCCTCTCATTGTCCACCTATCACGAAAAGACAACGGCTGGCTGGACCGATTTCTACCCTCTTCCAAATTTCACACTTATTTTCATTTTGGCAAAGCAGCTGGTAAGGAGAAATGCAGCTCGCAAATCATTTCTGTGCGGAAAGCAAACAGGGAAAGGAAAGTGAGACATACTCTTGAATAGTCCAGCTCCCTGGGCGTGGAGTCGGTTAAAGCTCGAACGAGGGCATTCATCATGCTGATGGGAGGAGAGGGCGGGGAGGGCTGAGAGGGTTCTTGCTGTAAGGGGCTCTTTGGTTTGGAAGGCAGCCGACCTCTTCTCCCTTTCAGGCTGTCGGTACGGACAACTAGGTGAAAAAAAATCCCAAGGGAATCAGTTGTGAAGGTACCAGCAAATGATGGATCAGAATGAACACCTTGCTTTCCTTATGGTGGCCAGACCAGTAAAAATAAGTGTTCTCCAGTTTCAGCATGTGCTCTTGATGCCTTTGATTGCAAAGGAACACAAATGGCACCAGAACTGTGTCAGACCTACGATCGTAAGCAGCAATGTAGCTGCTTAGTGAGAGCGCAGCTGTGTTCCTTGTGTCCATGCTTTGTTTGCAGCATGTCAGTGTGCCCCTGCACGCGTGCCTGTGACACTCCACTGCTGAAAACAAGCTGAATGTGAAACACAGATTTTAGTGTTTCTACTAGCAGTGTCCCTTTTAAATGGCAGAGGCATTCATTCAAAGTAATTTTAGCTTTCTTGAAGCATTTGAAAAAACACGGTCACACTATATAGGTTATATTATCCATGTCAGTATTTGCAATGGGACTGCTCACACAATATTACTCACATGCTTAAATATTTGCAGAATTGGGACTAATGAGTTGATCCTGTTTCCATTTAAATTAATTGCAAATTTACAATCAGCTTATGGGAATGAAACGAGATCCTATGTCAAAATGCACACAGTCCAGAGCAGCCCCCAGTGAGAGAACAAGGGGAAGCCAACAGCATTATCGAGCAATGTTCAAAGTTAATAAAGGAGACATTTTGGCCACTGTCAAATTATCCTCTTGTGACCTTGCTGTTCTTGAACTCTGGGGTCTATAGTCTAAATATGATAATAGGGGTGAAAAGCACAAAATCAATACATTATTACATAAATGCACATATTTTGGGGTAAGTTACGAATCTCATCACTGTCAAATTTATTGTAGAGACATCCATGCTTGCTCACACACTCTCACACACACACACAAAGACACAGATTCATAAAACATAATATTTTAGTTTTCTGGGATCATAAATAGCCAGAGTCCTTACCTTCTTTAACCATGCCGACACTGAGACACTTCTGGAACCGGCAGTATTGGCATCTGTTACGACGTCTCTTGTCCACTGGGCAGTTTTTATTTGCCAGACAAACATATTTTGCATTTTTCTGAACTGTTCTCTGCGAAAATGCAACACAAAAATAGTAAACTGATTGTTTCTTGAGCAGCTTAGAACCTGACAAAATGTGTTTTAATTACAACATGAAAAGTGACAGTGCAATTCATATAATTAGATAAAATTAATTTCCTAACACACTAGCCTGCAGGAAAAACAATTTTATTAGTGCTAGCTGCTGACAATGAAAATCATCCAGGATTTTTCTGAAGCAAGTCTCTGGAGACAGGCAACTTTGAATGATAAAATCATATCTGAAATTACCAGGTCATCACATCTACCTTTGGGGATTAGATTATCTCCGCTTTTAATATCCCTTTGGGAACAATTTTCTACTTGGTTCATTCCCTTGATTATTGCTGACCTTATTAAAATAAAATCAAAATGATCTGCAATGTACTTCTCTTGCTATCACTATTGTTAGTCAAATACCACAATAACTGGTTTGGTTAGCCATTAAAATCATCAGGGAGAAAAATAAAAACACCAGTAACCCCAACAAAATATGTTTGGCTAAATACTCTGGGAAAGTTAACCTGACCTGAGGAAAAAGGACAGAATGATGACATAGTTATGTAAATTTAATTAACTCTAAAGTCATGTTGAAAAAAATAAAGCAAAATTCAAATGTATAGAAACCTGGTAAGCTTTGCAAGAATGTAACAAATATCAATGCAAAAACATATCATGCTGCCATACTTAAAATCAAAGATACATCAATAAATAACATTCAAAAAGGTACTACTAGAAAAGACACCAGGAACAAATTGATCAACTCGACATTCAATATTAAATCTTTAACTGCAATTAAATTAATGGATAAAATTTATACCATAATTTGTGTTTGTTATCAAATAACAGCCTCAATGTACTGAATATATGAGATACAGCAAATATTGTTCATTGTGATTTGAGCTGAAAACAGTTTAATTTTGCAGAATAAGGTACTGTTGCAACTCAAGGATATGCTATTGATTTCCACAGGGGCAGGTTTGGGATAAAGAGAGCTGCTATTTCCATGTTATTTGTGTTCCCTTTTCTAGTTATATTTAAATAACAAATTAGTTTTATAGGAGATGTGTATGTTACCACATGGTGAAAATATTATTATTAAGTAATACTGACAACTCCACCTACAATAAAAAAATGTTGTAAGCTCCCCCCCAAATATTTTGAGATTGTTTTTGTTCCCATTATATCTTTTACCACAATAGGGGCATAACTGCTATCTTAGCAGGAGGAAATATACAAAATCAACCCCAAATGTTTCAAATCTTAAACTTTCTGCGCAGACCTATCCTACCAAAAGTCAATTACAAGCTCTTCCCTTAAACAAGCTATTTCTGAAATTAATACTGGAATCTGGACCTTCAGACTCTGTTGAAAGGAAATTACAAAACACCCCAACCTAAGATATAAGGAGTATATTCAACTCTTGAAAATATAAGCGCAAAATTCCAGCTGAGAAGCTGCTGTGTGTAAGTTATTTGTGTTGCTACTCAGCTGCAGAGCTGCCTTCATTGCAGAGCAGGCACCGGGACCCTGTGCAGTGCTTAGTCACTGCTCTGCAGGCAGCTTTCCCCTGGGAAGGACTGCCCGGGCTCCTGAGCTGAAGGGGAATGACAAGGCAGCAACCAAAAGTGACTAGGACTACTTGGGTTTGTCCCATGAGTGAAAACAGCTTCTTCCCAGTGCTGACCACCCTGCATTCCTCCTCATGCCAGCTTTCCCTGGACAACAAAGGGCACCGCTGCCACCACCTAAAACATTAAGTGGACTTTATGATTTCAGGGTTTCTTTTCTCACCTAAAAACAAAGTATAATTAGAATTGGTGACTGAGTAAAACCCAGGCTGAATGTACTCCTGATGAGTTTCAAGAGAGAATAAATGCCGTTTATAGCTTAAACTGGGGTGACCTACGTTTCATTGAGGAGCGCTGGCAGACCAGAGGTGGTTCCCCCAGATCACTGCCATGGCGTCTTCTCAGCAGAGACTGGCTGATCCTTTTATCCTACACAGGGCTTTCCCTGACCTTCAAAAACTTTGGGCGTCCCTCCCACCCTTCTGTGGGGGCCTGAGTTTCAGCACACGATGTCCCTGAAGCCCCAGGTCGGGGCCAGGAGCACGTGAGGACAGAGAGGGTGGGAAGTGAGGTGGGATCAAGCAGGGAGGGGAGCAGAGCGCGGATCTCTCACCTTGAAGAAGCCCTTGCAGCCCTCGCATGTCCGCACCCCGTAGTGCTGGCAGGCGGCATTATCTCCACACACAGCGCAGGTGCCTTCCCCGGACGAAGAGCTCCGGCTGGGAGGAGACGGGAGGCCGCTGCTGCCGCTGCCGCTGCTCTCGCCCATCAGGCTGGAGGTGGCTGCGTTGAGGCCGAGCGGTGAGAAGGCTAAGGTGGCTGGTCTTTTGGCCAGGTGAAGCCCGTAGGAATGGCCCTCCATGGGAGCCTGGCTGGCGGCGGGCCTGTCGGAGCCCAGGGGCAGGCTCAGCGAGGCCGGGTCGTAGCACATGTGGGCGGCCGCGGACGGCGTGTGCGGAGGCGAGTGCTTGAAGTGGAAGAGAGGGAAGCGCGGAGGCACGGTCTTCATGGGGGCGGCGTCCATCAGGTGCCCGGGAGGCAGGCAGGTCTGCGTGGGCTGCAGCGGGGACTCATCCCACAGGCCCTGGTGAGCAGGGAAGCCGGGCGTGGTGGGCGTGGAGGGTGGCGATTGCTTGAAGTACATGGAAGTGCTGGGCATCCCCTCATCTGTAGACGGGGGCAGTGAGGGCTGGTATGGGGACAGCCGGGTGTCTTCCATCTTTATGAGGGGCCTCTGGCCAGAGGAGGCAGTTTGCATTTGGTAGAGGCAGGAAGGCTTGAGCTCGTAGCTGCCAGAGTAACCCTCCATAAAGGTGCTGAAGCTGGGAAGGGAGGTGGTGGCAGTGGCAGTGATTTCGGTACTGCTCAGGTCCATGGTCAGCTTGGCATAGTCAGGGTTCATGATGTCTGAGCTGTACTCCGAGCCATAGGCGTAGGTCTGGGATGCATAATTCGAACCGGGCGGTGAAGGACTATACTGCGCTTGCACACAGGGCATATCTGCAAGGGCAAAGGGGCACGTCAGCAACAGGCCCAGGGCACCAGCCTCCTGCGGCCCAGGCCATCACAAACTTCCTTCCTAGAAGCTTTCCTAGAGCTCAGATAGGCACCCAACTCCCATTCGGACATTTTAAATTAGCCTCGAGCCTTTTGCTTTCAACAAGAAATATGCACCAGGGACCGACTAAGCATTCAGTACTAGGAGTCTGCTCTCATCTAGTAAAGGGAGAAACTCACCAGCTTATATTATACCAGTGCCAGTGAGAGAAGAATCCATCTCAACCTGCCCTACATCTGCTGCTTAATATATGTAGGTGTCAATGAGAATTAGATAAGCACAATGAGAACAGTTTATGACTCTAAATCTACCTCTGTATGCATGCAATCATGCCATAAAATTTTCACGAAGGGTAAACGGTTCTCAAATGCATAATATTAAAAATTATATTTATTTTAAAAGAAGCAGCATCTGCAGCGCATGTCAGAGAAATTACTCAAATCACAAGGTTTTCTACTCAGGACTTGCAAACATCAATTTTGCTTACTCAGCTATGGACCTTTGAAGAATATTTCTGGTCAGCTAATAATTTAAGGTTGCTGTTTCATTATTAGTTTTAAGGCTTATCTTTGGTAGATAAGGCTTATCTTTGGTAGAATGTTCTCCTTTAAAAAGTGGAGGGTACAACATCCCCTTCAATTTGCAAAAATGTAGGATAAAAGATGTGGCGTTTCTCTTTTTATGGGAAAGCAAGGTTGAGGCCAGTAATACAGTTGGTTTTATTCATTAGTCATGAAACTTAATGTGGTTCACTAATAGCTGGGATGGTCAAAGCAACACAGTGCCTGGCTAAAAAGATCTGATTGTTATTTACTTTTACATTTCCTACTAGTCTGCCATGTAATTTGCTGGTCACAGGAAGTAATAGACCCGATTCTGCAATTCACTGAGGTTTGCCTGACTAAACATTGTGAGATTCTAGACCAATATTTGCAACTCAAACTAAAAGTGTGTGGTGTATTTTGGTTCCACAGCAGAGGAAAAAATGCATCAATTTGTATAAATTTTCTCATAAAGAGAAAAGTAAATACAGATAAAATGTATATCGAAATTAAGTACAGTTCATCTCTTCTTAATCATGGTAATTTATATTCCAGAAGCACTTGAGAAATAATTCATGTTAAAAAAAAAAAAAAAAAAACTGCCTTGGAAATAATGAGGTTTTCCTCATTATTTTAAGAACTCTTTTCACTTACAATTTTAAAATATTCACTCCTGGCATGCAGGAATCCAAATAATTTGTGTTAAATCAACTTTTAATTCTTTCCTGCCTGCTTTACAGATAAACATATTTAAACTAAGCACCAAATTTGAATTATCACGCTGCCACAAACCATTCACATCTTTGTTCTTCTCGAGAAAACACTAAAATCTGAGAAAAAAAATAGTGCTGTTTCCTGAAATGAGGACCTTCTTTGCCTTAAATCCAAAAGCTTGAAGAAGGAGGCAGGACAACCCTCCCCCCTAAGCCTTGCCTCCCAATGTTATTTATGTATTATTCTGCTGTTCCCTTTTTTTTCCTGTCAATTTCTGTCCATGCCATTCCATGCACACACATTTCCTGGCAAGTCGTATCATTATCATTTGTTAGTTTAAGGACTGGCTGTTAAAACATAGTGATCGGTGCTTAATCAAATAAAAAGGGAAAGAAATTCTTTCCACACACCTCCACTGAGAACTGACAGAGGAACACAACAGAGTGATTTCACATCTAATGTCACAACTGGACGTGTTGATACACAGCTCTATGAAGGAAAAATGCTTTTTTGCTAGCTCAGAAAATGAGCAGGAGTTCAAGGGAACAGATCATTATGCCCTTTTTTCCTGCATTTTTCTGAGCATAACAGTGTCATGCCACTGAATTCTGTGCAAAGTGGAGTAGAAAAACAGAAGTCTAAAATAACTCTGACCGGAGGACTGAAAAAATATCCCTAACCTAAAGGTCTGGTCTCTCCTGGCTCTGTGGGACTCCTCCTACCTCGCCTTTTGCCAGCGCACTTGTCTAAGTCTAACCCCTACTTTTCCACTTAGGGCACCAGTATTAATTCCCCTGCCAAGTAAATAACCTGGCATTTTTTCTTTACCCAACAATATTAAAACAAGAAAAGAAAAGAACCCACGGGAGGTGCATTAACGAGCAACCTGTCATCAAAACCTAAATGAATGGCGAAAAGCATCGGAGCAGGGATATTAGGAGCTATTACCATGGTGTTCCGCTTTCTTTGCGAGAACGTCAGGTAAAGGATGCCCAGTTGAACGCCAGGCAAGCCGGGCGCCTCACAGGGACACTAGCACCCCCAACCAGCTCCCCCTTGAATCTGGCACGTCTTTGGCGAGGGGCTCGCAAGCCCGTGTGCCCAGGCACGGCATCGCCAAAAGCGCTGCGAAAGGCACGCGCTGCTCTGATCCGTTTGGGATTTCAACTCCCCGGGACGTCGGGGGCCGATGATGCCAAAGGGATTTGGGAAGGGTAGGGGCCGCGCCAGGACCTCCCGCACCCCTCTCCTCGTCCTCCTGCCCTTCTCCCGGAGCGGCAGCTTACCTGGTGGGTATCTTGCGCGCTGAATGGTGGGGCTGGAGGTGCGGACGGAGGCGGCGGCGGGCGGCGGCGGCGGCGGGGTGGGTGCCGGCTGGGACCTCTCTGCGGAGGCGGGCCCGGGGCCTGGCCTGGGCGGGGGGCGCTCTTCCGACCCGGGCTCTGTCCGCCGGCGGCGGGAGACAAGGCACAGTCAGGGGCGGCGGTGCCCGGCGGGGCGGAGGGGAGCCCCCCGCCTCCCCCCGGCGCGGCGCCTCGGGGGGACGTGGGGGCATCGTCCCCCGCGCTCGCCCGGCAACCCCCCGCCTCGCCCCGCGGGTGGGAAGGGGGAGCCGGCCGGGGAGCGCATTCCTGCCGGCTCCCGCTCCCTCATCGCACAAAAGGCAAGAGAGCACCGGGCTGGGACAACGGAGCCGCCGGTTTGTTCTCCGGGAGAGGAGCCTGGGGAAGGCAAGGGGAGAACTCCGGGCGGGGTGACTACAACAAGCGGGACAGCATCCACGAGCGTCCACTTCCCCGTGAGAACTTTCTCTTTTCGGGATGCAGAGACAGGGGAAAAGCAGGCTGGGAGTTTCTATGCAAGGTACCGGCCAGATTCGAGGGGTGTCCTGCCGGCCCGGCTAACCCTGTGCGGTGTCTCCGGGCCCATCATCGCCGGCGCGGGGGAGGGAGCGCAGCCCAGCCGCCTCCCCCCGACCCTCTGGGCGCTGCCAGCCGGGCTCCGCGGCAGCGCGGGGGATGCTCGGCCGCGCTGGCCCCTGCCCACGGAAGCCGCTCCCCGGCAACTCTTTCTCCCGCTCCTCGTCTTTCTTTTGCCTTCCCCGCGCCCCTCGCCTTTGAACCCCCGCCAGCACCTGGGGTGTTAAGTGCCTGTCAGCTCATCCCTTTCTCTCCCGAGGGTTTTGTTCCCTTGCGAGCTCCTAAGAGGCGGTTTCCCGCTCGGCGCGGAGCGCCCTAGGGCTCCTCTCTGCCCCCCCGAGCCGCCGGTTACCTAGAGACACTCGCTGCGCTTTTAACCACGCAGCACCCCTCCGGGCTGCCGCCGCCCGAGCCAGGAGCGCAGGGCCGTAAGGGCTGTAAATTAGGAGGAAATAACTACCCTTGTCAAAGCTCTTTTCTTCCTCCGTGCACTTTACATTCAGCCCCGAGTGACACCCCTCCCCACCCTGTAATACGAGGAGGAAACCGTGAAACACTCCATTGTGATTGTGACTTCTTCAGGCGAGTTTCGAAACCTTCATTTACCCGGGAGGGACTGCGGAGGGGGAAGCTCCATTCAATTAAAAAGTTTCGTGCTGGATTTCCACCGCCGGTTAGCTGGCGATTTTTTTTGGGGGGGGAGTGGGAGGGATCGCCCCGAGCCGCACGGTCACTCCAGCAAATATCCACGAGATCGCGTGAGATTCACCTCCGAAGAAACCGTCTGGTCTGGTTTAGTCCATTGTTTTTTACCGGGGCTTGACTCCAGCATACAACGGTCTCCACGGAGGAGAGAAAAATAGGGCGAAGAATGTAATCGAGTGAAGCGGCTTGGATAAAAGTTAGCGATTCATTCCCAAACTTTTTTTTCCTGGAGAAAAAAAATCCTATCCCAACACACTAATCCCCCTACATAAAACAGTGTTTTACGCCCTTTCCCTGGGAAATATCCTCTCACGGATCCCATCGTATCCAAAAATTGCAAGTTAAGTAACAGCGTTCTTAACTAGCCGCGCTAAGGTGAGCGGCATCTCCGCCCGGGACAGGCTATCGCGATAATGCTGTCCCGATAACTGTCCCTCTACATAATATCACAACCCAACGCCCGCGCTTTCTCGCCTCTTTCCAAGACTGAAACTTCTTTCGCAGCTATTAAGGCGAGAAGGCAAAGGCGAGAGGCGCCGCGGGGGCAGGGAGCGGGGCAGCGGCGGCGCAGCCCAGCCTCCCCGCACGGTACCGCCCGTGCCGGGGCACCGCGGCCCCTCGTTACCACTTCTGACCTCCGAAGGGAAAAGTGCACATTTCCGAGGAGCAGATGCCGGGCAGACGTGCCGTGCAAACATCCCGTCTCATTTCAATACAATATGTCACATTCCAGCAATTACCTCTCGGGCGAGCTCTTTGGGCTGCCGAGGGGGGCTGCTCTCTCCCAAAGTGAGATGAGCTCAACCTGCCTCGCCGTCCCTATTAGACAGCTGAACTTGTGCAAACAGAACCACCTATTTCCCAAGCGCGGCTAAAGGAGGGAGACAAATTGCTGCCATTCATCACCGGCGCTGTAAACTCCCCGCCGCCGCCGGCAGCATCATTTCCATGACAACAACTAGCAGAAATACCTTAGTACCTCCGGCTCCCGCTCCGCTCAACCACAGCCCTCCCGTTTGCGAGGAGCAGCAGTGCCCCGCGCACGGCAGGAGTTGCCGAGACGGCAGGGACGCTCGCAAGACGAGCGGCAATTGAACATCCACGGGGAGGATGGGGGAGGAGGGGGGGAAGGTGAGGGAAAAGTTTCAGCGAGAGCCCGGCACGGCAGCGCGTCGGCTGAGCCGCATCGCTCGCCGCCGGCATCTCCCCAGCATCTCTACCCCGGCGGCGCAACTTTCACGGAGTGGGGACACGCCGCGCTGTCCCTCTCCCTCAGCCGCTCCCGTTCACTCGCATACGTACTCGGTTGCTGTGGAGGTTCCGTCTTTACATCTAGTTTATAGGTGCTCGCTTCCTTAAAGGCGTGTGTAGGCGCTGTCCAGCGGCAGGACCCGAGACACAAAATCCCTCAGACTCCGGGTAGCTGCAGGTCCAGAGGGTGCGTTATCCCGAGGCATGGAAAAGGATTGAAAAAGCCTGAGGAGCCAGGAGCCCGTCCCCGGGCGAAGGGAGGGAGTGAGCAGGCGGGCGGGCGAGGGATGCCGAGCGGCGGCCGCCGCCGCGATGTGCCTTTGTGTGTGTGTGCGGCGGGAGCCGGGCCGGGACCTGTGCCCGCGTCCCGGTGCGAGTGCCCCGGGGTGCGCGTGTGCCTGCGCCGGAGAGAGGGGACGGAGGCGCCTCTCTGCGCTGCTCTCCCGCTCCCTCTCTCTGAACGTCATTTATGTGAGAGGAGCCCTAGCGGCCTCTCCATAGAGCGGCTGGAATGCGAAACGTCAATAGTGACGCCATGGGAGCCTGACGCTACTGACCCCCCCCCCCCGCCCCAGTGTGTGCGCCGCGCTCCCGCCGCACCGCGCCGAGCTGAGCTGTGCACAGCCGCGCACAGCCGAGAGAGAGGCGCGGAGCAGTGCGGAGCTCCGGCAGAGCCGTGCTGAGCCGCCGGCAGCGGGACGGGACGGCACGGCCGGCCGCCTCGGGGCCGCCTGCCCGCCACAGCCTGGCGAGTCGCTCCCACAGCTGATAATAATAATATTAATAATTATTATTATTGAAATAGTGATAATTGCAAAATTATTATATCTTTACTGAAGTGGCTCAAATGAAAAGAACTTTGCTCAGTTACTCAGTGGAACTTTTAGGATTAATTAATAAAGGTTTCTTTCACTTTTTTATTTTTCATTTTTTAAAACGTTTTTTCTTTTTGCTTTTTAATTTTTTTCCGAATAATTTTCTCTTCTCCAACTTTTTGTTTTTCCTTTTTTTCCTTTTTTTTCTTTTTTTCACTCTCTTTTTCTTTTCTTTCGAAACTTTCCAGTGCGCAGGAGCAAGGAGCAGGTTGCGGGTGGTGCCGCTCACAGAGCCGGCACAAGTGCTAGCGGCCCCGAGAAGCGTCCGAGCTGCCGCCTGCTTGTGACTGTCTGTGTCCGTGTGTCTTTCGGTGTCCGTGTGTCCGCCTGGGGCACCGGACTGGCGGCGGACGACTCCCCCGCTGTCTCCGCTGGCAGCAGCCGCCCGCCGCCGTGCCCGGTGCCGTGTTTACATCCACCGGCGGCGGCCCGTTCGCGACTGTCACTGCAGCCGTGAGGGCCGGTGCTGCGCTTGTGCTTCGCACAGAGGGGCTCCGCCAAGAGAGTCGTCCCGACGGACGGGAGCCGAGGCGGACGAGGCGCCTGTTACCCCGAGGAGGAGGGACCGGCGGCAGCGGCGGCACTTTCGCTTTGCCTCTCGCTCCACCATCCCACCGCCGGCACAGCCGCGGAGCGTGCTCCCTCCCGGGGAGGCAAAGCCGGGGCTGGCGCAAAGCTCGGCGGAAGCCGCGGACCGGCGGCAGGACGGCCACGTCCGAGCCCGGGATCCCCTTCCCGAGGCGGTGCGCGCCGTTTTCCCCCGGGCGCCGGGGCGTCCCCCGCCCCCTCCCTCGCTCCCTCCCTCCCTCCGGGGCCGCGGCGCTGCCAGACCCCGCTCCCCCCGCGGGGGAACCCGCCGGGCTCCCCGAGCGGCCGCGCTTCCCCTCCGGACGCCGCCGGCCCCCGGCGGGGGCCAGCCCGCGCCCCCACGTCACCGCCCTCGTGCCGCCGCCGCGGCCAATCCACGCACAGGACGCGGCGGGCCCCGTTCCGAGGGGCGGGGCGCGGCGGAGCTGACGCACGGCGGCCGCGTCATTGACGCAAGCGGCGTTGCTAAATTTAGCCCCGCCGGGCCCCGCGCGAGGCGCTCGGGATCGCGCGCGAGGGAGGGGGCGGGGCCGGAGCCCATTGAGCGGCGGCAGCGGCGGCGGGCGGGAGCGCGGGGCTATTTTTGGGACACCCCCCCTCCCGGCCCCCCCGGTTGTGATCCGGCCAAACCAAATATAGATGCGGGCGGGTATTTATAGCGCCGGCGAGTCCCATTGTCGTGGGGCCACGCCCCCGCCCGGCTTCCTCTGCGCAGGGGGTGGAGTGCGGGGCAGCGCACGGGGACCCCGGCGCGCACACCCATCCTCCCGGTGGCCCTCACGGTGGGGCGGGGGGGGAGGGGGAAAGCCGCAGCCGCACGCTGGCGGGGGGTGCCAGACCCGGCTTCCTCCTAAAAAAAAAAACAAAGTCTCTTGGTGGCTGTGGCTGGAGTTCCCCCTCCGCGTGGCCGGCTCGGTGCGATTCCCTCGGTGCGGCGCGCTGCCTTCCCTCCGCATCGCATCGCACGCCATCCCTGCACGGCCCCCGGCGAACCACTGCTGACATTCCCGAGCCGCGGCCGAGCGCCCCCTGCGCGGGGGCTTGGCGGTGCGGAGGCGGGGGAGGGGATGGAGGCAGGATCACCCCCCCGGCCCGCCGGCCAGGGACGCGCGTAGCAGCGCGGGTGTTTCCGCGGCGGGGATGCCCCGCTCGGTCCGCCGCGGCGGGGATACCCCCTGCCTGACGCAACGGAGCGGAGCAGGGGCGGCGGCGGGCACAGCGCATAGCGCCGCGGTGACCTCATGGCAGAAGCGGCGCTGGTTGGGAGTCCTTCCCCCGCCCCCCCTCCAAACCAGCCCTCCCTCCCCTCCCGCCTGTTGAGTAAGCGCCGGGAGAAGCGAAAATGCCATGACGGGCCGGTGCGCACAACCCCGGTGCTGACACGGCGCGACAAGGGAGATTCCCTTTGATGCCGCTGCCGGCGTGGGCGGCTGAGGGCAAGGGAGGAGAGACAGAGAGAGGGTGGCACTTTCCGCCCACCCCTCACCCCGGGCACTGGCCCCGATAAAAATACTCGTTTTCCATGCTGTCATTTCTCCTTTGCATCTCGGCCTCTCTGCTGGGAAGGGGACTCCGCGGAGCGCCGCCGCCCTCCTCCGGGTCCCTCGCCCCGCTCCGTGCGGGCTACCCCCGAGAGGGGTACAAAGTTCCAGAGTCATCCCGAAACTCGCAGCTCCGCACTGAAAGCGTGTGCAAGAGCAAAACGTCGGTGCCAGGTGGACTGTCCTAGAAACCGTATTGCCCCCCCCGCCTTTCCTCCCCCGGGTACTCCGTGCAACTTCGCAGCTTCCTCGAGCTGTTCCTGTCTCCCACGACGTGAAAATATCGTCATGCAAGAAAGCTAAAAAAAAAAACCCAACCAACAAAACCCACTCCAAACCCAAAACCGGCGGCAAGAGTGTTTTGAAAGCCTTTAAAATAATCTTTGAGGCGCTATTTAAAGAACAGGAAATGGGATGTTTGGAGAAAATGATTAGAAAGTGGCACTGAGTGCGCTATGTACTTCGGGCAGATGCGGGTGCTGTGCAGGGAGCCGGGCACTTGCTCACCGACCGACCCGAGGCAGTGGTTCCCTCTAGGGAGAGCACGGTCTGCTGTCTGCTGTCCTGCAGTTATTTATGACATGAGAGGTCACTCACTATACTCTGTGTGCTTCCCATGAGGCGAAAAGGAAGTTCATCGCGTAAGGAACTCCCAATCCATTAAGCATAAACACCGAGGCGGGGGCGGGGGGAGAGATAAGGGGACAGGAACAACAGTAGGCAAATTGTCTAACTGGTGTGTACACAGCTTGATTCGCTGGAGGCGGCGGTGCAGGAGAGAGGGCCGGAACGATGTCATTCCCAGGGCTTATTGGATAACTCGGAATAATAAAACCAGGCACTGCAACAACGGGAGGAAGCCTGCAGCAGTATGAAGGAAGCCTTGGGTGAAATAAAGTTCAAGGAAGTGGGGAAGGTTGTTGAGGGATGTTTGCTGGGTGCTGCCAGAACTGGGGAGACCGAAGGTTACAGTGGGAGCAGACAGTGTGAAGAGGATGAGGGATTCACTTCCAGTACCCACACATGTTTGCATTTATGGCCAAATAACTTGATGACAACTCATCAGAATTTACTTGGCTTCCCCAAGACCAGGGCCAGTCTTTAGGCTGCAGATTTCTGGGGCCAAGGCAATGAAATGTCACTGTTTTTAGGGTTAGGATACCCAAGTCAAACTTCTGAAATCCTGACTGGCTGCCATCTATCCAGAGGCACCTAAATTGGACAGTGATAAGACAAGAGAGAATGGCCTTAAGCTGAAGGAGGGTGGGTTTAGATTAGATATTAGGAAGAAATTCTTTACTGTGAGGATGCTGAGGCACTGGAATAGGTTACCCAGAGGTGTTATGAATTCCCTATCCCTGGAGGTGTTTAAGACTAGGCTGGATGGGGCTCTGAGCAACATGGTCTAATGGAAGGTTCCCTGCCTATGACAGGGGGGTTGGAACTAAATTATCTTTAGGATCCATTCCAACCCAGGGCATTAATGATAGATTCAGTAGTACCATCGAAATGGCATCTAGTCTAACCTCCTATGCAAAGAGTATCCCCTGGCATTTTTTAAAATAAAATTTCCTGTCTTCCTCCAGAATGTAGAAAACAACTGTTCATCTACTTAAATGCCATTCTAGAGAAACCCCAAAGAGGAGCTGGCTGGTGCACCTAAATTACACAGTAGCTCAGTAGTTCAGCACTTGCACAGAAAACAGGACATTCAGATTCACCGAGTTTGTCTGGGGCAGGGAGGCAAGAATGGGAATGGGGAAACTTAACCTACATTCCCCATCTCCCAGAAGATTGCTGTAATCTCTGCATCATTCTGGGTGGTATCTCAACCACTTGTTTGAAGTGGTGAAACCACTTTCACGTTTGTGTGCAAGCACTGTAGTCTAGTGCTTCAGGCTGTCTGCTAGGATGGAGGAGATCTGCCTATCCTATCCATTCCCGCTCCAAGGAGGGCTTGTGTTATTTTATATTACAGACCTATAGTATAAATATACTGCCATGGCCTTAAGAGAACTTTCTTGCCTGACTGAGCATGATTTCTGGGTTAAAGTTCCTTTATCCCCTCCATACCTTCCTAGACAACCAATAACCTGGTGATGAGGCCATTCTTTCAGATAAAGGTCAGTGTGGATTTGAGTCTTAAGAAAGGAGCTGAATCACAGATCTTCTGTTTCTAGGGAGTGCTGTAATTGTCAGAGCTACAGAAAGTAGCACCTGCCTCCTTCCAGCTGTGTCTTTGAAAAATCTCGTAGGTGAGGTAGGGTTCTACTAGCCTAAGACTTCCTGCTGGCCTAAGCTACATCTCTTTGCTCCAGAGGGATGGGATTTGGGATACAGCCCTTATCATAGTGTTGAACTTGGTCTGTTGTGTACCCTTTCCTCACCCTGCAATCATGTGAAGGGTTAAATGATTAATTTGGATTTCTGAATTTGTGGGCATGGGGTACTAGAAAAAACACTGCAGTTTTTAATCTCGTCATCTAAAACATCGTTGGATTTAGGTCTAAGTCAGAATCCTGCCCTTCAGAGGTATTCTGTTGTGCACAAAATAAATATAACACCTTCTGGTGCTGATCAAGGTCACTAAGGTCTTGAAAATAGGGTATGACCCTGGTCAAAATGACACTTAGCAGAGTTTGATAGCCTAGAGCAGCAGCTCTGCCTCAGCTGCCTTATAACATTAGGCCAGCACGTTTCTAGATGAGAGGTAGCATGCTACAAAAGGTTGTCAGGACACCCAGTTTATCACTGCTGGGTTTCCAAACTGAAAAAGGAACTTGTTCCGCCTCCTTTGCTTGAAAGGAGCCTTTGTCATATAGAGGTCATGATGAGGAAGAGGGGAAGGCCTGTCTTAGTCTTTGGTGGTGTATTTGGCAGGCTGTGCCCTGCTAAAATTGAGTCCTAGTCTTCAGTAAATGAAGTCCCAGTATAATCCAGCCTGCTGTCCTACTTTTACAGTCAAACATTTATCTTTACTTTTCACAACTAGTTAAAGACATGGTTGCATGGTTTATGCTCAGATTTTCCAAATGAGTATAACTGGATTGTGGCCATGCATTGGAAATTTTTTGCCCCAAAGGAAGAAATTTTGAGAAAGATTCAAATGATTCAAACCCAGTCTTTTATGAATGTTAGAAATATGCACAGTATGCTTTGTTCACAATAGCTCTGTTTTCCCAGACAGAAGCTCCACCAACTGGTGGAATTGCCCTGGAATTCTGCAATACCACAGATGGGGAGGCTTGAATATTCCTGGACTGACTCAGCCTCTGCACTTTGCCTGGCTTGTAAGACAATAGACGATTCTTCCTTGGTTGTGGAGATCCAAATTAAAAGTAAAGGAGGTCACATATTAACAAATAGAATGACTGCCTTTTAGACAAGCCCACAGACTGAACTGTGATCATATTAAGCAAAGGGGCTGTTGACAGTATAATTCCTACTGCCAACATAAGAGCTGATTAGGAATGGGAGAAGCCAGGACCAGACAAGGTTCAGACATGCAAGCACAGCAGATTATTAAATAAGGAGATGAAGCAGCATTCAGAGGGATCTTAAACGAAGTACATTAATTATGTAATAAATGAAGCAGCTTTAAACTGGACTTATAATGGATACAAAAGAACTACATTTTGCGTTGGCCTTCATACTTTCAAAAGGACAATCTTACTTGATTGTGCTCACTTGAAGAAAAAGGCAACAGTGGGGAAGAAAAGAAAAATGCTCAAGCTCATCTTATCCTAGGCAAAGATCTTACAGACTGTAATGTTTATCACAAAGAAATGGATTTTAATAAAAGATCAAGGCCATGGGACTGCTTACAACCCCCAAAATTTAATATTTTTTCTCTCTATCTCATAATTAATAAAATTATAGCAATTATAATTATTATTTTTTAAGTTATTTTTCTGGCTTCCTTTTTAGCCCTTCATTTCTACATTTAATTCTTGACTGGATTCTCAATCTTTATTC
Organism: Molothrus aeneus; assembly: GCF_037042795.1. Lineage (NCBI taxonomy): Eukaryota > Metazoa > Chordata > Aves > Passeriformes > Icteridae > Molothrus > Molothrus aeneus. The sequence continues at coordinate 92,408,015 of NC_089646.1, forward strand.
CTAAGGAGTCTATTTACTTACCACATGAAATACTAAACAAATGCAACTCTGTAGCTGTAAAAGAAAATAATAGTTTATACCAGATAATGATTTAGGCTTGTTCAGTGGGCACTGCCTTTTTGGCAGACTTTCTCTTTGTGTTGATAAAGGATAGCTCCTCAAAAGCAACAACTTGTTACTTATTTACTTTTTCTAAGATCTTTTAAATTTCATCTGCTTTCTATTATATTGGCTTTCTGGTTATCCTGTTTGTTTTGCTCCTAATGATTTCCAAACCTATGGATCTTTCTATGTTTTTCAGCATCGCATTTCATTTACTTTCTTACCTCTTCTTGGACTGCATTTTCTCTGTTTCCTAGCATTTCCCTGTCTGTTTCTTTGTCTTGTCACTACTGTGCTGTCTGAATTGCCCATTCCCAAGACTCAAGGGATAGCAGTTCTTCAGCTGTAGTAGGATGAGGTGCTTGAGGAGAGAAGTGAAAGATCCCAGCTGCCAGGGCAACTGCCTGTCCAAGTCTGTTTTTTGCGTCGTCTCTGTCTTGGCTTGTGCCTTTGCACAGTTTCATTTATCTCTACCTGCTCCGTTTCCCCATCTGTAAAATTATAACAGAGTGTTTGGGAAATAAAGGCACAGAAATGAAAACTAATTACTATTATTGTTTATTACTTACTAATGCACAAGGCCTTAAACCCCTCAATGGCAGCAATTCCTTTTTTTTTTCTCTTATATTAAAAAAAGGAATCATTTACCTGAGAGAATTTGGACTATTTCTTTCAAGCTTATCATATCTTAAGGATCAGAAGTGGGCACTAGTATATCACAGGTTAAGAGAGTTTAAGCATCAGCTTTTTTCAATCATGTCTAAACCTTCTGGCATCTCTGAATCAGCTGAAATACGCTGCTAGAATGAGCTGATGAAATCAGTTTCATTTCCACCCCCCTGCACTATATGTTGTGGTCTATGCACCTGAACTTACAGCCCTAACTCCAGGAGCAGGGTGATGAGCTCAGAGTCCAGTCTTTGGGGTTGTGAAAATAATGAAATCCAAACTTGAATGAAACTGGCAAGTCGGGGCTGCTGCAGCCCAGAGTGGGCTGGGAATGCCATGCCTGGAGCTGTGTTACACGTGCTCCTCTGTGCAGCCTTCTGGAGATAGTGGGAATGAGGAGTGCCAAAACAAACTTAGGAACAAAAGGAGCAAAGTGCACTGAGTGCAGGTGTGCTGCTTAGATGTCGCCGTTTAACCCAGCAGGTAGCTAAGCACCACACAGCCACTGGCTTATGTGCCCCATCCAGCAGGAGAGAGAAGAGAATTGGGGGAAAAAAAGTAAAATTAATGGGTTGGCATAAAGACAGTTTTATACCACAGAAATGGAAGGGAAAGTCTTATTCCTACTACTACTACCACCACTACCACCACTAGTTAGAATTTACAAAACAAGCAATGCACAGTGCAACTGCTCACCACCTGCTGACCAATGCCCAGCCTGTTCCCAAGCTTTCCCCCAGCTTTATGTACTCAGCATGATGCCATATGGTATGGAATGTCCCTTGGGTCAGCTGGGATCAGCTGTCCTGGCTGTGTCCCCTCACAACTTCTGCATGCCCAGTCCAACTGGTGGGTTGATGTGAGAAACTGAAAAGTCCTTAACTTAGTGTAAGCCCTGCTTAGCAACAAGCAAAACATCAGTGTGTGTTAGCAAAAAACTACACGAAAACTTACAGGTGGAGTGCTGTATGAGATGATGGTGTGGTTCAAAGAGCAAAGTTTGAAATATTGTAACAAGAAGTGAAAGTCAAACACATCGAAATAGTTTTAGAGAACAATCATCACCGCTTCTGGGGCACCTAGAGCAGAGATCCAGTTACAGAAAGCCTATGTGTCTCAATGACAGAGATGAAGGGGAGAATGGCAGCAAAGAGATTCCATGCCTTGTCTTCTGCTTGCTTAAGAAATCCTCCTCTGAGTGTTTGAGCTTCACAAAGGCAAATGGGAAGCACCAAGTGGAAGTGAAAATCAGTGGAGGTGCTCACTGCTGCACAGATGAGCCATCCCAGAGCAGTGTTCAAAGCTGGGTTGGATGGGGCCCTGATCTAGTGGAAGGTCTCCCTGATCATGGCAGGGGGCTTGAAACTAGATGCTCTTTGAGGTCCCTTCCAACCCAAACCATTCTACGATTGTATGTGTTTCTCTGGTAAAAGGACCTTTGCATGTTCCCAAGGAAGAAGACCAGCAAATGTGTTTGCAAAGACCTTGTCCTGCATAGTTTCGGTCAATCTCAATACTCTGCCTTACAGGAAGAAAGCAGAATGTTGCACAGCAAGAGAATTAATGAAGAGAATTATTCTCCTATTTTGTACTAGGATATGTTTTGTATTTCTATAAGAAATTTGTTGTGGATGATGAGGCAAAAGCTTTGTCATGTTGCAGTTAAAATTGGCAATAGAAACTAATTAGAAGTTCTGGGCAATTTAAAAAGCAAATTTCATTCCCTTTTTCTCTTCCCATTCACCAAAGCTTTCATGTGCTGAGTGCAAGAATAACTGTGGTGTTTTCACCCTACCAAAATTCCCCACTGATCATTCTGCGCAGTTGTGGTTCCATGCAAAGGGGGAAAAAAGCTTCCTGCCATCTGTTCTAAATTAGATATCTTTTCCTATTATATTTCCCAGTTATATTGTTTGTGTTGCTGATGAAGTAGTAAGTTAAATTTTCAGTGTTTCTACCCTTCAGAGTTTAGACAATTCCCTTTATTTTCCATGCTGCCGCTCTTACATTAAGCCATAATATCATGCTTTCAACAGAAAAGTAACATCATTAAGCTTTACAATTTTACCATTCATTATACCTGTTCCTAGCATGGTATTTAAATAATGACAAAACCATGAAACCCCCAGTTGGGTCCTTTCTAACACTGGAGGTCTTTGGATTTCCTCTTTTCCTATAGCATCATCAAAAAAACCATCAATTGTTGGTGATTGTCTCATCAACAAACTCCTTTACTATTTACTATTTTTCCACCTAGGATGGATCTTCTTAATGGATCTTCTTCTGCCTATATGCACATATCTCTTGGTGCCCGGGAAAGTCTTTCTTGGTCCAAGGTTGGACTGGATGGTCCCCGAGGTCGTTTCCAACCCTGATTACTCTGTGGTTCATAAATAGGCTTTTATTAAAAATTGTACCATTTCACGATTCCTTTCTTTCTAGCTGTCCAAACATTTCTGGGGGGCTCCACGTTACCCGCAGGGTTTGTGTCACACCAGCACACTCCACTAAACTCCCTTAATCCCTCATTTCTGCTCACGCGCTGCTTTCAGGTTTGTTTTTAAACCTTCACCGGCGGAGCCGCTGCCGCTTCCCCAACTCCCCGAAGAGTTCGCTGCCTTTTGCCACGCCGTGGGGTGGAACCCAGCCAGGATTAAGTTAAGCGGTCGTTCCCAGGAAAAGCAGCCGCAGGACGCCAGCTGGGACTATTTGCTTTAACCCCTTTCTCCCACCCTTTACCGGGGGCCGCCTCGGAGGTTGGGGTTGGGGGGGGGTGAAACCCTCCATTCCCCCGTTTCCTCGGGGCTCTCCCTCCCTCCCTCCCTCCCTCCCTCCCTCCCTGCCGCCCGCCCTGTCCCCCGCGGGGCGCGGGCAGGTGACAGCGGCGGCACGCGCGCCCGGTCCCGTGACGCGCGCGCCCGGCTGAGCGCCGCGTGATGGCGGTGGCGGCGCCAGCAGGTGTCCCCGCGCCGCTTCCCGGGACACCCGGGGCGCCCCCGGCCTGGAAGGGATCGCTGGAGATCATCTAGCCCAAAGGCCCTGCCAAGGCAGGGTCACCTAGAGGAGGTTACACTGGAACGCGTCCTGGTGGGTGTGGAACGTCTCCAGGGAAGGAGACTCCACGATCTCCCCGGGCCGTCTGTTCCAGCGCTCTGCCACCCTCAGTGTCAGGAAGTTGTTCCTCACGCTGATGTGAAACTTTTTGTGATTTAGCCTATGGCTACTGCTTCTTATCCTGCTGATGGGCACCGCTGAAAAGAGTCTGGCCCCAGGCTCTTGTCACCCGCCCTGGAGATATTTACGTGCGTTAGTGAGAGCCACTCTTCAGTCTTCTCCAGACTAAACAGGTCCAGCTCCCGCAGGCTCTCTTCGTAGGAGAAACTCCAGATCCCTTTCGGGTCTGTCCTTGGCGCAGGGAAAAACTTCGAAAAGCCTCTTTGCAACTTTCGGGAGCTGGGACGGGGACGGGACTGTCACCGAGAACAACTCCGGCTCCGGGGAACGGCGCGTCCCCAGCATGGGATCTGCTCGGGGTCACTGCCCCCAGGGGGTTCGCCGGCCCCACGGGACAGCCCCACTACCGCCACGCTGGGACATGGCGGTGGGAGGAGGGCGTTCAGGAGCTGCCGGGGACTGCTCGTCCCACGCAGGCGGCGGGAGGAGCGGCGGCTCCGGAGCGGCACCGCCAGACCCGGGCGGGCGCAGCTCCGCTTCCCGGAAACCCGAGCACCGCCACTTTTACACTTTTTATTTTCCATGGTGGGGGGGGTTTCCCCGGGTCGGGGGGAGAGGGAGGAGGGGGAATCCCCTCGCGCCCGCCGCCTCCCCGCCCCCGTCACGCGCGGCTCCCCCCGCTCCTGGCCCTGTCACCTGACGGCGCCCACGCCCTCCCCCCACAGGGTTCGCGTGCGGACGGCGAACAAATGGCCTTTTCCTTTCCTTTCTTTCCTTTTTTTTTTTTTTTAATTTAATTTTTTTTTCCCTTTCCCCTCTCCGCCTTCTCCCGACTATAAATAGCTCCTGCGCGCCGTGCGTGTGTCACGTTCCCATTACGTGCGCCTTACGCTGACGCACGGGGGCGGTGCGCTCCGTGACGTCAGCGCGTATCCGGGCCAAGCTATAAATAACTTTCCGGCGGCCGGTGCCAGTGGCGGGTGTGCTCCGCCGCTGCTGCTCCCAGTGGGGTTTCCCGCGGGAGCCTTCGGTCCCGACGGCCTCGCTCCCTCGGGGGGCTCTGGGCTGCGTGCGGACAGGCCCAGCCCGCGCAGGCAGGGCAGGTCACTGCTCCGTGAGGGTCGCACTGCGCTCGGGCAGCAGGTGCTGCTGTCTCTGCCTCCTCCTCTTAGCTGGCGGCGTAAGGGGCCCTGAGCGGTGGCAGTTCCCAGCCTGTTCAAAGTTCAACATCGTGAAATGTTCAAGGGGTTGGAAAGGACCTTAAAAATCAGCCAGCTCCAACCCCCCTGCCACGGGCAGGCACATCTCCCACCAAACCAGGTCACTCACTGCCACATCCAACCTCACTGTGAACACGGCCATGGATGGGGCATCCGTGTCCACCCTGGGCAGCTTGCTCCAGTTTCTTACAACCTCACAGTAAACAATTAGTTTCATACATCTAACATAAAATTCCCTTTATTTCAGTTTGAACCCATTACTCCCTATCACTACAACTCCTGATAAAAATTCCTTCTCTGACTTCCATGTAGGCCCACTTCAGGTACTGGAAGGTTGCAATGAGGTCTCCACACAGCCTTCTTCTCTCCTCCAGGCTGAACAGCCACAATATTAGCATGTCTTCGCAGACACACAAATCATTATGTGCCCAGGTGTTGGCCGTGAGTTAGTAATTCAGGAGTCGCTCTGCAGACAGCCTGAGTCCATGTGCAGCTGAGATGGGAGCACATGGCAGAAGCAGTAACTTCAGTGCTGCTGTTCTCTCTCTCTAGTCTGAGATCCCAGGCAGGGTTACAGGCAATCTGTTTATATTTTAGCTGGTTATTATAAACATAGGCAATGTATTCCCAGCTATAGAGCGGGTGTCTCGATAGGCTCAGCTGCAGCCATCTCCCAAGAGGTAGGCAGTGGTTGTTTTGGATCCCTTTTGGTCCAGGAGAGAAAGGAATGTTCTCAGAGCCTAGGCAAGTTCTTTAGCTGGTGGTCTGCTGTGTAGAAGTGGCTGTGATGGCTGGTCTCTGTTGTCAGCAGTCTTTGTGTGTCAGCAGGCACTAGGCCCCTCGGGGCTAGGAGTGTATGTAGCAAGATAACTCATTTTGCAAGCAGCTGTGCTGGCTGAAGATGCAACTCTCCCCCAGCGATTTGCTGCCTTTCCTCTGCCAGAGTTACCGCCCCCACAGCTCTTGAGTTGATGTTGGATAAGTGAGCAGCTGGATGAACTGTACTAATACTGCCTGAGGCGCCCTAAGGAGGATCCTGCGATCTCTCTTGCTGACAGAGGTTTGGATTCATTTTCTATGGCTGTCTATGATGGCAGCACTGCATGGCAATAGTACCTATTGCAGTGATGCTCAAAAAGGAGATGCTTCCTGTCACTTTAGGCATGGGTCAGCTTTCCCATGAGTACATGGGGTACCTAGGGTTCGGGGTGGGTACGCAAATCCTCAGGTCAGCCTGGTTGATAACACCTCTGGGTCTGTTCACAGCAGGGCTGTATGCCAGGTAACTTCTTTGGATGAGAGTGTAGGCACGGGCAGCGTGTTTGACTTTCCTGTCTGGCCATCTCACTTGCATCCTAAGTGTGTAGGGCTAGGTTCAAAGATAGGCCTATCTGAAAAATCTAATGAAAAACAGTTCTGTAAAAAGAAATTTAATTCTAATGCTTAGACTGTTGCTGAATAGTGTTAAAATTAAATCATTACCTAGTTTTGATTGTAAGGTTTCTGAGTACAGGAGCAGCACAGTTGTCTCTCATACCCCTTACTGCTAGCACCAAGGTGTGTGTTTCTTCTAGAGAGTCTTTGCAAAGCAGTGACAAAGAAAGTTTAAATAGCAGATTTACTTAATAGAACTCTTCTAGTGCTTGGGGTTTCAGGAAATCCAGCCATTTTCATGGCTTTCTAGTGTGTGGTTTGTTGACCTTCTTTGTCCTTCGTTTTGTAGGTCAACATCTAAAACTTGATTGGTTTGCTTTAATTACAAAGTACTTGATGTTACATTTTTCTTGTCTTGTGCGTTTATATCAGTGGAGTTCAGAATAGCAACTTCTCTCACTTGTGGAATTAGCCACTTTGGTGATTTAGGGATTCCTCTGAGTTCTGTGCATTTGGGGAGTTTTCTAGCCCTGATAGAGCAGACAAATTCATTGCTGTCTGCAGATAAAGTGAAAATTTTACAACTAGTAGTGTGTTGTATAGTGATAGTTGTAATTCCTAATTGCTAGTCAACTTTCTAGGGCATATTTGACATAGTAATTCCTTGGACAAATGTGAACATTTTTAAATCTCAGAGTTTTGGATGTATGCCCTCCTCTGAGGTACATGGTCTGTTAGAACAACATGCAGAGACTACGTCAGCCTTCTACCATCATCTTTGATGCTAAGCCAGCTTCAGTTCTCAAGCAAAATGGTTTAACTTCAGTAATTGCATTCATGGAGAGAAGCTCAGTGGTTCTGCAGTTACTTTATCTGTAAGGAGGAGAATTTCTTTTGCATATTCCACCATTGCAATAGGAGAGATTACCTGTGACATCATCAATGGGCTAGATAGTATCATTGCTGTTATCTAGTCATCCCCAAGTTATGAATTCCAAGCCACTGGCAGCTGTCTAGAGGCAAGGGGAAAAGATGAAAGGATCTGGTTATGAACAAGCTCTCAACCAACCTTTCTGAAAATGGTGGAGTCGAGTCACAGAACTGTCTTTCCAGGAAATGTTGGCTTAGGATCTATTTCCTGTGAAATTTCAAGAACTTTGGTGAGAGCTGTCATACAGTGTACCACTGGTGGGTGAAAAGTGATCTTTAGATGTATATGACAAAAAAACACTCTTAGCAAGCTTCCATTAAACTCATCTTGAGCTTTTTGTTTGAGGTTCAAGTGTTTTACTGGTGGGCAATTTAAGGGTTTTTGATAGCAAAAGCATTTAGGGGTGCAGTAAACTCTCTTCCTGCGGAAAGCCTAGAGTTGAGACAGTTGAGAGTGGGCCAAGAAAAGCTAGCTTTAACATCCTGTCACTTCTCAATGGTGGTACCCAAGGCCTTGAATTAAGGAGGAAGAAAAAAGTGGGAAGTCAGAGGTGATCTTGGTGGAGCTCAGCCCAAAACAAAAAAATAGCAACTCTCTCAGTTCATGTGCACGGACAAGAATTCTACCAGAGTAGTGATTCGTTTCAATAGAAGAGAAATTTAACCAGGACAAAGACAGAGCTTAGGGGAAAGCAAAGAAAGATGAGTTTGACACAAAGTCGTGCTTTGTAGGGTAATAAAGCAAAAAGCTTGTCTCCTTTATAGCTATCTCCTCTGGCTTGGATGCTTCTTAATGCTCAGTGTCGAGAGTAAACAATCCCCTACGGTGATGCTGTCTGTGATCAGACTAATCGGAAGTGTTTCTGTCATTGCAAATGGTAAACAGTAAAAATATATTTGCAACAACAATTGGTCAGATATTCAAATAAGAATATCAGATATTAATGTGACAATCTTGTACATTCTTTGAATACTTCAAATGAAATTCTTGTTTTTTTTTTTTTTTTGGGTTTTTTGGCGTTTGGTTTTGTTGTTTTTTTTAAATATCTATTCTTTCTAAAGGTTAGATCTCTAACTTCAGGTAGACTGCGATACTTGTCAGTGAAGTCACTCCAGTCTGTTTTACAGAATTTAATGTGTCAGATACAAATTCTAAATACAAAAAAGAAAGACATTCTATTCCTTCTGTGATATATGTCTAGGACCAGATTTGCAAAGTTTTATTTTGAGCAAATCCTTGTTGATTTTTTTCCAGAAACGTTTCATTTGTTGAAGTGAAGAAAATTAATTTAGACAAACACATTTGGATGGAATATAACAGCGTGCATGATTGTATTAAAATCCAATTTGGTATCTGAATTACAAACAAGTGTGGCTTGGTACTTTTCTTGAATATGATTGTAACAATGCTGTATGCAAGGGTTCCATGTTCTATAAAAGATTTAAGTGACATTGTTTTCTTTCTTCCCTTGTTTTGCATTTAATGAGAAGCAAAAATGGGATAGAGTGGGAAGTCATAAGCAGACGAGCACAAGATAATGTGGTTTTTTAATGTCAGCTTTCAGCTTATGTCTGTGGTCACACGTTAAAATGCCTTCTCGGTTTCTATGTTTTCTGTTCTTCTTTTCAGTCTAATCTCTTTTCTGCCTCTCTTCTGCCTTGTACCTCTAGAGTTTCCAGTCTCTGTTTTGGGTCTCCTTGCTTCCACAGTAGGCCAGTTCTGGACTTTCCTGCTTCACATATCCCTAATTGACTGATTTTTTTTCATTTATGTAGTAAAATTAAGAAGTGATTTCATGTTAACTTTCTAGGGTTTTAATAACTTTTATTTACCTTTTTTTTTCCCAAGCTGGTCTCCTTGTGGGAGAAGTGCTAATGAAACCCGCTAATGTCTAAAGCATGTGTGGCTTTTTCTTTAATACATTCAGCATTTTTCTAAACATTTTTTGACATTTGTCTTTCATTATGCACTCCTCTACTGACTTTGTCACTCAGAACTGACTTCAGTCATGAATTGAAACTAGTAAGGAGTTCTGCTCTGGGATCTGGCATGTGAGGGAGACGGAGCTGATTGTGTATGATGAGGTCTGTGCTTGGCTTTATGTATCATGGCCTTTTCTGCTAGGGAGTAGATCTTCCCCACTTATTTGGTCTGCAACTTGCTTACTCTTCCATGGCAAAGCCAAGACTTTTGCACTGGCAAGAAGACTCAAGCCTGAGATGTAATATTCTTAAGGCTTTTAGAGCTAAAGAGCAGCAAGTAGTCACAGAGGACTGGTGACTGCTTTTGATCTCCTGTTCCTCCAAGCTGATTTGGAGAAGGACTAATCTCCTCTGTGTGAGGAGAGGCAGTGTGGTATTCCTTTGTGTGAAGGATACTCGTTGCTATCATGCTGGCCCTTTTATTTCTGTGTGTCAAAGTGATTTGATATTGTATGTATTCTTAGTAATTTATTTACAGAAATATGCTTGGATAAGTTTACTGCTTGCTTGGAATTAATTTGATACTTAAAAAGTGCATTATGCTCTTAATTAACTGCTTGCACTTAGTTGTGGAAGAACTTCTAGAAAAATAATGGAAGGTAATCACTGCAGTTGTCTGCAGGTTGTTCTAATTTCATTTGAATTACCTCAGCCAGTGGTGAGGGAAAAGCTGGAAAATGGGTGATTGAGGATATAAATTATTGGTCTTGGCTGTGATCATTTGGACATTGGGCTGATTATTGGTGGACATGGTTGGATAGGGGAAGGGTAGGTGTACAAGAGAAATTATTTGGAAATCGTTGTTAATAGAACTTGCTTGGAGTGATAAAACAGGAAGAAAGAAGGAAAGAGGTCTTGGTAATACTGGGCAAGATCTCTTAAAGGTTGTATGGACTGGAAAAAGTGCATTGGGAGACCCAGAAGAAAAATATGGGAAATGTCACACTGAAGTTCTGCAACTCCAGTAAAGATTTTGGTTGATTAAGAGCTTGTGTTTTGCAAAATTTTATAATGTAGACAAAACCTGATTGTTAACCACTACTTCAGAATGATGCTTGAATTGCCCTCGTAAAATCAGTTTGTGCATCCTGATATAATAATTGTATAGATATAAAGATTTGAGCTTTGATGTACACTTTCACATGAACACTTTCCTTTTTGGAAACTCTCCTAATTGTTTTTTAAAACTGAAGAAAGGAGTTAAATGCTAAGCTAAAGTAAGTTCTTGGCTGAGCAGTGTGTGGGATTCACTAGATTCATGGATGATAGATTCATATTTGTACTAATAGGAATGGGTGTGTATGTCTTTACAAATGACTTGAGAACAAGGATCTGAAAGAATGGGTGTGGGGCTAGATGTGGTAGGGGAGATATGTAGCAATAGGATTGGGAAGGCAGTACCTTCCTAGTACCTCAGCCAATGGGGAGTTTAGGGTAAAAGGAGGCTGGGTCCTCCAACAACTCCAGAGACCGCACAGGGGTATGGCCCAGTGAACTCTCCCATTATTTGAATAAAGTTGTTTTCTGCAGGGTTCCTCTGTTTCCTTTGTGGACACAGGCCTTTGGCAGTGTGATCTTCCACACAGTACAGATTTATTTATATTTAAGCAGTTTCCTGCATTCAGATTGTGCCTGTCACTTGTATAAGTACTCAACCACTCCCTCCCCCCATAATTTCACTATAACTTTAGAAGCTACAAATCCTTGTGCTTGGGTTGGCCACTGACTTTTAGTAGCCAGTCATATGGTATAGATTTGCAAAGCTGACGCAAAATGGAGCCATTCATCTCCTCCCTATTACAGGCTGCTGAAAGCATATTGCCCTGAAGTTCTCTCATTGCACTGTAGCCCCGCTGAGCACCAAGGCAAGTTCAAGGTTTTGGTTTTGGTCTTCACTTTACAATGCTTGGTGGCAGCAGCCCAGGCTGCCTGAGGGAGCACCTTCTGCAGTCACGGCCGCTCATGACAGCTGCATTCCTCTGGAACAATGGCATTGTTGGTGAAATGGGGAATGAATGGGAGAGACAAACTGCTTCTGCAGCTAGCCCACAACTGAGGGATTGATTCCTGGAAAACATCAGAGCAACTATAAACCTCCCTGTCCTCGGAATTAAGCGAAAATTCACTTGCTTCAACCTCCCCTTTCCACAACGACCAGGGGAAAAAAGATCCCTAGGGCATAGACGAGGATGATTTCCGTTTCTGTTTTAAAAGCCCAAATAACATTGTATATGAAAGTATAGGGTAAGAATAGGGTAAGTTTTGTCTCCTTTCCTGTGCAGTTTTTGGTAGTCTGCCTCATAACTCCTGCCCTCACAACTTTCACTTGGCTGGCCTGCAGTAAAAGTGTTACTTAAGCTTGGGGTTTTTTGGGTGAGGAAAAATCCCAATCAAAGAGGAGACAATAGAAAGTCAAGCAGAAAGACAACTCAGAAAAATGTTTCTAAAATTTTTAGTTTAATTTTTTCTGCTTCTCTCTTTCCTCTGCACATCTATTCTTAATATACTTCAAATTTACAGTTGTGTTATATATTGTTGAAATGCAAGAGTCTAATTTATTAACTAATTTATTAACTCAGACTCTAACTGTCTTGGCTTTGCCATGGAAGAGTAAGCAAGTTGCAGACCAAAGAAGTGGGGAAGATCTACTCCCTAGCAGAAAAGGCCGTGATACATAAAGCCATGCACAGATCTCACACAATCAGCTCAGTCTCCCTCACATGCCAGATCCCAGAGTCAAATTTATTAACTCTCACTCTGTTTGCAGGAGTGTTGCAGCTGCTCTTGGGGCAAGAACCTCACTGATCTGTTTCAGCTTGCATTTAAATTATAGATCAAATAGCAACAAGAAAATACTTTCTACAATTTTTACCAGAAAAGCATTGGACTATTGGGTTGATAGCCCATTTCACTGTTGTTGTCCTTTTGCTCAATAGTTCAGTTTTGAGCCTGAGCCTAAAGAAACTCTGAATCAGTTCACAAATGGCTAACAAATGGCTCAGTCTCCAAAAACAGAAGTCCACCAAAGAATGGGTGTCATTAGAGGGTGACTAGAGCCCAAGTGTCAGTGGTGCCAGGGGAAGCTGGTGGGTGACACATTCAGAACAAGAGGAGGTGGTTCTTTGCACAGTGTGTGGCTAAGCTCTGACATTCTACACCCGATGACATGACAAACACTACAAGGTTCTCTGGGGCCAGGGAGACAGCAGTGCGGAAAATCGAGCCAGAACTATAAACACAGCATGCAAACAGGAGTAGTCAGGAGTGGTAGGTGTTCCAGGGTTGTGTTCTGATGCTATTCTCTAAGCATCTTTGGTTTTAGTCAATATTGCACAGAATGCTTAGGGGATCACTGATCTGGCACAATCCAGTTGTATTTTTATGTTTAAAATAAGTCTTTTAAACTTCTTTTAAGAGGAGAGTGAGGGGAATGACAAAGCTTACAGAGACATCAAACTGTAGACATTTTCTGCAGCTTTAGTGCAGAAAATCTTGCAGTTTTTATACGACTGAGTGATAGAATGGCAGAGGAGATTCAGAACTGATAAATGTGAAATAGTGCATGTGCACTAATTATATGTATGCAGTGATGTGCTCTATTTTGTTTATTAACACTCAGAAATTATCCTGCACTCACTGTGAATAGTTATGTGAAAATGTTAATAATGTTAATAAACCACAAATTAAATGTAAGTCTTCAGGATGAAAACTTTAAAACGAGCAAGAGGAGGTACTTCTAAAGGGAAAAAAACCCCACAAACGAAGGTGGTGATGTCACTTCTGGTTCAGAAAAACCTTGAACTGGCTCTGACCAGGAATGGTACAATGCTTTCCCCAAAGGGAAGCTGCTGTTGGCCACTGTCAGGGGTGGCAGAGTTGGTGGAATTGCAGCCTGTTGTGGGGAACTCAGCCCTGATATCAGGAGAAGTTGCTGTGATGCTCCCCAATGTGACCTGTAGTGGAGGAAGCAGCTTGTGCACAGGATGTGGTGTGTGCCTGTAACAGTTGAGAAAAGGAATGCTTTGTTTCTGAATGTTAGGAAATGGAAGTGAATCAAATTCAATGTAAAATCATACAGAAGACCATTTCCTTCTTTGTTACCTGCCACACCTTGGTTTGGTGGGTGATTATAATATCAAAATGTTTATAAGCTTTCTGTTGGACTGGGATGGTCCAAAGCCACATAGCCTCAGATGCAGCTTATTGTCGGTGTACCCATTTTCATCCCTAAGCCTTTAAAATGAAAGACAGGAATGAAAAAGTTTTTTTTACTGACCTTCTGGCTATATTAACTTCATGGTCTCAGGGGAGAACCATGACTAGTAACAAAGACAGTCTTGTGAATGCATGTCTGTATAGTGTGTTAGATGCATTTCCTGGACCATAGGCTAATAATAAAAAGAGAAAATGAAACTGATAAAGTTATTGTTTATTGCCTGCAAGATTTAATCACTCACACTGGAAGTAACTTTACTCTTACCAGTGTGTTCTTTTTCCTAGAAGAAGCAAGTGAGATAATGCTGAAATACGTGTTTTCTAGTGCCTACCTGCTCAACACCTGTTAGAAAATACCAAGAAGTTGTCCCCATGGAAAATGCCTCCTCAATCAGACTGAAGGCAATAAGAGAGAATCTGTGGTTAAAACTTTTGCCTACAACCAAGTTCTGAGAATTGGTGTTGTGACTCCCATCTTCAAAAAAACACAGTACTTAGATAATGAGGAGTTTAGTCCATATACAAGCAAGAAAGATGCTCCATGCAAGTATACCACTTTTTACAATTAATAGACAATGCTAAGTGGTTTTTCACTCTTAAAATAATAATAAAAAATACCTGGTATATGTGTACTGGTTTGAGTAATTTCTTTCTTTGAGTTACTGGACTGAATTTATTTTTTCTTTAGACATAATGTCACACTTATCTCCTGTGGGTAGTTTTTTGCTGAGGCTTTTACATGTGCATTTTTGTCAGACAACTGATTTTTGACTTTTCAGTTGGAAGGCCCAGAAAAATGTGCAGTGGTAGAAGGAAGAGCAAATTTAAACCTGTGAGAGTTCTCTTGGTGATTTTGTGGTACTTGAGTCCACCAATGCTTTGAAGGTCTCTGGAATTTGAAACAACTTATTTCGATTCTTAATGCTTATTAAATAAACAAATAAATAAATGAAACCTCCAAACCCCTTCTCTGCATGAACACTAGCAGTTTATCCCGAGTACGTCCCTGACTTTGCCAGTAACATGCTTGGCACATTTATTCATGCATTAACTAGAGATTTTCTTCCAAGTAACTTGCTGGCATGTATGCGACTGGCTATGGAAGATGGTCTGGCCATGTGTGAGTCTTCACCCCACAGATGTACTCCTTCTCTCATGTGATTGTCTCTGTTGGGCAATATGATTTATCCTAAGACAAGATACCAGGAGGAACTCTCTGAATGATCTCATAAGGAATATATTCACTTTTAGACAGGTGAGTAAAACTGCTAAGATACGGTCACATGTGGAGATAAAATCATAAAGTAGCTCTATAGGTGCTTTGTGGTTGTGTTTTCTGTGAAGCCAAAGACTGCAAACCTGTAGATTTCTAGCTCAACCTGCTTATATTGTTACCCTTTAGACCTGCTTATATTCTACACTTCATTGTCAATATTTAGATATTGTATTAGCAATAAATCTAATCACAATCATCCATGTAATCAGTTGTGTATTTCTGGTTCCTGAGATAGTTCTCTTCTACTACTCTGTTACAATATATACAGTCAAATTTAGTTATTCTGGACCAATAGAATCTGCAATACTAAGTAAGTTATGAGCTGGTAAAAAAGTTGCTGTTCTGTACAAATATTACTTCTTGAATTCTTTATTGTTAAAACAAATTACCTATTCCTGTATGCTTCCTTTTCCTTTTCCTTTCCTCAGAATTTAGTCAATTACTAGATGCCTTTACTGGTTTGGTCAGGAGATCAGACACACTGGTCTTTGGTTTGTTGGATCCTTCTTCAGGTCATTAAAAATCTTTCATGTCCAGTATCTGTCATTTCCAGAGGCTGAAACAGACTGAAGTTATGTGACAGACATGATAGTTTACAATTTAGGGAAAAGTAGTTTTACATCTTTGGTTTTGTCCTAACCTGTCAATACGGGTTAGGTTTTGTCCTAATCCTTACAATACAGGATTCAGCTGACTCCAGATTTTTGGCCTAGTGCTTAAACTCCACTGGCCTTATAAAGAACTTCCAACAATGTAACTGCATTACATTGTAACTAAAATAGTGTAAAACCCCCACAGCTTAAACCAACCAATAAATCCAAAAGGTAGGGAGGTCATGAGAAAAGACCCAGACTCCTTTTCCCAGAGTTCATTCTGGTAGTGAGCCTGTTGAAGAAGGAGAATGCTTATTAACCTCACAGCATTTTGAACTTCTCAGTAAAATTTTTTTTTTTAAATAAAAGTTGTCTTTGCTCATCCATTTTATGCAATTCTTCCACTGGTTTTTTTTTGTTTGTTTGTTTGTTTTTTGATTTTTTGTTTTTTTTTAATCTGAATCACAAAGGACTATGAAGTTGCTGTGTCCTTTCTACAGGGGCAGAGGATCAAAGCTGTGACGTGCACTCAGCATCCATGTTTCTAACACTTTCTTTAGTCTGCTTGCTCCTTTGCTTTTTCCCTCCATTCTGAGTGGGAACCAAGAGAATGGGAAGGTAGAGGAGGAGCGTGTTCAGCAGGATTGCTTTCTTCCAATACTCTTCTAAACAAGATGTCTGGAAAAGGGGCCTTCTGCTTCAGGACTTTCATGCATTACTAGTGTGATGTTTGACTCTGTATTTGGAAAGTACCCATCTGGCTTTGTGGTTTCTGCAGGGAGCTTTTGTGTGCTAACAACTTGCCCGGTGAAGTAGGCTCACCATGTGAAACTAAACGGGGCCAAATTGAGAAATTTTGCCAGCTAGGTGGAGCTCCCCCCTAAGTTTCTTCCTGTCTTGGTTTGTACAACCTTAATCACTATTGCTGAATCTGAGAGTTCATTTAAAAGATGGCCAGTTTACACAGACTAAATGTGAGACAAGCTCTCTCTTTGCCACAGGTGGAGGTGAGCACACAGTAATCCAGGGATATATGGATCTGCATTGTTGTTGAGCCTCTATCTCTCACTGGTGTTTTCATTCAGTGTAGTCCTAGAAGTGCTGGTGACACTTTGAGTACTTTTCTTTGTGGATAACAGAATTTTAAAAATACTTTTCATTTACCAAAACATAGTCTGTAGTTTGCTGTAAGATAAACTTACCACTTAGCTATAACAAACACCTCATAGCAAAACTTACTCTTCCACCTACAGTCAAAAAGGGATTCTGTAAACTAGGCATCTTTTGTTTCCATACTTGCTGGGTCTCTAGAGAGCACAAATCAGGAGATTTCTGTCTATGTGCAATGAGGACGAGACTTCCTACTGCAGCCTGAGATCTGAGGATCAGATGAAATTCACCACACATTTCTATTCTGTCTCCACAGTAAAAAATATTGCAGAACATTTTAGGCATTGATCTACATTGAACCCCATAATTTTTCTGTTGGCCTTTAGTGGTGCTGAAGACACTTAGTTTTCAGTAATTTTCAGTAAATACATGAAGTGAAGTTCAGTACATGGTTTTGCTGATAGTTCAGGAAGAAATGCAGAATCTAGACTGCTGTCTTACAGTGAATTTTTATTTTGGAAAAAGATAACTGCATTGTTGGGGCTGTGAGAAGAGCATAGTGTATATCCTTACCAGTGTTCAAAATAATGGATCTGATTTTGTTAAAAGCATGTGTGGGGTCAGTTACTGCTGCTCAGCTGTGGAGCAGTAATTGTTATATTCCAGTAATATGTTTGCTGTTTGCTGTGATATCCATATGGTGGAATAAAAAGTTATGGTTTTGGATTTGAAATGTAATAAAATAGAGCTAGTAAGAAGCTAATTTCTTTTTCCACAGAGCTACTTTTCATAGTATGTTTGAAGTTTTAAGGACCCTGTTGAAGTATAATTAAGTAAAGCTTTTTGGGGAAAAAATGAAACAGTGAACAAATAACTCTCTGTGCCCATAATCAAAGACATTTGATTGAAACCAAATTTCTCCAGCAGAAATTGATGTATATATGTTTCTACTGTTATATGACAGTAGACTGTAGCCTTATGTTTGATACGTATAAAGTACATTGAACCACTTGCAGTCATTGTTTCAATTCACCAAATAACCAATTAAAAGGAGAAAAACAGTATCATATAGCATTAAAATTGGCAAGTCCTTTTTTCTTTTTCTGAGGGTATGCATACATTAGTGTAATGCTGAAATTACTTTAATTCCACCCGCATTGTGTAGGAAAAGTTTAAAGAGTTTGAAGAATCCCTTTAGTTCAGATGAAGGCAGTCTGAGATACCTGCTGACTCATTTCTGAAAAACAGTGCTCTGGGGAGTAGCAACCTTCTATTAGTTAATGTCTCATGTTTTAATCAATAATGGTGCCACATTAACACATTTTGGGTATGAGATGAAACACCAGAAGGAGAAGGCAGGAATTTGGAGAAAATTTCAGCAAGTCATTTTCACATGCCTGATTTGGAATGGTAACTACATTTATGAAGTTGTGGAAAGAAGGGTATTTAAATGCAATGCTAATTTAGTTTTATAAATACGGAATTATTATGAAACCAAAATCTATTTTTACATATTTGTCATTCCATAACATTGGAAAAGCTGTTGACCCTAAAGCATATGCAGTTGTTGAAACTTAGCAGCCTGTGGATTTATTCACAATTACAATTCCAATTACTTTTAACTGAAGTTTTTTTAACATAGTGTGTAGAATGATCTCATGTATTCTGTGTATTGGGCATTATGTGCCTTCTCATCACAATGTAGACCTAAGCTATGCAATGATGACTTTGTCTTGTGGCTATGAGCACATTTAAATTTTGGAGAAAGATGAGGGTTTTGTTAGAACAGTTAATTTAACAACAGGATTATTATTTAAAACAAAAAAAAACTTGACTACTTACACAGAGCTGTGCAGAAAGATCTTCATGCTCTGGACAAAGTCACTAGAATATGCCAATACAAGTGTTCTACTTTTCATGGAATCAAGGAATTACAGAACTATAGAACAATATGAGTTAGAAGGGACTTTTAAAGACTATCTAGTCCAACCCCCTGTCCCATGGGCAGGTATATCCTTCACTAGATCAGGTTGCTTAAAGCCCTGTCCTGTTATAGCATGGGTCCCCACTGGGCAATATTTAGCATTAACTCCATGATTCCAGAAGGCTGATCAATTGCTTAATTTTACTATACTATATTTTACTTCTAAGAAACTCATTGCCCTTGCAGACAGTCCAATACAGCTTTGACCAGATTGGTCAATTGGATCCAAACACCATCACCAGTGGCCAATTAAGAAATCACCCTTTGGTAAACAAATCTCTATAACACATTCCACATGTGCACAACAACAGGTGCAGCAAGGGAAGATAAGAATAATTTATCATTCTTTTCTCTGATCTGCTCACAGCCTTCCCCAGGACAATGCCTGGGAGAGTTGTGCCTGCTGCTCTCTGTGAAGAGAGCTGCGACCACACTGTCCCTTCTGACTTTGAACACTTCCAGAGATGGGACATCCACCGCTTCTCTGGGCAACCCATCCCAGGACCTCACCACCCTCATCATCAAGCTATTTCTTCCTTACTTGCAGTTGAAATTTACCTTGTTTCAGTCACTTGCTTTGTTACTACAGGACTTGGTTAAAAGTATCTCTTTTAACTCAAAGTATGAGGCCTTGAAGTGTAGTGTTTCACTATACTCTAAAGCACTCTCAAAAGCTCTCAGTAAGACTGGCTATCAATAGCAATGAGTGTCATGATATTACATGCCTGGGGGAAGAGTCATTAGTTTAAAAACACAATGGCAAAGATGTATCAGAGCAACTTATAAAAAAAAGTTTCTCTTAGTGAACTTGTCCACTTCTGGAGCTGACACTTCAGTGTTAGTGATTTTCTATTTCTCTAGACTCACAGCAGAGAATTTAAATGACATGATATAAGCTGCTAATGTTTCAAACCAAACAACAGGGCTGTACATTTGACTGGAGAAGTTTGACTATATATTTTTTGAAAACCTTGAAAACTGAAGATGATAGAAATTTTGCCTTTAGGTAAAGGCATTACTGATGTAATGGAATGATTTCTTACCTGTTGGCATGATGACATCACTTTCCTCCTGGGCTGCCATAATCAAATTGCACAATAATGGAATAGTCAAGCTTTCACTGGCACCCTCTTATATTTCAGACCATTACCTGAGGACATGAGGGCGTGTTTCAGTCCTTCTAAGATGGAACCACTGTTGGAGTCAGAAGCCAGATTTCCATTGGTGATGCAAACAGTGATTTATGTGTATCTGTATATTTATGGCAGGGGTTATTACCTATCCTTGAGGAAGTATGTAGGTATGAGGTTATCAGTCACTATCTTCAGACCTTAAAGGTTCACCGTGGAGGGGAAGCCTTGAAGGCTGAATGGGGCTAAATGCTGGATCCCAGCAGGCATTGTTTTCTTCTGAGACACAGTCACTCAACAACCAGCTGCTGACTTCATAAATAGCTGGACTTGCTGGAGATGTTGAAATACCATCTCTTCATTCATTACCCATCTTGCTACTGAAGAGAATCACCCTGGTAAATCCTGTAATGGAAATAAGCATACTTATGTTATCCACTACAGGCCCATCTAGAAGATCTGATTAAAACAGCTCATAACCTGCAGACTGGAGTGATGTGAGTGAGGTAGAGCTCTTTTGATAGTGAGGCTCTGCAAATGGTAACTTGCACCTGATGGGCTATGAGGAGCAACCAGGAGGGGCGGCAATTTCATTCTACACAGCTTGATCTGAAAGAGAATGCATGTATGCAGAAGAGCTTGTTCTTACTAAGAGTGCTACAGCTTCAATTTATGTTGGTATGGGAGAATGAATACAATTTCCCCTTCTCCAAACACAATTATTAATAGTACAATGTTGTGTTTTAGCTATAAGCTGTGCCAGTGTAATGCCAGATTGGTATCTCTGTTCCTCCTAACAGTTTTGCTTAAGACATCACACCCTTTACTGAAATCTTCAGGTGTCTACAAAAGCAACAAAAAAAGTTATATAATTCAGTATTTTTGTGGTTTCTCAGTAATGTTGCTCTGGACAGGTAAATAATTTAAAATGCTAAGTCAGAGGGATTTTTAAATAGTCTAGACTGCTCATAATAAATGTATTAGAATAAATAGGACAGGTATTTGTTTTTACTTGTTGAATACAAATATTTAAAAGGGATATTAATCCTTGGTTGACTGTGTATTGGCTTTGTTTTGCAATTTGTAAAGAGAGACTCAGAGACGGAAGTGAGAAGTATTTTACAACTTGAATTAGTTGTAACCTCCAACAGACTTGTTGCAACATCTGTGGCAGGAGCCTGTGGGGAACACAAATGTTCTGAAAAGGAAAGCTTCATACTATGTAAAGACAATTGTATATTTACTTGTTTAGCATCAGCAAATGGAGTTGTCTTGGCACTTCAAGGCTCTTGACTAGGAGAATGGTGTACTTCAGAATGAATGTAGTTTGCAGACTATTTTTCTTCTGTGAACTGTTGGATTCTGTAATACTTATATATTTTTTTCTTTTCAAAATAGAGTGCAAAACCATCATGAGATATGCATAAATATATATATTGCATAACACATGCTGAAAAGATTATACCTCATTGGGGATAGAAGGGGATTTCAGAATAATTTTAATATAAAGAGACTATTTTGAATCACAACATCTTGCTTCAAAGGCAAATGTATTACTACAATGAAAACTGTCCATGTCTTTGTGTCACATATTTAAATTAACTCCAAAGCCATAAATGAAAGACTATCAAGGTAGCAAACAACAAAACAAAGAAGAAACTCTACTTTAATATTTGTAAGGTAAGGAAAAAGGACAAATACTATGATGATGGAATTAGTGGATAGGGTTTATAGTATCATGCCCTCTATAAGTTGAAGGGGATTTTGAAACAATGAGGAGCTTTTGATTGTAGTTTTGATTTGTGATGATGGGTCTGGTAAGTGAAGAAAAATACACACATGGGATATATTGATGATATTGACCATGCTCTGCTTGCTTGCAGCTGGAGATTGTCCTGCACCTTTGGTTATAGCTATCATATCATCCAGATAAAAAAATTATGTACACATTTCTCCCCAGTTTTTACAACACAGATGCAACTTCTGCTTCTCTGCTCTCTACTGTTTCCTACACTGATGAACACTTCTAATGTAACTAATATTTCCAAAACAGTTTGAATATGGACTCCTTGTGCTGTGCTAGGGAAAGAGGCTGTTTCAAAGGGTGTTCAGGACCTCCAATGGAGTAGTTTTCAACAGTGACATTCTTTGAAGTTATTGACAATTCACAGAATATAGGGCAAGTACTTCACATTGTTCTTGCTTCTTGATGACAGTTTTCCTGTCTGTCTGCAAAGAAATGTGCTGGCAAGTACAGGAAAAGGCAGAAAGGTGAATATAGTAGTGCCAAGCACAGGAAAAGGATAGAAAACTCTAACTGTTAAGAAAAGCTAAAACTTTTTGATGTTTCAAACCCCATTCAATGATTTATTTTCTCAATACATGATCTATCCCTAGTTTTCCTAGTTTGTTAAGTTTCTAATATGTCACTGATCATATTTTAAGAGTACCAGGGCAAAATTTCTAATGAGTGAGGAACTGTAGTAGATAGCAAGTCTAATCTTGAGTATGATGGTAATTCTCAGAGAAGTAGCAAAACAAATTCTAATACTAACTTGAGGAGCAGCTTTGCTTTGTTCTGGTTCTAAACAGGATATACTTGGAGATATGGTCAAGGTCAGATTCAAGTGTTGTATTGACCAAGAAGACATTAGATATACTTGGAGATATGGTCAAGGTCAGATTCAAGTGTTGTATTGACCAAGAAGACATTAGAGGGTAGTATGATCTCCATCTGCACATCCAGGAGGGAGTTTTAGAAAGTTACTTCTTTTAGAGACATTAATGCCATGTATTATGGAATTTGTAAAACCGTGAGACAGGTATCAGACTTACATCTAAATCTGACGGTAGCTGTTGCACGAAAAAGATAACCTATGGTATCTCCATCTCAAAAAAATACCCAAAATGAACATCGAAGATCCTATATATCCTGTCAGACAGCTCACATGGCATTTGTAATTCCATAATCCCATTTTTTCTTTTGATGAGTGAATCAACTACATAAAGATTCCCCGTATTGGTTGCAGTACAGAAATGGGTAGAAAATACAGCATCACGTGGTAGGAAGAAGTATAACCTTTCTGGGAGTAGTTTTTGGGCTTGTCCATAAGTGAAGGCTGGGTTGAGAGCAGAGGTCAGAGTAATACCAACTATGAGGTGTACCCTCATGCCTGAGCACCATCTGCTGAATGACACTGTGCTTCTATGACCTACCTGTGTCACAATTACTGGCTTATCCAAATTTGTAGAAACACTTCTGCTATCCTAAAACCACAATGAATGTATCTTGGAAAGGCACTTTTTCTCTTTTGATGCCTGGAAGGAATAGCCGTGATTAAGAGCAGTTTCTTAGGTAATGATGCAGGCATTGTGGAAACCACAGTGTGGTTTGAAGCACAGAACATCCTGGTCACTCCTTCCATGAGGGAGCAGCCTGGTAAGAAAGGGGAGGAGAGACATCTGTGGCAACATTGTTTGGTGTGAGCTCCTCTTGGTCAAAGGACAGTCACATAGTCCAGCATGCTGCATAGTCAGCAGCAGGGAACACCACCACTTTAATTTCAAGTGCCCTCTTGTAAATGACAGGAGACTTGTAGGTGTCAAAAATCCATCATTCTCTTTCTTAACCACAGAAATCTTACGCAAGATGAAATCAGGCAATCTAGTGGTAATAAAACTAAGTAGGGAAAATGTTGGGCAATACCTGTTGACATCATTATCTCTAGACAGCCTGTATGTGACTGCCTTCAACTGAAGTATGTAAACTTCACTGAGCTGTGGTGTGCTGCCAAGGCTAAGGTTACTCATGCTGGAGCCCTAGCAAAAAGTCTCTTGAAGGAAGTCCACTTTGGTGACTTTTGATACCCAAAAGAACTGAAAAGGCAGAGTTTCTCTCTAGGCAGGGTCACCCACATCTGCAGGGTGGTCATCAAGGTGAGCATTGGTGTGGCTCTGGAACCTGTTGCTCCTCAGAAGAGCCAGAGCCTTGATGGAGAAGGTGGCTCCTGGTAAGGGTGTGCACATGCTGGAGCTTTAAATCTGTAGAGGGGTAGCAGGCAGAAAGGGTCTGAGAAAACTGCCAGGAGTAGGAGGATGGGGGGGAATGTGGGTTAGGTTGGTAGTTGCCAAGGTTTCTGATGGATAGATGCTTATTGGCCTCATTCTTTCTCTGATACCACCACTGGGCAGTCTCATCAAACCTTTAAAAGAGACACTATTGAAAACAGTGTTTTCATAGAATTTGGCCAGCCAGCCTTAGAGCATTTAGCCTGGGCGGCTGCACCATACTTTGGGAATGCCTTCTTAAGGAGAATTCTAGTCTACTTATTGTAATAAAGTTCTTAATTCATTGTCAGAAGACTGAAACTCTTTTGGGGATTCTGCCCTATTGTCATTTGACATGGTGGCTGTTGGGGATTGTGGATGGTTTAGAGGCTTATGGGGGGTATTGGCCTATCACAGATTCCCTGGAAGCTGCTGTGTGCCATGGGGGGCCTTGGAGTCTATTCTGTCTTGCAGAAGGAGCATGCTCTACCACCCCCAAGGAACAATAACTTTCAGACAAAGAACATTTTTTCCAGATCTCTTTTGCAAACATGGAGCTGAGTGTAGAACCCTTTCTGAGCTGAGAGGTAGCTGAAGAGTTTTGTGCTGTTCAACCATGAAGCCATGAAGGATGAATATTGGACAGAAGCTTCTTTAGAGGGTGATGTCTTGGGACTAAGTGCAGATGGTTCTTCTTACTCTAAAATCAGAAAAAGAGCTCCTGAACCATAGACAGGAGGTTTTCTGTCCTCGTTATTGAAAACAGATCCACTGAATTACGGAGTACATGCCAAAACACCTTGAAAAGCAAAATGGAATGCTCTGAAGCCATAGGAGGAAGTTTGATTCCTGAGTAAATTAGCTACTTTTGATGGAATGCCAGGATAGCTAGTGCATCACTGAGATAAACTGAGGATCCAGACCAGGTGTGGAATGTGTGGTACAAAGACACAGATATGTCTGCTCAAGAAGGATCTTTTTAGGGGAGAGACAGAATGAGCAGGCACACCAGCTCACCACTACCAAAAGATGAGATCCCCTATCCTTCTCTCCCTTTCTTTTTCCATCATATACTTAGTGATTTCTCTGACACTTGTATTTCTGCAGGAGCTTATTTAATTCACTGAAACGAAAGATCCATTTGTGTCATCTATGTTGTGGGCAGTCTTCTGAAATTTCAGCTGTAAAGTGGGACAGTGGACTATGGTGGCCTTCTGAAGGGGACAAGAAAGAGAGGGGCACAGAAAGTGAGAAGGAGGAAAAGAAAAAAAAAGGACAGACAGACCTCATATTTTCAGCTGCAAGGAGATATTTATTGGCTTTATCTACCCATTGAACTTATGCTGTGGCTTTATGCCACTTAAAACAAATTTTCCAATTAAAATTGAAGTTTTCCTTACTAAAAATTGCAAATGCCATTTTTCCATTTTTTTCACTTGCATGAGGAACTGATAGATAAACTGCATTTTTAGCTCTTCACATGCCTGAATTTTTCTGAACTTGCTGATTTCCATGACCTAGATGTTGGTCTTCTCTTGTTTCATGAGATATGTTCCATGTCTTCTGTAGGTTTTTTTTTCACATGAATCACTTAACATCTAATAAAATCTCCAGCTAAGGGAAAAATAGGTAAGTAAAAGTCAAACAGCAACAAAATACTGAATGTCAAGCATATGGAACTCCAATTTAAAATGTGGAGTAAGCTTCACTGCTTTACCTAGTCCTTTGTTCCTGTGGACATTCAGATTGGAGCAAGAAGAGATGGGGCATAAATACAATGGTCTTTAGAAGCAATGACTAATAAGGAAAGGCAGGTCAAATATCAACCAACATTTTTAGCCTGAGACTCATGAGGATTATACACTAACAGCTAAATATAGGATCATTCTCCTACATTCAGACAAAATAATTAAGGACAGAGAGAATTTTATGTGGTTCAGGGCCCAATAGGAAGAGCAAAGTCAAGTAATATATTTTCATAAGTCTGAATTCTTGTTTTCAGTGAACAAACTGACAACTTGAATGACTGACAACTTCAACACTCAGTTAGGCAGAACAAACCTGTTCCTTTCACTGATGACTGCAGAGTTTTCTTTACCAAAGACCTTTCTCTCTGTAATAGAAACTTGGGAAAAGCTAGATTTTACATGTGGGAGTATTAGACTACACTAGGTACTTTGTTCTTTTAAAAATTGTGTTAGTTGAATAAAAATAAAAAGCAGAAACAATTAGACCTTTTTTTGGCAGTATCAGCAGTAGTAGTATAAGCATAAGCATTAGTGGTTCAAGGATCCTACATTTAGACTTTAGCTTGTCTGTCAGGGAGTGTTTCTGTTTATCATGACATTAAGTAAAAAATGAGATATTTATAAAAAAGTGTTCAGAATAACATATCTTTGCAGCCAGCTCAGACCTTTGGGCATGCACCTTCACCTTGGCCCTAGAGAGTGTTTTGCATACAACTTTGATGCAGGTATTTCAGGGTTTTCCCCCTGCTCCCGAACTCAAAACTGTGCTTTCTCTTTGGATGGGACTAGACTCTGGAGTTTTTGTCTTTAAAGGGTCACTAATAATTACCAGTGGACACTGCAGCAGCTGTCAGCAAGAAGGGATGAGGAGCAGGCAGCCCCACTGGAGGGAAGGGGCTAGAACACTTGGATGTGGGGGCAGTGAATGTGTGCCCTGCAGAGTCAGAGACCCTCATATCAGGAACAGGGTAACAAACATGGGGTAACACAGAACACTAATTGAAGATGAAGAATGGGAAAAGCAGGTATAAGTGGCACATGGAAAATTAGGGCATGAGAAAAAGGAAGAATGTGAGTGTGATGTGTTACAGCAATTCTGCTGCTTTAGTCTGTTGGTGTGGTGTGACGGTATGAATGGGATCCACATTTCTGCCATTCCTTACACATTCTTGTCACATTGGCTGGTTTGCAGGCATATATCAGAGAATTCATTTAAATTTTTTATTTATATCTGAAATCTCTAGAGGAACTTGTAGGTCCTTTGCCATGGATGTTTTTATTCTTTGTTTTTGTAAAAGCAAAGATCAACCCACAAACTTTCATATTTCTTAACTAATTTAGTATTGAGATGTTTATTACATCTCTCTTGCCTGAGGAAAATCTCATTTGTCTCAAGCACACAGTAGTTTCTCTGTTTCCTGTGAAAAGCTGTTCTTCTCAGTAGGCTGTGCCTCAAAGATACTTGCTCTAAAAGGCAGGCTCAACAAAAGCTATGCAGTTTGCTCCATCCTATCTGCTTTAAGCAATCATGCAGCAAGAGCTTCTGCTAATACAAACAAACAGTGCATTCTAAAACCTGGGTATCTTTGAAAAGGTATTGATAGACAAGTGTAAATGAGAAGAAATCAAGTTGACAATATTTTTTAACCTACTTTTAAAGCTTACTTTAAACTTAAACTTGGAGTAAGAAGAGGGGTTGGAAGGAGTGGGGGGAAGGAAAAGCAACTCTTGCTCTTTCTTTCTTTCCTTCTCCCTTTCCAGTTTGTTTACTCTGTCCATGTGCCAGCACAGTGTGGGTATTCAGTTTCACTCTTTTCGTAAGAGTTTTATACAGACATGCACTGAGTTCTTTTCATTTCTATGATTATGGAATATGGGGGATGTGAAACCTGTTTAAAAAAGTAGAGGTTCCATACTACAAAGCCACAGAAAATATCCCATGGGATTTAAGGACAGATGTGGGATTTGCCCTGTTTCATACCACCTTTAGATTGGTTAGATTTCACTGTGGTATAATTGCTTTGAAGAGATGGTTGCCACAGACTGTATGTCTATGGACTGCTCTGAGGGTGATCCCAGGGCATGGTAAACTACTTGTGGCTGCTACTAGGAGCAAAACTTTACAACTTTTAGCTGCAGCAGCATCCTCCCCCTTCTTGTCATGTATGCTGGGTAATGGTTCTCTAGATATCCGATCAATCACAGGAAATAGCCGGCACACAGTCTTGCTAATCTATAATCTGAGTTTGGTTGCAAGGGAGAATTTTCTTGCTTCTTCTCTCTGTGGTTATAATCTACCTTGAATTTTTTTACTCTAGATAATATCTGATAAGAGATTAAGGACACGATAAGTAGCTGTTTCATATGAAATTTAAGAGGCCATTAACATTCCACTGAATTGTAAAATTGTCAAGCTAAAACCAGCTCTCCTGGCGTTCTGCACAGATGCAATAGCAAATCACTGAGTCACAGGAAATGATTCAGTCAACATTTCTAAACTTTCAATGTGTGTTTTATGGAAGAAACTTGATGTAAATGTTTAGACAGTTATGGTTTTGGAGATAAATATTGCAGTTTTATGTAGTTTGGGTTTTGACGTACCAGAATTGTGGTGCACAGTTGTCAATTTACTGAACATCTAAAGCTGTTCCATCATTGTATTTGATTCCAGTGTGGGATGTATTTTCTGTGGCTAATGAAACATGGTGTTATATTTGGGCATAACAGATTACACATCAGAATATCAGAGAAAAATTATCTTTTAATGACCTGGGATTCCCTCTGCACTGCTGGAAGAGAATTTGCCTGGGCTGCCACACTGTTTTCCTTAATCGTTTGTCTCCTCATCCTGCAAATACAGTGCTTCAGTGATATGACCTCTCATGGCAGGTTATCTTCTGCCCTAAACAAGCTCACTGGTTTAGAAGGTTAAGTTCAAATATTTCTTGCTTCTCATTTTAATTTCATTAATTAAAATAGGCAGAGTGTTGATAAGTCAAAATTCACCTTTCTTATGTTAGTTGCTTGTAGTTAAAGTGTTGATTGTGTTTTTAAAATAATTTTTCCAATAAGATTTAAAAAAATGTTTTACTTGATAAGTAAATGGACCTGCAGTGTGTTTCAAAGGCATTAAATCAGTGTTATGGTTCCTGTACAAAACTCTTATCCTTAGGTATATTTCTGTGAAGAAGGCTTGCTACCAGCAGCATGATAGACAGATTCTGCCTTCAACCATATAATTTCTGTGTGCTTAACTTGTCTGTAGAGAAAAATAATCCCAGGAGACAGCTTCTACAGGTGAGCAAGTGTGTTCCCACACTCTGCTTGTGTGAGGGAATCAGTGTTTGAACCTGAGACAGTGGTAGAACAGGGTGTTGAATGTTTCTGGCTGTAACAGGTGAGGACAGACGTGAAGACTGGTTCTTTATGGTCCTAGGTTCTCCCCTAGGGGTGGGCTACACTGGAAAGATAGGAAAAGAGTCCCATCTGAATGACCAGGATGAATCAGCCACCCTATGCACCATAGGGCACCAGAGGGTGACCAAAGAGTTTGGTTCTGTCTGGGCTGTGCTGTAGCAGGTGTGGGTGCCCAGGTGCTGGCAGGGGATGCTGCAGGGATCCCTGTGGCAAGCAGCCAGGGCTGCCCTTTGCTGGCCACAGCCCATTCCAGAAATATCCAATGGCCCCACCACAGCCCTTGGTGGGGTGGTGGTGCTTCAGAAATAATGTGTGTAAGAAAGGGCAAAATGCTGCCTGGCAGTGAGGGGTGAGGAAAAATATGAGAGAAACAGCCCTGAGAGCCCTGAGGCAAGAGCAGCAGGAGCGGAGGAGGTGCTCCAGTTGTCCCAGCAGAGACTCCCCTTCAGTTCTTAGAGAAAACCATGGTGATGGAGGTTGACCTCCTTCGGCCCATGGGGAGCAGAAATCCACACTGCAGCTCATGGAGGATCCCATGCTGCAGCAGTCTTATCCTGAAGGAACTGCAGCACAGGTGAAGGACCCAAGTGGAAGAGTCCGTGAATATCTGCAACCCATGAAGAGAACCCAGGCTAGAGCAGAAAACAGCATGAGAAGGAAGGAGCAGCAGAGAGGAGCTGTTATGGACTGTCCACAGACCCCATTCCCCATCCTTTATACTGCTTGGTGAGGAGAGGGTAAAGGAGTCAGGGGTAAAGGAGTCAGGGGTAAAGTGCCACTTCTGCCTGGGAAGAAGGTAGAAGCAAGGAGTAGATGGTTTTACTTATGTCCTTGTTTCTCGACATCTTATTGTATCCTGGTTTTCCTGTGGCAGTAATTGATGACTGACCTCCTTGTCTTTATACTTTCTAATTTTTCCCCCTGTCCTGCTGAGGAAGGGGAGCAAGATAGCTGCTGGGTGGGCATCTGGCAGCAGAGCAGGTTCAGCCCACCATAAATGCATTTTGTTATATGTGGGGACTATGAATATTCTAATTAAACCAAATACTTGCTGTGTAATTCCTAATGATGAAGTCTTTGATGTTTAATTGTTTTTGAGGGAGATGTAAAGAAAAGCTAAGCAGGAAAGCAGACCTAATATTGAATAGATACTCAAAGAGCAAAATGAACACAGGTAGCTTTCACTGAAAATTGTCTTAATTTTCTTGTAAGATTTGTAAAGACAATGTTTCTTGATTTTGTTTTTATCTCTAGGGTGAATTTTCTTAAGTAAAAGGCAATAAATAGTAAAAAAAAATTAAAAAAAAAATCACAATGCTAGTGCTATGTAGCAGAAAACCTCAACCAAGCCCCCAAAGTTTTAAAAATGAAAATGTGTCCTTTGTTCAACAGCCTATAATAGCTAGCTTTGATAATTCAGTCCTGAAGCTTTTGCATTTCCTTTTAAAAATTTTAAACTTAGTATTGATATGGCCACTTGATAGTCTTCTTGAAAGGACAGAGAAAAGCATCCTTATAGGGCTTATACCCTGTATTCAGTTTTGTAATTTATAGCATTTTTTTAAAAGTGCAGTATTCTTTGTGAAATTTCACAGGCAGCAGATGAACAGAAATAAATTATTTTTATAACAAAACAAAAAATTCCTTTAGTATCACTGATGCATGCAATTAATTGAAACTTAAAGAAACTACTGTTAATTAACTTTCAAGCTTGCCTCCTTCACTTATAAATCCTTTTCAAAGTATTTGTTGCCAACTAATGTTCACTTTTCCTGCAGAATACTTACTACTATTAATATAACATTGGCTTAAAGTAAATAATGTAGTGATTATCATAGCTAAGGTATAATATTGAAATTGTTGAGAGTGTATGCACATAGAAAGTACTGTGACTCATGGCTTATCAGACTAGCTCAAGAAACAAAACATTGGGCCTTTTTTTAGTATAATGCTTCTGTAATTCTTCTGGGTCTGTCAAAGACAAAGTAGTTACAACAGCAAATGTAAAATATACATGTCAAGTGAAACAGTGAAAAAGAAATTCTGCATGAAAAATGGGACAGACTCCTTTATCTCCCTTTTTGAACAGATTTTACATTTATCCTGACTTATGTGATCCTTCTCTTTCAGCTAAATTGTGGTAAAATGAGTTTGCAGTAGTACTGTAAAACAGAAAGGAGGAAAATGTTAAGCTTCTGTCATGGAATTATCTGTCATAGTGAAGTAAATAGCAATTCATCGAGGACAAATGCCAAGCCCTGTGCCAGGGAAGGAGGGACCCCATGAGGACCACAGGCTGGCTACAGAGTGAGCAGCTCTGTGGAAGGGGCCTGGAAGGGTCATGGACATCAGGTTGAGCAGGATCCAGCAATGTGTCCTGGCAGCAAGGGTGGCCAACAGCATCCTGGGCTGTAGCAATGGGAGTGCAGTGAGTGGCTGAAGGGAAGTGATTATTCCCGTATGCTCAGCACCTGTTAGACCACATTTGGATACTGTGTTCAGTTTGGGGCCCTTGCAAACAAGAAAGAAAGTGGTAAACTGGTGTGGGTTATTGGAGGACCACAATCGGGGGCTGGAGTGCTTGCCCAGGGGAGAGAGTCTGTGAGTGTGGGGTTTGTTTAGCCTAAGAAGGGGGGAATGTGTTGAGGACTCCTAATAGCAGCATCCCCCCCCTACATGGGCCAAGGTCATAAAGACAGAGCCTGACGCATCTCAGTGGCACAGTGTGGGGCAGTGGCAGTCAACAAGCAGAAGCTGAAACAAGAGAGGTTCACAGTATGGCTGAGGAGAAACATTTTCACATCAAAGAAACTCAAGGTACTGGAACATGTTTTCCAGAGGAGGTTATCTACTCCCTGTTCTTGAGGATTTTGAAGTCAGGTTGAATGGATCCATGAGGCTTGTCCTGCTTTAAGCAAGATATTGGACTTGAGATCTCCTCTAACTTGAATTACCCCGTGATGCTATGTGATGATAATATTATTGGAGGAGAGACTTTGACAAGTTAGGGAGCTGGACAATCACCAGCTGTATGAAGTTCAGCAAGGGGAAATACCAAATTCTGCACCTGGAGTGGGACAACCCTGGATATACACACTCAGGAATGAGATGCTGGAAAGCAGTGCTGGGGAAAGGGACTTGGGGGTCCTGGTTGATGGCAAGTTGAGTCTGAGCAGTGCCCTGGTAGCCAGGAGGGCCAAGCCTGTCCTGGGGGACATCAGGAACAGCATTGCCAGCCAGGCAAGGGAGGGGATTGTCCTGCTCTGCTCTGCACTGGGGCAGCCTCACCTCCAGTGCTGGGGGCAGTTCTGGGTGCCACAATATCCGGTGTTAAACTGTTAGAGAGTGTCCAAAGAAGGGCAATGAAGATGGTGAAGGGCCTTAAGGAGAGGCTGTATGAGGAGTGCCTGAGGTCACTTCAGGTGCCTTCAGGTCTGTTCAGCCTGCTCTTCAGGAGAAGAGGAGATGGAGGGGAGACCTCATTGCAGTGTACAGCTTCCTCATGAGGGGAAGAGGAGGGGCAGGCACTGATCTTTTCTCTGTGGTGACCATTGACAGGATCCAATAAAATGGCTTGGAGTTGTGTCAGGGGATGTTTATATCAAGAGGTTTATATCAGAGGAGATTGAATATCAGGAAAAGGTTCTTCACCCAGAGGGTGGTTGGGCACTGGAAGAGGCTCCCCAGGAAAGTGGTCACAGCACCAGCCTGACAGAATTCAAGAAGTGTTTGGACAAGTCCATGTCCTGGCCCTGCACAGGACATCCCAAGAGTCACATCATGTGACTCTTGGGATGTCCTGTGCAGGGCCAGGACTTAGACTTGATGATCCTGATTGATCCCTTCCCTACTTAACATATTTTTTGATGATGTTGATAATGATATTTTAAAATTATTTTCTGTGAGAGGTTGAAAGACTGTTGTAAAAGAATGTCCTTTCCAGAGTTTACATTCAGTCTCATTTCAAAAGTACCCTTAACTACTTTTCATTTGTGCTGAATGTGATTTGATATAGATGAAACAAATGGTGTCTGACACAGAAGACTTCAGAGCTTTTAATTCTGTAATTTGAAGACGTGTAGATAATTACATATTTTTCCTCAAATAAAAATAATCCTCTGCTCATTTCGGCAAATATTTATTCATCTCTGCTGTTTTAATTGGCAATTAAATGAAAGGAGCATGACTTCTTTATCAAATAAATACTTACTTTAGAAATTAAGGGTATAATTTGAAAATAAAATGTAATCTTTGAGTAGAACAGATTGCTAATATTCAACAACTATTCATTATCTATTTTCACTTTATGTCTTGGCTGTTTAAAAGGATATAAGAATATATTCCTTAACTCGGCATTAGATGCAGGAGCTACATTTTCTGGTTGGAAGTTCTTGAACGGACCTTACAATAGACTCAAGTGAGCTAAAAATAAACTTCTAGCAGTTCATATTGACTGGGTAATAACAGGCAACAGCAAAAAGCAGTATCCAGCTATGATGAAAACAGGAAGCACATTACACAATCTGCCCTTTCCAGATAGGTATGAATTCTTAAAGGCTTAACTAAAATAATAATCCCTCAAAGATTTTAATAAAAGCAGAGAGTTTTCTATTGTTCATAGCTGAGTGGAGACGAAAAACATGCACCCCAGTACATTGTGAAAGATCTGCTGTGTCCTGGGAAACAACACTATTTCCATTTAGTTCTTGGTAACCCTGATTCAATTTTAAGTAATGGATTTGATCCTGCAAAGGCTGAGCATCTGAGACTTATCCAGCAAAACTGCATGGTGCTCTTAAGCCTGGGAGCATTGTGAGATGGAAACCCAGAAGGTGAACCCTGACAGACTTGAGTGAGAAAAGTGCTGAGCTTCTGTCATTGATGCTGAAGGTATCTGTGCTCCAGCACTTCTCAGAAACCATGTTCCCTCTCTGAAGCAGTAGCATCCTCTTCACCTATTCTTGGCAGGTAGATGTGGCAACAGGGTCTTTTCCTTAGAAGTGAAGAGGGAAGCCCTGGCTAGATCTAGACGAAGCCCTAGCTAGATCTAGACCAACCCAAGAGAGGTTTTGGTGCAGACATAATATTCATTTTATTTCTCTGGTCAGGCAGGGAAAAGAAACAATGCCCCTGATGCCAACGCAAGGTATCTACAAAAGATCTGTGTTTTCTCAAGCCCTTTTTCTGTTTGTGAGGTTATAAAAAGTAGTGAAAAATAATCAAGTGCAGAACCAAATATTTGGTATATCCAAATTCCTGTTGTCCTAAGTCTGACACTGTTCTGAGTACCTAAGTGTTTTGGATGCAGGACCATCTTGTTTGCATTTTTGGGGGTTAACACTTTTTCTGATATGTAATGGAATAAATTACAGCATCTTAAGCATAAGGTGCTCCTGAAGTACCCCTTCCTTGGGTCAGGATCCAGCCAGACTGCAGTAACAGAGAGTGTTGCCTGCCCAAGAAGGGCATTCCTCAGCCTAGCTATGACCTTCTTCTGTCCTGGAGTCCTGGCTGATCCCTGCTGTGCCACTGTTGTCCCTGCACCACTGAAATGCCTCCTCAGAGAAGTTCTTACCCACCTTTTGGGAGACTAACCTTTCACACTGTGGCTCTGCCTCTGTAGTATAGGAGTCTCTGTGTATGTGGTAAACATGGTACAACACAGCTTTCTTGACCCTGTGTCTTCTGGATAAATTTGCATGGCAAAGATATGCCATTGTGTATTTCTCATACCAAACAAAATCATGTAAAACCTTTAGGTTTGCTCTGATTTGGGTGTTTTTTATTTAGTGCTGCCCATTTGATAAATTGACCTCTGACATTAAGATGTTGGAAAGTCAGAATTGACTATTTCCACGCAGCAGGATGGAATGCAGCCATGTTATTAAATAATGACAATGTTGATTTACTGTTATCAAATTCTTCATAGAAGCTAAATGCATTAAACAGTCTGTGCAGGTAATACTGGTATAAACCCAGACCCATAGAGGAACTATTGCCATTATGATCTTATTCTTATCGTACAACTTTGCTACTTCAGTACATTGGAAAAAGCTGGTACTTTGTGTATTCATTAAATG
Organism: Molothrus aeneus; assembly: GCF_037042795.1. Lineage (NCBI taxonomy): Eukaryota > Metazoa > Chordata > Aves > Passeriformes > Icteridae > Molothrus > Molothrus aeneus. Next base: position 92,443,067 of record NC_089646.1, read on the forward strand.
ATTGTATGGTCTGCAAAGGGTCCTTATCATATTTCAGAAGTACATAGCCAAAATGATTCTTGTGATATTCAACAGCAGAAAGCTTCTTTGTATACTAGAGATAAGGTTTCCTGTGGAATCTCCTCAGGTTTAAAAATTGGAAGTCACGTCATTGCCTGCTTAATTTGTTTATGTTTAGTTTATGGATTACAATAAGTGCTTCCATTTTTAACCACATCTTGCTCCAATGTATTTCTTTTTGCTGCTTGTTGTGGTTTGGCCCTGGCTAGATGCCAAGTGCCCAACAAGAAGGGAGAGAGAAATAAAGCCCAAGAGAAACAAGGAATGATGGCACAGTGCAATTGGTCCCTAACCCCTGAGTGATGCCCAGACTGTCTCTGCCAGTGACTGGTGCCTCCCAGCTAACTCCAACCTAGTTTATGTCCTTTTGGCTCGTTTGGATCAGCAGTCCTGGCTGTGCTTCCCTCCTGCTTCTTGTGCACCTGCTCACTGGCAGAGCATGGACATGGAAAAGTCCCTGACTTAGGGTAAGCATGATGGGTTGAGGTAGCAACAAATCTGACCAGAACATGCTAGAGCAAGTTGGTTTAATTAGTTTAATGGTCACACCATTGATTCATTTTCTCTCGAAGTAGGTCTGCTGTTCTTAAAGTTGCATTATATGACACCTGACTTGCAGTAGGTGTTCCCCACTGTGCTGTTTGTCATCCGTGGGAACTGGGCCAAGGTTGTCATGTTGTACTTTGTAACCCTGGTTTATGATATTGTAGAATTGCTGGCTTTGAAATGGATCTGGTATTTGTGCTCAGTCTTGCAATCATCTCTATACTTTGGAAGAATCTATCAGAAACTATTAATAGTTGTACTTTTTATCTTTCCTTCTTGGAGACCCAATCCATGGTGGAGATACATCCCTTCACCTTCCCCTTCTCCTCCAGACTAATTACAACAGCTCTTGAGAATTTTGAATATATTTGGTGTGTTGAAACCAGCATGATTGTATTACTATGGGTCCTGAGTGGGTTCCAGGTCTTGTTTAAGAATAAAAAACTGTTTAAGAATATCACCCAGTGGTCTGCCCTGAAGCCAGATAGTTGTTGGTGGCAGGGTGTATGGGAGAGTATGGGCAAGCGCCAAAGGCTGTGGGCACTTCCAGTGTTTCAGAACTTCATCCTTGAACAAGTGCAGGATCTGGAAAAGCTAGTAAAATATTTGGAAAAAGCGTGCTGTCACCCTGGCAAATCCAGAGAGACAAAAATCACTGCAAAGTGTTGGGCCATAGCTAAGGCCTTCCAAGTCCTGTCCAACCACATTCATATTACCCTCAAGGGCAGGAAAAGGTCTCTGGATGAGACAACAAAACAACATCCCATGTTCCAACCCCTGGGACAGGCACTGCAGCTGAACCAGAGTGCCAGCCTGTGCCCTTATACACAGGGAAGAAATGGAGCCATTGTTTTTAGTAAAGGGGGGCTAAGCAAAACCACCACAAGAACCTGAGGAAGAGGCAGAAAAGGAGGCAAGCACTGCATCCCTTTGCCTGAGCAAGCTCCAGCATATGCAAAGTGTTTTAGCTGTCAATCAGATGAGCACATCTGGCTGTCTAGGTGATGGGGCAATGAGAGGAATTAGAGAGTAAGAAAGCCAAAGAGCTGGGATAATTTTCTAGGGAAGGGGGCATTAGCAAGGCACTTGGAAAAGGGATGCAAGTCCTCAGCCACTGGAAGCAACTCCTGTCAAGGGTGAAGGAAAAGTATCCTTTCAAGGAAGATATTTATGTCACTCAGGAAAATGGACTACCATGGAGAGAAGTATCCAGTACCTGAGGAAATTATGATCTGAACAATGTGCAGCCACCCACAGATCCAGAAGTCCAATTCACATGTCTCCTGTGGCAGAATCTGTGTGTATTTAGCAAAACACGGGAAAGGTGATAATGTATTGGAAAGTGTGGGACTTGAGTATGACATAACTGAAATAGAATAAGGGGTGGGTACTGTCCTGGTTTCAGCTGGGATAAGGGTAATTTTCCTCCTAGTACTTGGTGCAGTGCTGTATTTTGGATTTAGTAGGACAGTAATGTTGATAATATGGTGATGTTTTAGTTGTTGCCAAGAAGTGCTTACCCTAAGTCAAGGAGTTTTCAGTTTCTCATGCTCTGCCAACAAGGAGGTGCACAAGAAGCCTGGAGGGAGCATGGCCAGGATGGTGCTGTTTAGCCTAGGAGTGTATGGGGATACAGCTGCTGAAAGTTGCTTTGACGAAACTTTTTTTGGATCCTGAGGAAGCTGGGATGTGACTGGCAAAGGAACTTAACTTTACTAGGTCTTTTTACCTTTATTTTGCCTCCTCGTGAAAGACTCCCTCTTAAAATTGTGGTGGGGTTTTGAAGCCTTGGAGAGTTCTCCACCATCTGCTGTCAAAAAACCATAATTAAGCTGCAAAGACTTAAGGACTGACACTAAGATGGCACAGTCTCAGTGGTTTTGACAGATGAACATGGAGAAATGCCAAATTATGAGAATTGTGGGTGAGGTCCTGTCTCTGAAGAGCTGTTTTATTGTCTCCTGCTGACAGAATACTGAGGAGGGAGAGAGGCAAGGAGACCTTTCTGACTGCAGTTGCTTGTCCCTTGCAAAGTGCCTGTTGGAAGTGCTGCTGCAATGGATTGTGGTCAAAAAATGCCCCTCAGCTGCTGCTTGGAGGGAATGGGCAACTACAGAAAGGTAAGTGACTAAAGAAAGGCATGGGACAAGGAAAGAGCACATCTGGAAGAAGAGATCTAGAAATAAAGTTGTAACTGCAAATGACATTGACAGAATTTTGACATGTTAACGCACAGATGAAGAAGTACTTATTATTTTCCAACATAAGTTTTGAAAGGATTGAAAAAATTATTTATACAGTTTTCTATATACTCTATATATACACCCCTTGCTGTACTTTATACCCCACCCCCCAAAATTCTTTAAAAAATGCAATCTGAAATATCAACAAAGATAAATATTTTTAATAAAATGGGCGTTTAATGAAAAAATTACCAACTTGGTTTGAATTTTTTTCAAAATTGCTGATCAAAAATCCTTGAAACTTCTTACTACATTCCCTAGTTTTCCTACTGCAGTGCAGGATCATTCCCAAATGTTTGTCAATGCTAGTGTTTATCTAATCTACAAGTATATGTAATAATTTAGTTTCAGAGACCAAGTAAAGTTTTTTTGTACTGTTGAAATTCAATGCTCATAGCTTAGTTTTTCCTTGATATTTGTGTAGTACTGTCTTGTATCTCTCTAAAATTATTCTGCTTATGAACCAGTGTGGAATTTGCACATTTTAAATATTTGTTGTAGATGTAATTGTAATTTTATGTCATTTAATCAACACTATACATGTATTTTCTTTTAGTTTAGTCTCCCCTAATTATTTTTTCAGCTTTCCTTTGAACTTAATCCAATTTGTCTATGCTTTTCTGGTAATTAGGTGCTGATAGCAGAAGAGCATTTGGACAAATTCCACCTGTTATGTGAAGAATCATCTCCTTTTATTTCTTCAAACCTGTGTCTTGCTAGCTCTCATTAATGCCCCTAATTCTTCTGTTTGAAAAACCAGCAGCCACTTGATTTCTAGCCACCTTTCCACAGGTAGTGTGATCGTTTCGCATTCTGCAATCCCTTCATGGTTCATTTATTTTGACTTCCCCAAGTGCTTGCCTTATTATTTTTGTGTAGGAAATAAGTTAAGTTTGTTCTGCTCGTGGTTTCCGGGGCAGTGTGGTTTTCTTTCCTCATCATTAGAACTACCTCTGTTTTTCTCTAAGCTTCTACTATTTATTTAGTTATAGAGTCATTCCCTAACAACTTCGGCGGTTGTTGATGCTTGACCTTTATCTATGATTATGCAAACTGTTGACCTGTTGAAATAGTGTTAGTGTGTCAAAGTGAAGATCTTAAAGGAAAAACAAAGTTACAGTTTCCTGGGCAATACTAATTTTGGACCCTCTCTCACTTGTATGATGATTACACCTTTTTTTTGCTTTTACACAAGATTCTGTCTCACTAAATGCAAGAATAAGTAACACCAAGCAACAAAAAAAGCTTCATATCTTTTCTTTAGCCTTTAGCTGTATCATCTTTATTTTAAAGACAAGGAAAATATGTCAGAAAGGACTTTTTATGAGATAACAGACTTTTGCTAGCAATTAGGATAAAGTCTGTCAATGTGGAAACTCCCAGCACTGCTCTGGTCTTCAGAGCTGGCCATGAGCGTGCTTAGGAATGCACGCTTGAGAAAGTGCATGGTGATATCACACCCCTGAAAGTCAGCACTTCAAACAAGACACACCAAAAACTGAGGAGGGAAAAATATTTCTATCTTGTGAGCAGGGGAAATCGGGGAATTTCTGTGAAATCTATGGAAGAGTCAGGCCTGGAAATGAGTTCACTTGTCTTAATTTCTGCTTCCTAAGCTTTACATCTGCTCTCACCATGAAGTCCCTCTGCCAGGCTCCTGTAATGCATGAAGCCATGTAGAAAATGAGGCAGGGACAGAATCAAGACTATTGGTTGCCCTGGTCTGTGTGTACAGACCCTTCTTTCTGCTAGCTGTGTCAGACCCAGGAGAGTATCAGAAAAACAGAGTAATTCCCTGAGGTGGTAGGGATTTCCTTCATCTCACTGTGGATTATCGCATAATAGCCAAATATGTACGATTGTAAACTGCATAATATTTTATCAAATGTCAGACAAGAACCTTAAAGCTTTGCTCTCAATGAAAGATTATCAAGGTTCTGGGCAAAGGGAGAAAAATTAGCAGGTGATTTGAAATGATTTAGAAATCAGATCTTGAGGACTGGTCTCTCACAGAGTAGTTGGATAAAGAAACAAAACATGCAACCACTATACACTATTGTTAGGGTTCTGTGTTATCATTTAAAGTGAGATAGTTCAAGGAAGTATCTGAGGAAGATTATTCCTTCCAGATCACAGCCATAGAAGGATGCCAGGACAAATGAGAAAATTTTGTATTCAATGAGGTTTGTAAAAACAAAGAAAAAACCAGGACTCTATTTTGTGAACTTTTCATTAACAAGTGTGTACACCGGGTACTGGGTAGGGTGGTTCTGCAGGTTTTTTTTAGCAATGTAGATTTTGGCCATCCTTGATTGTTCCACTAACACATTTATTTGTTCATTGCTCATGGTCCTGCTATGATGAAAGGACACTATCTTTTGGCATCCAGTAATACTTTTGCTTTGATCCTGTAACCAAATGATGCTAGCCACAAAATTATTTTAATTTTGTCATTATTTCACGTGGTATACTTATTATTCATTTTGTTTCTGGCACACACAGCATGGAAACCTAAACTAAATAACCACTAATGTCTTTGCAATAATGTCAAGCAATATTTGGCAATTATTTCACTGTATGTTTTTGGAAGGTGTATGACACTGACCTGATTTCAAATGGGAACAATTATGAGTTTATGAAACCAAGCATGGAAATATAAACTAAACAGCCAGTCATCTCCAGCAGGAACCCAGCAATTATATTCTTCCAAAATATTTAGTTTCAACTGGAAATCAATACACAACAAGTATGGGGTGAATAGGAGGCCTACTAAAGAGGCTAAGAAGGTGGCTAGGCAGGACTCTGTTTTGGCCTTTATATTTTGCCTTAATTCTGTTTCATGTTAGAGTAGTTAACTGGATTTTGCAGTATCCTTGAAATCATTGAGCCTGCTGTACAATAATTAAAAGAATGTTGATTGATGTGTGTTGCTTATTGGAAGCCACTGATATACTGTTTGTACAAAGAGTGCTGTAGAGGGAGTTATATGCAAACCTTGAGTCTTATATCACAATGAATTTTTAAAATCAGTTTTTGACCTTGCTAAATGAAAAAAAGAGAGATTATTCCAAAATATTGGCATCCTATACAGGTGAGTCTTGTAGGTAGGGTAAGAAACCAATACACTGTTTATGGAAAGAATAGCTGATACTGCCTGACTGAGGGCACAGTCTAGGTAAAAATGTATGGAGTAATATAATATCAGTCTTCATAGAACATCTGTAATGGCTAATATTATTGACATGTAAGAGTTAGGAAAGTTTGGGACAGAAACTGCGAGCTGTGTCAGACCCAGGAGAGTATCAGAAAAACAGAGTAATTCCCTGAGGTGGTAGGGATTTCCTTCATCTCACTGTGGATTATCGCATAATAGCCAAATATGTTACTTGGTAAGGAGCAAGAGAGCTAGTTCAGGGGCTTTAGTCTGGTTAGATTTGATTTCAAATCTCAAATCCTTATTTCATTTTAGGATTAGTTTACATGTCTTCATCAGCCAGGTAACACTATCCATTTTTTATAACTTAAATATAGAACTAAAAAGATTCATAATATCAACATCAACTAGGTGATAGGTTTTGAGTCATGAATGTGGTGGTAGATGATGGTATTGTTATTATTATCATCCTCATCATCATTGCCATCATCCTCAGATTTCACAAGATCATTTCAGATTTTCACAAGATCTCCAGTCAAACTTGTTTAATCTGGATTTAGGTGATAGTACTTTCTGCCAGATCCTAGTGATTAAGCTTAGTGGGGATAGGTACATAAACTATATCTCAGTCACATTTTCTTGTGGATACTTGAAGTTTTATTTTGCTTAGGATAGTCTCAAATCTGCCAAGATATAAGAATTGTTAGGTAGTTTTCTGTTGAATTCTGTGATGGTCTAAGAAGATGTTGCTTGGGCTGTGTTCTTTTCACATCACTAAAATTCAGAAGTGGAGTGGCAGTTCCACAAATAAATATACAGCTTCAACATAAAAGAAACTTTCTGGAAAATCTGAAAAACCATTTGCCAGAGATGAAGTATTAGATGGTAGAAGCGCTACTTTGATTTTGTTGCACAAGTCCAGGTTTCAGGTGCAAGAGTTCAATTTTAACAGGATAGTTCCAACCCTGAAACCAAATGTTGTCTCTGAATTACTGGTTAGTTTAAGATAACATATGCAACAAACCTTTATGTCTGTCCAGAGGTATTTAAAATTAATTACAAATAGCTGCTATTAAAAAGTTTTCCAAAAGAATAGACGTCTCTGGTTTGCACTGTTGAGGAAAATGCTGCCATATTACCCAATTGAAACCCTTACGAACCATAATTACTACTGATTGCCCTAACCTCTCAGTTTTACCTGGCAAAAAGAAACATGGAGTGTTGTTCCTGTTACTCTTTTCCTTGCTCCTGAATCTCCACAAGAATGTCTAGCTGAGGTGGCTACATGGAATTTTGGTGTAAACAGCACCACATTTTCTCCTGCCAAATCCAGATGGTTCATACATGCAGGTGAAATGTTGCTCTCTGGTTTTTGAGATACCGTTCTCAGACTGCTATCAGCCACATGTGTTAGGGAAGTGGGAAGAACTTGAACTGTCATTCTCAGCAGGCATAGATATTTGTTGGTGAAACCCCCCAGCATATTGATTTTCTGGCTTACAATATGAAAGAAACTATTTTACTTTGACATTTAACTCAACACTCCAAAATTGTGGCCTCTGGTTTCTAATAGATGAATCCTAAAGAGGTATTATGAACAAATTAAAATCTACTGTAATTTCTCTCCAAGCATTCATTGTCTGCAGGAGGGAGGGATAAACAATTTTCAGTAATAATCTGAATCACATAAAATATTAGTTATAATGAATTCTTAAAAAAATATTCTATACAGTTTTTATTCCCAACTGCCATTCTTTGTCATGAAAAGGTACTTTTGATATATATGTAGGGCCAATTCAATCTTGGCTTTTTGTTAGGTCAAAAACTTGACTTTGAATGTGGAGAAAATGCAATAGGTGGAACTTTCCTAGACCTGCAAATTACTTCAAATTTGTTTTGCCCAACATTTACAATAGCTAAAATTCTTTTAGTAATGTCTACTGGTTGTTATTTAAATTGTAGACACTGAAAATCACACAGCTGTGTGGTGAAGGGACAAGGGAACACATGCATTGCTGGAAGAGAGTAGGCTCTATAAGGAGTTTCCTATTTGAATATTTACTTAAATACTTAAATAAATACTTAAATATGTTTGAATTTTTTCATTTCTATATCACAGAAGCACATTAATTATGTTAAAATACAGTAAGAGGGGTAAAACCAATCTACTTTCCCTAATTCTGAAGAGCAGAAATTGATGGCTGTCTTGGTGGCCTTTTGCTTTCTTCAGAGTCTCCCAGAAGATGTTGCAGTTGTTAAATCTGGGAATTGCTCATAGCAGAACTGATAAAGGAAATGATTTATGAATCAAAGGCATTGCTGGGCAGTGTCAACAAATGGCCTGTCAGTTTTGTAAGACCTATTATTAATGACTGTTTTGAGTTCTTAAATGGGACTTTGTCACAAAACAACTTTTGAGGTAGTCTTCTGCAAAATGGTGAATATCCTCCATTTCCTCCTTAAATTTTCCAGGATTGTTTTGTTTCCTCCTTCATGCTTTGTAAGGCTCAGGGTGGCGAATGCAGTATTCAGCTATTCTGGCATCCAAACATTTCAAACAGTATGTCTGTGCTCAGAAAGTCTTATTTTTAAGTGAAGTGTTCTTTTATTGATACCTTGTTTAATATAGTCCTACCATTCAAATTCAAGTTGGTGAACATTCCGAAAATATTTGCACAGAAACACTTCCATTTTTATCCTGCCCTGGTGAAGAAATCCTTGCATTAAGCAAATCTATTTTCTTTCAACCTTCCTCCAGTCTGCTGGAAGCCAATGGGCTGATGGATGTTGCAGGATGATGTTGCTGTTCTTGCTGCCAGGCTGAGGAAAGGTCTGTCCACAAAAGCCTTCTCCTGTCTACAGTCACGTGCATGTGCTGTCGTCTCTCTTTCTCCCTGAGCTGAGAGAAGCTTCTTCAGAAAAGGGATCCATGTTGGCCCCTTGGCAGTCTCCAGAAATGCCCATTGCTGAGATGTGCACAGACTCTGTTCAGATTGATTGCTTGGATGTTGTGCCTAGCTTTACTTGCAGCAGGAAGTTTTTGAATGTATTTGGTAATCCAGTTATAGCTTGAAACTTGGGGTGTGGGATTTATTAGCTGCTGTTCTAATTAAAATTGCTGCATCAAAAAACTCCTTGTGAGCAACCACAGTTGTCTGATGAATGCTGAAATGAGGTGCTTCCTTTTTGAAAAGTCTGTCACACAAGACCTGAAATAAAAGCCTCTAGTCAAAAAGCATGTATTACAGATATTTATAATTTGGCTCAGTTAAAAAATATTAAATTGCTACATTTTTAATGTAAAGATTTGGAAAAAACAAGATAAATTTCTAAATGAGGTAGACTGATTCCCCCCAGAGACTACCTGCATTGTGTTAGTTCCACTGTGGTAACTTTTAAATGTTATTTTTATGTGCTACTCAAAATATTTTACAAAATCTTTTCCCCAGCATATTTCAATAGAAGGATCAGTTGTCTGAAAAGGTACAGTGGGCTTCTTTTTTCAGTACTTTTGACAGGTATTTCTCATAACTCTAGGCTCTGGTACCAGTCCTGAAGAATGGAAAGGAAACATGCCATTGTTAAATGAGAGGTGTTAAAAACCAAAACAATTAGCTGTGAGTATTAGGCACCCAATTCAGCTTTTTTATATACATACTTTATGTAATCTTCAAGAACAGTTTTTCTTAGATGTAAAACTGCTGTTATAATATTTGTCTGTGATGTGTAAGCTTGACAGACAGAAGAGCTAAAAATGTCCCTTGTGTTGTGTGAAAATACTTGGAGAATACTTGGAAAGATGTACACTTGCAAAACAATCGCTTCTTTGTTTCTTGCAAACTTCAGTAAACTTGAAATTCCCCGAATGTCAAATAACTAAATTATTTATTACTTTGAATTCACAGTCTCCTTGCCTTCTTAAGCCCCCCTCTTTTTTAAATTTTTCTTTTTAAATTTGAAGAAATGTTAATTCATGTGATGAATATTAGCTGACAGTTCGGAAGTACTTATACAAGAGTACCTGTATTCCATGGGCTAGTAGTGATAAACAGAAAGATGGCTCCAGTGCTCAAAGACAGAGAAATGTTATAGAGAAATGAATTTGTTCTTGCTAAATAATGGGATTTTACAAGACAAACAAGAGGCTGAAGTTTATAGAAAATTCTTCTATCTGCTAAGAGGTTTGAGATTTAATAAGATTTTAATTTTTTTTTAATAACTTAACCAGAAATTCTGTAATCGCCCCACAGTAAAAATTGTAATTGCTTTTATGACATTCAAATCTCTGCTATTAATTCTAGTTGAATGGACTGCTTAAAATAAATTATTTTTAAGCTGAGTTCAAGGTTTATGGTAGAGACGTGCTGTGGTATTGTCTGTCCATCTGCCATTTTGACACTACTATCTTTGCTTTAAGTTATGTGAAAAATTAGGGTCTGCTTGGAAGAAAGAGGCTCAGATTTGTGTGCTGCTGAGGAAAGGCTGGGCAGAAAGCTAACAGTCCATTCTTCACTAGGCAGCAATGGGCAAAGTGAACTTTGGACTATCCACATTGCATACACTCTCTTGCCTCTTTTATGGGTTGAAGGGGACCATTTTTCATTAGTTCTCCTTATCACAGAAGAGCTCATTTGAATGGCATTGCTATAGCTACCTGAGCTCCAAAAGACAGGATTTTGAAAACCAATATCATATGCTTTATTAAATTCAAGTCTTAAGTAAGGCTATATATAATCATTTTAATTTCTGAGGTTTCACAAGTAATCCTGCTTAAATATATAGAGAAGATTTATCATAAGTTGTTAGAGCCATTTTTCTTGATTATCACTTACTGAGGCTTCAAAGTACTCACTTTGAAGTGCTTAAAAGCCAAATATGTTTTATTTTTTCTTGCCACAGCATCCAGTAACCTAATAAAAGACAGATTATACTGATTTACTGTGAAGTACAAGGGATAACTAAAATATTACGGTTGTTTTTACATGTTTGCCCCATAGCTTTGTGAGTTATTCCAGTACTACAGGCAATATAGATAATTTTAAATTACAGGTACAGAACATTAATTTTTTTTAAAAATCATAATTGACTTTAGTATGACAAAGGGCATGACAGAAAGGGACTTAAGTCTTGAAGCCACAGGGACTCATGGTCATTTGGCATTTCTGCTAGAGGAATCTGTCTAAAGACAGAGTCCCTGGAGAAGCCCTGTCTGCATGGCTTTTGGCAGGAGACCATGAGGTTGCTACCCTTGGAACACAATGCTGTCTTGCAGGCAATGTGCAGCTGGCCAGTCTAGTGTGCCAGCAGGCTGCCTTTGGCCACTCTAAGCCCCTGGGCATCCTTGGATGCATGCCTGCTGTCCCTCTTGCAGTTCTTCTGTAGGGACTGAGACTTCTCCAGGCATCCTTCAGAAGTCAGTCAAGAACTTTTCCTTGGCTTGCCAGCATGCTTTAGGTCACTGCTGAGGCTGTGGATTTCACTCTTTGAGAAAGTTTCAGTGTCAAATCATTTTCCTTTAGATGAGAGCTTAGATCCCATGGAGGGCTCTGAAAGGAAAAGCAGAATAATTTCATCCTGGTTTAACCTGAGAGTCACTGTGATGTGTATTGGGTGACTGGTGTGCCTGAAAGAGTTGGGCTGATGCACTTGGAACTCGCTGGAGCAAGTCAGCATCAGTTAGAAATGGCAATGCTGTTCTTGCAGTTCTTTCTTTCCCAGGCCAAACCTGGGAGCTACACTTATAAGAAAGAACTTTAATTAAATCCAATCAGGATGGGACAGAAAGCTTACATAGTGACTGAAATGATAGGAAATACTCTGGTTGTAGTATTCTGATTTCTGTAGCACAGCTGCACCATTCTGCACCCTTAAATTCTTTCTTGCTTCTTAGCAAGCATTAGAAATCACCCAGTTTCTTTCAATCCACTAAATCTTTCAATTATGCTGGAGTCATGGAAATGATTATGGGATCTCAACATACCAAGAGTCAAAACATTAATTTAGGAAAGTTATCAGCAATCAAAAATAATGTAAGAATTGCATTAGACTAGACTGATAGTACATAAGGATAATCCTAACTGCATATATATGTGTATATATATATATATATAATAATATATGTAATATTTGGACTGCTGCAATGACTTAGATCCACACTCTTCAAAATACTTCACTACATATTATGATTTTGAATACATCTATGAGATATTATTTCTGGGTTTTTTTTATGGACCTCTTATATCACAATGACCCTGGAAAAGCAAAAAGTCTCCTCCAGTCACAGTAGGAGAAATGTGTGAATGATGAAGATACCATGCAGACCAGCCTATTTTTCCAAAGAAAATGATGCATAGGAAAGTTAAGTAATTGCTGGTACAGGTATCTGAGGCAAAATTTGGAATGAAGCTCAGATATCCTGTGTCCTGGTTCTCACTATCATTGCTAGGTATTATATACATCACATTTACAGTTCCACTGTATGATATTACTTATAAAATGCAGTGGGTAGAAATTTGTTGATGTTTAATACTTCACCTCTAATACCCTGATGGTTTGGAAGGCTATGTTAAGTTTTCTGGAGCAGATCTGCAGAACTGCATGGAAACACAATGTTTATGAGCAAACCAGTGATGTGGTTTGTTCATTATGGTGGATGTTATAGTTCATTGTGGTGGATGATATAACATTGTAGGATGTTATAGTTATGGTGGATGTTGTAGTCTGCCATCAGTATCTTCTGCTGCAATGTTTCTTCCTTGCTGCGTGACCTCACATGACTGCTAATTCCCCAGCATGTGACAAGTCCCACATGGGTGGTCCGCAAGACTCCAGGAGTGGTTCAGTGCTCCAGAGAAGTTTGGGAACTTTGATTTATCCCACAGATAGAAGGGGATTATCAAAGTTTTCTACTGTTTTACTCTCCTGTTAATTGCTGACGATGTTTGTGGAAGAATAGGATCACTGTCTTTTCTGCATGATCAAATGCTGCTGCAGCTGGTGAGAAGGCTAAAGGGTGGAGAAGAATGAAACATCAGCCCCCCCATTCCCCCCCTTTCTTTTAGCAGTGTATTTTAATTCTCAATTCATCTTTCAACTTAATAAAGAAAGCTGGGATTTGATTTGTGACAAATCTCCACAACTTTCTTCCTTTTCCTGTGAAGTTAAGATTGTATCTATGCTCAGAAGAAAACTTGAGGGCTTAGTTGTATCTCATGGTATTGTTTTCTGGTTTTATGATACTTTCTTACCCCAGGCAATGTTGAGAAATTTGGATTAAACTTTAGGAAATAATAAATGCTCTGTTGTATCTTTAATGGACTAGACATGTTAGTCCTTGTCTTGGCATGTTGTGGATGGAATAATATGATGTCAACCATGGAAAATCGAAATGTACTCTCTTGTAGGCATTTCTAAATCCTCAAACCAAGGGCACTGAAACAAATAAGGCAAACAGCCCAGAACTGTGGACCAAAGCCCTTCTTCAGAAAGCTCTTTCTTGCAAAGCCCTTTCCATCTCCTACTTTCTGTACTGTGCCGGTGGGCAGTCAGCAGTGTTTCAGCAGTCAGCAGTATTTCTTTGAACACACAGGTTTGAAAGGTCTCATAGAGACTCCTTTTTTCATTGTCTTGGCAATTAATCTGTTTTATCAACATGGATTAGTGGATTCGTTTTGTGCTTGAAAACTATCAATTTCATGCAGTGAGATACAAGTGGAAGTTAGGCTGAAGCTCAGTGATGGATGGTGTTTTATTTTCACTCTGCTGCTGTGATGTTTTGGTCCCTCACAAAAAGAGAATAACGGATTCAAGCGGAGACCTGTTGAGAAAGGGGCAAGTCACTCCTGGAGATCATCTTGAGGGTGTTGGAGGAGAAAAAAGCTTTTATACACCTTGGCTGAGCAGAGGAGGGATGGCTGAGACTGAAAGCTGTCCAAGGAGCAGGGAAATGGCTACGGAGAGCAGGGAGAAAACACACAACTGAGCCTAAGTGATTCTCAGGACTGGGGGGGACACTGCACAGAGTTGAGCTCCAACCTCAAAAAAAAGCCCAAGATTGTTGGGTTGCCAGAAAGCCTAGAAGAAAGGATGTACTTCAGCAGAATAAGATAATCAGAGGACCTTTTGTTGCAAACCATTTTAAAATTTCATTTCTGTCTTACCTAAGGACTTGATTTATACCCAGTATTAAAAATTAACTCGTTGTTTGCATTTCACTAGAACCTGGCTTTTTCCTTGAAAAGTCTTTCAATTTTTTTAGGAGCCAGGGAAGTTCTTCCTGCAAACTTTAAGCAAATCTGCCTCACAGTTCCTATCCAACTGGAAGTTTGATCTTGGCTCATCTGAATGGTGGTTTTCAGAAATTGCTTATTTTAAAAACTAATTTTTCTAACCCCATGTTGACTGCATCATGAGAGTGCAGGTTTAATTTGGAGGCTTAATAATGGAATACAAAATCCGTTGGGTTTTTTGGAGGAGCAAGATGAAGATCTTTTCTTATTTCATTAGTTTCCTTATTTCATTAGTTTGTCACATGAATTAAACATTTGCAAAGTGATGCTAAAACATATGCTCTTGATTAAACTTTGTTTTCAGTGTGGAAGTTCTCTGGTAGAAATACTGGTGCTATATAGAACCATTCATATGTGACACAAAATTTGAAATGTCCTCTCTTCCAAGATTTACCCACAAGTAATACTTCTTGGTAGATACTACAACTTTGTGTACATGATAATAATGTGTTCTCTTTCAGATGAGAAAAAATTTAATCAATTAAGTTGGAAAGGGTACATACTTTCTTTCTGGCCACATTCTCACAATTTCTCTGTGAAAATATCAATATGTCTGCTAGCTGTTCATTAACACAACCTCGAGGGGGGGAAACAACCTCTGTGTATTGATTAATTAAAAAAGAAGCACTGGACCTCTATTTGGAATAATTACAATTTGGAAAAGTACAATGCATTAAAATTATTTGTCTTTTGAAAATGTATAATATTTATACTCATAAATCTAACACTGACTTTGCAGAAGCTCTGGTATGTTCCTGATCCCCTTGCAAAGCAAAGTATCCTGTACATAAGTTATTACTCAGATTAAAAAGAAAAGTATTATCATGTTTCTGGTAGCCTTTCTTCAATGGCCAGAAGAGTTCCAGAGTTGCAGGAGATTTTTCATCAGCATTGAATATTTGGAACTACTGATGCATAACTCCACAAAAATATTATCTCCGCTGTAAATTTAAGAAAAATGTGTTAACTGTGCAGTTGAAGGGATCTTGAAGTTTCCTCACTATTAGAAGTTAGTTTTCTACGTTAGGCGAAGATTGCTTAATTGCAACTTCAAAATTCTATAAGGATGAGGAGGATGGGAGTGATGCTTTCAATGATTAAATGACTACTTAAAAGGTTTTTTTAATGACACACTTAGAAATCATAACAGCCTTCTCTTCTGTGTGCTGAAGTTAATGATGTCATACTTTTTCTGAAGGGTAATCTAGGAAAAGAATTGACAACTGATTCATGCATCACAGTCTAATTCTTAAATACACTTCACATGAAAGCAGAAAAAACAGCCAGCATTTCATTCACCTTTCAAACACCAGAATTTGTATGAAAGCCATGACAAACAAAATGAAATTTAAACTCAGCCAGTTGCTTCCTCTGGAAAAAGCATTGTCCTTTCAGGAAATCACAGATGTTTGAGGCAGGCTGGGCTTCCAAGTCTGGGTAAGGAACTTTTGGCTGAAGAGTTCTGTGGAAGGCAAGAGTGTCAATAATACACCTGTGGCACAAGCCTTGTGTAAAAAAAAATGTATATGGCTCTATCTTTAAGCTCTTGTTCTCTCTACTTTTCTAAATTCATTGACTTTAATATACTCTCTGCTGACTTGAGTGCACACTCTGGAGAATATTTTCCTTTTAAAAACAGATGGTATGGAAATTTTTGAAATATTGCTTCTGTTAAGTCCAAGCTATATATTAATGTTAACTTGAGCTGAACAAGTGAAAGGATGTGCAAATTGATTTTAAAAAATATCTTAAGAACTTACATATATAAAAAGGCATTCACTAGTGGATTTATCTCAATAAATTTAATATGATAGTATAGCAGTGAAGGCAACAAGAATGCTGAATGAGAGCAAATTGGAATAAAAACAGTATTTCCTTTCTCTATTATGTCTTCACTCATGAAAGATGATGACCCAATTTCCAAGGCAATTAAAAGCCATGTTGTCAAGAGTATGGTATCCCTTATGGATATCTGGTAACTGTACTGCTGGTCTGGCCTTTAATAATGAAAAACCTCATATTTTTAAGCTGCACCTTGCATATAAGTATCCATATTAAATGACAGTAGTTTCAACTTTGTTATATTACAGTTCTATATGTTTTTGCTCTTTAGAAAGCTTCTACTCATAAACAAATTTCATTTATTTGTTCTCGTCTTGTCCTTGTTATATTGGCATGTGCAGAGGCTTCATTTAGGTGTGCAAGAACAACAACTGAATATATCTAGATGAACTTCATAGGTTATATTTTCTAATTGATTGGTTTTGGGCCTATTTTGGGGGGATTCTTTTACATAATCAACTTCTAGAGCTGTGGTACTCAAATCCAACTTCTTTATTGCAATTAAGGCCTAGCCACTGCTGTCTAGACTGCAGTAATGATGTTGGTTATTCTCCTGTAATAACCCTATTGATAGGCCTCAAAATAGCACTGGTCCTGAGAGCTGATGTTTGCTGACTGTACAAATAATGGACTATCAGCCATTGCATGTAGTCTGGTTTTTGCCATAATGGGAAACTGCATTAAAGATAAAAAACATCCTGTAAGGGAAGGGAAGGCTTTAGGTGTAAAGATGTTTTTCAGCCCTACTTTGGGAAACTGTCATTCAAGCTTTACAAATCAGGGCTGTGTCACTCTAGGGAGTGATGGCTCCTGTTCTTACTCCCTCAAGGCAAAAGGTCGAGGGCAAGGGCTGGGATCTAATGAATTGCAGGCTGAGGGCAAATTCACCTTCCTGTGAAAATGTGGTTTAATTCTTTTTCAGCAAACTGGATATCAGCCCGAACCTTACCATATTATTTCTTGCTGTTTTACGAAAATACATCTGAATTAGCTGCAGCACGAAAAAGATCTGTTCTGGACACTGAGAGTCATGTATCTCTGCTAAAAGCTGGACTGGTGTGATGGAAGGTTGTAAGTGCCTTGTCTGGCACGTAAATGTCCGAGGAGGAAGTTCCAGAGGGTGTTTTGGCATGACAAGAAGAATTTCTGCAGTAGACCTCCATGGTGTCAATGTGTTCATACTTTTCTTCAGTTTGGAAATCTCCAAATCACTTCAGTGTGAACATTAGTCTTAAGATAAGGGCAGGAAAGTATGATTGAACAAAGCTGTCACAGAGGAAGCCATCCAGCATTGCTCATTGCCTTGGTGTCTGCAGTGAGTATTTTTGCATGTGAATCACTCTCTCTTTTGCATAATTTTGTTATTAATATTGTTGCTGTTTCGGTTTATTTCTTATCTCATTACTGTTTCCAGTAAATTGCTCTTATCTCAGCCCGTGATCTTCATCTTTTGTGCCTCCAGTTCTCCATTCCATTCTGCTGCAGCAGAAGGGGCAAGGGAAGGGAGAGTGAAAGGGTAGTGGGTGGTTTGGGAGAGTCTCAGTGAGGGCACTGAATTGAGGAGTACATTCTTAAACCATGACAACTGCACAAAAATCCTTTACACATGTGTCTTTGGTTGTGAGACAGACTTACCTTCTGTTTACTTGTTACTGGGTTTTTTTTCCCCCCATTAGTATTCCCATGAGTTAATAAAGCAATAGACCACAATATATATGTTTCTTGAATTGCAGTACTTGTTACAGCTAAGAAATCCACACAGAATCACATGAGAGGAAGAAAGGGACATGACCAGCTTTGAATGTGTGCTTCCCACACAACAGAAACCCACAAGTATGTGCAATTGATGAGCAGCTAAATCAAGTGCTTTGTTGGTCACCTTATTGGCTTCACATAAGGTGTTTTACTTCACTGGCACTCAAGAACCTGTCCTGTAATATCTGCTAGGAGTCTGAATTTGTTTTGGACCTTCCAGGACACTTGGGACAGTAATCCCACAAAGAAGAAGATACCACTCCTAGGGAATGGGAGCATTATGTCAGACTGAATGAAAGCACACAGGCTTGAGTTTACTTCTGCTGGCTTGTGGGCACATCAGACAGAGTGATAAAAATCAGTACACTCCTCCTGACTCTGCCAATGATCTTCTGGTGTTTCCTGGCAAATCACTTTATTTTTCCCTCTAGCTTCAAACAAGGAATAATGTTATCCTGGGGAAAAGCTTCACCTAGAGGAACCAGGAAGCTCATCGTAACAGAAAAGTTCGTGCCTGTGATGTTGCTATAGAAATTACCATAAGCTTTTTGAAGAAAAAAGGAAAAAAGGTTCCTTGCCTCTAAGCCATCCATTTCCTTATGCTTTTACAGGGTGTTTGATCACAGATTCAAGCTGCTCAAGTTTAAAACAAGAGAAGAGTGAGTGGTTTCAATGAAGATGCATTCTGTCAGAGACAAGAGTAGATAGAAGTGGTGCACAATGCAACTGTGTTTCTAAGAGTGTTCTTTGTAGGATCAGTTTTTGCTATCAAGGAATCACTAAAAATAGAAGACAATGCTATTTAAATCTATTCTTATTGATGAGATTTGTGCAAATATAAGATTGTGGGGGGGGTTTTGTTTTTGTTTTTGTTTGTTTGGTTTGTTTTGGTTGTTTTTGGGTTTTTTTGTTTTTTTTTTTTTTTGTGGGTTTTTTGGGTTTT
The DNA here is from genome assembly GCF_037042795.1 of Molothrus aeneus. NCBI lineage: Eukaryota > Metazoa > Chordata > Aves > Passeriformes > Icteridae > Molothrus > Molothrus aeneus. The sequence goes on from NC_089646.1 coordinate 92,461,898, forward strand.
TTTTTGTTTTTGTAAAATTGGTATTGCTCCGGGGAGAGCAATTATGTTTAGCTGTCTTGGTAAGAAACTGACAAGGTCCTGGCCTGAACAGAAGAGAGATTACTGGGCTTCAAATTAGAAATTCCTGAACATGATGCAATAAAGCAAGAAACTGGCAAAAGCTGCAGCTGATACCATCAGGAATGGCAGAATCACCTGGATTAGAGTGTCAAGCTGTTTATGTCACAACACTGGGGCCTGTGGGAAGAAAAGTAAGCAGGGGTGGTTGGTGTTTATTTGGGAGAGAAGGAGAATGGTGAAGCAAATGAGAGTGAGAAGGAGAAAAGGGAATATAGTAGGTAGCAAGCTGTGATTAGTGCTGTGTGGGAGTACCTGTTGTGAAGTCTTGTACTTTATCACTGTGGCCTGAACTAGGGCCATAAACCAAACTTCTTGTTCTGACCATAGCACAGGCAACAAACCTGCTTCCCTAATGAGGGAGGGCAGCACGCTCTCCTTAGGCTGCCAGGGAACACCTGAGTCAGATCAAGCATCAAGGTATGACTATGACTGTGCCAGGCCTGAGGGCACTGGCATCCTCCTAAAGACTTCCTGCCAACATCCACAGGTGCCAGTGTAAACCTTGTGCAGTGAAACCCAGTAGCAGCTTTTGAGCCTGTTTCTTCATTCTGCTGGTAGAATGAACTTCAGGAACTATATGAGATAGTGGGAAGGACCTCTGATCACCATCTGTTCCTCACTTTGGCTAAATATAATTCCCCTAAAACTAAGATGGTTCATTAATGTGCCACGTTTGGAAAGCACTGGTTCGTCAAAAGAGCTCTGCAAATACCCCTGAGAGGAATTAGAAAAATATGAGTAGAAGAATCAGCTTTGCATTGTTAGAATGAATCTATTGCTTTCTTTCTTTAACCTCAGAAGCCATTGCAATAGTCAGAAGAATCAATGCAAATAAAACCTTTTGTAATCTGAAGCCAAATTTAGTCATCCCTGTGCTGTCCTCCCAACAAGCCAAAAGGCACCGTTTGAGAGCCAATGACCCCAACAAACAGAGCTGGTCTGGTGGGGGACAAGTAATAGGGAGGCAGCCCTTCACTTTGGAACACTCTAGATTATCACTGATAACTGTAAGAGATTTCTTTTTCAGCATTGTTTTGATTTTCGCTATGGGAATGACCATGTCTCTAGGATGGGGACTGCCTATACCATGAACATGCACTTGGTTCCTCCTGATGAATTATGCACCTGTCCAGATGGTAGTTTTAAATAGTGAGACTGAACTGTCAGCTGTAAATTAACTTGCCCTTTGAAAATCTCGCTGCTAACAAGGCACTTTTCACCTGTCTGGAAACGATGGTAAAGATGGGGGTGCAGCTGGGTGAAAACCCTGTTTGCCATGTGGCAACACTGTCCTGGCAGACCCTGCCAAACTTTTGGGAAGAGAGCTGGAGATTGTGGTGGCAGCAAGACAAAGTTAGGCACAATCTGATTTGGGATCTCAAATGGTTAATATTGCCAGAGATATCTCTGTTCTGGTTTGCTCAAAACTAGACAACATAACAAGATTTTAGAGTTTGAGATGGATCATTTGAAAATTAGTGTTTCTCCTTGTGGATGAAACAGAACGATTTTTTTTCCCCTCCAAAGGACCTAGTTGGGAGTCATCAAACAGTCCTGTCTGTGGTCACCTGTAGGTTCATAAATGCTATTTACAATCAAGCATTTATAGCCGTGTTGGCTAACAAAAACATTTTTCAAGATTTTTCAAGATATTTTGGAAGATACTACTACTTGCCCAAACCCACATTGACTATGCTTGCTGATATGCCTAGATGCATGGAAAATTTATAAACTTTCACCATCCAGAATTCTGCCACCTCTGGCAAAAACTTGCTGAAATTAATTTAAAAAAAAAGTTTAACGTGAGTTTTGATTTGTATTCAGTTTTAACAAAGTTCTTAGCTTTCCCTCTCTGCCACATTTTAAAATCAATTACAGAACTTCTCAACATTTTACTAAATTAAAGAACTTGACAGTTTTGTGGAGGAATTCTCCCTCCTCCTGTCTTGTTTTGTCACTGTTGTGACAGACTATAATGGCTTGTAGGATGGTGGGAGGCGACTTGGAGGAGCAGTGAACTCAGGAATATTGTGCTTATCCTCTGTGAGCTCTGAAATGATGTCCCAGTAGACTGTTGGAATAGTGCTTCTTGAGAGCAAACATTTTCTCTTTTGGAGGTCAGTGCACCCATAAGGCTCCATAGTGATTTATGCAGGAGCAGGTTTTGCTGGGAAGAAGGGAGAGATATGAACTGGTTTATGCATTTCCATCTGAGAAGAATCCACAGGTCAATAGATGGGAACTGTGCCAAAGAATATTTGGAGCTGCCAGCTTGGTGTTTGGGGACTGACTGGTGGATTTAACTGTGGAGGTTTAAGGGATGGCTGGTCCTCAGCTGTATCAGTTCCCAGGGATTATTGCTTCTGCTGCAAAGGGAGCAAAGCAGGATTCACATCAGTTCCTTGGCTGCCCCAGGTCACTATCTAGTATTTCATAAAACTGTGTTAGGTAGCGGACTGACAGGCAGACCCAGGTACTCTATCACTGCCTGCTCTATTGGGGTAGCAATCTGTGGCAGGGAGGTGCAGAAAAGAAGCATTCAACAAGCTACAGTGATATTTTTGACTCAGCTAAATAAATCTTCCAGAGTTTGTCTGCCACTCATCTTAGAAGAGGTAGAATCAAGGGAGAGGCTGGTAGTGAGCAGAGGCCAGCTGGAAACCACTTCTGGCTTCCCCTGTACCACTGGCACACTTCAGAGCATGAATTTCCTAAAATAGATACAGGGTGTTCTTGAACATCCCTACCACACTGACCTGCATAATCTGAGAAACTTCTGCCTGAGTTTGGTTGTTGTTAGGAAGTTCTTTTTTCACTCTGGCCATAATATTGTTGTATCATAAATACTTTTTTTACCCATGTGGATTCATTTTTGTAGGTGAGATTCTGTCACATCTCTTCAGATGAAGGACAATTGTTAGCTCCTAAATTTTGATGATTAGTGATTGAAATATAAAACATTTGAGCCAAGGACTGAAGTTTTTTTAGAACAAACCATTCTGGCTGTCTTGTCTTTAAATTAAAAGAAAAATATCAGAAATAGAAAAAAAAAGCATATTAATGGGGAAATGCAGGGAAAAAATATTGGAGACAGATAATAAGATGCTCTAATGGTCAGGTTGGGTTAGAAAAAAAATGGTTAGTTTGGGAGTTGTGTTTCAGGAGAAGGATGTGATCTGATTGGAACTTCCCAAGGAACTGAGCTCAAAGGAAGACTCTGATAGGATGGTGAAAAGGAGAAAGGCCTTGTTCTTTTATAGATCCATGTATTTATTGTGGGATGAAGTAAGTGGTGGTGGAATCTTAATGATCTTTGTCCATAAGCCTGATGTGTTTTTTTGTTACTTAGCTCTGCTGAGTGCTTGTAGAGTGCTGCATGGTGTAGTGGAGAGCTTCAGGAGTAAGTTCTGGGAGATAATATATTTCAATTCTGAGCGACCAGCCTTAAATTCTGTGGGGACAGAAACTGATTCCATCATTTGGATGCCAAGGGGAGGACACAGAAGCTGAAAACTAGAGATATCAGATGAGTGATTGTGCTGATCCTTCCCATATTCTAGAACTTTTAGATTGGAGGGAGGTCACTGGCTGGATCTTGCCCTGTTTGGCCATGTACAGATGTGTAGCAATAAAGTCTTGCTCTGTTCTGGGTCTTCCTCTAAAAATGTACACCAATTCATTTTATGCAAGACACTCATGTTTATTCCTTATGGCTTCCTTTCCCACATCTTGTTGTGGCAAGGGCACGGGGATTCTGTTCTCAGAATCTCAGTAAGTTTGCATTAACAAACCTGTGACCCCAAAAAAAGTCTTAGGTAGGGAAATGAGATATGGATGAGAGAGGCTTGAAAGGCTACTGATAAAATGCCAAAGCATGGGCAGGTATTGCCTGCACATGTGTGTGTGTATAAAGTACTGGGAAAACCTAGGACAGGAGTCCTCTGCTTGCCATACAGTGGAGGGAAAGGATGGCTTGAACTGTGGTCTCACTGTCACAGAGCATCCAAAATAACCTGAAGCTTTAAGTGCTGGCCCTGTAAATTCCTTATGCCTCTCTAAAAGTACTCAGTGGTCCTTAGGATGGTTCCTGCTGGTGTTTGCAGGCGCGTCCACTTAACCCAGTTTTCCAGGAACCTTCCTGCCTTTAGGGTGATTTCTTGGCCTTGAGTGTAGTTGCATTTCCCAGAAGCAGTAGAGACCCTTCTCTGAGTGAATTGACTTCTGTGGCCTGCTCATGCTCACAGAAGCATAAAACTGCAAGGGAATGGCGGTTTTGATAAAAAAGCAGCAGGCTGGTGAGCACTGAGCAAAGAGGAGCTTGCTTAGGGCTGCAGGGCTGCCTTCAGTAGGATATAAAGTTAATTGTCATCTGGCCTAAGTTAAATGGATGACCTCATGAGCAATAGTGTGTTTAATCACAAAGCCACTAGAAACATCTTGACATGAGACAGAATTGCTTTGTCAGAATTTGTTCTAAAGGGATCGGGAACAGAGGCAGTGAGGATATAACAGAATCTGCCATCAGTACAGAAGAAACCTTGCTGTGTCTCTCTCCTTCCTCACTGGTTTGTTGTGAAATGGTAAAACAAATGTGCTGCCATCTGAAAGATGCTACCTGCCTTGAAAATTTAGGTCAATTCCAGTCAGTCCCCAGAAATGGGGATCATCACAAATACTTCATTGCAGAACCTCACTTCATGTCTGAGATCCTGACTGATATTTTCAAAATATATCGGAATGAATTACTCACCACTTGTGTGGTGGCTGGAACTTTGAATTAATTGAAGAACCTAGTGATTATCTCCAGTAAAGAACAAAAAATGGGAGAGGTGGGAAGAGAAGGGAAGGAAAAAGGAAAGGAAAAAGGAAAGGGAAAGGAAATACAATCTCCACAAATCTCTCAAATCTCTCATTTTCTTTCTATTATTCTCTTGGAAGAACTGCTCTTGAGTGACTAAGTTAAACAACACAAGCAAAAGATGATGATTCATGCTGCTTTTCCTGATAGTTTCTAGTGCTCAAAAGCCAGTATCACAGCTGCAGCTTTGAATAAATGCGTGGGGAAAGGAATAAAATTATAGTAGGTATGTTAGCGTAATGTTCCCAATGTGCAGCCTGTGTATGTGATTACCTAATATTCCTTACCAGCTGTTTCTTAACATTAGTCATAGTGATCTAAAACAACCACCCTCTCTTCATTTATCTCAGTAAACATTGTTCATTTCTGAAGAGGTAAGCTGTTTAGGAACAAAAGTTGCTCCCTCCTCCCCTTCAGCTTTTTCGTCTGCATGTCGTAATTGTCTTGAATTGGAAACAGCTATAGCTGACCGTGTAAGTAATAAACAGCAGGGAAATATTTAAACATGGTAATAGCTATATTTGAGTACCATTATGAATGTATTTCATAGTAGTGCCTAGAAAATGCAAGGCTCTGTTCTCATGCCAGGACAAAACTAAGATAAGAGGAGGAAATGTTTTAATTTTCTTGTTTAACACCACACTTCTGTCTTTCCAAATGGAATCAAGATACCCTCTGTAATTCAGTGTTTATTTTCTCATTTGAAGCTGCTTGTTCTGTGCAAACATTTTGATTTTATTTAAAATGTGCTTTGTCATAATTCGTAACCTATTCATGCTAGGACTTTCATAAGTGTCAGTCCGACTTCCTGGTGGTGAGGAGTGCTTTATTACTGCAAAACTCCCACAAAACTCAGTGGGACATATGTTTCCAAATACACAGGAACACATTCTGTGGAGACAAGTGCTGCTCGGGGTGAAGAGACTCTGCTCAAGGTCTGTCTGAAGAGGAAATGACAGGAGTGCTTGTGAGACTGAGGAGAGGCAGCAAGTGGATCTCCTCACTCTGTGGCTTCAAGTACACTCTCTAGGCAGGGTGGTGACCTTCACTGACAAGGCAAGCTGCAAACCAAAACCTCTCTGTAGCTGAAACCACAAGACTTGTTCCTTTCTCCAGAAGAAGGCCAGAGTCAAGACATGAAATGATAATGGGTCATAAGCTGATCATAAGCAACCTGGGTTGGACCATGTGATCTCTAAGAGAGCTTCTTTGTTTTTGTATTACATCAGTGTGAGTAAGCCTGCAATTCTGTCCAGCACTTAAAAGCAATTATTTCTCAATGGTTTGTCTAAGGAAAGACCATATTAGCCTATATTCTAGTATGTGTATGGTACTGAAGAGAAAGATGAAATTTTCTACCTGATCTTGAGCACAGAACTGATTGACAGGAATTCTTTCTTGTCAGCTGTCAGCAACAGGAAACCTTTGTGCTCCTCTGCAAAAACAGAACATTCATGGAACAGAAATCAGTTCTACCTGAAAAGGTTTTTGAATAAGTATTTAGAAGAGTCTATTTAAAATCCTGAACAGAAAGAAACTCAGAGGACTAACCAATGTGGAGAAATAATCAAATTGGGCATATATGGAGGGAAAAAAATACCCTATTTTCAAGTTTGAAAACTAGTACAGATATCAAGGAAGACTGTAGAGAAGGGCTCAGCTGGGGTTTGATTAAAGGTCAGTGAGGAGGTCTCATTAACATGTAATGTGCAGTGCGTATACCTCTTTGACAAGATGTATCTGGTGCAAAATCAAGGTTGATTTCTGCAAAAAAAAAATCCACATCTTTTTCTTTTATCTTTCTGCTAGCCTACTCAAACTGTGTCTTCTTTTTCTTTCAGCACCATGTTCCTGATAAAACTCATGGACAACACAGAAAAGGAGTCTTCTAATCTTCTAATCTCAGATTATGTTTGGTTTCTTTTGTTTTTGTTTTTGTTGTTGTTGTTTTGGGCTTTTTTTCTCTCTTTTTTTTTTTTTTTGGGAAGAAAAATCAACAGCTTAGAGAAATTCAAGTAAGTATTTTTCAGTACTTGCTGCTATGTAGTTGATAGACAAAGCTCTCTATAGAAAGCAGTGTTGAAAATGAAGTCCCAGAAAATGAAGTGTGCCATTCACAGACAGTAAAGAAGCCTTCAAAACTGGAGCCCATTGATCAGTGCCACACATTCTGCCCTTAAAGTTGTTTAATATATGCAGAACACTGGCATGAGGCATGTACAGTCATTGTTTCTCTTTGTACTTTTTTTGCTGCAGCATCAGAAAGAGATGTGTCAGCTGAAGCATATGTTGGGATACCTGACAGAGTAAAATTCCAGACATAGAACTCAAATACTGCGTTCAGGTCTTTTTGTGTAGGTAACTAGATGTTATTTAACAAAAAGATGCCACGTAATTATTCACAGGGAAAATATTTGCAGTGAACACATAAGCAATGAAAGCATGCATTCTCGAATAGTTTGAAAACAATGGTGTAAATGCAATTTATTTCCAAGGAAGTTGAATTCAACATCCTTCCATACCAGCTCACACTCCTGCTGTTGCCTGTACTTTGTGTTTATGGAAAGTAACAGCTGCAACATCTGTTGTCATCACAACGTATTTTCAGCACAGCATTAACACACATTTATACAATTTATATGGTCTTTTTCTTTTCCTCACCTCTTCATCTGAGACCACTACCCATCCTTCAATATAAACAGGCTGTGCTTATAAAACCTGAGCCTCCAGAAGTTGAAAGACATTCGCAATATATCTGGATCTATTGCCAAATCCTTCTTGACTGGGAACATGCAGAAGACTCTAGCTGGGAAAACCTCAGCAATTAAAAGCATTCAGGGTTCTTAAAAATTAGTACTTTCTTCATTTTAGTTTATCTGATTCAACAAGGATGCCCCCTGAAGTCAACATGTTAATATTTCTGGGGTGTCAGCAAAGACAGTAACCAATCTCCTGGATTTCCACAAAGCATGTTTTCTTCTTCTTAAACCAGTTGAATCAAACAAGGGATTTAAAATCTTCATTTTCACTGGTTTGTTGTGACCGTGTTCACAGGGGTTCTTGGATGAGGGAAGAGAAGAGAATGTTGACTCCATATTCAGAAGGCTTGATTTATTATTTTATGATATATATATATATATATTACATTATAACTATACTAAAAAGAAAAAGAAGGACAAGTTTTCTCAGAAGCTTGCTAAGCTAAGAATAGAAAAGAAAAGAATGATAACAAAGGCAGCTCTCTCGGACTCTGTCTGAGACAGCTCGGTCCTTAATTGGCCATTAATTATAAACATCCAAGATGGGCCAATCACAGGTGGACCTGTTGCATTCCACAGCAGCAGATAACCATTGTTTACATTCTGTCTCTGAGGCCTCTTAACTTCTCAGAAGGAAAAATCCTAAAGAAAGGATTTTTAGTGAAAAGATGTCTGCGACAGTTTGTTCTTTTATTCTTTTTTATCTTGGTACTTACCAGGAAGGAACAGTAATCAGCCAGCTAACAAGTTACTCATACACTCAAATTTCATGGTTCTTTCACATTATCATCCATATTTATAAATCTGCTGTGAAATTCACCTTTAATTTTAGTAGGGCCTTGTCTACTAGAAAGATGAAGAAAAAGCAAGTGTTTGTCATCAGGCTGTTACAGATGAGGAGAATCGAGTCTGATGACATATCTTTGGTCGCCTTTTTCACTTTCTCTCATTCAGTTTGTGGGTGTTTGGTTTTCACTCAAAGCCTGACAGTTTGATTCACAGGTTGAGCTGACCATTGCTGTGTAATATCAACCTCCATGCAACACTCAGGGTCACACCTGCACATTTAGGTGCAGGTGTTACTCCACACATCCTCCTTCACTACTCAAACACAACAAGAGTTCGTGACCAATATGAGCACAACACAGTTTCAAAACCATTCCAAAATTAAAGCCCCAACATTCAATGATCTATGACTAATTGCTGATGTCTCAGGTGATTGCCTCCCTCCATAAATTCTGGTAGAGTTTAACTCTTGATAGCTGTTGACAATATTGACAGTCATCGATAGTCATCTAAGATTGCTGTCTGTGTTCACCCTGTCCAGGTAAAAAAGCCAATTAAGAAACTCATATGTTTCTTCCTTATTTGATCAGAGGAGGGTATAGTTGAGCTGTTTGTACTGGGGGACTGTTTGAAATTGTGTTAGTGTTCAACTTGGGTCGCTGGTGTTATCTGTGGTCTTGTTATAGATAGACATAGAATCATCTTCACAGAATAATTGTAATACTCAGACCCACATATTAAAATGGGTCTTGTTTTTACACTAATCTACACTATTAATATCTGCAAAACCCCTATCACTTTGGTAGTAATTTTCTGAATGAGAGAATAACAGGCTATTAATGATATACTTCAATCTATACATCACTGCAAGCTGCTTACTCATTTGTAACTAATTGGTGGCTTGCTACTAAACAATATTGTGTCAGGCATGGTGCATCTAGAGAAAGCTCTAACATAAAAACTGTGTAGAAATAATATTTCAGGGAAATCAGGGGTGCATACAGTTACAGTTCCTTTCCTATTCAGTACCTGGAAGTATGTTGTTCTCATCATCCTGTGCTTAGATTTTTCACCATAATCTCATGTACAGCAGCAGTTTCTCAATGTCAGTTTACATTTCATTTAATAATGAAATGAAAGGTAAATAAGGACATGAAGCTTTGTATACTTATAGATCAGGATGGAAGTTTTTGCTTACACTCATTGCCATGTATATTCCTGAACTGATCATGCTGTTGTAAGAACAAAAGCCCTTTCCTGAAGAGTTTGATAAACAGCTTTCCTTGTTTCAAGGATGCATGAGGCTTAAGGGGAGAAGAGACCATCATGGGTTCAAGCAACATTTTAAACCGGCAATAAAAATCAACAGATATTAGTGAATGATTTTAACAAATATTGGATACACAGTTTCCATGTAAAAAAAGTAATAAGCTGGGATGGAAAGGCAATGGAGCTAAGCTGAGACCTTTGATAACATGGCCACCCCTTCAGATAAGGGAAAGGTGAAAGGCTTCTTGGAAACTATTCACTGGGTGGGAAAACATGCCTTTGCTTCCTGTGCCACAAGGAACCATTGTGCTACTTGAGCAAGGACAGTCAAAATGAAACAGAATGAAGCTGTTCACTGTCTGGGAGGTGTCACATGTGGGGTCAGGCCAGAGCATGTGCAAAATTGCTTCCCTGCCACGGGTCCCAGTGCGCATGTGAAATCAGCCAGGTTTCTGCAGTGCCTGCAGAAGTTGTTTATACTCGAGGTACACCCTTCTGTCTGCATTTAAGTTACAATTAACAGCATTAATTATTGTTTAATTTTCTAAAGGATTTTTTATCCTTTTACAGAATGACTGCCATGTGAAATACAGACAGTAAAATATTGATGGTGTTCATGCAGTAGCTGGAAGCAACACTCCTTTAGCTCAAGAAGTTGCAGGATGAAATACTGCACCTGGCATTATACAAAGAGATCAGAACACATGGGCCCTGTTGGCCTGAATAACCTATGAAACACCTCAATAAATGTAGCACCTTATACACTAAAAAGACAAATCTCAAACCCAGACATTGATTTTTTTTGTCTTTGTTTAATAACATGCAAGAATAAAGAAATGAAAACAGGGATGACAAAAGTAATGGGATGACACTTGAAAGTAGAACATATAAGAACAAGAGACAATAAAAAGTTATGAGAACATATTAATCACACACAGCCTCACCATCTGTTGACTCCATATATATGCCCCATCCTACTACTCCATATGCTACTTGAAGATAAATACATATAATGATGGATAACAAGCAAAAAATAGCACACAAAAGGTCTAACATACACATAGTAAATAAGCATATGGCATAATGACCCCATTTTGGTGTATCTGTGTGACCTTCCAGAATACACAAGCAAGGAAAGAGCTGATCAGCGATTGAGCAAATGTGGCATTAAGGAGATCTAATGACTTCAGTCATTGAAAAGTCAAAAAACCTCATCCATGGAAGAAGCCTAAACTGAACAAACAGTCTAGGAACATTAAATAATGAGACATAATACCAACACAGAGCTCTGCCCAATTCCTGTGACTCTTCTTTCATCATCCTCTCTCTCCCTTCCATACATGTCCAAATATGAGTGACTTTCTCTGAACACGAATCCTATTTTGCTCTGTCAGTGGGTGTCTTCGGTAATGGAGTCTCACATTTAAGGAACTAGAAATCTTTGAAGGTACTTTTCTCTGGACTGTGGAGCAGAGGAGAGAGGTGGAGAGTCTGTGCTTCCTCTTTTCCTGATGACCATTTCCTGTGCAAGGTAGAGCATCCCTCAGCTAAGAGCAAGGTCCTCTTGCATCAGAGAACAAGGTTGGCCTCTGTAGGGCAGGTGGAAGTGATATTGCTCTGAAGCTGCTTGGTGTTCCAGAGGAGCTGGTGACTCTCATTTTAATTTCCCTCCTTTTGCTTCTCCAGCCTGCCAGGTTCTGGGTGGGAATGAAGTTCAACTCTCTGCAACATGATGATTATCAAGTTCTGCATTATCTTTGCAGTCCCTGCCAGAAAAGTAGGGATTTTTCCACCAGCGAACTCTGGGCACCAAGTAGGGGCATCTTCAGCATTTCATTCTGGTTAGAGAAACACCCCATGGTCTTTTTCAGATGTTACTTTTGTGTCCTCTAGTCTCATCATGCTTGTTTGGCCAAATATATAGTCCCACAGTGTTTCATAATTTATTGTATGTGTAATTAATGGATGGATAGGCTGTTTAACACTGTCTACGTTTCCCTCTCAAATATGTAGAACCAAGGATAGAATTTGTCTTGCTGTAAGTGGTAGCAGTTCCTAAATGAATTTTCATTTGAGGATCACCTCACACACCAAGGAACTGGACTGTGCCAAACAGATGCCGATCTGATAACAGCTATCAGTTCCCAGTTCATGATAGCCTTTCTGATTTGTAAGGAAGCAGGTGTTAGGAAGCAGGAGGCAGCCTGGTGTGCAAATCCCACTGGTAGAGAGGGACTTCTCTTCTTTTGCACCCTCTTTCCTTCACCTCTGTTTGTGGACTTCCATGTCAGGCAGAAGAGATGAGCCTTTGGCCGTTGGTTACTGTGGTTTTCATGGCAGCTGCAAAGATTATTTTTTCAGTTGACTCTGGCTGGGAACCTTGATCTATATTTCTTAATGAGTTGTGCTAAGTGTACAACTATGTTTATATTTCTGCTCCTGTTACAACCCAGAGGTTTCCCTTTGCTTTTTTAGTGGCAATATTTTCAACCCAGCAATAAAGGGCCCGTGCCCGAAGGAAAGCCCCTGCGAACTGCTAATTCGTGGTTGTGCTGTACAGTTGCTGTGAGCCACATGTCAAGGGACTGACCATTCTCCCTTGCCTGGTCCTGTGCAAATGATAAACCTGGTGTGTGCTTAGATTCTTCTTCTGGAATGTGGAAGAAGAAAAGTCCTGCTATAGTGCTCTACCTATCTCTGTGACTAACTCCAACATTTAGAGCAAGTGAAGTTGCCACCCTTTTACAGAAGAAAAGAGGAGATTAAATCTAGTTCACTTCCTAACTACTTTAGTGATTAAAAACAGAGGGCTCTTGTTAAGCTCTGTTTACTGTTCTTAGTTATGTTTTCTTTTCTTGCAGCTATGTGATCCTGATGTATACTTATGGTTGCAGATTCTCTCTTTACCACTTCTGTTGTCAGAGCAGTAAAATGTGTTCTGCCAGGCAAAATTTTGAGGTGCCTGTCTTTTTGTGGTGAAACAGTGAGCTAAGAGAATTTTATGAGGGATTTTCTGAAGAGAATTTTCTATTTGTTGACCATAGGTAACAGATGAAAGATCCAACTTTCATTTCTCTCTGGAAAAGTGACTTTTTTTTTTTTTTATGGTTGAGTGCTTGGCTGCCTTCACAGACAACCCTGCCTTTGCCTCAGGCTGGGTCTAGGTATGCTAGCTTTAGAATCTGACAGACTCTGGCACTGGCAGGGTTGGGAAGAAGGATTTCAGTATGGACAAAGAAACAACACCCTCAAGAAAACCTTTGACATTGAGTACTATAGCCATTGTGTGCTATAACTATTCCAAAAGGCACCTATCGTTACTCACACAGCCTCAAGAAAATAAGACTGACTTTTCCTCTGTGATATTTTCATTTTACTTTGCTATGTTTTTAACAAAAAAGAGTTCACACCTGGCTTCTGATCTGCCTATAATGTGTGATCACAGGGTACACATTATCAACTGTTCTATGTGAGGAGTTGTGCTCAGACCTAGGCTGTGCAAAACCAATTTGTGTAAATGCACATCCTTATCACCTCTCCTAAGGTCCACAGCCCAGTCTTTTCCCCCATCAATACCTCCTGAATGTCTGACAGAACCTAAGTTTTTCAGAGAAGAATCCACTTATGACAGTAGTATGCATAGCGTGTATCACAATGGCCTACTTCTCCTGTTAGACCTTTAGATTCCAAGTAAAGAGTATTAATACAAGCAGTAAGTAAACATCCTGTGATTATAAGCAAAATTTTTTCAAATGGATCTAATGTGACGCTTATTAACCAAAACCTTTGAATGACAGAAGAAGCTGGCATCACTTCCCGATTCCTTTTCAGTTAGGAAATATCTGTGGTCAGAGCATTTTCATCCATCATCAACACAAGATTCTAGATTAAGAGAAGTGGCTAAAATGGATTTTTAAAAATTCAGCGTAGATGCCGCTATTTTGAGGAAGTGAATTTCTGCTACAAGATGCACTTGCTGTTTGCTATCCAGGTTTCCTGATCTAAATGATTTACTGTTTAGTGCCTCTTAGAGAGCTGAGAAATTTCATTCTTACAATGAAACCTCCTGAGGAGATGCACTCATTTGTAGAGTGCTTCAGTTCAGGTGAACTATATGAGTATGTATGTAACAGTACCAATGACAGACCTCCTTGGTTGATTTTTTTCCAATGTACGCTTGTGTATTTTTTCTTTTAATAAATTTTTATTTTTGGGGCATAGTATCTGGGGTTTATAATCTTGACTGGGGCTTCCAGTTCAAAAAAGGAGCAGTAATTCTTTCCTTTGTTTGACCAGCGTTTATCAGAGTGGTGCTTATTTAACCTTGTGGGCGTTGTCGTGTGATACCACTTTCGGGTCTGAGAGCTTTGGGAGATTTCCTCCTCTACCACTTATGACTTAGCTGTGCAAATGAAAAAGGGAACTTAGTTTACTTCAGGGAACAACTTGCTTCTACTCTGATAAGCTTTGGTGTCCTTTCACCTCTAAGCTTACCCAGAGTTCCCAGAGATTAACAGTGAGGGTAAACTGAGTTTAGATGAACTGTGTTTTTAATCCTGTCATTTAAAAAGTAATACTGAACACTTCAGGGGTTTTGTTTGATTTTTTGTTTGTTTGTTTAGCTTTTTTGATTGTTTTTTTTTGTTCGTTTTGGTTTTTTTTTGTTTGTTTTACGAGTCATCTAGCAATCAAGGAAACTTTTGATATGAAGTAGAAATATTTCAGGCCTGATACCTGTCCTACAGTGTGCTTTTCCCCTTTCTCCATTCCTTTTCATCTTTCTATAGCTTCTTAGACAGGCAAAGGTTTGGGGTCCTGAAGAGGTTTTCCCTACAGAAATCATGAAGCTACATGCAACAGAAAAAGGTTATGTGAGCTCTTATTGAGATGTTGACTTTGGTCATCTGGTCTCCTCTTGGACACCAGAATGTCAAAAAGAAGAACCTTTTAAAAGCCTTAGCCATGAGAAAAGCTTCATCTGCATCTCTTGCCTAATTGGATTCCAAACTCAGACAAGCATAAATCCACAGAAAATGTGACTCTGGATTGATGGAATGGCATCATAGCCTAATGCTCTCTTGAGACCCAGTCTCAGCTGAAGATTTTCCCTTTACTATCTCCATGCCTGTCCTCTTCTCCCAGTCCACCTGAGGAGGAATTAGTTTTCCAGCCTTTGAGAACAAAGAGTAGAAATGAATGAATGAAGAAGATGCCCACAAGGGACCTGAAGAGAGAAGCTTGTTGCCTCATCTTCACCTTTGCTGCTGTCTGGTACTGTGCTTTGAATGAATCCCTTGGGCTTCTGAAGGAAGCCTTGTGCTACAGTCTGTGCTGCTGGTGCTCTGCACAGCTCTGCTGTGGGACATTGACTTATGTGAGAGGTGTAAGAGCAAGATCCCCTCTGCAATGGGGATGCCTTGGACCACACAGTGTCCCTGGGGCACAGACCACATCTGTTCTCCTTTATAAGATCTTGCCTGCTCTTTGGAGTTCTGTTGAGAAGTGTTGAATAACTACATCTCTACTCTGTGTTCTATGTAGAGAAGGAGCATTAAGTCTCAGCTAAAGGACAGCAATGAATGTAATTTTGAGACCATATGTGACAGATAATTTCCTCTCCAGGCAGATCAGGAGCGTGTATCAGCTGTGCTGTGTAATATGCTAGGACTATATATAGGTGCTATAGAAAGATATTCTTGCCTCTTCACTTCAAGAAGGCTGCAGGTTAAGCCCAAATTTCTGTTAACAGAAACCACACATTGTGTAATTTATAACCTCAGAAAACCCTCTGGAGTGTTTGCTATGAACCCAAGCTATCTTTTATTTCAACAAAGTTTCAGTGCATAACTCTTACAGCAAAGTACAAGTCTGGGAGTTACTGGCACTCTGTGGAAAAACATATTAGTTACCAAAAAATTTGTGGTGCCCTTCTTGAATTCTTAATCAGTGGGATCATGCCCATGATCTGCAGTTTGTGTTAGAACATTTTCAGAAAGGGGTTCTACACACACAATAATGTTTTCTGTCATGGTTCAAGTCCATGTTTACAAGTCCATGTTTCATAAGCAACTTGAAAACCTAGATCTCTGAGAGTGTTTCACCCTTATACACAAGAATTGCAACACTTGTTTGAAAGTGATGGCATGTAACAGTCTCTTCTGTACAAGGAGGGGGTTTCAATTTTCCCTGATTTGTGATATAAACAAATGGCAAGTGGCTTTGGAATGTGCATCTTGAATAGGTCAGCCCAAGAGTAGAGATGGCTGCTCTTTCTGTCACATTTTCTTAGCTTTTGCAAGTTTCCTACATTAGAGGAGGCAGGGCTTCTGCTGAGGCAGACAGCACTAGTTCCACTAATGAATGGAAAGTGATGTCTGCCCATGTGATACGAGAACAGCACTTTCCATGTTTGCCTGATTATCGAAGAGCTGGAATCAGCATTGACGAAGATAATGTGATGTCACTCTTTAATCTGGCAAGCCTGCAAAACCACTTCCTCCTTGTGTAGGCTGGAGGTCTCATGATTGCCATTTCGCTCTAAAGCATTCATTGAAAGTGATGTAAGACAGAAGAGCTTTGACTCTCTCCTGTTTTTTAAATGAATGAATGCTATTGTGAAATTCCTTGCAGCTATATTGGGAAATACATTGGTTATTCAACAGAATATAGTGATTATCAAACAAAAAGGAAAAAAACCTAAAAATATTAGCTTCTTCAAAATATTTAGATTTCTTTTTGAGCTTTAGCTCTGATTTAATTTAATATAGATAAATAGGCAAGCCATCAAGTTAAAATTCTTGTTCTGAAACACTAGATCCTGGATATTGCCGCGATTTAAAGAAGCTGGTGATCATAAAGATGTGGGAGAGGTGGATATTTTTTACCATGAGGATCCTGTCTGTAACTTCTCTTAGTATAGTTTTAATAGGTTCCCTGGAATAGCACACTTTGAGATTCACATTTCCAGAGATTTCTAGATGGAAGACCTTGCAGGAGATTACTCCTGTCAGGGTTTTGTACAGCTGTGACTCATGTAGTGGGGTATGTACTTCTGCAAGGAGTAGTCCCAGGCTATTGCTGATAGTCAGGGGTTAGGTAGGGATGACAGAGAGTTTTCTCAAGTCCTTTTATATTGCACAGTGCCACGGCTGTTGTTGAATGCACACTGCTACTGCAGTATATATATGGATATATATATATTATAACATGTATATATAATGAATGTTTTCACCTGCATTTCACTCCTAGTGGAATGCACTCATAACAGGAACTGGCAGAAAGTCTCCTAACTGTCCTCTCGTGCTGTTTTCATTCTCCAGTCCTACTCTCTCCTGCCTGTGAGGGTTGTGGACTCCTTAGCTAGGATGGCAGCTTCTGCCAGTAGCTTCACCAGAACATGTAGAAAGTGAAACTAATTTTCTGGGAGGCCTTTGGAACCTTATGCACTACAAATATTAATTTCTGTTTCCTTGTTAAAATAGCTCAAATTGCTAATTAGGGATGAAACTATAAAGCAAAACAATGTAAATCCTGGAATTTTGTTTGGAGAAGAGATAAAAAGGATGGGAAAACCTCCAAACTTTTTTTTTCAACATGTGTTTGTCCTAGATCCTTAAAAGACCAGTAAAGCAAATTTTGGATGCTGTTTGAACCAAATGATTAAATGAAAGATGCCATAGTAGTAGATCACCTAATTAATTAATTAATTTTTCTATTTATGTATTTTGAGGAATGTAGTTTGAAATTGTGATTTACATTCTTCAAGATCTTCTGGCACATCATATTGTAAAACAAAGAGCATATTGTCTCTTTAAAAGATAACTGAAAAGTATGAAATCTCTAGAAGTCAGTTATTCTAGGGCATTATCCTATGGGGGAAAGAAGTATGAGAGCTACTTATATGATAGAAACTTAAGAGTTGGACTAGATGATCCTTGTGGTCCCTTCCAACTCATTTTATTCCAGGACTCTGTGATACTTTTGTTATTGAAGGAAGCAGGAGAATTGAACCAGAAGAATTATATCCTAGTTAATCAGAGTATAACCTAATCTTTGGTTTTTGTTTGCTTAGATTGCTGAACTAAAAGAAATATCCATTATTGGCATAGCCCTGTTAAATTCAGGCTTCTGTGAAAGCTGGCAGCCAGAGGCTCTACAAGCTGTATGCGTGTCACAGCTGTTAAAGAATAGGACAATCCCTCTTAAAATTATTCTTTATTACATGTGACATGAAACACAAGCATGCCTGCACATGCACTGGGACAGAATGTGACACGGGGTCTGATGGCAAGGTGTGCTGGGTGCAAGCACAGGGCTGGAGGGCGCAGCCCAGCCCCGTGCTCACATCGCGTGCGCTGCTCTGACTCTGCCGGGGCTCGGCACTGGCTGAAGGGTGCTTGGGAGGATGCGCTGCTTAGAGGAGTGGACAGTGACAAGGTGTTCTCCTGATGGCCCAGGGAGAGAAGGAAAACACAGGCACATCTAGAAGGCAAGTGGTTTGTTTTGAAGCTTCACCCTGCGTTCAGAGACTGCCTATTAGTTTCATAGTCTTCAAAGTCACTGGCTTCTGTGACACCAAGTTGAACCTGAGGCTTGCTTTTCTTAAAGAAAACGGAGGAGTCTGAGAAGTGTGTAAATTCTGTTATTCAAATCCCTGGCCAACACCTGTCAGATACTGAAATTTGGATCCTTTCCCTGTCTTTAGTGTCACCAGTGGCACAACTGAAAGTGCCAACAGAAACAACTTTTGAACCCCAGCCCAGGCCATTACTTGGCAATTCATCTTGTGGAGTTATGCAAGGTCTGCGATGCCGAACACCTGCCAGCACGTTCCTGAGGGACTGCTGATGATGGATGCCCTTGAGAAAAGCTTATTCTTTCATCAAGTTGGTGCTAAAATCACAGCCACAGAATGTATGTTGAGGACATTTCAGGATGGGTCCAGGAGGAGTGGTATGCTGCAGTATGCGTGGCTAGTGCAGAGAAGCAGGACTGGCCTAGGCAGCTCTTTACTAAAAGTGTGTAAAGGTCTTCTTGACTTCATATATAGTACTGGGATTGTAAGACAGAAGCATGCCTTGAAAGGTAGGATAGCTATGATATGATGCCCTTAAGGGTCTAAAAGCATTAAACAAAGGTAATTTAATGTCTATTTTCCAAGTTTCTCTGACAACACAGCTTTCTTCTGCCATTCATGCCTTGTTCAGCTTCTGGCAAAGTGCCTTTCTAAAATACCTGTGTACCATGGGAACTCCTAAAATTAGGGATCCACACACAAATACTCTTTGTTGTCTTCCTAAACAGCTGAACAACCTCTTCTTCTATGTCCTTCACTGATTATTTCTGAGTGGTTTCTCAGTCCTTGAAACTTCTAGCTCTGGACACACAAACCAGGCAAACTTTTAACTGCACAAAATTTGAGATGCCTGTATATGACCAAGTGAATTCATTAGAAGAAAATCATAGAAACCAATCTTTGTGAGCACAAAGGGAACTCTATCTTTCTCACTCTTTGAAAGATCTGAAGAATCAGTTCAGACATTGTAAGAATTCTAAAATCAGCATGTGAGGGAATTTCAGGTGCCTGGCTCTTATTTCTTTTTTCTCTCCCTTCCCCATAGCAATGACAGTACCACTGAGTGGACCATTGAAAACTAAGCAGCAAGATGCACTGTGTGAGGAGGTCCTCCCACTGACCTGGTTAGGACCCAGGTTTGTACAGCTACAAATCCAACAGTTTGGCAGTTTCTGCAAGAGAATCTTCCCCCATCCTGCCTATGGAAGTCTTGAAATTCCTCAACTTGTGCTGTTGTTAACTGCAGGGAAATTTTCCCTCAACATGTTGGAAGGAACTTTGCAATTAGCTAGTGATCAAAACTGATTTATAAATCAGTTCTTGTCCCCCCACCTTATCCCTCTATGACCTTCACTACCATGGTATGTATCAGAGTGTGTTCTGAGTATATTTAAAACTATTGTTTATATCTCTTTTTGTATATCTAAACCAGCTCACTGGGATGCTGTAGTTAAAAGTTTAGTGTCACTCTGGAGCTGTAGAGGAAGAAGGCTAAGAATGTGGATGGTTTGGGATCTGCTCTTCTAGCACATGTCTGAATGACTCACTAAGGCTAATTTTAAATGCTGGTGGCATACCGTGTCATGTTGGCTTCTTTTGGCATTATTCTTTAACCCTGAACCCGGGGCCAGTTGTGAGGTCTATGTCCTGTTGTAGTCTGATGGTTGGTGTTAAAAGTTAGTTCACATCACTGTGCTCTGCACTGGTTGTTTTGCTGCAAAGTCCTCTAATGAAAATCTTCAGAGTCCAAGATAATACCAAAGCTCAGAAAGAGGTCAGATGACGAGCTTGTACATACCAATATGGTGGTTGACAGAATTATGTTGATTTTTACAAAGGAATAGAATATCCAGCAACAATGAAAGTAGTCGATGTATTAATTCTTGACCTTTCCACTTGTTGTGCTCATCTTCTTTCAGAGAAATCTGAAAGGTACCTGCCCTACAACAGTTCCCAGTTTTGATCTGTTTTTAGGAAAACCATTACAGAATGTTGTTTCTTTCCAAATTTATTTTCTTTATATCTCTTCTAGGTTTCTCTTAGGAGCTTCTGTATGGTGGTTGTCTTACAAACATTAATGGAATAATCTTGACAATTTCCTGTGAGATGACTTCAGCAGGTATTCATATATCTGTCACAGAAATCTGATTCTTTGAGTCATTGGAGTTTTTTTCTGAATTCTTTTGTTGATTGAGAGAGCAGAATCTTTTTAATGTTTAGTATATATCCCCAAGCAGACGTTTTTGCATTTCAACAGGAACAAGAATGCAGAGGGACATACTGTGTTGTTCATTGTGACACAGGAAGCCAGTGGAAACACACAATTTGTAGCCAGATCTCTGTTCTGCCCTAGGATCTTTTTCCTGGCTTTTTAATACCTTGTGTTTGAGGCCAGATGTCAGGACATTAAGAAATGGAAAGCTGTCATGCTTTATTACTATGGAACATATTTGATGAGCTGACCGACTGCTGTTTCCTTCAGTCCAGGAGTGGTCATCATCTTCTACTGTCATCTGTCAGATGTCAGATATAGCAGCTTGACTTGCAGGACAGGAAAAGTGAGCTACAAGACTTTCCTAAGGAGAAAGGAGCTGGGAGCCTGCATAGCACTACTCTTCCAGACACTGCCTGGTTTTAACTTGCAGTGGGGAGTGAAGTCTGTCCTGTCTGGTGTCTGTCACTGGCTGGGGTGTGAGTCTGTGCTCTGTAGCAGGGATATTGAGTATGAGAACTGTGTCTCCTTAGGAAGTATTGGGGGACACTGCCATCTACTGTCTCCCTTACCTGAAATGACAGTTTGGTTATTGACTTGAGAGAAGAGTTTCTTCTCCTGCTGCCGCAATTTTTTTTTTTTAGTAGCTATTTTAAGTTTTTTGAGTTACTTCTTGCACATCTCTCCTAAATGTGGAGGGATCCTTTTTGAGGTGCAGTAGAGAGAACAGAAAGCAGAGATTCAGGGAGAAGAGCTTCTATTTCTATCTCCACCACTTGGCGTATTGGAAGACTTTAAGCAAGTTTCCTCTGCCCCTATTTTCATCCTGTTGAGATGAATGATGCTGAGCTGTCCTACAAACTGCATTAGGGTTTTAGCAGCAGGTCACTGTCATTAATACTCTTTTTAATACTTATATATTTGTACTAGTCCAGAGGAGGAGTAACTCTAGTCTGGGAAATCCATGCACAGGTGTGAGGGAAGTCATTGCTACAATATTTTCTTTTTGAGAAAAGTAGCCAGTGTGCTCTCTTTATTTCCCCCGGGTGATGAGGACTGTAGCATGACATGTTATCACACTTCTTTTTATCCCTTCATTGGTCTCTGTACCTTTCCCTTGGACAGGGCACAGACAGAATCTCCATCCTCATCGATCCAGTGGGAGCAGCATGTGTACAACAGTTGAGGGGAGCACGTGGTTCCACAATCATGATATCAAAAGTGTTTGCAAGACAGCAGAACCACCCCAATGGCCTTAGATTAGTTATAATGCTCAGTACAAAACCAATACAAAGAATGTTGGGTTCAGTTCTAATTACACATTCATAATTAATTCATAATTAACAGCAACAAACGGCACTGCTGTCCCACTCATTTAATGCCTTCAATACTGAAGGCTCTGAATCAAATTTTTAATGTGTTTGTCTCAAAATACACTTGTGTGAAACAGCTATAACTCAACATTGTACTCATCTTGTGGAATTGATTATCTTGGGTAGTAAAGCTAGGCATTCATGATAAGGAATAAATAAAATTGTAACTCCTTGTAGAGGGTTTAGTAATTTTTGTGGGCTTAACTTCTGGACAATAGTTATGACTGGGCAGTAAATTACTTAGATCAAGTCCCAAGAAACAAAAGGCAGAAAAACTGACAGCAAGCATTCCAAGACATCCTGTTCTATTCTTCCTCCATTGGCACATGCAGCTGGTGAGAGCTAGGTGCATTGCTCTTCCCTGCTAGTCAAGCTAGATTTGCAAACCTGAGTGTTTCCAGGCAGTCAGTGCTACAAGGATGCTCTGGGCATGTGCCATTGTCTGACAAACTCTTCACCTGGCTGGGAATTAACTTTTATACCTCATCTATAGCAAATAATAAGTACAAGCCACCAGGTCACAAGGGTTTCCTGGTGCTTAGATAGAAATTATGTATTTCATTGTGTGTCTATTGTTCTTGTCCTGTCCCTGGGCTATAGTGAGAACTATCTGGCTCCTTCATCATCCCTCTGATCAGATATTTATATCTTTTTATAAAATCCCCCCTGAGCCTTCTCTTCTCTGGGCTTAATAGTCCCAGTGTCTCAGCTTTTTCTCCAGCCCCATAATCATCTTTTCTATCTTTTTCTGGACTTGCTATTCTAAGTCTGTATTTTTCTGTACTGTGAAGCCCAGAGCTGGATGAAGTTTTCCAGACCTGGCCTGACCACTGTTGAGCAGAGAGGAAGGATCATCTTCCTGTTCCAAATGCAGATGATTGTGTCATACAGTCCTGGGAGAGACCCTCCAGATGACAGCAACAAACAGCTGTGATTGAGTGCCATCATGCTGGACACGTTTGCTTGAACTCCTTGTGTTTGGAAAAGGCAACCATGAAATCTCTTACCTTGATCATTGTGATACAGCTCCTCTCTGGCTATCACTTTTGCATGGAACTGATGATCCATAGACCAAAGTTTCTTAGAATTTCAAGACAAAATTCTTCTTTTTCTCATTTCTCACTTTTTCTCATCTGTCTAACCCACCTGGGTGTTTGAAGATTACACTTGAATTTTTAGATGTATTATGGAAGAAGCAGACAAGCGATGTGAAAGTTCTGAATCCAATTATTTTTCAGTGTGAGAAGCATAGAAGATTCATAGAATCTTCTATGAATAGAATCTATCCTGTAGAATTAGGAAAAAATAATGTCCCATATATATTTCTCAGCTGCCTCATCAGATTATAACATCTTAACAAGTCCTATAGTCCATCCAGAATACCATTTTTTGCATCTCAGAGCTTCTCCTCAAACTACAGAGTGTCTCTCTCTCACTTTCCCACTCTCTCCTTCTCTGTCCCTTCTCCCTTTGTCTTCTGTAGGCACCTTATTCTTGTGACCATGGCTAGCCTAGAGATCAGTCCCATATGCTCCTTATGTTACTCTTGCTTATGTTACTCTTCCCTTAGGTTCTAACACTTTAATTCTTTCTGTAGTCTTTCTGTGGTTCTAGAACTAAAAATCTCAAGGGAGTAAAAAAAAAATCCCCTAAAGACATCTTGTCTTTCTGCCTATGGTAATGAATAGTGTGTCTTCTAGAGAAAGATTTGTAGCTATGATTCTGTTCAGTGCAACATTTCACAGTTTAATATAGATAAATCTCCTCCCTTTCTGTCTTAGAGGTAAGGGGACCAATTGATTTGAAAAGTGCAGCCACTGAAGATTGAAACTTGTTTTCACTGTAGAATTTGCAAGATATGTGGATCATGCTGGCAATTAGGAGTTGTCATTTTTTGTCCCCTAAGTATGAATCCTTTTCCAAAATTGCTTGTCACTGATGATTCAGGACAAAGAGAAATGAACTATTAATGCTTTTCTAGAAAAACCTTAGTTGCAATGTAACTACAGTCACCTGGATGGCAAGAGTGACCCTTTATGACAGTGTTTTGCTGTGCAAATAAATACCCACTCTGCTGACATTTTTATAATGTAGCAAGTAGTCATCCAGAAATACTGACTGCTCACTACTTAGCCAAAAGCTCTGTAACTGCTTCTGCTGGGGATTGCCATAGTTTTAGTGTAAGGACTCTCAAGGTTAGTCTTGGCATAGCCATAATAACAACTGTGTGTTTTAAACCCAGTCTCTGAGTTGTTTGTTGCCTGCTTTTTCATAAAAAACCAAGTTCCACAGCCAAGAAACCAACACATCTTGGAATTTAGGCAGATTTCTGTAGACACCAGCCCTGCTCTTTCCTACGACAGTTGGGCTCTTGTTGTTGAAGGTAAAGCTTGGTGTCTGTGCCTCCAGCTCAGCTGTGAACAGCAGTTAACCATCATTGCATTTCCCCTTTGCTTTGCCTTCAGATACAGGAGAAATGCTCCTTACATTGACACAGATCATAGAGTCTCTGTCAGAACTGATAAGCTCAGCCTCCAAACCCCTCCTGAGCCATAAGGAATGACATACAAGCCTGTTGGTCCTGTTGGCTGATCTCTAAGAATAGCTGCACCAGTGTCCCTCTTCTGCAGCCAGACTCCTATTAAAGATATGCTCAATCACAGGAAAGATGAATCTTCCTGAAGGGTGCATGATAGCATTTCCCCTGACAGGTCTTACTCTCTAAGCATATTTTTGATTTAATGGCTGTTCTCTATCAAACTCTGAAACATGGTATTCTGACCTGGACTTCAGAGAGGGATGAGTAGGAATGTGACAGCATTCTGTTTTCACTGGGGGAAAAAAGGAGGAAAAGAATGTGTAGGCTACTTTGTCCTCCTTGCAGCTTTTCTTCATTTAGTTATAACTCTTCTGATGAGTCTTAATTTGCTGCTTTATGGACTGGGCTTATATTTGAGGAAATACTAAAGAAATACAAGCTTGAACCTCTGTCCCCATCCCACCAACCAAAAAAACCCTGAGAAATGAAATTGACCCCTCTGTTGTTCAGTGCTATTTTTCTGTTGACATGCATGATTCAACTGAATAACAAACACCAGTTTGTGAAAGAGTAAAGGAAACAATCAGGAAGGCAAAGTGACAGAGTAACATACAGTGTCAAATGATGTTTTTCCTGTTCACGCTGTTCCTCTGCTTTTTTACTTGGACTGATAGGTCACCTCATGACTTCCCACTCCCACTGCTAACAAGTCTCAGCATTGTAACACAGATAGAGGGGATGGCAGAGAGGGACAACTGAGAACAACGTGGTGTGTTAGTTTCTCTTCATGGCCTGT
The DNA here is from genome assembly GCF_037042795.1 of Molothrus aeneus. Classification (NCBI taxonomy): domain Eukaryota; kingdom Metazoa; phylum Chordata; class Aves; order Passeriformes; family Icteridae; genus Molothrus; species Molothrus aeneus. The sequence continues at coordinate 92,487,185 of NC_089646.1, forward strand.
CTTGTGTGTGGATAATAAATGGAAAAATACTGGACTCATAAAAGATATGAAGACACTGGATCAAATCCAATTCTTGTTACAAGAAGGACTGTGTATTATGAAGTAAAAAAATGGAGGCCATTCTTCTTCTTAAAGTTCTTAGAAGACCAAGGAATTAATGTTTTGGTTTTGGTATACCTGTTTTCCGGGCCAATGTCTGGCAATACCATTGGACCATCCAGGTGGTGACAGAGCCACCACCAGTATGTGTTTGTCCCTCTTTCTCTCTGTACACAGACTATGCGTGGGTGTATCTGTCACATCCCTGCACATAAACAGGCTATCAGAATTCTTTCTGTGTTCAAACTGATAAAACTCCCTATGAAGCAGTTTGTAAACTGGTCTCTTTCAAAAAATTAGTCTGAAAATATCTTCAAAATCTTTCCTTTAGGATGATGCAACCTTGTGTTGTCAGGAGTACAAAAGCACCCACAGAAGCCAGCTTTGCAAAATAATTCTTACAAATTCCTGAAAGGCTTCCAAAAATTGAAGTAATTTACTTAGATCTGTGCTAGGAAAGGTAAGTTAGTACAGCTCTTCAGAAAGACCATCTTAATGCTGTTTATGCTTCAGTCCTTTCTAAAGACTTAAAAATGTTGTTCACACTTCTTTACTGACCATTGGAGGATTGCTAGGTAGTCGGCAGAGCTCACTGTTTTTCAGGAGTTGGAATTAATTGTAGTTAATTAACACTGCAACATTGTCTCCTGCTGGCCACTGGCAGAAACAGAGTCAATTCTTTGGCATGCCAAATCCCACCAGATCCCAGCCCATTTCCTTGCATTTCAAGAACATATAAGGAGTGTATTCCCTTGAAGTCACAAAGAAAATGAAATATTTGCCAAGGAATACCCTCTCTTCCTTAATATCTACATGGTGGTTTAATGATGCAGCAATGAAAAGGAGGTAAATGGTTTTTGTGGTTTTGAGGGTTTTTGGCTATTCATATGGACCATTTTGCTTTCATGTTCGACCAGAGGACAGGAAAGAAATAAGATTTATTTTTAGCCCACTTCTTTGAATGTAATAATTGGTGGCTGTGACAAACTCCCTGGGGAGCCTTGAGTTTGAGCATCTGCTCCCCACAATCTTTTCACAGAGACAGCCAGAGAGCCTCCTTGGTTACTGCTGTCCTCCAGGAGACGCTTACACGTCTCCAGACCCGTGTGGTCCGGAACTAAGATTTCTGCTTGTTTCCTTCAAAAGAAAGCCAGGAATGTCAAAACAGCCCAAAGTGCTTTAAATACTTGAACAGAACTGCTGTTCAATTGAGGTGCCTGTGTACTACAACTTTACTTGTATTCTATATACTTGAGTAATAAATGTATTGTCAGTACTTACCTAGCTTGGAATTACTCTTAACTCATTATTTTAAGGCAAATGCAAATAAAAATTTTCAGAGAAGATGATGTAATTGCAAACATTGCAAACACTCTCTTGCTTGAGAACTCCAAGATCATAAAATAACAACAAAAGGCATGATAACAGGGTGACTAATCCTTATTGCTTTTTTTCCTCGACATATTTGAGCAGTAAGTAAAAAAAATCTGCAACGCTTCTATGCTTTTCTTCATATTTTAGGCAAAATTGAAAAATCAGAATAAAAGAAGATGGCTTTCTTGAGTGCTATTTTGACATTGCATTTATTCTCTGTTTCTTTCATTTATTGGGACTGACATTGTTCAGAGCTGGGAGATCCATGCCTTGGTCTTGGAGTGACAGGTTGTATTTTACCTTGAGTGAATGGTGAAATTATGCAATTGTTTTAGAGAGAACATCAATGTAGAGGTAGAATAAAAGGGCCCAGAGGGCCAAATTCTGCACAGACTAACACCTGTTTGCCTTAGAGATTTAAATTAAGATTGAATTTCTTTCTTGTGCTAAATTCATCTCTCTTATGTGCAAGAAACTTTCACTTAAGCAATTTTGAGTTATGCAGATCTAGCAAAACAAAATATGGCTTTTTGAGAAGAAGTGCCAAGTTTTATTTAATTTGAAACCCCACTGACTTCATTTGTGCTACACAAGTAAAGGAAAGCATTTTTAAACCCAGAAACTTATTGGTGAATTCATTATGATTTGGAATACTTGCACACTGTCACTTGTTTTTCCAATGGAAGACTTTTTCAACCACTTCACCAGAAAGTAATTCAATGGGTTAAGGCTATAAACAGCTCAGCTTTAAAATCCTTCCTGCTGCTTGAAGAGTAAAATCAGAAGAGGAAACTCTATCTAAACCAGAAGTGGTGGTGGACTGAGTTTTACTTGAAAAAAAGTGGAAAGGATGAATTTATATCCCTAGTTCAGGGAGTTCTCTGACCTAAAATATTTGAATGGGGCCTAGTGGGGCCTTCTCAGACATCCTTTCAAACTGAACTAATTTGAGTAATTGCAAACAAAATGTGCAACAAAATGTGAATTTACTGAGATTTTAAAAAATCTGATCAATATTCAGTATCCATGAAATCTAGCCTCTAATCTTTTAACACTGGTCCTATGCACACAAGGCTTTTGTAGGACAACTGGATTCCCACATTTAGCCATTCAAGTCCTGTCATCTTAAAAGCTACCAAAGAAGTTGTTGTGAGGTGCTGAAAGCAATTAATGCTCTCCTCTTTCTAAAGGCTGGTTGAACTGCCAGGTACTTGAGTAACACAGGCAAAGTGCTGGTAACACATGCTGCTAACATGACATCTGCTGCTAGGTATACTCTTATGGAAATTATTTGGCTTGATTAAAGAGTTTTCAACCAAATTTCAACAGCTACTGAAAGTCTGGAAAGGGAAGATGAGTTTCTAAGTAGCTTAAATGAATGGATTAGGCTGCGAAGATTTGCCCATCTCCTAAAGACAGACAATAAGGCAAAATGGGTGTGAGAGAAAATTATATTGCTTCTTATTTTATTTATTAACAATATCAAATGTTATTCCCCAACCTGTGTGTGTTATAGGAGCTATGAGCAGGTGTTGAGTCATTACATACATTTGGCAGCCAGTGGTTGGTGTCCTGTAGCTATGAAGGATAAATACAGCAGCTCCAGTAAGCTTTGCCTAGTTGCATGTGGCTGGGACTTTTTCTCAAGCAGGCTAACAGTGAAACAATATTCTGTAGGAGAAATATGGTCAATCTACTGGGCAATATTTTTGTTCTGGACTCTGAACTGCAGCTTGTATCACATCAGACTGTAATTTGCTTTCATAGCCATGGTTGTCTTCTTGTCCAAATCAGCACTAGCAAGAAAGGAAGGAATGGATGTGATTTTTACAGACTTGATTGCGACATGCCTTCTGAAAAGGAAAGGTATACACACAGTTAAACTGTGTTTTCACTTCTCCAAATTCTGAACTTTGCCCAAAGGCTTAGTCACTGCTTGAGAGGCCACCCAGGCCTCTGGGCAGCATGAGAATGGCAGGTGAATTGGCAAGCTTTCCAGCCAAAAAGGCAACATTCACAATGCTCATGATAATGTGACTGTTTAAAATCATCCAGCTCATTGTTTGAGATTCTTAAATTAGTTTGTAGAACTTGTACTGAAAGAGAATTTAGCCCTGAGAGCTCAAAGAGAAGTTGCTTTGCTGTAGTTTTTCACTTGCAGATCAGTTCTGAGGGAAAAAAAAAAAAGCCTCCTAGTTGAACAACATTGCTAAAATTATTTTCTATTTTGAGCATGTGTTTAAGCTAATCCTTTTGTTCCATTCAGAGCTCATCCGGTGATGCAGTGTTCCCTTTTTTAGTTCTCAGAATTGTTGCCCATAGCTAATCTATGCTCATATCTAAGCCTCTAGTGTTTATACCCTTTTTACATGGACACCTCCAATTTCAGCCAACCAGACTGGACTTTGTGAAACTCTAAATGAATGGAGTAAACAAGGCTCTGATGACAAGACATCTCGTAGGACATGCAGCTAGCAGGGAAACATGAATCATGAAGAAAAGAGTATACAACCTCATCTCTGGTCTAATTTATGCCATAGCCCTGCAGTGGTTTGAGCCTCTGCATAAGGATAGACAAACCCTCAGATCCTTCTAAATTTTCCTTATACCTGTTAAAAGAACATTCTGCTCCTTTCACAGTGAGCAACTAGCATCATCCTCAAATTGCTCTGATCTTGATAGACTCCTATGCCTAAAACATGAAAAGTTATTTAAGAAAAAAAAAAAAAAAGTACTTTTTTCCTGTTTTGTGCTAGATTCTTTTAGATGGCTTCAGTGCCTACTCACATTCCATGTATTACATAAGGTCAGTGCTTAAAATTACCTTTCCAAGAAATATTTTCACTCAACTGCTTTGTACCACCCCACTGTTCCAGCCTGTGTGGCCTTAGCTCCCAGCTACATCCTACACCTTTTCACCATTTCTCCCACTTACTACACTGTCATCTAAAAAAAAAAGATGGAAAAAACCTCTGGATTGTGACTACTTTACTGTTATCTCCAGGCATTGACTTGTTTCCTATCCTGCCCTATGTGGCAGCATGCAGCAACAAAATCTCAGCTTTTAGGAGCAAGTAAAATAACTCTACGCTTCCAGGAAGAAAAAGGTCTGTGTTTTGGAATCACTGAAAAGGTTTGATGAAAGTGAAAAGGTCCTTCTAGTTTTCTAGTCCTTATGATTTTGCTGTATGAGCATAATGCTACAGGCATCCATGAAAGTGCAAATAATGTTATTATACCAGCCATCCATTATCTCACATATTACAAATTGTCCACAACTCTTGGAATTTTCCAGTAAATCTTTAAGTCATCTGGAGCTATTTCCAAAGTACAGGAGCCTGTCCCTTAATCAGTCCCCATAGAGTCTTGAAGACTTTTATATTTTTCCAATTTCCAAATGTTTTTAATAGATCATTGCAGTCCCTTTGTAGCACCATGAAACATCCAACCCCTGCTGGGCAGGCGAGTGACTTGGAGTATCCAAGGATCCACCACAGGTAGGATGATACACTCTGTTTTAGCAGTACTGACAGCTTCAAACCTTTTGTTTCAGAGACTGGGTGCAACTCAGATATCGGCATGCACAATCCTAGTCCATGCACAATCTGTTTTGGGCTGGGACAGTCGATGGGAAAAGTGTCAGCTATTCCCTTGGGCCCTCTTTTGTTAACAAAGGACATGCTGACATTCCTCTTATTCTGTGGTGTCTTATATTACCCTAAAATGCTCTAAAGCAGTCCTACCTGGATGGGTTTCCAAATAGCTTGCTGTGGTCGTGTTGTTATGTCTCTTGCCAGTTGACACCTACAACTGCAATTTCTCTTACTGGTCCTGTCATTTGTTGCATATTTATAACAATTGTCTTAGAAAAATGTGAAACTACTCAGTGGTTAAGGTAAGCCCTTTGGAAATGGATAAGGTTCTTATGGAAAGGATAAGAGTAAAAAGAAGGGATCAATCCAGTCTTCCTGTCTGAAGGCTTTGTTTTTAATACTAATGCAATTTACCAAGCAATGCCTTAGGGAACATTGTACTCATATTGTGAAAAGCAATGGCTTATGCTTGACACAGCACTTCACATGCTCATTATGACACAGCCTTTTCTGTTACTGAATGTTGTTAAAAATAAGCAAACAAATTAAGACTACACATCTGTAACATCATGAAAAATACAGAGGAAATGCAGTACTGAAGATTCAAACAAATTTTTATAATAGATATGTACACAAAAAGATATTTTTTCTTTAATACATAATGACTATATATATATATATATATATATATATATATATATATATATATATATATATATATATATAATACATGACAAAAAGGCTCAAAAGTGGATATATTCCAAATCCCATGCTTTATAAATAGATGAATTTGGAAATTTTGAAAACTGCCTGAGTAGTTTCAACAGTACTAACACTCAGTAGGAGCACTTGGAGAAGAAGAAACGGTAGTCAAGTGCCTGAAAAGGATCTCTGCATGATATCCTGAAATAAGCACAGTATCTTAATACTGCCATCTATTTGTGTGCATGTAATTAGATATCTATACGTAGAACTAAGAAAATAGGCACCTATATGATTGAGAAGTGACCTTTTTCTTTCCTTCGTATAGGTTTTAGACAGCAGTTACATCAAATTTACTGTAAATGGCTGTGAACTATTACTTAACATTCACAGACTCTACCCATTCATCTCCACAAGCTGCTTGGGCTGATGCTGTCAGCTGCCACTGCTTTTATGCTCACTGTAGATATTACAAAGATCTTTCACTCTCCAAAAAATAGCTCTGTTTTGGACCTCCAAGAGGTAGAAAAAAGCTTTTACAACAGTTACTGACATCTGTTTCAGCATGTCCACAGTATATTGCCTCAAAGAATTTCCTCTTTTACCAGTGAAGATATTGTTTCAGAATTTCTTCCTTTACTAGAGAGGACACTGTTTAAACATGTAGATAAATTTGAGGAGAACACAACAACTTATATTTTCCTATCCTAGAGAAAATGTTCTGCATGTTTTCATCTTTTTGTAAGGCTCAATAAATTGAGGATGAATATAAATGCTAGGTTTTACCCCAGAAAAGATTCCTTCCATCTTCAAACAAAGATAAATCAGAGTATTTTTAAACAAATAATATACAGGGTACATATTGATACAAACAGAAATTCGTATCATATAAAGGCAGTGCTCAGAAGACTTATAGAGATGCTAAAGCAAGACCATAAAATATTTAAATTTGAAAATGTATGAAATGATCCCTCCCCATGGTTCTGGTTCATTTTGTTTGTTTGTTTGTTTTTATCGCTGATTTTTCTTTTTATTTTCTTCTTTTTTCGTTCAGAAAAAGGAGACACCTCCACTTGGTTTTGTTTGGTAGAATCTGGAGGCAGAAAAAATACATTCTGCATCAGAATGTTTATTTGCACGTCTTGTTCCCTCCTTCCTCTTCAGTTCAATGCACAAATTTTTGATAATTTTCTGCTGTACTGCTCAACACTGGCAATTTTGTGAGCAGGTGAAATATGCTCTCCTCAGGTGTGCCTATTTCAGTCACCTGCCCCTTAGAATACACTTTAACAAACCATTTATTTCATAGGGATAAACTGATAGCCTAAGCAAACCCCAAAGGCCAGTCCTGGGATGCAATCACTGGGAAGAATCCCACTGACTTCAGCAGAAGGGAATGAAAGATCACTTCAATGAACCTGTAAGATTTAAATGGTTTAGACAGCTCTCTTCCTCCAGCTGCATCACTGCTGAGCCCACCTCTGGATACACCAGCAGTGGCTGCTCTCTGTCCATGCTGAGGCCTTGCATGGAGTACTTCAGAAATATGTTACTGGGAAACACAGAAAAATCTCCCAACAGCTGAACTCTAAGGGCAAAAGAAAATCGTGGTTTTGAGGAAACTTAGTGTCTGAGGAAAGAGCTGATGGCAGGGTGTGATCCCCTTTCCCTGAAGCCAATGGATCTTCTCGCATTTACTTCAAGGGATGCTGGACCAAACAGGTGGACCATGAGTTGGAGTTTGGTCCTTGTGCTGATCCATTGGTATCTAAAAGTTGCATGATGACTGATGGGGAATTCCTCTCATGAAGGGACAGCACAGAAGTGCTCTCACAGCATCCCTTTTTCTGTGTGTCCCTCTTTGCTCTGTTGCTTTTTAGCTGCCACAATCTCCCTGTGGTGGGTGTTCACGCTTTTCTTCCATGTCTGGTCTTAAGCCCTGCCTATCCACAAGTCCAGAGGTGCAGAGAGAGCACACAGAGCTCAGTGGGATGGGTGATGTAGGGCAGGCAGAACAGGCTGTGCTGACAGCCTCCCCAGGCTCCCTGTGGCTCCCTGTGGCTCCTTCAGTCGTGTGCCACAGCTTTGCTGGCTCTCTTGTACAAGGACTTCCTCCTCTTTTTCATTTGGGACTGTTCTCAGCAATAGGGCTATGAAAATGCCTGCTGATGGTATCTTGTCACAGAATAGATTAGCATGTCTTCCATACATAAAGTGGTTATATTTAATAAATACATTTTAATTTCAGACTTATCCTCTAGATCAGAAAAATATCACCAGGGTTTTTGACAACATCCAGTACAATCTGAACTCTTATTTAGAAGAAGAATAAAGCAATATAAACACGCAAACATGAAGAGACAGGTAGTTGTCATTTGCCCTGTCCTGCAGAAAACACTGCAGGTAAGTGATCACAGTGGCAAAATGCAACCCCTCTTTGTGATCAGTGAGATCTGTTTAGGAAGAGGTTTCAAATACTTCAAATACATCCTCTTAGCTTGTTTAGGGTTTGGTTTTTGTTTTACTTTTTTTTTTTTTGTCAGATGACGAAGATGTCAGCCACACACTCGGCTCTCTCTTGGTGCCGGTGGTATCACTGCTAATTTCAGGCTCCAGCATGGTAACGTCACTTCTGCATGGTTCCAGGAGAGCTGAAGTAAACACTCCCATGCAGTGCTCTGAGAGCCCACATACAGTGGCTCATGCTTGTTCTGCCAACAGAACTGTTTCATCCCAGACACTATATTGTCTGCATAAATAAACTGTAACAGGAATTCATACACCAGCAATTCGTCAGAGATTTTATTTCTATTTTTGCAGCTTGCTGTAATTATTTCCTCATAGGGAAGCTGATTCCGCTTATATGGACTTTTCTTGAGATGTAGCATCTTTTCTTACACTTGTTATAAAGAAAGATTATTCATCTCTAAATTTATAGCATCTAGACATGTTCCCACTTGCAGCACCCAGACAGACAGTTATTCACTTAGCTCTTCTCAACACCCATTTTGAAAAAAAAATAAGAACTAATATTTTCTTTTTGTAAGTTATCAAAGTCTTTCTTTTTCATTGACAGCTTTTTGATCTTATGACTTTACAAATCCATGGGGTTTTTTTGCCAAATTCCAAGAATTGGAACTTTCTGAACTTGTTTATTCTCCTGTACAAATGCTACTATCAGCCTATTTGCGGCCAAACTGAAATAAACTCCTAGAAAATAAAATATGCATTTAATTAGTCAAATTAATAAGTAGCTTTTAACATGAACATGCATAAATGCATGTATTTTCTATTACTAGAACCTTGTAAAACTCATGTGATCAAGCTTGTCTCTGGGCTTTGCTTTCAGACTTCATAAAATTAATTCTTGGTGATAATTTCTGGAAGCTAAGTTGTTCCTCATTGACAAGCTGATGCTGCAGATCTTTGAGGCGTTTTCTGTGTGGGGAAGATGAAAGTTCTGAGTTGAAGGGGGAATGTGGCAAGGTCTCTTTTTCTTGTGCACTATGATTTTCCAGCTCACTGTTCTGGTGGAAGGCATAAGAGATTGCTGGTAATATGTAGGGATGTGAAAAGGCTCACGGCAGTGGGAAGAAGTGAAGGTAGGAGGTTCTCATTGCATCAGATCTGACCAGGTCTAAATCTGTCCTCTGACTTGTCTGCATGCTCTGCATGTTGCACTTGGACTCACATTTGTTCCTGTCATCAGGGGAAGAGTAATGGCCCACAGCTCTGCTGTCCACGTTTGCCACAGAGCCTCCTTTGCACTCCCAACACGAGGCCAGCTCAGGGTTAAATTCAGGTGGCTCCATGGCATGACATGAGCTGTTCTGTTACATAGCTGACCTGGAGGTGGGCAGCATAATGGCATCCCTGAGGATGAGCACTGAGCTCCTCACTGAGGAGGGGCAGTCAGCATGCCAGGGTCGGAATGGCAGCTAAGGACAAGCCTTCCAAAGGACACAGCTTGGGCAGCAGCAAAGGGTACATGGAGGCCCCAGCCAAGAGGGAAGGGCCAGAGAGGTCAGTTGGAGTCAGTATGGCATGCTGGTGTGCCCAGGGCCCCAGCACCTGTCTGTGGTGCTCAGCTGGGGGCATGAACTTGTGTACTTGACCATGAGGGAGGAGCTTGTGAGATGGAAGAGGGAATACAGGTCTTGAGTTCATGATCTCACCACTGTCTGAAGTTTAGTCTTTAAGTCTTTTGCTCTCAAGTCTTTGGTATTAAGCCTATGGGTTGCTGTGGGGAAACCAAAGTTTTGTGAAACCAGACACTCTGCCCATTGCTCATGTCCACCAGGTCACTGGTGTATGCTAGGTTCTACCTTGTGGGCAGTAAGCCCAACTCTTCCAGGGAGCCTGGTGCTGTCTTCACAGGCCAGCTCTGTCATCCATGACTTTGTCAGACCCCTGGCTACCAAAACTGTCTTTTCTATCTGAGTCTTGACTTTCACCTACTTCCTGCAATGACCTATCTACTGAAATGCATTTGGAAATAAGGTGAAGGGTCAGAAAAAAGGGGGGAAAATGAGAAAGATGAAAATGGAGAGGAAAGAAAATTATTATGGAAACACAGATCTCAGTTTCCTCCTGCTAGACACTAACAAAAAGCTTTGAAGTGTTAGACCACATATTTTCAGATGGGATCACTCTGCTAAAGCTGCTGATCACCTGCTTTTAGCTGTGAGGTTGACTCTTATGTTAAATGCCCACTCTGCCAAATCCATCGTCAAGGCAAAATACTTCACCTGCTGTAATTAAATCTCATGATTTTTTAAGCTTGTCTCCTGATTTTTGGAGCCTGACTCATGGTTTCTGTGGAAAACTTAGGCTTGGCAAATGCTGAAAGCAGTGGGAGTATTTGCAGCTTGAAGGCACTGTTCAGCGAGAGGAAGGGTGGAGGAATCTGCCCCTCAGCAATTAGTAGACTCGCTTTCTACGAAAGGACGTGTCATTTGGTAGGTTATTTTAGCATGCTGTACAGATGCAGATTATTTTTTAGAATTTTTAATTGGTGATACCATAGCAACTTTATACAATGAAAAACAGTCCAGGCCAGATTGTGCCTGACAACCACCCGCCTGTTTGGGGGTGGCAGAAAGCTGTACCGACCCAGGAGGACTTTGAGAAGCTCTTGACGCTCTGAGTCCTGGTGAGGAAGGCTGTCAGACTGGTGAAATGGGCTCCCAACCCCACAGCTAGAGGGGGTTCTAGCTAGTCCACTGCTTTGTCACCTTACAGTCTCTTCCTCAGCATTTTGGATTGAACAAGATATTACAGCTAAATCTCTGAGATGCCAAAAAATGATTTAAAATTTAGGGCTCTGATGGATTTTTGTCCTCTGTGAATCAGAGATGGGAGAGAGTCTGAAGAAGTAGTGCAGGGCAGAAATACATATATACACAGATAGTGTCAAGGCCTACTGATGCTGCAGCACTCAATAGTTTCTTTCAGTGATCAATGGAAGGCTTTTCCTCTATGCATTTGTCTTAAACATTTCCTGCCTTCTGGTGAGGAAAATCTGGATGGGATATGTTCAGTGCTATTCCTTCTTTCCTCGGTATCAGTTTAACAGCAAGGGGCAGGGAACAGTGTCACATCACTACCTTGATGTAGGTGTTCTCTCCTTAGCCCTTTGGTGTTCTCTTCTTAGCTCTTTGGTGTTCTCCTCTTAGCTAAAGAAATGAATCTCATTCCTCAGGTACACATAGATCTCAATAAAGACATAAAGGGGCCATACTCAATTCTGTGCACTGTTGTGCTCTAATGCCATATCTAAGACACGTATATGTGTGTGTAGGTATCTATATGACTCTGAGACATTTTAAAGTCACTGAAAGGAATGAAAATGGACAGTGCTGGACTGGTTGAGTAGGCTAGGGATCACCATGAAGAGGTTGAAAGAGTGAAGTGGACAGTGTTGATGTGAGTGTGTATATATGAGAGGGAAGGATCTTGACTAAAAGATGGAGAATAGTTGAATCATAAGAGCATTGTGGTTCCCAGCCCACCTAGGGAAGCTGGAGAGCAGACAGTGACTTTAACTGAGAAATCCACTGCATAGTAATGGGATAAAAGAGACTCAGGGAAGTGGAAGGTCTTTCAGAGGAAAGCAAGATGTGATGCTCAAGGCCAGGTTGGGTGGGACTCTGAGAAACCTGGTCTAGTGGGAGGTGTCCATGCTCATGTTGGGACAGTTGAACAAGATGGCCTTTAAAGGTCCCTTTCCACTCAATATATTCTATGATCTTTACCCTGTGATATGTAGCTAGGATAGAGATCAAAACAGTGCTGTATATATACTGTTTATTGTGGACACATATTGCAGCAAAAACAGTCTCTTAGAGAATGTAAAGTCTTTACCTGGAAGCAAAATTCAGCACATGATAAATTAAATAAAGCACTAAAGATGTGGAGAATGGTGACAAGAGAGACAGATATTTTATGAATTGTGCAGAAACTTGAATGCAAAGAACTGAGGCTGATCCAGGTAGTAAAGACATGAGGGAAGTCTCCTGAAAGAGGCTTTCAAAAACCTGACACCACAGATTTCCCTCTCTCTGTATGGAAGGAAAATGAGAGACATGGAAAGAAAGTAATTTAGCTTGATAACATCAGACTTCCTTTTGCAAGGCCTCCATCAGCCCTCTGTTGAACATAAATATGTGTATGGGAAGGGGCTTTGAGGGAAGAGCAAGTCCAACACTTGGGAGCTGTCTGTTTCATTCCCAATGTAAATTCATAGAAATGCTAACATGGAACATCACCATGCTAAATACTCATGCTTAAATGTTTCCCACCCTTGTGGGTAGCCCTAAGTCCTTGGTCATTCCCTAGAGATATGCACAAATTGGCTTGAAAAATACAGAGGAATGTTGTTGAGTATCTTTTTATTCAAACAACTTCCCATCCAATTTTCAATGTGAGAGAGAAATCTGATTGTGGGAATGAAACACTTTTGGAGCTATGGGCAGAATTTATCATGAGCTAATGCTATCACAGTGGAAAAACACCTGAAAATATCCCCAGGAATTTTTTAATAACAATTTCTTAATGGATTTCTTTTTTGAAGATGGAAGAACATGCTGTGTCTGTGTATAAGTATGCTATTATTAATCTATAGAAATTTAACATTAATTAACAATTTAAAGAAATCTACCAAGGACTAATTGGATTTATTTTTATAAGTTTTGCTGCCTATGAAGTTCTGCATTTTGAATAGTGCTCTATGAATCATGGAAGTGTTTCTTTTTTAATTAGGGAGATATTAAATTCTGATCCTGATTTTGCCAATGTGATCAATTAATACATCCCTGCTAGAATATCATGATTTAAAACATTTGTGGTGGTCACCTATTTTTCAGAATGCATTCATGATAAGAAGCTGAGTTTTTCACTCAAAATTATTTTTTTAAATGAGATGCTAAATAGGAAATGAAGCCAAAGCTTATGTATTTACTTCCTCATAGTGCTGTGCTCCCCAAATTCCTTTTCTGCTTTATTAAACCATAGATAACTGTTCCCCTTCCCAAGTAATCTCAGTTTGGTGAAATCTTTATATCAGTTTATGATAACAGATTATGGTAACAGAATGTAACCGTTTTTTGAAGAACCGTATCACTTCATCTTTCATAAATACTAATTAAACAACTCAGGCTTACGTCAGTGCCAAGATTCATGTCAGCAGTTAGTGCAACTTGTTATTGTAAGATTAGTTCTGACACATTCCTTCCAGCACAGCAAGCAGTGGGATCCTGTGCAGCACTGGGAAGAAGTCATCTCTCTAGAGACTGCCAGTAGGTATCCAATAGGAAGGAAGACTGCTTTCTTTAACAAGATTAAAAACTCTCTGCTGACATACTCCCTAACTGAATCATCCTGAACTGTAAGTCTCACCACGCAGAAGGAACAAGCTCGCTCATCACCCAGGCTTCTCCCTTTACAGCACTCAGGGCCTTGGTATTATAATGTCTGCACACTCTGCCCCATGGGACTGGCTTCAGGAGCCATCCCTGCCCTGGACAGGGATCCTTCACAGCTGCAATAATTGGCAACGATTTCTTGACTACAAGAACAGAACATCAAGTGAGGCTTACTCCTCTCAGCAATTTCTTGCTGTGAAAGAGATGTAAGGGAGAGAAGTGACCTTATTCTGTCCAGCTGGCACGTACACTGCTGATTCAGGGGCATTCCCTGGGCTCTGCTTGAAGGGGTGCTGGTGATATTGTCACCATCTAAATGTTACTGTTTGAGCTGAGCAACATGCAAACACTGGAATTTTAAAAGCTGTGTAATTTTAAGGCATCTCCTTAGAAGAGGTCATCCTGAAGAGAATCGCTTTCATTGTTCAGATTGACAGGGGTTACGGTGCCTATTGAGTGTAATTTCTTTTTACTTCGAGTGCCTGTGAAGATGTAGATCATGGTGACAGGGAGACAGGGATAGACAGAGTCTGCTTGCCCAGCAGTGCACTGTGGGTTCACAGAATTCTGGCTAGTATTGTGTCTTATTTCACAACAGGTTAGGACTCAGGTTTTTCAGAATTGTGGAAGCATTTGGTGGTGTGTCCAGCTGGCATATGCAGTAGCCATGAATATGTGGCAATTTCAGTAATAAGTAAACTTAAGGGACAGAATACATATATATCTATGGGCCCGTGTGCCTAAAGAGATTCAGTGAGTAGGGCACTCACGTGAAATTGGATTTTAATCCCATTGCAATTCTGAAAACTTAGATCCTCACATGGACTGGGGCATAAACTAGCATTACTGTTATGTTAGATAGTATTCCCTCTTTTTCTTTTTAATTTAAATTTTCCTAATCAGATACCATTTATTTTCAAAAAGACACTGCATATCCTCAATCAGAAAGTTATTAAGTAGGTAAGCCTTTTTTATCCTCCTGTTGCTGCTCTGACTTCAAGTAAGTACGTGAAGCTTTGTTCTCAGTTTGGGTGGTTAAGACAAGGTCAGACCTCAGCATTAATATGAAAAAGAAAACCTTCATGACCCAAAGTACTCTGACTGATCCAGGAACTTCATCAGATTATACCATGCCAGAAGGTGCATTTACACCCTGCAATCCGTAATCAAGTGATACTTGGAATCAAGTGTATAATTCAGAAACTGCCTTTGGCAATGTGTCTAAACACATATTGGAAAATAAGCAGTTATGATCAAATGACAAGATATATGTCTTTCAGGTGGTGTGTGTATGGTGCTTTTCTGAGCATGTTAGTACATGGAAAAGCATTATAAATATGAGAGACGGCAGAACAATTTTCAGTTTCTTTCTGCATCAGAACAATTTTCAGTTTCTGAACTTCAAGGGGGAAACCAAAGCATCTTTACAGAAAGCACAGCTGTGAAGTGTGATGCTACTTTTTGGCTTTGTCACATGTGCTCCATGAGTGACAGATTAATCTAAGCAGTGTCTTGTTTGAAGAACCTAAGCCTGTACAACTGCTGAGGCTGAGTTAGGCTTGGCCTCAGAGACAGATACATGAAGGCTTTGAGCTCTCTAAACCTCCCAGGCTGGAGAATGCTTCTTAGCAACAGTTTATGAAATGAGCAGAGATACAGTGGTCCTGGCTGGGTGCATCAATCATCATCTTTGTCATTATACATCCAAAATTGGAGGGGTGTTTTGATATTTATTCTTTGCTGAATTTAAATCTGTAACTGTGGAACAAAGTTATGCCATAAAAAAGTCCTCTTGTTTTTGGGGTTTTTCCTGAAAATGCTGATTCCCTACTTTGAAGAGAACTTTCTATTATTAAATATATTAAATAAAGAAGAAAATCTTTATTAAGGTTTTTATGAACAGCAAGGGACCACAGCTATGATTTTTTAAGGAAAGGTCTCAAATATTGTCATAAAGGGCAACTGGACATTTTTTTTTTTTTTTTAAGATAGAGAGAAATAATTTTAATCTATTTAAGCTGATACTAAGAATCCAATCAAGAACTCATACTGCACTGGCACATGTGGGGCTGCATCTGGAGACAAAGGAAATTTGGGGAATATTTTTAAACTCTTTGAAAATTATTCAGAGATTTTAATGTGTATGTTTCTTTGATTTATTTACTCTGAGGTCTGCATGTAATAGCTTAGACAGCATGTATTTACATGCAGAATAATATCCCAGAGACATGGGAGGGAGAGTGCTAAGAAAGGCTCTTATACTAAAGGAAAAGCGAATGGAAAATAGAAATTAGTCACATTAATATATAGGAAAGAGGTGGCAATATTAATGATGATGCAGACATTGCTGAGATGAAATTTGAAGTTTGTTACTTCAGGCATTTTTGAGTTCTGAGTGTATAAATGTTTTGTGTAGAGCATACGGAAGAAATAAACCTTTATTTCTACTTGCATAACTCAAAAACTGTTGAGTTTGTAGGAAAGTAAAAAGAAGAAAAGGAAAAAAAGTAATGAGAAAAGCAAATTTGGCTGACATCAAGCATGAACGACTTACATTCAAAAGAAATAATTTTGTTTTGTTTTGGTAGAGTATATTAGAAGGAGTTGTGAGTGACTGAGAAGGAGAATCAGAACACTACCTTGACAATTAATCAACTACGCAGACACCCAGATATTTTTAATGCTTGTGAAATTTAAAGAGTATGATTTATTCTGTCCTTATGCTTAAATTAACTGTATTTCTAAAAGCACAATGTGCATATACTGTAATGCTGGGGAGGGTAAATCAGAGTGCTTTTTAAAGTGTATACCACTGTTTAGCATGTCCCTTATATTGATACATGACAGGTATTCAGTTGAGCATTACTGAAAGCTGACAAAATAACTGGACTTCCACCAGAAGGAAAGAATTTATTCTCTCCCCAGAGCAGAGATTGTTTTTAACTATTCCAGAACAGTAACTGTTAAAGCATTCAGTGTCAGAGATACTCTAATGAAGACAGAAGGTTTTTATAGGCTTGGCTAGTCCCCATGGAAACAGCCTTTCTACTGGGTTACCATAGGAATCGTCAAAGCCTTTGTAAGCCTCCCTTAATAGCGCATATACGCTTTCCAGGCAGACGGGAATATCTGCTAGAGGATACACCTCCTGTTTTTAAATATAAATACAAACAGATTTTGTTTTGGAGTGGTACTCATCTCTGTTTAACTAGCTCTGCTATTCTTTACGTTAGAGTTGCATTAAACATTGGAGTCACCTGTGGAACAGGAGAACCTGTGAGGGCTGGATGGGTTTACGAACAAGGCAAGCCGTGTATGTTCGTGCCTAACCTGTGGTGGGGAGCTACCAGCAAAAATCCATTCCACACAGCACTTCTGGCACACCCAAAACATGTCAAAACATTACCCCTCCACTTTCCTGTGGACGTTGCAGTGCTCTAGTCAGTCTGAAGCTTTGCTGGACAAAAGTTATACAACAGGAAACAAATAAGAAATGGAGACAAAGGGAACAAAGAGAACACTGCTAAATGAAACTAGCAGAAAGCAAGCCATAGGGTGACTTCAGCTCTATAAGTCTTTCAAGACATTTGCTGTTTTGACTTCTAAATAATCTTCCTTGAAGCCATTACCTGGGCATAGGATGAGTAGTTTCTTGGATAACTAATGAGGAATTGCCTTTTCACGCTCTTGATCTTGGGGCTTTGTAAGAACAGGGAAACACAGTGGGGAGCTGCAGGTTGTGAGGGAACCATGCACCTACTTGCTGGTCCTGTCATTGGGAGCTTAATTTTATTCATTTATTTATCAATGAAGAAAAAGGTATAATTTTGTTTCTGTTTAAACTCCTGGGATTAACACAGTGTTCCCCATAAAGGGGGGATTGACATTAATAAGACTACTTGTTAAGGAAATCTAGCCAACATCTTCAGGGCTTGTTATTTGTCCAAGCAAGTGCTAGGTACAAGGCTTTCTACTGTAAAGCCATGCTTTTATATTCCACTTTCCAGTTGGCTAAATTTCATTATGCGGTTTGGGCATATAAATCAGTGGAGCCAAATTGAAGGACATGGTTTTAACAGGATGACACTAGCAGAGAATTTGGCCCTCAAATTCCAGTTACCAAGGTACCAGCTCCCATACATGTAAAGATCCCCATGAAAAGGAGTGGGACTGCTTATATATTTTGGTTAGGCATGTAGGCATTCCTTGCCTTACCAGGGAAAGAATTCTGATTGGACAAAACAAAAGTTTTGGATTTAACCGAAAATGTATTTGTTTTAAAATGGATAATTGGAACTACAGATGTGAAAACTGCTATATGTTGAGGTAAGTTTGCACAGATGGTATGGCAGGGCATACATCATGTATTACTCCTTTCCAGAGCTGATAGAAAGGCAGTATATTTATCCAGGAAAATATTTGAATGAAGCCAGAAATGTCTTTGATTTCCCAAGTGACTGAGGTGCCACTATTAAGGACATTTTTGGACACCCTAGCCCAAAGATGATCTCTCTAGTAACCCAAAAGTAGTCAGTGAAAATCTAAGGATTGCAGTCATCCAGAAGCAACCACTGAGACAGAGATCTATTTACAAGGAAAGGGGATAAGAAAAAAAAAGGAGAAGATTTGTAGAGGAGTTAATAAGGGATTCTTCTGTGCATTGATAATTTAAAGTCTCCTTTAACTGTCCTCTGCCAGTTATGACTTGCTCTTACAGAGAAGCTGATCCCATAGTTTTGGTTCCATTTTAGGAGCTGACAGAGGTGTCAAAGATGGTATCTGGAGCAGCAAGAGGCAGGATTATATTTGGTGTGACAGTGTGAGTGCTCTCTAATGTGTTCTCCCACCAAAAAATGTAGAATGCTTACTAATTTTGGAGGTCTGACTCCCTGTGCCACGCAATGTTGTGCCAGAGACAAGGATAGTTGCAGGAGTACCTGAAATGAAGGTCTAAAAATAAAGCCATGAGTAATTCATTGTATGGTTCAACTAGTCATGTGTCCACCAAATGGAACAATGCAGCTGTAATCTCAAGCATTTTGTTCTTTGACCATGAAAACAAAGAGGATGATGTGGCCCACATAACATACCTGAACTCACTTATTACACTTTCCCTGAAAGGTCTTGTAAGAATTACTCTACCTGGAGGCTTCTCTAAGAAGTGCACTCAGTGTACAAACTGCCCCTGTGTACCCTGCTTGTTGCCACTAAAATGCCCTTACTGATTCACCCAGAGAAGCTGTGGATGCCCCATCTCTGGAAATGTTTGAGGCCTGATGGTCTTTGAATTCCCTTCCAACCCAAGCCATTCTATGGTTCAGTTGCAGAAACCATCACTAAAGCTTTTTGCTGGTGAGAAGTCCCTTGTGATTTGTGTTTTGAGATTTTGTGGCTGAAATTTTTTGCCAAATATGTCAGGTTGTGAAGAAACTGCTGCACCCACTGCAGCCTTCCAACAAAATAGCCATTATGTTCTGTATGTTTTTATGTTTGCATAAGAAATCACTGACAATCAAATTGTATCCTTGAGCAAAACATGACATGTGAACAATTTGCTTGGCCTGCCGGGCATGCACCACATCTGCTCTGTTACTAAGGTGCTAAAATTGGTGGGATGGATTAGGCATATTTGGCAATTTTATGGTAAAAGGAGCTCATTCTAAACTCCACTTGTAGGCTAACTGCTGACAGATACACCATCTCAGTGGGAAAAAAATTGGTCATAGCATTTATCTTCTGGTGACTGTGTCTATCTGCCCTTGGTTCCACTTGTATTCCCGCTCTTTTACCTCCTCCCCATTTTGTCTTTTCCTCCAGAGCCAAGGGTCTGGAACAGACCTCACAAAGGGCTGAAACACACAGCCCTCTGTGGTTCTCTCTCTGGTGTGGATGTTTTTTTGTGCATCAGACGCTCATCCATGGACCTTGTTTTCATTTCCTCATGATTATGGATATACATATGCACCACAGTGCATTATCTTTTTCTTTCTGATCTGGAGAACCACTTCTCCTTCTGGCCGTTCTCAGGAGCACATAAACATATTAACTTACACAGTCACGTCTGCTGTAAATCCTGACCAGTGAAATCACCTCTCCTAGTTGCCAGAAGTACCTATAAGGAAGAAGCAGATGACAACTTCTTCAGGAAGAAGCCTCATGTTCACAGGCCCTGTTGCTCACAAGGGAACTTCAGCCACCACAATAACTTCTGGAGGGACGACAGAGAAGGGCACAAGTGACCCAGTGGTCCAGGAGGTCTGTGGAGTGCACTAGTGACAGTTTTCTACCCCAGGTGGGAAAGGAGATGACAAAAGGAGGCACTCCTCTGCACTCTGTACTTACAGAAAAGAAGGAACTGGTTGAGGATATAGATTTCCAGGAAGCCTCTTCTCAGTGGCTCCCTGTGAAAGAAGAAGCAAGGGGAAACTTCACTTCACCTTTTTCTTCCTTTTTTTTTTTTTTTTTTTTTTTTTTTTTTTTTTTTTTTTTTTTTTTTACCATGGGGATGGTCAATTTCTGGCAGTTGCCCAGAAAGTTTGTGGGATCTCCATCTTGGGAGTAATACAAAATCTAACTGGACTGGGAGCAAACTGCTGTAAGTGACTCTGCTTTGAGGAGGGGGGAAGCAGTAGAATGACTCATGTAAGAGCAAAGGAGAAAAGGAAAAAATTGGATTGTAATGGACCCAATGTAGCAGCAGAAGGAAGCACATACCAATTTCAAAGTAAAAGCAGAAGAACAGTAAAATAGGGAAAATCAAGAATGTCCTGGCCTACTGTCCATCCTTTCTAAGCAATAAAACATTAGACAGCAGCTCTTTTCCAAAGGGAAATGTGGCATACCTGGGTTGGAAGGAGGTATTGAGCGGGGGCCTGCCCAGGGACAGTACTGTCCTGCTGTCTGGGCTGTATCCTGTCAGCTGTAGATACCTACTCTGCTCCCGACATGCTCCTCACGTGCCATATGTGCTGAATGGACTGGTAGGACTTCATGCTTCTTCCCTGCTCCTCACATCTCTCTCTTGCTCTGGAACTACTGTGAGCTTTGGGCCCCATGGGAACATCTCCTCTCCTCATCATGACCTGACAGCACTGTCCAGCTGGCCCCAGTATCTGCAGGACTGCAGAGGCACAGAGCAGTCACACATGGAGCAGCACTAGAGGAACTTACTCCCTCTGCATCTGTGTCTCCACATATCTCTTCAAACTTGCATGACAGTGCCTTTTTGCAGTCTCAAAATCTTTGTATTCTGCGTATGTCGGCTGGGTATGTCAGGCCTGAGCTGGTTTAATGTTCATGGATACTTTTTAACTTGTGGGAGGACATGTCTTAAACAAAGAAAACCAAAAAACAGCTGAACATGATTATATCCCTGTTTGGAAAAGCCTGGGCAACCATCCCTAGGGTAACAAGGAAAAGAGGTCACTGAAGAAATTCTGCAACCTACAGCAAGAATGGGAGGAGGGTTGAGGTATCTGAAGCACAGGAGCTGTTGACAAGGAAAACTGAAGGCTTTTTAAAGGAAAGAGAAATTGTTTGAGGAATTCTGTCTTTTTTGTCACAGGTACCATTCTGAAAAAACCAAAGCACTGCTACAGGAAAGGGCTCGGGGTAACACCAGCAGTAGAAACTTGCATGCCTAGGGGAAGTGATCAGTGTTAAATGCAGTTAAAGAAACTGTGTAGTGTTTTTCCCGCTGAAAATGAAAAGTTAATGCCAATTATAAGGTAGTAGAAAGGCAGGAAAGCAGCTTGTTTTAAAAGATTTAACACATGGAGAATGAGGTGAAGACTCTAACCCAGACAGAAGCCCGGAACCGAGAGTCAAAGTGAAGGGAGGTCTAAGATCCTTTGAGTTCATTCAGTTTTGTTTGTCTAAGATAAATCAGCAGCTCAACAGCCTGTAGAGCAGCCTTAGGTGCAAATGTGCATAAGTCTTTATTGATTTTTGTGGAAATGTTCGTGTGAATATACTCACTAAAGGATGCATGCTTGACAATCATAGCTTCATTCAGTTAATGCCTATTTCTTGAAGTATCAGGAAATTACATGTCAGAAATACCAAGAAAATAAAATGGATGTGGCACGAGGGGAAGGGCAGTTGAGATGGAGGTCGGGGTCTGGTGTAAAAAGGCAGGCAACTGTGCGTGCCAAAGGAGCTGCTGGATGGAACTGTGCCAGGAAAGACACTGGAGAATTTACACTGTATGGACAAAGATGATCTTTCTTTCTGCCCACAGTTAGTCTGTTAACAGCTTGCAAGATCACAGTAGACATGAGGAAGAAATAATTTTAAAAGATCCCAGAAATGCTGAGTTGAAAGCAAGGAAGTGAATGTTTATGAGAAACATTTATGAGAATATTAACTGTTGGCAACGTAGGCATCTCTTTCAAGTTGAATGGGAGGAATAGGGTTTAAAATTATAAAGAACCCTTTAAAAAATCATGCCAAGATACAGCCTAATGGGAGCAACAGGGTACTGAAAAATATTTCTGAGAGGATTGGTTGCATCCTTGTTTTGTGTGTGTAGAGTAAATTAAAAATGTTATTCAGTAGGAATGATAAAAAAGACATCAGGTGAAAAATGCACTCACACAAATCTGTCAACAGTCATTTATTTACTATTAGTTGGTCAAATAATGAAGCCTTAGTGAAATATTTTCTCAGGTTTTATTTCCTTTGTTATGGAAATATTGACTGAGCAAGGAAAATTGAAATAAGAAATAATTACTTATGGAAAAGTGCCTGCAGTCTCTGTCTGAATGGACATTATATTGTCTGTATGGACTTTATAAATATACCTAGTATATGGTGATTGGAAAATTTTTTTTCCAGAAAAGGAAAATATTGCTAAGAGCTGTAGAAGATACTGATATTATCATTTCAACCTTTTTCTTAATCTTTCTTATACTGAGTAGTAGTGGCATTGCAGAATGGAGATTTAAGAGACAATGTTGGAAAAAGCAACAAAACTATAGGTTATTCATTTTAAAAACAATATGAAGAAGTTGAAACTATTTAGCTCCCATACTTCACAACAGACGAAAAAACAGGCCATGGTCTTTTAAAAGACTTTATAACTTTTCATATACGTATGTGTATAATTTTCCAGATACATGCTTTTTTTTCCTCAGCAGAATTAGCATGTCTGACACTATGAGCCTGAGGACAGGCAGCAAAAAACTCACCAAAGGCTACATCTTGTAGCCACCACTTTGTGTTGTAACTTGTTGTAAAAGACTTTCTGTAAATGCTTACTTTTCTAACATATTCAAGTTAACCTTTTGACTTAAATATTTTGGGATCTGTTTTACTCATGTTCATGTAAGAAATGGCTGTACTAAACATCATTTATGCACATACTCCTGCATTCCTACTGCAAAGGATTCTGTTGAGATCCTCACTTCCCCAGAAGCATTTAAAACTAATTTTTAATTTTAATAAATGGTGTCCCTATATGTTGTTTAATAGATGGTTTCACTTGAGCATCTTGAATAATTCACACAGAAAATGAATTAGAAGAATGAGAAATCAGAGATCATTTTGGTGTCAAAAATCAATTTCTTCTTAGCTTTGTGTGTGCAAAGTATGTGAATGAACTTTGAGACTGAAATTATTATCTTCTACCTCCTGAGCTAACATTAATAAAATGGATTTTAATTGGGAATTTTGCAACACATCTAAGTAGAAAAGTGTGAGGAAATGGAGGAAAAAAATCTAGAACTGAATTTTCTAAACTAGACTGATACCAATCATTGCAAATATAAACATTCACTGCCTCAGTTTTTAGTTTATCAGCATTAAAGATACACATTAAAAAGTCATGTGCACTTCAGCATCTGGTAGCCTATGATTTTATATTTCAGAACAATATTCCTGATATACAATCATAATAAAGCTACATCTCATATAACTGGTAGATATTTTGTGTCTTTACTGGTCTTGGATATGCATTATTGCATCCAATCCTTTTATTTAGCACTAAAATATTATGGGCTCACTCTGATTTGTATTTCTGCTCCTTTATAAGTGTCTGGTTGTGTAAAAGAGCTGCAGATTTGGCAGGGGCTTTCATAGATATGGCAGCCTTGATGAGTTCATAATGACTTATAGTGCCCAATATGTGAATGATGGAGAACAAAAAACAGTGGTTCATTTACTGTCATTTCCTACACTTGCCTCTGCTCATGCAATGTGGCTGTGAAACATTTTCATATCCACAATCATGTGTTTTGCTTGCATTTTGCAGGCGTCCTCCACATGTGTAAATGGAGCAACAGGTGTAAGATCCCTGTGTTTTCAAACTTTATCCCTTCCCACAGATGAAATTGTAAGACATAATAGAAGATGAGGGTATACATGCAAGAAAATGTCTGTGCTTATGTTTTTTAAGATATTATGTATTAAAAATGCACACACGTTTAACAAGCCCAGCCCTTTCAATATGAAGATGACTTTAGACAGAGAAAATTATAGATGTAGAAATACTGTAGTATGCACTCAAATGCAGGCTTGGCATAGCACCACATAATAAATTAACAAATGTTGTTCATAATGCTTGTTGCAATTAGAGACTGGATTTAACTGCAGTGAGTGACATGACCAGATGACATCAGGGGAAAATAAAAGCTCTTTTGTCAATACTCTTGTTTTCTATCTTGCAACTTGTCATTAAAAAGTCAATATTAAATCAAAAGTTTCTCTTTAATAGGATGCAAGATCATATGCCCATTACCCAGCATTTTCTGAAACCTGTATCTCAGTTGTAAATGTGTGTTCACTGTATTCAGAATATTTATAAATAGTGGTCACCAGTGTATATTCAGTTCTTCCTGTCAGATCTGTTCAGATTTGTAGATGTTCTTCTGCTTGAACAAACTGGTGTAGTTCATGCAAAATTACACATAACTGAGCCCAAATAACACATGTTTTGCTTTAGTTTTCTGTTTGGGTTCAGTTGTGACTAAAGTTTTCTGCTTGTGCCCATTACAGTTCACTGTGTGTTAATGGTATATATGATGTATAGGTATCCTCAGTCTTAAGTGCTCCTGTGAGACTCTTCTTTCTGGTATGGTCATACAAAAAACTAAAACTTCCCATCCACAAAGCATTTAAGACCACAGACAACTACTAAGTGAATCAGTTAAAGAGATTCCCTGTGAGCATTTACCATTCAGTTTTCAAGAATTCTTTGCAGGAAATGTTGTGTCTCAGGGTAAAGGCAGAGATCTTTACAGCAAGTCACTGTACCAAAGGAAGTGGGGAGAAAAAAAAGAAAATTTCTGTCCTTATAAATTCTCTGATGAGTTGAATGAAGAAGAAAGGAGGGAAGTACTGTCTGCTTTAAAAATTTAATAAATCTGAAAGGACTAAAACAAAATCAACAATAGGTTTTAAAAGTAGATCACCTTTCAAATGCTAATGTGATTTTGAGAATCAAGAGCAGCAAATCATAAAAATCATGGTAAAACATGTGTGATACTTTAACATGGTTAACCTAGCAGGTGTGAACCAACAAGCTTTAGTGGTTAATTCATATCCCTCTAGTATGAATACTTCATAATTCATATCACTCTGGTAGGGACTGATTTGGAACATTTTTAAAGGTAATGGTTTAAAAGAACCCCATTAACTGTACTTTGATTTGGTTTTTTCCAAAGAGGTGAGTTTTATGAAGCAAAAACATACAAATTCTTCCTTGTAAACATGCAATATATTAAATGACCTATAAAAGGAGTAGATGCTTCTTCCAGGTATGGTCTGAAGCAAAACCAATGGATAAAAGATTGTCTCAGGGGAAGCACAAGGAGAACCTATCCATTTGAGACACCCTTCTGAGAATGGTTCCTCTGCTTTTCCTCCTTAGTTTGCCTTGGCGATATGAAGACCACAGTGCAATTCCACCTTAAAAAGGCCAGCATTCTCAATAGATATCTTGTCAGTGCAACAGGATGTGTGCATGGGTGGCGGGTTGCCTGGGACAGAGCAGTGATTCTGTACACTTGTCACTGGAGGGGCTCAGAAATTTTGAGCAGAATGTTTTTCAGAAAATGCCAATTAATTCAGTTGTAAATGTTATGTGGGAATGTGTCAGGATTGACTATACTTTGTTTGTTTTGCTTTCAATCAAAACAAAGCGTTCTGATAACTTTTTTATAATCTTGTCATGACAGAATATTTGAATGCTTCATTTTGGAAGACATTTCATTCAGGATTGTGTTCAATATTATAAATTGGGGAAAAAAAAGAGAATTAAAACTTTTCATCTAAGTTTACCTTAGGTGAATTTAAAAGATAGTCCTACTATTTACTTTGCTTCAGTTTAGGACAGGTGAAATTTTAATGTGCCAGTGCTTTCCAGGAAATGAAAATTCTACTTTCATGAAAAGTATCTGACAGAAGTCTATCTCTCATTGTTTAAAAATGAAAGTTTTACAGTTTTCAAAACAAATTAAACATGTAGATTTGTTTTTGTCTACAAATTAAACATGTAGAATTAAACATGTACATTAAATGACTAGAAATAATTTTTGGAGTTATTTATTTACATATTTTTAAAAATTTGGGGTTTATGTATTAAGTTATTGAAAAGATTTTTCTAAATGTCCAAACCAATATTTGAATATTTGAGTCCTGTCATTGGGCACTACTGAGAACAGCCTGTTTTTTTTCATTACCTCTCATCAGGTGTCTACACACATTTATGAGATTCTCCCCTGAATCTTGTCCAGGCAGGAGAATCTCAGCTCTCCTTGTATGAGGTGATCCAGTCCCGCAGTCACCTCCACAGCCCTTCACTGGTTTTGTTCCAGTAAGTCCATATCTCTCCAGTACTCAGGAGCCCAGAACTGGGCTTGGTATTTCAGACATGGCCTCAACAGTATTGGGTAGAAAGAAAAGGTAACACCCTTCAATCTCTTCCCGGAAGGTAATGCTCCTCCTGGTGCAGCCTGGAATGCTGTTGGTCACCTCTGTCACTATGGCATATTGCTGGCTGGCATTCAACTTATCCCCCAGGATCCCAAGCTCTGTGGAGCTGTTCCTCAGAAACTCAGCGTGTACTGGTGCATGGGGTTATTGCTGTGCATTGGCAGAACTTTGCATTTCCCTTTTCATATTCCTCTCTGCCCAGTTCCACCCTGTGCTGATGTTTGCTCCCTCCAATTTTATATCTCTGAACTTGCTGAGGGTTCGCTTTGCCCCATTGTCGAGGATTTTAATGTAGAGGTTAAACAATATTGGCCTCCCTGTTGATGCCTGGGGTACACCACCAGTGAGGTGCCTCCAGCTGCACCTTGTGCTATTGATATCACCCCCTGGGCTTGGCTGTTCAGCCACATTCAATCTCCCTCGCTGGCAATTTACCAAACCCATACAATGTCACCTTGTCTTCCAGACTGTTCTAGGAGTCTGTGCCAAAGGCCTTAATAAAGTTAAAGCAAACAACAGTCATTGTTCTTCCCTTTATCTGACAAGGTGATTTCATTGTGGGAAGGTATCTGCTTGGTTAGCATGAGCTCCACTACGTAAAGCCACATGGACTTCTTCTGAGCACCTTGTCTTTCATGTGTTTGGAAAAGGCTTCCAGAATTAGGTGCTCCATGATCTTCACAGGGACTGATATGAGGCTGACCAGCCTGCAGTTCCCTAGATTTTCCTTTTTGTCCTTCCTGAAATAACATTTGGTTTCTTTGAAGATAGGCGTATAGCAGATAGGAGCACTTTTTTCATATTTCCTTTACTTTCACATTTTCCCTCCTGCTGTGGACAGACACATAGTTTTTCTGTATTCGTTTGTTCCCTTCCTAGGTGCACAAGCAAGGTTATGGATTTCCTTGACATGTGCACAGTCATTGCTCTAGACTCCTGCTCAAAACAGTGGGTTGGCTAAGACACAGCATACTCGGATAGTACCCTAAAAGAGCTTTTTTCTTCACCCTGCTTCTGTTTTTAATGTACATCCAGAGGTTATTTAACTTTTTTTACAGGCAAGAGAAAGAGAGCCAAAGGGCTTCTCTCTTCCCAAATAAAGAAGTTCTCTGGACCCCTCAGTCTTCACAACTGAGCCTACAACTGACTGGACTATCTTCCTGGTTAGGCTTAAGGACTACTTTAAGAAAAGGGACTTTAACTAAATCCTGTAATGTAAGTGCTTTGTCAGGAGTTCAGTGACATAGGCAGCCCAAAAACAACAAGGTTTTTAAATTTATGATAGAGACAAGTAATAGAATGTTTGTTGCTCCATTTAGCACTGTTGCCTACATGTTGGCTCTGAACCAATCTGTCAGCAATTTGTCTAAGGCTTTGTCAAGGATAGGAAACAATATGAAGATGTAGAAAATTCCTGCTCATGTGGAAACTTATAAACATGCAGAACTGGGAGACCAGAGAAATATCTGAATACAACTGTTGAGATAAAGGAACATTAGACCCCAGAACTATGTTCAGTAACAATGGGGCATGATTTAATGGAAATTTTCATTTAAATGGTCATGGGAAAATTAAGAAAGAAAAAAGTAAGCTGAAAATAGAATTGTAATCTTCTAGAGACCACCAGGCTAGATAAGAATAATAAAATATTCCAGATCAACTCATCTGGTACTCAAACCACATAGTTCTTTTACCCATGGGGAAATTTTAAATATGCGGACATCTGCTGGGTTACAAACATTCAAACTACTTTCATTAAAGTGCAATTCTACTTTTTAAAGCAGATAAGTGAGAATGATATCTAAAGACCTTCATGTCTTGTGATCTCTCAAAGGTCATGCTATCTGCTTACTGGTTAAAAGATGCTTCTGTAATACCAGCACAAAACCTTGTTCTGTAATACCAGCACACAACCTCAAGGTAGCCCAAATTTTCTGCTTATTTGGTATTGCCATGAGAATATTCTCTGCATGGTACATTTGCAGCCTAAACTTTTCTAGTAATTTTTAAATAATCAAAAAGAAGAAAACATCACTGTTGGAGAGGCAGAAGGAGAAATAGAAACAGATTCTCACTTGGTCTTGCTCTCTTTGATCCTTTGGGGCTCATTTTTTCTGTACCATTACCACCTCTGATCGATACAAGCCACAGAGGGGACATAGCTAAAACAGCCCCTTTGCCTCTTGCCCTTAGAAGCTGATTTCTTGTTACTTTATTCTAGAAGTCACAGCCTGAACCTAACAGTATGAAAAGCAGCCATGAGCAATTGTTCAATGGAGAGCTGCTATACAGTCTCCAGAAGAGAATAATGAAGAAATTTTAATTCTACGCTACAGACCTGAAGTAGATCTTAAAAAGAAGGTGCTAAGGAGTGAACTATGAAGAAACCACTGTGTTATCCTGTGATGAGGGAAATGAATAAAAATCAAGGGGCTTATTCTTGATTCTGCCATCCATTCTGCCTGTTAATTTAACCAGCTAGATGAGCAAAGTAATTTTTGAAGTACATATTGCTCCCATAAGCTTTCAGTTACTGTATGCAAAATCTACCTGTGAAAAAGTGCTAGAATATATCCTCAAATGTGGATTGGAAAAGGTAGCTATAGTGTAGTTAAATAATGCCCAGTTTTTGCTCCCATCAGCCAAAATAGCTATAAAAACCCTATTTTTAAAATGGAGGGAAGGGAAGATTTGTAAAATCAACATTTATCATCCTAGATCACATTTTTGATATATGGCATGTATTATTTTTGTACAATCTAAAAAAAGGCTCCTAAATGTTTTAAAGTATAATGAGACTATATTGTAGTTAAAAAAAAAAACTATTCTGAAGAGGTATATTCTATCAGTCTTCTTTCTTTCAGAAGGCAGCAGCCACGTGCTGGGTCATTGTTGAAAGGACCTAAACTTTCCATTTAGGAATTTAGGAGCAAGTAGAAGAAAGTAAACTAGCCCTTATTTTCCTGTACAATAACAGAGATGCTGTGCTTAATTTATTTTACAGGTTATGACAACGACATACCTTATCTGTTGAGACATTTCTGAAATGTGTTTAATACAGCATTTGTTTTATTAATGAATTGCTGTCATTAAAATATAGCTTAACAGCATAATCTAGTCCTACAAAGGTAATTAAACATATTTTATTGTTACAGGCCTCAAAGCTCTACAAGAGCAGAATTCTAAGCAAAATCACATTGTTGTTAGTATTATTATTAAAAAAAATTCTCCTTCTTCATTGTGAAATATGAAAGAGTATCCAATTATATGTTATGCCCATTCTTTGCTCCCCTCCCCATTTTCACACAGGATGGTCTGTGCCCTCAGTGGAGAAGGCTTCCACAGCCAAGGAGCTGCTCTCTGTAGGATGCCTTCATTAGCTGCAGAAATTGGAAGATGCTCAAGGAGACTGAGGGCGTGGGGTGGGCTGGAAAACAAAAGTTCCTCTTTGGACGCTGTTCAGATAATGGAATTTTATTTGTTGTAGACATGTGAGAATTCCCTAAATCAATCGTTTTATGGATGATCACTTAAAAGTTGTTCTGCTACCAGTTTACACTTCTGCCTGTGGATGGCACAGAATCACCGGGATCCTAATGTTGGATACATAAAATGCTGCATATCATCAAGAGCTCCTAAAAACCCAACTATGAGGCATTCCAAAATGGACATCCATATTTTTGTCTTTAATTGCCCTTTGTTTCTGCTGTAGCTTCACAGCTTGGGGATAGTCAACCTTGTGTCTTCACAGGAATGCTACAAACATAAATTAGTTGACATTTTCAAATAACTTTCATGCAGAAGCTGCAGTGATGAATGCCATTTGTGAGCTTATGGAAAATTAATTGCAAAATGTTGCAGATTTCCTCACTTACTGACTGACTCAGTTTTGAACTGAGGTAGGAATCCTGAAGAAAGATGGTACAAAATTAATTAGTTCTCTTACCAAGTGCTGTATGAAAGCACAATGAGAGTCTGTTAAAGTTGCACTGCAATTTAAATTTCTAAATTACATACTTCCTAAAAAGTTTACTCTGCAAATTTATTATTCTCCTAATGCAGATATTTGGTGGTTTGCAACACAA
This sequence comes from Molothrus aeneus, assembly GCF_037042795.1. NCBI lineage: Eukaryota > Metazoa > Chordata > Aves > Passeriformes > Icteridae > Molothrus > Molothrus aeneus. The sequence goes on from NC_089646.1 coordinate 92,517,890, forward strand.
TGTGAGCATTCATATAATGCTTTGTATGAAGGAATTGATACTGTATTATGTGTAGTAACTGGTTCTTTTTTCTTACCTCAGTTACACTCATTAACACTGACAACTAATACTGTCATATTTTTTAGGTCACATCCTGGAGGGCCATGTGGCCATTTCCCTCTATAAAAATATATTTATTGTGGCTCCCCATCAACTTCTGCAATGCCCATGTAAAACTGTTGCACGAAGTTTTGCAAATGTATGCAAAATGTTGTATCTATAAACTTTAGCAGAAAAAGATGTTTGCAAGCAATTTTTATTTTAAGAAAAGAACAAAATTACAATTTAAAGATCTAATGTGTTAAAGAAAACATGTAGAAAAGAGAGTTGAAATGATTTAATGAAAAAACTTTACTCTCAGTTTTCTTTTGTTCACCTGACATACAGAATCTTATATTCCACAGAGAATGAGAATCCTACCTTCATCTTGTACTGTCTTTGTTCATCAAGCACAGCCCTCTTTGTGACTCCAGTCCAACAGGGAACTTGGCACACAGTAACATTTAATAACTAAGGAAGCCAGTCAAATTAAATGATGCCACTAATGGATGTAAAAAATAAGTATGTGCCTAAACACTGTGTTCTGGATATTACCTAACACATACAGTGCTTGATTAATACGCAAAAATTCAGTCAAATATAAAATGAAAGACCTTTTACATGTGTAAAGCTCTGATAAGAAGAGGTAAAATTGCACAGCTCATCTGTAAGGTACACAATATAGGAAGATAACTAAATGAATATTCTATTTATAACAAATCCCATCCTTGTGGGTGGTGTAGTCCTGGACCTTTGCATCTAAAAAGAAGCAAGAATGATACACTGAGCTAAAGGTGAATCTGCTTTTTAAGACATTGATTCAACTACAACTTATTCTCAAGAGTTTGATTTCAATCTTCAGGAATAGAGCATATTTCAAGTCCAATAAAGTTATTTTTTTAAATTACATATATTGTATCATTATCTTATAAACAACAAAACAGATGCAAAAGTTAGGAAAGCTGTTTGTTGGTTGGTTTAGTTTTTTTTTTCCTGGAGAAATGCTGTCATGACACAAAAAAAAATCGTATAGATTTCATCTGCACAGAAGGTGAATGTTCTAGCATGCAGAAAATTTTCCATGATGCTATGACACAGCCAGGGGCACAAAGGTAGCTCTGTTACACCTGTGTGTCCAGTGTTGCTTCTGGCATGACCCTTGCTATAAAGTCCATAAACTACCCTTCAGTGCTCTCTTACAGAGCTACGCTTTAGACCAGTAATGAGTTTTCCTTTCAGGATTTTCTTTGAAATTTGACATCTATCTATCTATCTATCTATCTATCTATCTATCTATCTATCTATCTATCTGTCTATTTTTAAATGGATAACATTTAAAGAAACAAAAAGTTGAATTATGAAAACTCTTAACTCTCAATTAGAAATACATCCTATTCAATACGAGCATTTTTCTGAAGTATTTCCTTACAAGGAATGTGTACCTGTGATGGATTTCCACATTTTTTCCAATTTGCCAACACTGCACGTTCTGAGATATCAGCACCTTGGACCTCTGTTACAGTGTTCTTCAGCTATAAGGTTTTTAGATGCAATCCTTTTAATGGAATCTTTTTCTCTTTTGAGATGTGATGTGTTATACTTCTCTTCCTGAGAAAGCTTTTTTTAAATAACTTTTTTTAATACTGAGGGTTTGTTTAGTAGCCCTTCACACCATTTACCCATTGCTTGCTTTATTTCTTTTGTGTTTGAGAATCCTTCATTGTTTTTCCTAGGATGTCTCTAAACTTGCCTGCTGAAATCCTATTAAGCTGACAAAATTTTATTATTTCTCTATCAGTACCCACTTCAATATGCTTGAAAGTACTACATGCATATTTCCTTTTCCCTTGTCTCATGCTGCTTTTTTCCCCTGCTCTCTGTCTTTCATTACATATAGGATTTTTGCCTGCTGTCATTTTTGGAGGTATTTTGGAGAAAGTTATTTTTCTTTGTTTAGTTTTCTTTATTTCCCATCATACTACTTATTCTTACTTCTCCAGATTTTTCTATGGTTTATATTTAAACCAGGTGCTATTCTGACAGGTTTTGTACTGCCACATGAAGAAAAGCTATAGAAACAATATTTTTTGGTAGACCTAAATTTTAGTACCCAAATATTGTTCTTGAGGCAAATTTGAATTTGCTTAAACAATATGTCTGCTCATCCAGTAACTCTCTCATTGCAGATGCAGTTTTGCTCCTGAATTCAAACATATATTTATGAACTGTATTTTTATTTTTAATACTTTATGAGGCTATGATTTAAAGGCATTGGTGCTATTTAATCCTATCTGTTGTTTTCCTCATGAATTGATAGTTTCTTGTTATGTATTTAATTACCATTTAATTTGTAAGTTCTTTTCCAACCATTTCATGAAGCCCCCTTTCTTTTGTTAATTGCTTTGTAATGAGAAGCATGTGAAAGAAAACATAAAGGTCATCATGTAGTTGAAAAATGTTCTTGACACATCTTGGCCTCTTCTATGACTGCTGGACTGTTGCCATTTGCTTTAAGGGTGGTGTGAACAGGGTCTGGAGGGTAATGTTCTTCTCTCACCATTGCAGCATGAATACACCTCCAAGTCAAAAGACTAATGTCTGATACATGTGTTTTCTTATGCTCTCAAATAGTCACAATCAAAACCCCGGCTCTAAATGTATTCATTTCATTGCACAGCATGTTTTACAAATTCTGGTTGTTGTGAACTAAGGGTGAGCTTTTAGTGCTTGCCTGGCTCTCTGTAAATTCCCATTTCATTTAAGCACATGAGTTGATAGTTTTGGTGCTGGTGAGCAGCAAAGACACACAAGCATCTGAGGCCTTGGAGGGAAAAATATTCTTCTGGATAACCCAGGATGAGCTCAGGTAAAGCTTAAGAGAGATTCGCAAAAGCCCAGTGTTTCAAAACAGACATCAGTTTTCAGAAGGAGCTCGGTGTGTCCAACTTGCACAACTAAACATGCCAGTATTTTAGGGGAATGCAATCCCTCAAGTGCAGAGTGAAAGAGAGTTGTTGGCTGTATGCCCTGCTGATGCATTTTCTTTTAATTGTATTCCAGAATAATCATTCTGGACTTGATTCTCACAATTAAAGTTATATACTGGGACATGATGGGGTGCAGTATTTCAAACTTGTGGACATCTGCAGCTCTGCCATTTTCAGTAGGGCTGCAAGAATTTTTCAAGTATAATCTGGTGCATGAAATTCACACAGCATGACCACAGATCTGTTAAAAATATATCAACGAGCAATTTCTGATTTTTTAATATTAATGTGAATATAGAAGATGTTGAGTCAGTTTTCCTACAGCAAATGTTAAACTAAGTGGGACATCACCCGTTAGCTACTCATGATATTTCATTGGCCACTTAAAACTTCAGCTTTCTTTCATTCAGATGTATCCAATTAGCCTTCTTTTTAGGTTAACAAATGTATGTTTGTCAGGATTTCTGAGCTATACTTACTACCTTCCATAAATACTCCATTCTAATATTACAACTTTTTTTTTTTAATGGCTTGCAGCATATCTAGTAAAGTATTATTCTGGGCTTTGGAACAATGACTGGCTTAAGAGTGATTTAGCAGATATAAATAAAAGGAGTAAATGAATATGGTTCTGCTTTTCAAAGGACTTAAGTGTCCTGCTTGTTTCCCGCTACAGTAAGTTATCATTCATAGATACCATGAATTTGTTTTGAAGTTCATTTTAGTACTAAAAAAATCCCAGAAAGCTATATTAAGAATGAATTTATGCATGTTGTGACTTTGGAACAAATCTGATTTAAAATACTTTTTCATGGCTATTGGAAAGGATCTTCTGTGCCCTCCTTGGAGAAGCCAAATCTTTCATCTGGAATTTAATTATTCAAACAAACAAACAAAGAAACAAAAAAGCTTTATTTTGGGTTAGTTAGAATGTTGCTCATGTTGCTCCATGATATAGTCAGAAAAATGTTCTCAAACAACCACTGCAGAAAAACATAATTATGCTCACAAACAGAGTTGTTAGAGATGAATGAGCAATGAGTGGACAGAATGTGTTGCTTGATAAATTTAGCTCTGCCTCTGACTGCCGCTTGTTTGTGAGCTGCTTTGGTCTTCCTTGAATCCGTTTGTTACTCTAAATTAGCCTCCAGTCATGGTGGCAGCTCTCGTGTGTTCCCACGGCCCTGGGAGCAATGCCAAACATGTTCTGCTGCAAGCAGAGCCCTCTGAACAGGCTGGAGGGGATGGGCCAGAGCAAGGATCTGGTTGTCTTAGCTTGGCCTTTGGGCAAAGCCTGAATACTCATCTCCTTTTGATATAAAGCCAAATAAATATTACTGATATATGACAATACAGGTACATTTTCCAGGTATAGAAAACAGACTGAGAAGGTGGAATGTCTTGATCTCATCAAAGGCAAAGATCTCAGCCAAATATGGTGGAGCAACTATCTCTAAAGCACATCCTAATCTCAGCAGAATGGAAATAAAATGGAACCTCTTAAGTACAAAAATCTGTTGGTGCAGTTACTGTCTTTGAAACAAGCAGTGAGCAAACTTGCTACCAGGATGTCTGTTCTCACTGAAGAAACACAAATTGACTCTACAGAGAACTTGAAGGAGCCCACAGCAGCTCTCAGCAGTGACATTAAAATGATCCTTCCACTAAGGCACTATAGTAGGAAAATAAGAAAGAACTCTACCTGTAACACAGCTGCCTACAGTGGGATCAGAATAATCAGCTTATTGTACTCACAATGGTATTTGCAAGAATATGTTAATCTTCAGAAATGGAATTCTTACCTACTAGATCAACCATGAGCTGCCTTAAGACAACAGATTAACAGAGAGCCTAAGGGACCCCAGTTGTGATTCAAGCCACTGCTGTGCAAGAGAGAAGAGCTCCTTTAAAGACTTAAAAATAAGAGACAAGGCACAGCTGAAACAGAGAATCCAAAACAGGCAGGATGAAAAAGAACACTGTGAAGAACACAATGATGTTGGTCACCTAGAGCTGGCTTTAGAAAAGCATTGATTGAAGGATACAGACAGCACTGATATTGTAGCTGTGTTATAAGATATACAGTCATTTTAAGAAAACAGTTTTAATGAGTATCATCGTGGTGAAGTGGGTACAGACATAGATTCAGAGACATTCTCTAGGCAGCAGAACCACTTGTGGAAGCAAGATTTTTAAAAATAGCATAAGAAAGCAACCAGCTAATAAAACTACTACAAAATTTCCAATGAACTATTAAAACATAAGAAGGTGTAAATTAAGTCTAAGTTATTTCTATGTCAGGAATTCTGAAAAAATACAATTGAAGCGAAGTAGTATTTTACTATGTACAGGAACTTTTACCTCACAAGATCCCATCTGATTTTTATAGTTTTATATATGCTTAAGAGCTTTTATATATGCTTACACAGAGCTTTTAGTAAGAAAATATGAAAGTATTACAGAAAAACAAGTGGCTTAAAATATTTTAATATTTTATTATTTTAATATTTTTATTATTTTAATATTTTTGACTTGTCAACTGCTTGAGAAGAGATGGAAATACATGATTTTGCAAGAAGATATGTGATGATATAACTCAAGAGAGTACTGTGGTCACAATGAAAAACTTGGATTCCCAGGAAAAGTACTAAACTTTATCTTTGCAGGATGTAACAAGGGAATAAGTTCTTTGCCTAATTTGTTATGAAGTGGTTCTAATTGACAGTCTACAACTGACCAAAAGGAGGTTGTAATGAAGAGGTTATCGGCCTCTTCTCTGAAGTAACAAGGGATGGGGCAAGGGAAAATGTCCTCAGGTTGCACCAGGAGAGATTTAGAATGGATATTATGAAAGCCTTATTCACTGTAAGGGTTGTTAAACATTGGAACAGACTGTCCAGGGAAATGGTGGAGTCACCATCCCTGGAAGTATTGAAAGGTGTGGGTGGGGCACTGAGACACATGGTTTAGTTGTGGACTTGGCAGTGCTAGATGAACAGCTGGCCTTCCTGATCTTAACAGTCTTACAAGATTCTATGATTCTGTGCCACAATAAGGTAGGAAGTAATTATTATAATTATTGTTATAATGGGAAGGGGAAAAGCGTTATGGTAATTGCAAAAATCTCTCCTTGTTTTAGGTGGCCTTTATTGACTTCTAATTTGTGCTGATACGTACTGGTGGTCAATTTACCATTCATCGGATGATAAACAGGATATAAATGATTGTTTAAAAGCTGTGCTTGAAGTGGCAAGAAACTCCAAATAAATCTAAAACTATGAGTGGATGCTGAGCAAGCTTGCTTAGTAATAATCTGATAATACCAAGAAATCAAACAGTGTAATACTTGGAAACATTTCTTGCTAATAATGCCTTGTGAATGATGTGCAGCAGAAGCATGATTTTCTATTTCTCTAATGAGCATATTTAGGCACCAACAACCACTGGGGAGAAGCAATGCTGCATCTCTGTATCTTGGTCTACACATTTTTTATCAGGATTTATGATGAGCACATACAATAAGGGTGAGAAACACCTGGTGTTGAGATATACTTTTTGGTGAGGAAGACAGCTGATTTATAAAAAGAAATCTTTGATAAGGATTTCAGGAGGGTTAATGAAGCTTAATACCTGTGAAAGTAGTGATTTCTGATCATTTATGTGGGCTGAAGGGCTGTGGTGTTAGAATAAAAGCTGATTGAATATCTCGTGGTGGGCTTTTTTAGTATTTTTTTAAATGTCTGGCTCACCATAGTAAAAAAGTATAACACAGAGGGAACTAAGCATGAGAAGTTTCATGTAAAATACCTGCAACAGAAAGAATATAACTGTGTTGTTAGAGTGGTCCAGGATGCCTAACACCCTTTCTGCTTCAGCCCTGATTATTATTCTTTTTAAGTATGTGATATGGAGAATTTAATAACATTTCTGCTCCTAGATGCGGACCCAGCTAAAGAAAGATGACCGTGGTTATATCCAGCTAAGGGAAATCTGTGAACCATGCTGCCTGCATGTATGCCTAGTATCTGCACACTAAAACTGCTCTTCAATTTTCACTGAATTTGCTATTTTGCAAAGCAAGTTCCTAGAATATACTTGTCATGAATAGATGTGGAAAACAGACCCCATAGGGTCATACAAGGTAAAGTGAATGGAGTTTTCTCTCTTAGATATTTGCACTATTTTATTTCTTTTGCTCTAATTTAGTTTTGATTTTCTCTCTCTTTCTGGGCCTCAAACTTCACTTACTCTGTATGGAGGTTAGAACTTCTTGATAAATCCAATTAATTAGCAAGCAGTTGGCATCTACAGAACACACACTACATCTTTACATAAAACTTCTGAAATAGTTGTTGTTGGACATGTAACAACAGTCAGTGTTTGAACATGAATTTTTTAGTAGGACCATTGTGCACAAACAGATATATTAGAATTAAATTTCCGTTAATTTTTAACTTTTTAAAAATTAAAAAATATCCATTGGGTTAGTACCAATTCCAGATGTCTATCTGAGCCAAGCAAATCATCAGATTTCTGAATTACTGCAAATTAGAAAATTGACTGTAAACTCACAGTACTTTTTGTGATATGATTCCAGATTAATCTGAGAGAAGAGACTCTGGAAAAAAGGACTCACATGATTTGGGATAAAGGATGACAAGTGGCCAAGAATGTTTGCTGTAGATACAGGGACATGCACTTCTTGAGTACAGTGGAACATGGATAACATGGATACAGTTCAGCTTAGAATTCAGCTGTAAGGAAGCATTTGAAGCCAATGCGTTTGTAGGTGAAACAAAGAAGGAACCCCAGTAAAGTCCATGTGAAAGAATCTTTCATACCCAGTCTAGTGCACTAACAAGGAATATATGTATTTTTATTTCTCAAAAGAGCTATTTTTCAGGAAAATATTTCTTGATTTCTTTTGATCTCAGAAGATATCACCTGAAATTAATGATCTACTAATTTTTCACTGAGAAGACAAAAAAAATTAAAATTATATTTAACTGTTAATGTATGCTGTTATATTTACTATATATGTACTATTACATTTAAATAATATTTTCAATGTGTATTTTCCCTGGTGGCATATTTTTCATACATCTGGTATTAATACACTTGTGCGAGAATTTTCTTAAAGATTCTAAAAAATTCTATTCCCTGTGGTTGACCCCTATATTGTGGATAAAATAAGCTATGCATCATTTACCAGACACATGGAGTAACTGTAATTCATGGGATTCAGAGTTCATCTTATTTGAACATTGCTAGCTAGCACTAGGCTTCATATTGCTTCCTCAGTACCCAGTAAAAAACTAAGAAAGTAAATTCTATGATGCTCCACTCTTTATAGCACATCAAATTTCCTTGGTGTTTGAAGTTCTGTAAAGCCATCTGTTAGACAAAGGGAAAGGGGAAATAAGAAAGCCATGTTTATAAAGTCAGAGTTCAGGGCAAACCTTAGATCATCTTTTCACAGGCAAAAATGGTACCTATAACTCAAAGGAACTACATCAGAATAATTAAGATCAGAGGATGACCCTGCAGGACAGATCCTGCTGACTCTGTCTCTGACCTTTTGTATGGCTCTGTAGCAAAAATGGGACAGGGAGATACTCCCAAGAGGTTACACAGAGATCCTCATGACACGAAGGATATGTGGGTGCCATTAAACTGATGCATCAGTTCTGTCTCTGCATTTCCACCCAAGGGATGTCTGAGCTTGGCTGGGATCAATGCTAAGTGCTGGGTAGCATGATAGGAATTGCTATGTGAGAGAAAGCCCTATAAAAGAACAAATAAATTATGGGTATAACCTAGTCATGTAAAATACTCCCAGACACATGTGGAACCACGAGGTTTGTATAATTTTCTGTAACCTCTGGCTGAAAATGGCACAGATCTTTCCACAGGAAGCAAAATATGACCCCTCTGAAATAAGGGATGAGTCTTATCACGCAGGATTTTTTTTTCTTGTGTGGGGTCTGATGAGGCTTAGCCTAAGGTTTCAGAACTGGTGCTACTTGTCCCCTTTTGGGGGGAAAAGGGGGAAAGGAGGAAAAAGAATGATATGGTTGTTTCAAAAGCTTTTTCTGACTTGAGAATCACTTAATTCAGCTCTTTGTTGACTCTTGCTAAGGAAATAGATCAACAGGGCTTTCATCAGGATAATTTAGGGGGGAGTTACGTGTGGGAAGCTGAACAGCAATTTCAAAATGGTTCTGGTTCCACGGTGAAATAGCCATGGGAGCTGGCTGTCAATTTATTGGAACAGGGATTTGTTTTCTGGGTATGCATAGAAAAAGGAAACCACCCCTTTCTTTTCTCAAAATCTAGGTCTTATTTTGATAATGATATTAATAAAGAAGGCCAGGAAAGAGCAGAGCTGCAAAGAAAAAGCTACATTATCACCATGATTTCTCAGCAATGCTCATATTGATGCCACTACTTAGAGAGAAGTTTTTGGACCTCAAAAGATACACTGGAACACGTCATTGTCCAAAATGGAGGATGCTGGTTGTCCCACACTGCAATGTGTGTGTGTTGCTCAGTCACCTTTTTTTGCTTCCAAGGAGGTAACACATCTGGGTAGAATGTGGATCTTCACTCCAGTGAAAGTCATGTCGGTGAAGTGACCTGAAAATGCTGTTTGTTACCAAATTCTTATTCATTTTTGTGTCTGAATCTTGCAGCTTTGCAAAGCTCCCTGTAGGTGAGTACGGATTATTGCTAGCCCAGGTATATCCTGAAATTCAGTGAAGCTTGGTCACTTTGAAGTTATATCACCCTCAAGTAGAGTATGGCCAGATTTCCTTTGATTTCAAACAGCTGTAATTTTTTTCCATATGTATTAACGATACATATGGAAAAAAATGCTGTGCAGTAAGTCTCAGGAGTTTCATGGAAGCTGGCAAATCTTTTCTATGCCAGTAACATGAACCAAGAGATGTCTAGTGTTGCTTAGTGGAGTGAAACACTTTTTACTGCTTCTTTTATGTAGAGAGAATAAATAAAAATATTTGTTAAACCTAGGTTTTTTTAACTTAAAAGATATCAACTTGATGCTTTCCAAACAGAAATTAATTTTTTTATTCAAAAAATTCAATCTTATAAGGTTAATGCATTTAATAGTGAAATAGATGAAAAATAATAAAAAATTTAATAAACCCGCAACAAACCAAAAAACCCCACCCAAGCTTAACAATTTCATTTGATCTGAAATGGAACTGCTTTCACTCTTTTATTTTACTGTGGAAAAAAATAGCCAATGGCTGACTGTCAAATGGCATAAGTCAGATGTTTGTGCTGCTCTAGTTATAATCACCTTTCAGTTCTGTGACAACCGAAGACAATTTGCATGTTTGATGTTCTTTTCCTTACAGCCCATTTTTACTGAAAAAATAAATACTACTCATGACCTCAGACTGTCCAATTTTTTTTAAATCATGAAAAAGATGCTTAATTACAACTATTAAAGCTGGAAACTGTGAACCAAAGTGGTATTTCTTCCCAGTGACACACGGTTGCTGGTTTACTGTGGAAGGCTGTGTGCATCCATGAAAGTGATTAATGCTCAGTCCTGGCTGCAAAGGGATAACAGCATTCTTCGACATTTTCTATCTTACATCATGCTGTGTTTGCCCTTTTTCATAAGCAAATCTTTGCAAAAGAGAGAACTACCTGTACCTGCTTTACCCATCTAACACAACTTTGCAGAACTTCACGTGAAAAAGCTAATTTTCTCTACCACTAGTTTGAAGAGTAGCAGCAGAAATTGGTGTTAGTGTTGTAGTTCTCAGTGCTAACTTACTGGCCTTGTTTTCTGTAAAATTGCTGAAGTGCTACCCAAATTTTAAATACTTGAATTTTACTTACAATATCCTTAGAGTATTGATTTATTTTTCAGTATGAATATTTTCATTAATTCAAACTTAAACAAAAAAAAAAAGAAATAAATTTCCCTCCCCCTTTTCTAAGGAGCACTTAAGGAAATGTGTTTAGAAATGCCACACTGGAAGTTCTCACCCTTTTAATTGCGCACTGCCCAGTCCTGCTCTTTGTGGTTCCTGGAGCATCCAGTTGAGATCTGGGCCCTACTCCTGCAAGCACTAACTGTACATAATCAGAAGCAATCCTGTTTCCAAGACCTTCAAGGCAAATGAAGCAAGACAGGAAAAATAAGCACCAGTGTTCCTGCTTTTTCCAGCTGGGCACTAAGGGACTGAGTGATTAGGATACTTGCCCAGTGTCAGTAAAGTTTATTGCAGTAACAGGAATTGAACATATGTCTTCATTTTCCCAGGCTCCTGCTTTAAATAGAGACCCTCTTTCCTTCTGTGAAACCTTATTCTGTCTGAAATGCTGTATTCAAAATTCATAATGGTTGAACCTGAATATTTAAACATATGTTTTTCAAATTTGTTATATTTTTGCAAACTTCAAAAAAATTTGCTTGCTAACATTGTGTCTTCAAAGGCCATTAAATAGTCTGGGCCTAGATGTCAGGCCACAGTTTCAAAAACTTTTGCCAGCAAAAATATCTTTATTATGCAAACAAATCAATATTTATATGTCCTAGCTGGACATTTGCATGAACAAATATGAGTTTTGCCTGGGCAAATACTGATGCATGAAGCTTCCACTGGCATGTCTCAGGATAGAGTTTTAACTAAACATGTTTTCTAGCAATAAGTAAAGTGTCCATTTTGAATGTGTAGACTTTTATTGCATAAGAGAATGATGAACTTCATATTAGTAAAATCTGGATAAATAAATGCTAATGGGGCAGAGGAGAAATGTTTGATTCAACATTTTCTAGTAGCTTGTGAAGTTTAGTAAGTCTTCCTCTTACAAAGCTATTTTCTCCTTTTGCAGTGTACTCTAAATTTTTACAATAATTTCTAGATGCAAGCTCTCCTACACAAATCATTAATTCAATGTCTATTTAACTGCTTGGTTTTGAATTACATGCTTTGATTCAGGGCAATAAATCAACAACTTTTGAGAGGGCAGGGAAGAGAGAAAATCCTGTGATTTTAATTTTCACAGAAGGGCTTTTTGTGTTCTTTTGCTTAGGATTTATCTTGGGTCATCCTTGTTGGCTGTAACTGCCCACCAACATCAAATAAAAGATCCTAACTTGAGAACTGGAGACAGTCCAAAGTTTATGGAATTTAAATAAATTTAAATAAATATCATCTCACCTGCAGTGCAAGTCTCCTGTTCAGACTGGGAGGTCCTGATGGAGTCTGTTTCCTTCGCTCCTACCAGTGACCTGGAATTCAATCCAGGAAAAGAAGTAGGTGCCCAAATTTAAAACTGCAATCCAAAAAACCTCTCCTTCCTTGCTACCAACTCATAGAAGTGTCTCAACTTCACACTGAAATAAATCACATGCTGTAGTGTGATTTATTTTTTTCCTCAGACATTCTTAGCCTTCAGAGGTTTCAGTTCAAAGAAGCCTACAGGCTACTTGCTAGCTAGACACCATGCCATGGTGTACTGAATCCATATCTACCCAGCATTACAGTACGCAGGGAATCAGGAGATGCAGTGGACCTGTCAGCATTAACAGGTACAGGAGGGCGTGAGGCAGTTTTTTTTTTTATTCACCCTGTAGAGCTGGTAACATCAACTTGCATTGTTCATAGACAATGTGACTATAGGAATGAGATGAACCTATTGCTGTTGACTTATCTGCATTCTCATCTGGCCAACTACTTTATATAGAGAGGAAAATCCCCTTAGGAGCCATCAATTTTCCGCCTAACACCCTTCTTTTCACTGTTTAACTGAATGTCCTTCATTTTGTTTAGTTTTGTTTAGGAGATTTCTCTTCTGATCAGATGGTTTCCATGTCAAAATTGACTGTAAACAAATGGCAAATTACACTATATATATAACTTATTTATCAAAAGTGTCCTCTTTTTCCTATACTGCAGTCCTTCTACATTGCATCACAGGGGCTTGTGAGACAAATGAAGCTTGAGGAAAAATTAGGAGATACCTATAGTTATATCTATCACAATTCTGTGTCACGTTAAATGTAGCTTCTGAAGAAAAGACCATTTAAAATGGAATTCATGCTCATCTGAAGATGATATTCCCAACCCTGAACTTTTAATGCAAAAAATACCTTCCATTTTCACCAGACTTGGCTTTTTTTGTAATGTCAAGATGCTCTGTTGTATGTTCCCCAACCTGACCATGAGGATTTCATCCTGTTTCTTTGAATCTGCCCATAGATCTGGTTTTAACTCTAGTAGGAGGCATAACACAGTACCACAAGTTTTAGCGGGAAGGAGAGGCACCTGAACCTGGAAAGTGGAGCATGTTTTATGCTAACACCTTCAGACAAGAGAGAGTCCAGGCTGCCAGAGAAGCCCCCAGTGACATGGAAGGCCCAAGGTCAAGCCAGCAGGTCAGGTCAGCAGCAGGTCAGTGAGTCAGGGATGGGATCACTCTGTGCTTAGATGCATCTGCAAGGGTTGGACACAGCCCTTAGTTGGTCAAAGTGTGAGGCAGGTCCATGATCAAGCCAGAGAATCAACTCAGGGCATGAGGGTTAAGGTGCAAATGACCAGGATACCCAGGCCAGGAATGGACACAAATACAATGCAGCCACCCTGACCAAAGCTGAGATCAAAACTGTCTGCTAGGGCATGAAGAAAAAAGGTAAATTATTATGCACAAAGAAACTGGCATTGTTTATATAAAAGTTCATTCATAGCTCCTGCTAAAAAAAAGTTCTTCTTATTTCTCATGAAAATTCCAAAGTGTTCACAAAGGAAGCCCCTATTTAAACAGAAAGCAATTGGCTTTTAAGAATGATCACTTCTTGCACTTTTTTCCTTAAATGTGAACACAACTTATGAATTTGTACTGTCACATTAGAACTCAAATTTGTATGCTAGATATTAATAAATCATTTGATTTTCTTTGGTTAATAGCTCTGCTTCAAGCATGTCAGGGATTTTATGAATCAATTCTTCACACATTCCATGGCCCCACCAAACCCCTCAAATAGATTATCATAGATAAGGGCCAAAGAAATGGCCATCAGATCTTATGAAATCTCTGTGTTTTTATCTCTGACAAAAACTGGCAATTTTCTGATGCACTGTCTTCCTATACTCATTGTTAATGGACTGGTGCTAACCCAGTAGGTCCGTGTCCTATATTGATGTAGATAATTAATTAAATTAGGTAACTTTCATGAATTTCAGACTATTTTTTCAGCTCAATTGTCCAGTTTGTAGACATCCAGCACTCTTTTGTGTCATTGACTAATTAATGTAAGCATCCTATTATCAGTTTCTTCATATAAGCTGCTAATGAAAATACCAAACACTTTTAAACCCAGAAGAGCCTTTCATGGATCTCTATTCAATGCTGTCTTCAGGTTGATGGTGAACCATTATTAACTACTCTGTGTACAAACTGCTCTGTCTTTGTCTACACACACGATTTGAGTCAGAGAAGCAGTTTCTTCGTCCTGCTTACGTGTGTTGATTAAGTTTTATGGAGATTTTGGATTGCGTCACCTAGACTTCTTTAAGATGAAGCTAAATCTGAATTTTGACTCCAGACATAAAAAGAAAGCTCTGCAAATCTGTGCAGAAACTGTTGGAGTACAAACTAGTGATTTGTTCTTTTGGTGTCTTTGAACACAGGCCTCTAGTTGTGTCTACTCCTGTTGTGTCCAACTGTGTGTTGTCTATGCATGTTTTCCATGCTTGTTTATCAGACTATCATCAAAGACAAATTTGAGCGTTCTATTATTTAGTTCTATCTATTTTATCACACTTTGGCATAATTCTGATTCCATACCTGTGCTACAGTGACTCCACTCCCTTGCTTTAATTTTTTCTTTAATAGATGATAGCTCCTCTGTGATTTGTCACTGACTAAATATAATATATTGTACATAATATAAATATAATAATATTATAAATAAATAAATAAATCTACAAACGCCTAAACTGCCTCTTGATATGCATGGGAACTACAAATCATCACATCAGTCAGAATTTTGTGAAGTAGCATTATAGTCTTTCTCTCTGCAATCTGCCAATTTGAGCAAAGTTCTTGTCAAAACTGTTTTTTTTTTCCTAGTTCACTTTTATTTGTCCATTTTATAATCAAAGAATATGTTTAGTAAGACAGTTATTTTATCTGTATTTGTCCCTGCATTGGCTGTAGCAGTCAGAATGTCTGCTGCCAGCTTTTTTTGCAGGAAATTGAGCTGGTCACTCATGGTTGTTGCTAGTAAAATGAATTGTAGGATCTTCTAAGCAGCAGGAGCATCTGTAAAATTCTTTCATAAAATGTGGCTTTCCAGGGCAAAGTACCAAAGCATGCAACTAGGGGAAACAAATGACAGAAAAGACAAGTTTCCTGTCCCTCCTTCTAACTTCAATGAATCCTTCATGTTGGGAAGTATCACGTTTCTTGAACCAGCAGAACTGGGATACTGAAAGTTTGTGAGAGAAAGCTGTAGCTAACCACAGACCAAGATGCTGGGCCCAGTCTTCTGCTACCATAAATGGGTGGAGCCCCATCCATGGAGAGTGTGCCATTTGATACTATATACACTTTTTCCATGGTACTACCAAGCGTCTTTTCCAGCTGCAAAGTTTTGCTTTGTTCTCTGACTGATTTTCTAAGAGCTGTATATTTGCTTAATAGCATTTACTAAAAGATTCCGTGCCCAAAAAACTTTAATGCATTTATCACACTGTCTGCTTTTCGGTCTAATTCTCCTCTAATGCTTTTAATCAATGTGAAATAATGCATGATGGTAGTGGCAGTGTCTTTGGTGAAAGCTGCAGGAGAATCAGGTCACACGTATTTTGTTATTTATATACACAGAAGTTTCTGCTCTGAGAGTGATTACAAGAGTGTCAGCACCAAAAGTGACTGTGGCAACAGGACTACTTCCCAGACAGACTTATCTTTCCTTGCCATCAAGAAACCCTCCTCAGATATGCCCAAGCTTCCTTGGTTTTTGTTGGTTGTGTGGCCTACACGGCATGTCCTTTAGCTCAGCCTCGTGCTTCCTGTGTCTGGACAAGGTCAAACAGAAGGTCCATCCAGATGGTTTTTGTTCAAGTGCTCTCACCACAGAGATATGTGAATGCCCTGATCAGCCCATCACTTCACACAGTAGCCACGATGGCAAAGCATGGGATTCAGTAGGAACTGTAAAGATATTGGGGAACAAAGGAGGGCCTGAGAGATTGGACCCTTCCCTGCAGCAACCAACAAGTTGTGTGTGGTGCCTTTCAGAAAAGTGACTTTGATAAGAAAAATAGCTCAGGCTGTTGAAAATGGTCTTTCTAGGCTTCTTCAAGGGGGGGTTACTGATTTAGCAGTTGATATAAATACTGAACACATAATATAGATACATAAAAGAAATACTGAATACATTATATAAATGCATTATATAAATACATAAAATACTGATTTAATCAGTTGACTGGCCTCTGCATCAGATCATTGATTCATATGATGAAGATCCTAATTAAGGCTAAGGTCTATCATTGCATGGAGCAGTCACTTTCTCTGTCTCCTTCCTGGGGATCTTTCAACTTCAGGAAGTGATGGGGCAAACAATATAAAACCTATTTTGTAGAGTTTCTGATGAATTGTGTGGGCCAGTCAAAAGGGAACAAATACTTCTGAGAAGGCTTTGAATGACTATGAGTGAATCTCTGGTTATCATGCAATTGGAAAGAAATAATATCCCTTGTAACATTTCAATTTTTTCAATTGCTCATTGTTGGTTGTGATTCTGGTTGCCAGGACTTAATGACCATAAATCTTCATGTGAAAGCAATGACTTCTATTTTGATTTATGTAAGATGTGTTAATATATGTTAAGATATGGCAATAAAATCCCAGAATAGACCAGACTTCAAAGAACATCTTAATGCAATCTGAACAGAACATTTTCAGGTCTAGCTATAGTCCAAACCCTACTGGCTCAGACTTCTTTCCATGATTCTTTGCAGATTTAATCTGTAGGCATCTTAGACTGGCTGGTCCATAATTTCTTAAAAGCAAATCTTCAATCACAACTTTAAATATCTCCAGAAATATCAGTTTTAACAGAGAAGAGTCTTCATGTAAAAGATCTTGTCACTGTGACAGAATAATAAAGAGAAGGCCCTTGGCCAGGCTTGAGTGATTTTGTGGATGATTATGATTAGATTTTTGCTGCTACTATATCTAACTAGTGCCCATGCTGTATCTAAATAACAGCTCTATCAAGTATTAGAAAGGATTTTAGTAGGTTGTTGTGTCACAAGCTTCACAGAGACCCCTTGCTTTCTAAATTTCACAGAGATGCCTAGGTGTGGTTAGATCCATTTAGTCCCAGTTTTGATCAACAACTTATGTTTAAAGGGTTATAATATAAGAAGATTCAGCTAGAAAGGTACAGGTTTAAAGTTTTTGGTCTTGCAGATTGGCAATTACAAAACAACCAAGCACCTACGTAACTACTTTAGGATTTTATCTCCCTATTCAACCAGATTTAGTGCTTTTTACTCATCAGTCCAAAAATTAGTGTTCCCCATTTTCATGCTGGACAAACCCTGCAGATGTCCCTGACAGAGGTAGGGATCTATCCAGACAGCTCATCCTGAAATACTCACCTGGTGTTCTTGGGGCAAACCACATGGCCCATCAGACAGGGAAAGTGTGTGTGTACATGAGTATACATGCAAAGACACAACTTTCATCACCCCCACAGCCATTCTTAGTCTTGTCTACAACTTTTTATGCATTCAGTGTTGTAGCATAAAGTCATTTTCCTGATTGCTTATTCAGCCTCCAATACAATATAACTGGTTATGCCTATAACTGATATCTTGCCAGTACTTTCACTTCAGCGGTAAGATGAAAATGCCACAACTGCATTTCATTTTCTGGATAGCATGATTCATTGAGTTCTTGCCATCATTTGAGTGGTTTAACTGAAAAATTTAATTTTAACTAAGAGATTTGTGTCCTTTTGTGTACCAACTAAATACAGATTAAGACTCCATCTTAGGTGATCATGTGCTATCCCATAACTTTATTTTCATGATCATTCAGTGTGTTATATTATGAGAAAAATAAAAGAAGATGCTTCAGAAAACTTGTAGTTTACTGAGGAAGCTGTGCTTATTCTCCATGAGTTACAATTCACTCTTGAAACATTCAAGTAAAATCTGCTGCTTGAAATCAGGTGGGAACTCCAGTCTGGTCTCCTGGAATTCTAAGTATGATGCTGACCCATGTTCTTCATAAAGTAGAGGGCAGCAATATCATGACAAGCTTTATGTGGAACTGAGTATCATCTGTTGTCAGCTGAGTCACACATGCCCTGCTGCTGGCTCTGGGCAACTTGCTCCACCCGAGTCAGGCTGCTTCTGCTAGGTATCATAATTAGCTATGTTAATGTTCCAAATACATAAATATATATCTGAGACACTTTGCAGTGAGTGCCATCTATGCTTTGATCTATCCTTGAGTGTTCAAATATGTTGGAAAATCTGGAATAACAGGCTGTATTGTCTACAAATGTTACCTACAAACATAGTGAAACAAAATGAAAGAAACAAAAAACCCTATCACTGAGCTGAGAGTGGTGGAGCATTGCCCATGCTTCACCTCCACCTTCAATTTAAAAATGACCACTGGCAGAGCAGCATTCATGGCTTCCTGGCTTTTGACACTGGGAGTAGTCATTTGCAATGACTTCTAGGAAGGATAATGAGGCACAGTGATGTGTTACCAATCCATTCTGCAAACCCTTTGGACCACTAAATTTCCATAGCAATTCTCTGGGATTGGGTTGCTTCACCATGGACTCATCATCATCATCTTGTCCAGGTACTGTATCAGTCCTAAATGGACCTTCCATAAGGTTTGCATAAACTGTGTTATGGAGAGGGCTGGTATCAGTAGATTGTACAATGGCCTTTATGGCCAGCTTGGACATTCCAGCAATAAAACTCTGGGAAAACAGCTGCCTGTTAGAGTAAATAACCTGTACTATTTGGATCTTTGCATTATGCTCTAACAGAAGCTTCTGGCTCCTTTTTGTCTGTTCTGACTATCATGTTCTCTGTCTCTTCACCCAAGTAACAAGCAATAGGAGAACAAGAGGAGATGGCCTCAAGTTGTGCCCAACTGTCATCCATGCTGGCAGTGCAAAGCAATGAGAACTATTAGCATGGGTCCACTTGACCTATCTTAAATATCTGCCTAGGGTGAAGAACAGTGTCTCCATAGTTTGTGTTAATTAGACTGACTAGACGCCCTTAACGCTAAGAACAATTTGCAGTGATTAACTCCTGTGTAAATGTCCACACTGTACCTTTCAACCATCAGGCTAATGGTGTTCCTAATACACAAAGTAGCTGATTCCACCTTAATTTATCAAGGTTTCAGAGGAAACTTAGAGAATACAAGTATTTGTATAAAATAGCTGTTATTTTGCTTGGTAGTCCTATTTCTGACCTGTTCTACTTCTCCTACTGCTGCCATTGGTACTTTCCATTGGAGTAACATGGAACATATGTGTCAGGGCACATAGAACAGAACTGGGCACATTACTTCTGCCAGGAAACTTGGCACTACTACCCAAGGCTACAAACTACCCAAGGCTGTGCTCTCCTTAGGCATCAGTGGTGCATCAATTGCAGAAAGCACTGAGCATGCCTGAAGAGCAAATCATTTTGACTTAGGTGTCTTCCATGCAGTTTGAATGATCTTGTCCCAGGTTTTAGCTGTGAAGGAAGGGCACTTGTGACACTGGGCTTTGTGCTGGAACATAAAGTAAAGAAAACACTCTCATTTTTATTACCCAGAAAGAAGGATTCTCTTTCCTCTCTCCTAGCTGCTACTCAGATTTTCGAAGAAGAAAAGGCTAGCACATTTTTTGGCACAGAAACACTTCCAGATTGTGTCTTATTTCTTTGAACTATGCAGGCTAAGATAATGATATAAGGATAATTATATTTCATGCTTCAAACTGAAGTTGATAGGAGAGAAATATCCTTCTGTGTGGAGCTTCTACATCATGTTTAAAACATCTGTTATTAGCTGAAGCCAGAAAGACCTATGCATGTACTTAATGAATATATTTAAAGAATAGAGAACACAACAAGCATTAAAAAAAATTTTAAAACCCTTTTTCTCCTTCTATTAGCTAATCTGATATTTCAGTTGCATCAACAGTGAAATTGTCAATGATATATCCCATGCTGATCATGAGTGTACCTGAAAAGTAATTCATTAGCAGCTTCAAAACATGCAGCTTCCAGAAAAAGATAACAGTAAAATTATCTTTATACATGAAGACACAAAAGTTCTTACCACATGAAAAAAAAAGCTTCAAGATAAGTAGAGAATGCTTCTCTAGAAACAAGCTCACCAAAAAGCAGAGAAAACCCATTGATTTAGACTGCTCTGCTAATAATTCAACTCCGCGTGCGGTAGAGATTAGGTCTAGAAATCAAGAGGCTGTTTCCTGAGGGCTGCTAAGCTCTGTCACCAAGGGACACCATGTAAGGCTTTCTATAACATCCCTACGGCCCCTGTCACTATTCAGGAAGCTGAGTAGTGATGTATTGAAGGCTGCTTCAAAATTACTTCTTAGATAGATTGTTGCAAAGGGCCTGGGTTGTCCCTCTTTTAGGTTTTGCCCATTTTAAAACCATACTGAGTGAACATAGATCATGCAAATGAAAAAAGATGAATAAGGAAACAACTTGAGACTTAGAAGAAGACTTCTTCTGAGGATCTTTGTTGCTGGGAGGGGAGCTGGAGGAAGAGCACTCCAGTAATGCAACAGTAAGCAGTGAGGCATGGTTGGCATTTGCCTGTCTGCTGGGACATGAAGCAGCAGGACTTCTGTGTGACAACTGGCAGGACAAGTCTAGCAAAATGCCTTGTAAAAAAAATTAAAGCCATCTCCTGAAATGCAGAATGGTGGTGAACTGAGAATGATTGTGCTCACACAAAATATCTGAGATGTGAATCCTTCCTCTTTTATCATTTCACCAATAATGCTCTTGCTATAGATGCTTTCATGAGAGGGAAGTGGAATGCAATTGAAAATGTTATGTTATCAAATTAACTCCTCTGGAAGAAGAAGAAGGAGTTCCTATGTTGCCTTCATTTATCCTCCAGTGCAGATTTTGTAAAATTCTAGAAATTTTGCTTTCCTTCTTGTCCATTTAACTTAAAGAATAATTGAATAACTCCTTATCTTTTTTCTTTCCAGGCACTAACTAGTTTTGATATTTTACATTTGAATCATTGTGAGGTCTTGAAGGTGTGAAAAATAAATAAATAAATAAAAAGCTATAACTTTGGAGTTGATTCCAAGTTTGTGATTTGTGAAAAGGGACAGAACATCAAGACCAGCAGACTTTGGTAAGGATAACTCTTTCACACTGTTAGGGTAATAAAGGGCTGCAGAACATAAAGTGGTGCCATTTGGAAAGGAGCTGGGGCAGCATCTGACAGGATATTTGACAAAGCAGTTTGTTTGTATGTCTCTTGCTGTACACAACATGAAGCTGAGCACTGGCAGAAACTGTCTGAGTGAAAGGATGTTATTAGGTCCCCCTTGTCTCTGTGACTGGCAACGTGACTGTAGTTGAGTGGTTAGTGAAATTGTTGATCATCATTTTTAGTCTTGAAATTGTGGGGCCGTGGTTTTTGTTTTGTTTTGCATTGTTGTTAGAGAACAGGATAATAATTCATGATGAGACCATACAGGCAACAATAAAAAATCCCATAAAACAAAAACCTTTGCAAAGCAGTTGGTATTCTGTTCTCCGACAGGCAGAATTTAGAATAAAAGGTTGCTAACATTTTGGCAGTGTTTTCCTCAGGCTTTCTCTTGCATTTGTGCCAAATATCTCACAAGGCTCAGATTTGATTAAAATGGCAATGCTCTCTGCTACTTGAATGTAATTAGAGCCATTCATTACAGCTTTAGTTGACAGTTTGGCAACCTGTACATTTTTCTGAATATGGACAGCATTCCATGGAAACAGTTCAAGGGAAGAGTGCAATAAGAGGGTCCTCTCTTGAACTGCAGCAAATGGAAGGCTGTCTATGTTTAGAGAAGTTTACAGGTTTCCAAACTGTCAATCGAAGCTGCGAGGAAGAGCTCTAATTAGATTAACCTAGCAGAGCACTGCAATTTTTGTCAGCCAGCTCCTGTGAGCCCCTGCTGTGTAGTTATCACATATGCTACAGGACCATTAAGTATTTCTATTGCAAGTCACTCTATTTTGCTGCTATTAACCTCGGCCTTAGAACTACTGCTGGATGGAAAGCAAATCAAGAAAATGTGTTTGCCTATGAAAACCTTCTCTTAAAGCCAGCTTTTTGCAGAATTTAGAAGATTTTTAATTTATTTGAATTCCCTTGAATCCCTTTCTAGTAGGAGTACAACAAAATGACACCAATAAGGTCAGAGGTTTCTTTCAGGTAGCAAATGAATTGTATCTTTCGGTTCAAAATAGCAAGTCAACTATTGTTATTTTCATTTTGCATTCTTCCATACTGTGTCCTGGAACTGAAAAAATATATGAAGAAATGTCATTTAAAGCATTTCCCAAATCATCTGAAAACACAAACCTTGTTAATTCCAATCAAATTTTCTTGTGATTAAAATAGGAATGTGCTAGTCCAAAATCTGACAAGAACAGCTCTTTGTTTTCCCTGTGGCTCATCACTGTTAAAAGGGAAAAGCAAGGCACAGATTAATGGATGGGGCAATGTGTAGTTTGGTTTTACATTGCTAGGCTTGTTGCTAGGCTACTTCACTATGTGAACCTGGGGGATGATAGCCTCATTGCCCTTTTGGTTTCATGGCAAACTGAACACTGAGGCTTTGCAGGAAAGAGGGTATATCTGGATGAAAAATGGGTTCAAAACTGGAAAGTCTTGAGATCACTTGTTTGTTTACATAACTGTACACAAAGCCCAGTTCCTCTCAACAGCAATAAGAACAAGCAGACCACGAGCTTTTGCCAAAGTCTCCCACCAGACAGTTTAGCCATGTGCCAGAGAAACATCTGTCTCTTTCTGCCTCAATTCCTTTATCCTCTGACATTTAACTGCTTTCCTCATTCCCAGCCTTGTTAGATGTCCCTGAATCCAGAATCCCAAAAATCCTCTTAGCTCTGGGTGGAGTCATGGCTTTGGGCTGGACACTTAGGAATGCTTTTATTCTGCTCTGCAGAAGCGTAAGTTGCAGAGCTGTCACAACTCAGGAAGTGGAAGACACCAGGAAGCTGTTACCTTCCTGAACCTAAACACTCCCCTTTCCTTCCAGATCATCTGTACATCCCTGAGCTAGCTCATGGAATTGCTTTTACCTGTGATGACCCTTTGCATAGTTGCTTGCTTTGTCCATTCTATTTAATTTCTCTTAATCCTTGTGTAATTTCATACTGTGTTAAATATATTAGGTAAGAAATCAAGTCAAGCAAAGTCAAACAACATCCTTACTGTCACAAATGTAATTACAAATGTTTAACTATTTATGTGGTATTCTCCCTTTCCAACTTTTCAACTCATCATTGCAAATCCCTTTTATTCCTTTCCCATTCTTGTTGGAACCACCCTCTGTGTGATCCTCCTTCTTTCCCACACAGAATGTAAATAACAGCTTTCAGATGCTGTTGTTTGGCTTGGCAAAGGGCCTCATAGGCAATACCTGCTCAAGTGATTTTAACTCATAAACTGGGATTTTACTGACAGGCCAACTGTACTTGGTGCCTACCTCTGTACAGAAGTGTCACAGTTGTATTACCTTCTCCCATGGGAGAATTAGTGTGTTTTGAATTCCTGCTTCTCATCGGAGTGCAGTAAATACATGTAAGTGCTGAAAGTTTCTCTATACCTTAGAAACATTTTTATGCAGTTCTGTCTGAAATTTTCTCAAAAATGTATATGCATTTAGATGTAAGAAGGCACTCATTTCACCTAAGAAGCATCCTAAGCTTTGTGTATTCCACAAGCATTAATATCTGTGTTGAATATGAAAGGGAATTTGAAACAAATGTAGATAAGTTTATTAAATACACAATTTGACTCTGAGACTACATAAAGTTGACCAAAAGCAAAATAAAATGTTCTTTGGAGAGCTCCGTGGTTAGCTTTGTTTCTAGCAATTTTCTAGTAACTCATTTGTGGTTACCCCCTCTGTATTGCAGTCTGAAGACAACTTAGATACAGAGATGGTCACAAATGGCCTTCAAATGCATTCCCTACTTGTCTAGGATACACTCAGCACTATTTCTTTCACCTGATGCATGGGAATTGCTGTGGTGAAATGTGGCGCACAAAACTCCACGATTCACACTTCAACTTGTCTAAAACTACTATCGTACATTACTGATGTTACATTCATATTGCAAAGTTAGTCCCTGGCATTAGAATCATAAAATCACAAAATGGTTCATCCTGGAAGTGACACTTTCTTCCCCAAGATGTCACAATCCTGGTTTCTGGGCTCAGCCATGCCCTGTGGTGGGGCATTTGGAGCCATCTGGAATGGGCTGTGTCCGACTTGAAGCAGCCTAGCTGCTCCTCCCAGAGGCTGCTCTGCAGAACCCTGTGCCAGCAGCCCTGGACAGCAACTCATACACATTTCTAGACAGCTGAAAAAAGCCATAAGCCAGTCTGGAATCACCTTTTTCAGAACACATATAAGGCAGATGTGATGGTACTACTATGTGATGGTTGGCCTCTTTTCTCCTCATTCCTGGTTGTTTTCATCCCTGCTGCAATCCAGTTCTGCCACAGAAACTCTCCCACCGTCTGTGCATTTGATCTGCTTTCACTGATGTTGATATGTGAATTGAAATTCAGCTGAGTGTCTCAGTCTGGAGTACCTTTCACTTATCTGGGGTGCCCTCAGGGGTACTTGGTGTGTGCCAGATACATCTCTCAGTTCAGTCCTTTTCTGCCTTTGCACTTGAGCTCATGATGAGACTTATGGCTGGATTCTGTTTATTTATCAACAGCTTTCTCTAAGGACAATCCATTTTTTTTTCCTGGGCCAAGCTCCTCAGAACAAAACTGGTATGTTTGTTTTGGCTGTTCAGGCTCCCCTCTGTTCACCACCATCTTTCACATGGTAACTGAGGCTATGCTGTTAAGTTGGACCCCTTGGGATGCTTTTTCCCTCAAGTTCCTCAGGACCACAAAGGTGGGACATTTGTAAATATCCTTCTCTGCACAGAGTCCCTTGTCAGCTTGTCAGGGTGTCTTGCTCCCAGGGCCTCCCTGGCACCTTGCAGCATGTCAGAGTGCTTTCCTGGTTATCACCAGAGAGTAGAAGACACTTCCATATGTTTCCAGTGTTACCTACCTGAATAGGTCCTGACATGATCTAGTCTGCTGCTCTTTGGCTACTCTGGAAGGTGTGTTGGGCAGTGATTTTACATGATGAGGTGCCATGGGGCCCTGCTTAGGGATTTGCCACATTTGTTGGTCAGGAATGTACCAGTGATATCCATATAAAATCATAACTCACCAATGTCAGGTCAGGTTAGGATTACATGACCCATACATTTATGCAATGTACATAATTCTCTTACAATATATTTTAAAATACACAGGGAAGAAAACTCAGGCTTAATCATTAAAAATTAAAAATCATAAAGTTTGCTTTTTTCCCCTCTTTCTTCCTTGTGGTGGGATGCCAGGTGACCACCAAATCACTCTATCACTCCCTGTTCTCAGCTGGACAGGAGATAAAAAATAAAATGGAAAACAACTCATAGGTTGAGATAAGGCCGTTTACCAAAGCAGAAGTGGAAGTTAGGGCATGCACAATCAAAGAGAAAAAAAAAAAGTTTTATCTTCTGCTTCTCATCAGCAAATGATGTCTGGCCACCTTCTGGGAAGCAAAGCATCAGCACTTGGATTGGTTGCTCCATAAGGCAAACTTTGTAAATAAGGAATGCCTCCCCTTCCTTCTTTTTTACTTAGCTTTTATATCTGAGCTGACATCCTATGGTATGAATGTCCATTTGGTTAATTTGGACCAGCTAGCCCAGCTGTGTTCCCTGCCAGTATCAGCCTTCTGATGGAGGGAGAAGGTTGGAGAGGGATGTTGCTGTGCCACCCCTGCCCAGCAGGACCAAAGCAGTGAGTTATCAACACCTTGCAGAGCAGAGCTTGGTGAGAACTGCTGTGGGGAAATGAGCCCCAGCTCAGCCAGGGCCAGCACATTAACCCTGCCCATTTAACTTGATGGAGTTGACTTGCTTTCACTGAAATGCTCATCCCATTCAGGTCTTCATGTAGCCTCTACCTTAGTGAAACACAATAACTTTTAGAGCAAGATTCTTGAAGATGCTCTTGTTAAACACTTTATTTCACCACAAAGCTCACTCTAGATTATCTCTTGGCATTCTTCTTGGCTAAATTAGACACTAATCCTTTGGATCTCCAAATTACTCTCTGTTACGCTTTCTGCACAGTTCTCCTGACTGAAAAAATTAACTCACATCCTTTGACTTTGGTGTCTTTTAGGCATGTTTGTGTGTGAAGCAGATAGAAATGAGTATGTTAACAAACATGCTGGATATGTAAGGGAGTTAAGTGCAGGTAGGGAGTTTGCTTGGCTGAAACCAGATACCGTGACACTTGCTCCTGCAGCAATTTGACCCTCAGCTTTAGCCTTTCTCACTTCAGCTCCCAGTAGTGCAGCTGTCAGTCTCAGCTCCCCCTCTCCTCTCAGCCCTGTGACCAAGGCTGTGCCTACACTCTGGATGCCAGAGCCAGCTCCAGACTCACTGCATGGTGTTAAGGCGCTGCCAGTTTCCCAGAAAGGAGCTGATCCCATCACATGGCAGAGGCTGAAATTGCTTAGGCAGCTCTTGTCCTCTTAAGTGCCCACTCTCCTCCTCTGAATTTGAAGAGTTCATGTGTGGTATCTACACTGCAGATAATGTTTCAATGTTGTGTGTGTAAAACGTGAGAATTGCAGTGGTTTGTAACCTAACAGGGCAAATGTGAACATAAATACCGTGTCGTTTTAATTAGGCAATTGGCTAGATAGCACTTTTAAGCCTTTTGGAATTTTGTTCTCTAAATGCTCTCTGTTCATGTTTGCTCAACTGATTTTAATCTTTCTAGATCCTATAGAATCACACAATCATAGATTGTTTTGGTTGCAAAAGGCCAAGCAGTAATCTAACAATGTCATGCCCACAACTAAATCATGTGTCTAAGGGCCATATAGACATGATTCCTGAACACTTCCAGGTACCGTGATGCCACCACATCCCTGTGCAGCATATTCCACCCCCTCAGTGAATAAGTTTTTCCCAATATCCAGTCTAAGCCTCCCCCAGCACAACCTGAGGCTGATCAGAATGAGGTACAAATAAATTCTGTGTATGCACTGATTGTTATGATGAGCTGGATGCATTTGAAGCAGGGGCAATTCACATCTGAACTCCCTTTAAACAGAGCATGACAGCTGAGGCAGCAAAGCCACCATTCAGCCTCTTTGCCAACACAGCTACTTAGAACACTGGGTGGGCTTCCCATGGTGCTGACCTGCCCAGCACTGGGCAGGACACTTCTGGGGGTACTCACATCTTGATCTTGCAGTCCACGCTGAGCAGCGCCTTGCTGAGCATACCAGGATGAATTCTGGCCAAGAAACAGAGAAGCCATGCCCTTGCATGTGCTCTGGGTGAGCCCTTGGTGCAGGACCTCAGTAATGCTGGATGTTAGATAATGATGGACATCTCCCTCTGTTTTGGCAATCCTGAGGGCTCATCCCTTGTGTAACCCTGGCAGTGCTGGGATCTGTTTTATCTTGCACAGCAGTGTACTTCTGGAGCCTGGGATCCACACGACTCCAAAAAGAGCAGCAGGTTTTTAGTGGATCATTTCTGATGTCCCAGCTTTGTGAAGGGAATTTTACCTAACCAGATGGGTGAGTGGCAGCACATGGTATGACAAAGGCAAAGCCAAGCAAGGTACTGGTTGCCCTATCAATACACACACGCAGACTGGCCACCTGGCTCCCATCTATGGCCACAGAGAAAGAAGAACCAGCTTGGTTCTTTTTGCTTTACCCAAAGAAGTGCTTTATCTTCGATATCTTCATCATCCAGTCAAATGTGAATAAAAATACTCTGTTTTTTCAAAAGAGAGAAGGAAAGAGAAATGTATGAGTGGGCAGATTGTGATCATCTAAACCTTATTTCCTTAGAAACCATAAGTAATCATGGACCTCCAGAATTCTGGAAAATAAGAAAAACTCTCTGAATGGTACAAATGGGAACATAGTATAAAGGGTAAAATATGTTCTAGTTTTATTATTTAGGTTCAGAGCAGCAGGGCTATGAAGCTAAATCTGGAATACATATGGGGAGGAGATTTGATTTTGGTGACTGGAAGCCAAAACATGACCATCTCAAACCAAATTTCCTTCCTTCTGTACAGTTTTCTGAGGTAGGGTTTAATGTTTTCCCTGGAGAGAAAAATTAAATGTTTTCTTGAAGAGTATTTGTAAAAATGAAGTCTACATGCTTCTGACATCAAATCACAAATGTTGTGCTATATTGCCCCGTGGGCATGGAAATTTCAAGCTCTTGAGTACACTATTATAATAAGTTTAAAATGCAATTCTTGCAAACAGTGTAATTCCTGGAGACACTTTAGTTGTACATTGGTTTACAGATTGTTATCACAGTTGTGTAAAGAAAATAAGAAAATATTTCCATTTCCAAACACCAGAATCAGGCTGACAGGCCTGTGCTCTCTTTGAAGGAGCAGCGGGGACTTCTGTTTTCCTTTGACTGTAAAACTGCTTTCCAACCCTTATGCAAAAGCATTAATCTTTGCTTAGAAACAAAGCAGGCATATCTATTCATTAAAATTCCTTGAGAATTTATCTCATTATTCTTTCAAGTAACAGTTCTGAAATGATTTCACTAAAGCAGGTTAAATTAAAAGAAAGATTTTACCTGGAAAAATAGCAATGACTTTTAGTCAGATACCCATGTCTGGCCTTGCTGTCACATTCAGGTTATGAGGGCATTGTCAGCATACTTGTCTGTTCCATGTATTTCAAGAAAACTGGGTTGTAATAAATGGGGACAACTTGTGACAACATAATGTTTAGCTCACCAGAGCTATTTCTGATTATTTGGGTTAGATGGTAGTGAATGGATTCCCCAGTTCATGTCTTTGCATCTTGAAAGCTCTGATTTCATTATTCTGAAGTGACTCCCCACAGACCAATATCTTGAATATCCCCTGTGAAGTTAATTTCATAGCTTTTCCTGGCACCTTGTTTCTGCATTTGCATCTGTATTTATTTTGCCTTCACATAGTTATGAAAATTTCTCTAATTTTTAATCTGCTTTTTTCCTTGTTAATACTTTATTTTAGTACGTCCTGATCTTCCCAGTGGTTTAATGAGACTGATTTATGTTTTATCTGATATCCATTCATATGTCCATGCATAACCCTGCTTCTTCTTTTCATTCCATGAAAGCTTCTCCATATTTGAAGATGTTTGCTCTTAAACTCTTCCAAATTCAACAGCATTTTTAAAATTTGCCCCCATATTAATAAAGGAATGAAAAAAATCAAAGAAGATTGGAGCTAGCTGACATAGTGTAATTTAACATGCTGTTTTTATTAGCACTTCCCAACATAGTGTTTGACTTCTTGCTGGCAGTGAGAGTAACTTGAGTTCAGTGCATTAATAGTTTTAATCTTCCTCTCATATAACTTGCTGATGTCCTTATAATGGTGATTTCGATTAAGTCTGGATCAATGTGACTAAATTTTCCTCATTTGATTCAAGTCATATTTATTTCTCTAAAATCCTGGGCTTCTGTACAAAAAATCAGTACTGAGTTTTAACTGTCTCTTTTGGCCTGTGAGCAAACTTCAAGTGCAAAGTTTTTGATGCTTAATTCAAGAAATACAATACATTTTAAGGGACTCAGTGCTTGAAAAGTGTTAGAAAGTGCAAGCTATGAACGCCTGGCTGTGCTGACCTAAGGAGAGCTAACTACACTGCTATGACGTGGTAGAAACATAAGCAAAGGTAGGGGAAACTGCTGGGATAGTGGGAAGAAGCTGGTAGCTGCTACCAGGAAGAAAACATGCAAAGACAGAAAAACAGATCCAAGCTGGAACCAGCAGCAAGAGAAGTAGTTTTGTTGGAGCCAGGACTGAAAGCTGAAACATTAGAGACTCCTAAGAACCTCTGATAGCAGTATGTGAACTCATAGGAACCTGCAGGAACTGGATAACACTTGGGACGGATAACAGCAATTTCTAACCTGAATGACTTACCCATGCTAATGAAGGTGGAAATGGGCTTTCACATCCAACTCTTACTGAGTTCTCCTGTATGTTGTTTAGAATGGATTTTCATTTTATCACCGATGACAGGAAATTACCCAGCTCACAACTAGGATGGAATAAACCTACCTAATCCAGGTATGAAATGGCATCCTTTGAAAATGTTTTCCCCTAGCACTAAGTTTTTTCCAATCTGATTTGTAGTAGAGATTTCCTGCATGCCATTAACATAAAATGGATTGCTGAGTAAATCTTCTGATTTGGGCTTCTGCAAGACTAAAACCATCCACTTCAAGGATTGTCCATATCACATCAGTGAAAAAGATCTCATTGCTTGTTTTGAAATTCTGAATTGGGACTGGTATTTTAGTCAATCCCAAAATTTGTTCTGGTTCCTATGAGACAAATACTTAAATGCTTGTCTTCATTTCCTTATCCTGGGTAGGATATTGATATCCTGGGTGAGACTGGACTGGATTATAATTATGCATCAAAAATCCTGCTACAGGACTTCCTCAAGCAGATTTAAAGATTCTTTCAAAGCCTTCTACTATGGAGAGTACCCTTTCCCATTCTTGCCCCAGATCTGCTGCTACATAACCAGCAACTGATTTTCTGTTTCTTACTGGTCTTCCAAAAATCACATAAATGTTGTACCTTTGCTTCAGCTTTTCTACCCCTTTCTTGCCTCTTGCTAAAATGAATAATTTGTGTTGTTATGAAAGTGCTCCTGCTCAAATTGTGTATGCATGCTGATGATCTTCTGTGATAAGATACTGTACAACTTTACAGTGCCACACACTAAACACAGCAGCATGCAGGGGCTCACATGATGGTCATTTAATATCCATGACTCACAGTCCACAGGACTAGGATTCCAGCCAGCTGGGATTTGTTCTAAGTGGCGTGAAATGACAAACAGTGCATGATATACTGCTCAGATACCAAACATGACATGGTGGTCAAGCTTTTACAAAAACACAGCTCCTTGCCCTCTCCATTAGAAAAAAAAAAAAAAAAAGAAAATAATGCAATAGATTCATCCAATGACTACTGAATATTATTTTTTAAAAACTTACTAAAAATTAAGTGCCAAGATAAAGAGCATGGTATCTTGGCCTTTCTAGGTGGTTTCTGCACCCTCCCTGGTCTCTGGTTGTTTTCCCTTTGTTTAATTTTTCAGTTTGAGTTTTATGTTGGAAACTGATAGCTTCTCTAACTGTGCTTGTGATCTCTCTCCCTGATTTTTGTACGTAAAACTGCAACTTATTTTCCCTGGCTTGAAATTCAGCTGGGATGTTTTACAGTTGCGGAGTGCAAGAGGGATTAGATGCTACTCTGTGATTCACCCAGTCCCTGAGGACAGCTATATAAAGATCATCCTCTTCCCCTTGGCCCCAGGGAAGCTAGGGGGCAGATTACAAGCTAGCGGAAAAGACGAACGCATACAGAAAAAAACTCACCGTCTGGAAAGAGGCTCCTGGAGCACACATTCCCCTGCTCTCACATTGTACAGAACTGGGAAAAAGTGCACTCCACTGCTCGCCTGCAGTTGGCATAGCCACAGAGGGGCAGTTGAAGGGAGAACAAAGCCACTAAAAGTACTCTTTCCCACATTGGGACTGCTGCTTTCACAGAAGTTTCTCAAGGTTTCCTTTTCCAAGGAGAAGAAGGTGATGGGAAAGGCAGGACCCAGAGACCCTGCTGTTTACAGATACTTTTTCCCTATGGCCTGGGAATCCTGAAATGTGATTGCCTTGTAAGGGCAGGTTATTTTCAGCCACTCCCTTCATTATGTTCCAGTTAAACCCATGGCTCAAGTGGGGATTCTGTACTGGAGAGATTTTGCCCTGGCTCTCTGCCCAGAGATAGATTGCGGCAAGGGTAGACTCTGACAGAAATAGGTGGATATGTGTGTAGACCTCCAAGTCTTGAAACAAGAATATCACTGCCAGAGGTCAAGGCTTGAGGTTGCCAGTATTTCCCTCCTTTACTGAAGTCAGTTGATGCTCCCTTGCCAGTGCTGGCTATTTTTGTAACAGTGTCACAGTGCTGGGGATTTTCTCATTTAGGACCATGTCACAGAAGCGACACAACTTGGGATACTTTTGCCTCTGAGACTTCATTAAGAAGTGCAAACTCTGTATTTTCATGCTGCAATTTCTTCTAGGTTACTTGAAGAAGTACTTCTTACTTCAATTTTTATAAAATATTTAATTGTATTTTTATGTGTTTTATCTGAGGCTTTAATATTTTAAAACTATTATTTTTTCCTGTGGAAAAACTTGTCTTTCCTAATTTCTCAGAAACAAAGTTTTGAAATGAAAATCAAGATTTTTGGGTTGCAGTTTTTTGTTTGTTTTATTTTTTTTTTAAGAGGATATGAAACAGTTTTAGACAGCTTTTCAAAACACTTGGAATTATGGATTTAAATGAAAAAATATCATATCTGGTCCTTTTCCATGGTTTTTATGGAAGAATCAAGACATGATTTGAAAAAATTGAAGAAAGAAGGAACCTGAAAGCTGACAGCTATGACAACACCTGCCTCAGCTTTCTGGGCTCTGCATGGCACATTTAGTTATATTTATCCTTCTATTTTTGCATAACCATTTTGTCCTGCATCTCGTCACATGCAGCAGGGTTTTGCTGCTTCAAAGTCTCTGTCAACTGTAAAGTCACTGCTCCATGTAGTTTGTTTAAGATGAAAAGCCTTTCCAAAATGGGGGTTTGGCCTTTTTACAGCTGGAGCAGTGTACTTTATTTAACTTTTTTCTATTTTTAATTAAGAATTTTGCTGCAGCACGATCTGGTATTACCATTGGCTTTACTAAGGCTTCACTGCCTTAACTTTTGTTTTTAATGCTCATTATGTTCAAATGTGTTTTGTTTTAAAATATGTGTTGCTATTCATGTTACTGAGAGCAAATTCAAAGTGCCCTGTACAAGAAGGTAATGAAATTTGTGATGATTAGCAGTTCCTTGGGGAATTATTTCAGCCTTAGATGGCACTTTGGGAACGCTCTGTCCTTGCACAAGAAAGCTTCCCTTAGTTATAAGTAGATACTTAATATAGGGCAAGATTAAAATCCTTGACAAAGGTTGTAATGACTTCACTGGGTCAAGGATTTTACCCTAGGATACTGAAACAAAGAAACGAACAGAAATGATCAATCTACGACCCTGTCTCCCTTGTGAAGGGAGGTCACTCTTGGCGTGGATCTTGGACCTCAACCAAGCACTTAATCTTCTGAAGTGAGAGCTGTAGTGTGCATGGAAATTAATCCATACTGTCCTACCTCTTGGACTTTTTGGATTGGTTTGTATCTTCTTGGTTATAATATACAAGGAAAAGAAAGGTGACTCTGTGATCAATTCACCTCTGTTAGTAGGTGATACTGGTAATATGTGTTTAAAAATTTGTCTGTCTGGCCTCAATTTCTTTACTGATAGGCAGTCTAAGCTATATTTGCTATAGATTGCCAGGCACTGAATCATTAGATATCTATCAGGACACTGCAACCACCTTTTGACAATAGCTGTTGCTTTCTACCAGTTTCCATTGAGTATTGAGCTATTCAAGAACCCATCTTGTGTCAGCCAGGCTCTGGAGGCTACTGATGTTTTCTGGTACAAGTATGGGAACAATGGACAGGATTATAATTTTCAATAAAAAGTTGGGTTACAAAGAACGTAACAGACTAAGGCATTTTCCAGAAGTGTTATCTTAACTCCTTAATGTCATATAATTGGGAGGGAAAGTAATAAAATCTAAAAAAAAATTTAAAAAATTAAAATGAAAATAAAAGAAAAAAGGAGTTGCTTGAGTTTGGAATACTAATTTTTCTCTACCTAGCTCTATGGTTTATTTTTCCGAGGACGAAAACATTTGCATTGGCAATGTGTTGACTGGGGGGAAAAATGGTGTTCTAAGCCCTATCCTGCATATTTCAAAGCTGGCAGTGTTTTCTTACTCAGTCTTGTGGTACCCTACCTCCCACAGGCCTGTAGATAAAGGCCTGAATCAAAGCACCTTGCTCATCTAATTCCCAACACTGCCTCTCCCTGTGCATCCACTACTTGCCCACTGTTCCTTCTTTCTGCTCCACAATTTCTTCTATCCTGTGAGAGGAATACATGCAATTGTGTAGGTCCAGTTGATGCATGTTTCAGTTTGCTTTGCTTAATGGTTGAGGTGTGCTCACTTTTGTTTGCCACCATCTCCCTTGTCTGATTCTCTGACTGGAGGCCATGGTTAGAAGGTCATGTCTACATGGAGATACTGGTTTCTGGTATTGGTAAAGTCAGGATCAGAAAATGTTCTGATCACGTGTTTTGGAGAAGACAAATGAAACTGCAGTGAAGTTGAAGGATCTGTTTCACATACCAAAATGTCAAAAGAGTCTGAAAGGCTTTTAAATAGGAAGTATTTTAGGAAACTTCCTTCTTGTAGAAGAATGCCCCAATGCAACTTGCTATCTTTTGCGTCTTTAGTGTAGCAGACAGAATGAAAAGAAGAAGACAGATCTACTGTCTGCAGGAATCAAATTGTAGAATTCAATGTCTCACTCCACTTGGACCTTAAAGATCTTCAATAATAATTTGAGGCAAAAGGAAGGGAATACTTGTGATGCTGGGAAACATAAAATATTACAGGTTTGTAGATCAAATTTCTAGAGAGAATCGGATTGATTTGTGTAGATGAATTTTCCAGGAAGGGAAATGAATGAAGAAATACTCAGCTTCAAAGACCTGAGATGAGGATGGGTAGGAGCTCATTTCACAGTAAATTCTGTGTGTCCATGTGAATGCAGGTGACAGTGACATCAGTGGTGGCACTAACTTTTTGGGAGGTGGCACAGGGCAAGGTGATACAAACAGCTTCAGCAGAACACTTCCAGGAGAAGAGAAAGTGACTGGTAGAAAACTCCTCTGTTGTCCATCTGTCACCCATGAAGATTGATGACCTTCTCTGCATCTCTGTCCTGGTCTTTTCAGTGAAGAGTCCTGCTAGCTTTCTCATAGTGGCAAAAGTAATTTAAAAGGGAATCAGCTTCAGAGGAACATAAACTACACCAAAAGTCTGTCTCTTTAATGGTATCCCCTCCATACTTCACTGACAGGCATTCTGCTAACACCTGCTAATTCTATTTCTAATCAGGTCTATAGCTCACTAAAGGGTGTTCTATACCTAATATAGGTACATTTTATGGTTTTAATCCTTGTCTGGGGAATGAGTCTGGGGCTATGGAAAGAGATTTTAGAAGAGACTGGAAGACATGGCACACAAGATACTGGAAGTTCAGTGTCTTTTTTATCTTTGCTCAAGACCACCATGGAAGATGTGTGGAACTCCACTACTTTGAACAGCAGTGGATTTTATAGAGAGACAGTTCAACATAGTCATAAGTTTATTAACTTTCACTACAGCTAGGTTTCCTGCAATGTTTGAAAACTCAGAAAATTAGAGACACTGGAATTATGAATCATTCTCATTTCCCAGTGCCCATCCATGACTGTAGTGAAGCAAAGACAACACCTGGCTGCTGGGGAAAGAAAACCTCTGAAAAGCAACTCCATATGTATCTGTATGTATTGCCTCTTTTGAGGGCAAATGTACATCTTCAAAGTTAGGCTGAAGTTCTCCAATTAAATAGGGTTTGATCAATTAATATTTAGTTGAGGGCATTTTACAAGTATTTTTCATTACTTTGTAACACAGGTGTCCTGTAGAATTCCTGTCTGAGTTGCTGGATTCCTGGCAAAAGAGGTCACTCATCACTCTGGCTCAAGGGAGATCCAAGAGGCATACTGCCAAATTTTGGATTCTTTAGTGGAAACCTCAGTGGAATGTGAGCTTTCCCAAAACTGTAGGCCTGAAGGCTCTTGGGGGAAGGAAGCTATGAAAGCTGCAAGGTGCCCCATCACAGAAGGTCCTGCAAATCCTGGAGTTGGCTTCCAAGGACTGTAGCTGGAACACATTCATGTAGTTATCACAGTATTATGAAATTCTCACAGTTTGTACTGTAGGATATGCTCCTGTACCATATGCTTTAACCCTTCAGTTTTGAATTTGGTGCCTTATTTTTTTTCCAAATATTCATGTCCTTGTACACTGACAGAGCTTGCACAAGACTAAACCAAGCCAAAAGAAAACATCTGGACATGTCAAAATGTGGATGAATGGAAGTCTCAGCTGGATTGTTCCGTACAGTTTTGGATATCATACTTCAGAAAATATGTGGTCCAAATGGATGTACTCTGCAGAGATTAAAAAGAATAGCTGGAAACTGCGATCAGCAAGGAAAACAAAAACAGAATTAGGTTTATTTAGTCTGAAAAAGAGAACTCCAAAGGAAGGCAGGAGAAATGTTCCTTAGGTATGCAAGCGTTTGCTGGGAAGTAACAGCTTGTTGTCAGAGCATTCACAATGCATGTGACAAAAGATAATGGACCTAAACTGCAGAAAAGGAGATTTATGGCCAAATCAAGGGCTAAAGTATGAAAGGGTACCCTAGCACTGAATTATATTGCCTGAGAAAGCTGTAAATCTCCATTATTAAGGGTGATAGTTGCTGTTGTTTTAGGCGAGTATTTCTCAGTTATGTCTGGATGTGGGTTAAAAGGAGGAACTAAGCTGATTTTTGAGAACACTTCCAGCCATGTTTTCTATAATATGTTTTGGAAGTAGGGAAGGAGAAAAGTTTGGAGATGAAACCTGAAGAAACATCCAAAGATTAAGATCTTTCACATTATTCTTTTATTGACAATTACTACATATAAAAAGTAAAGGAATTACTTGTATCTTCCCTGATACATGAAGATTTCAAAAAGTAGCTGTTTGCTCTTCTGCTTTGACAAATGTGGTGAATAGATAGCCCTGTTATTATCTCTGTCCTTGCTCTGTTACTGAAAGAGCAATTGAATAAAGTTGCAATATTTATCTTCTAGTAGTTTTAGGTATTAACACTAAATAACACTGATAACATTCAGGTAGTGTTTTCAACCCTGCAATGGACTCTCACTCTGATCTTGTGCAAGATTCAAAACATTTGTAATGCTCTTCTCCCTTACAGAAGAGGCATAAGCTATTCAGTACAGTTTCATCTATGTATTTCAAGAAAATATCAGATATTAGTATATTACTCATTAGTATTTTTAAGTATCCCCTAAAACCTCCTCTGTTTTCCTGTTTTTGCTTCGTCTAATAGAGCTTTTACCACCAGTACGTCAAAATTAACATGCTTTCCTATGAAATGGCACTTACACAATTTTTCTTTTCCTTCCTTCCTTCCTTCCTTCCTTCCTTCCTTCCTTCCTTCCTTCCTTCCTTCCTTCCTTCCTTCCTTCCTTCCTTCCTTCCTTCCTTCCTTCCTTCCTTCCTTCCTTCCTTCCTTCCTTCCTTCCCTAGTTTCCATGAGGTCTGATAGAGGGTCAGAGATCTTCAGCATACTCTGTTCCTTGAAGCTTTATGAAATTAGTCAGAGAGTAGGAAAGGACTATACTCTTAATCCTTTTGAGGGGAGAAATGTCTGCCTAGGTTATCTGCCAGAGAAACTCTTGGAAAGTTGTTATGATTGATCAGCCACAGGACATGCTTCCTGCAGGTAACATGGGATCTTGCTCTGCAGCAAGGTTTTTGCTCCTGTATGGACTCAGTCACCGGTCAATAATAAAGGCATAAAGAAAGTTTAAAAGCCAGTTATCACAAGAACAAGAGCTGTTCATGATTAGGCTGCATTAGTTTATGGTTTCACCCAGCTACTTGTTTTCTTGTGAAGAAACTCAGTTAAAAAAAAAAAGTAATGATCAGAATCCTGTGAGTGAATTTGAAAACAGCAAAAGCTGAGAAATCCAAAGGTAGGTCTCCGTAATCCTGCATATAAACCATAAAAACACTAAAAATGTAGCACTTTGTACTAAATTTTATCATTATTGTTTTAAAAATCTATCGCAACTGAAAGCCTTTAATATTCCTCCTAACCTCCCTTTAGAGTTTGTTTCTTTCTGGCTTTTCTGGGTGTGAGGAAAGCAAAAGTCACATTGGGTGGCTGCCTCTTCTCTTGGGCATGATCACTGCAGATTGGTGCTAACCATTACTTCCTTGTTTTTCAAGTAGGGAAAACAATGAGACAGGACACATCTGCCTCTGTCTGACACTCCTGTGGCGTGGACCACACTGGAACAGCTGGGGCTTCTTATTTTGCTGGGTGAACTGATGCCTAAGGAGGCTGACCTGGAACAGAGGCTAGACAGAGTTAAAGGAATAAAGTAGGTATTTATTAAAAAGCCTTCGAAGGATACACCTTGGGTAATACAAGAGTCCAGCCATGGCTCTGCCCAAGGTGGACAACTGGTCACACATTTTCACACTTTTATAAATTTTGGTCCAGTTAAATATTGGGGTTAATTGTCCAATTACAGCTTCAGGTTATGAAGTCCCATCCTCCCAGATTGCTCTCATCAGTTTGCAGTTGTTTATACCTTTTGGGCCTGAAGCTGCGACAGAGTCCTTGGTTGTCAGGCTGGAAAAGGATTGTTTTGTCTAACTAAACTGTGAAGAGAACTGGCTAGCACTTTATATGAAGTTCAGAGTCACACACTAAGGCAGTACAGAATCTAAAAAATATGAAAGCTAAAGATTAAGACATCATTCCCCCCTTTAGAGGCTTGACAAGGCCTTTACCTTGTCTAGTCTCCATTCTAAACATCTACTAATTATACGTATTTAATAACAGATAAATATCTAACAATAGTAAGTACCTAACAATAATAATAAACATCTAACAACAGTAAGTATCAAACAACAGATATCTAAATATCTAATAGTAAATAAATATCTTTGGCTCAGTCCAAAGGTCCTTGGTACTTTTTCACCTCTCCTGTTGCACATGTCCTAGAAAACTTTTGTCAGAGTCCTAAGTACATTCATGAACCTTAGCTGCTCTCATCAAACTCCCATAGAGCCTCCACCCACTTGTCCTGCTCAGCAGCTCCACTGCATCTCAGTCTCTGCTCAGCTCTGCTCTAGCTTGAACTGTGTTTCAGTCATGCCTGGCCATGGCCCCTGCTCCTAGCATGACATGGAACCTGCCCTGGCACTATGGACTTGCCTGCTGATCATGAGAATGTGTTTGACTCTGGCTTCTGCTGTCAGACCTGGCCTGATGATTTGCATATAAATGTCACTACAAAATGCTTCAGACTACAGGAAGCCTCACTCCTCAAAGGTACACAGCTGTGGCTTGCCTTAAATGGATTGCGGTGTTTCCACAATCTGACTTCTCTGTCCCTTCTGTGAGGAAAATTAGCCTCAAAATTAGATCAAGCAAAACATTGTTAGTTTGGTCAGCCTGTGCATATGGATTTGCTCTTATCCCTCATTCTTGCACATCCAAAAAATCTTGGCTAAAATCAGATGTCCACATGCACTTACTGGTTTTTACACATGTGCGACAGCACACTGCTGCTAAGGCATGGCTTGCTATTGCTAACCCCTTCCCCCAAGGAATGGAACTATCCTGACAGGAGATAGTGGGACTTACAGTCCTTGAATTTCAATTACAGGGCGAGGAAGGGAGAGAGGGAAGGAGAGCTGGGTGTTGTTGCTGTCTGCTTCCCTGTGCACAGCACATATTTCTGCATGGATTTCCAGCAGCAGTCATTGATGATCGCATCAGTAGTAATGTCCCTTGATGCTTGCAATCCTTCTTAAGGAGTCCAGGGATGGTAGCACTGCATGGAAATGGGGCTGAAAGCAGGAAGGAATACCTGTGATAGGTGAGCAGAGAGCAGAAGAGCTGCTCTGTGTGTAGAGAAGTTCTATCCAGCCTAGCACTTTTTCTCAGATGAGCCAGAATCAGATCCTGAAGAACT
The DNA here is from genome assembly GCF_037042795.1 of Molothrus aeneus. Taxonomy (NCBI): domain Eukaryota; kingdom Metazoa; phylum Chordata; class Aves; order Passeriformes; family Icteridae; genus Molothrus; species Molothrus aeneus. The sequence goes on from NC_089646.1 coordinate 92,558,197, forward strand.
AAGGAACTGGCCATTTCTGGAGTGACTCCTCCCTTGTTATATCCTTCCTTCCTATTTCCAAGAGTCCCTGGGCTACAGACTTACTGGTCAAGAATCCAAGTTGTTCTGTCTGAAGACTCCCAATGGACACGACCATCATTCCTATGCTTTGGGGCAACCTTATTTCAGCCTTCCAGTACCTGAAGGGAGCCTACAAGAATGATGGAGAGGGACCTTTTACATGAGCATGTAGTGATAGGACAAGGGGGAATCGTTTCAAACTGAAAGAGAGTAAGTTTAGATTAGATCTTAGGAAGAAATTTGTCACTGTGAGGGTGATGAGGCACTGGAACAGGTTGCCCAGAGAAATTGTGGATGCCCCATCCCTGGAAGTGTTCAAGGCCAGGTTAGATGGAGCTCTGAGCAACCTGGTCTAGTGGAAGGTGTCCCTGCCCATGGAAGAGGCCTTGAAACTAGATGACATTTAATGTCCCTTCTAACCCAGGCCATTTTATGATTCTATGATTCTGTGTTCATTGTCTTTCAGAGAAGTTTATTATGCTTGCCTAGCGCAGGGTAACACCAATATGCATAATTTCAATATGCATTGTGCAAATATATCCTCTCTATTTTATCCTTCTATGCAAGGTCTTCCCTTCTAGAGACCTACCTGGAACAAGTAATCTTCCACAGCTGATGGAGGGTAACTTGACTGCACTTCTGAATTGCCAGCTGTGACTTGTTCAGCTACACACACAGTGAGAAGCCCAGCTTCCTTGTTTCACTTTGCCATGAATTTCCTAATCTAGGAGCTCTGATTCCTGTAGTTTTCCCACTGAAATACCACACAAGATTACCTGACTAACCATGCTTCTGTAGACAAAACCAGATCCAGAACAACTGCTCTTTTGAGCAGGCTGGAGCTAGGTCACATCTTTAAAGTTACTAGATGCATGGATAGATGGGCTGACTTGGTTATTTATCTTTACATATGGATTTATAAATTCTCTATTATTTTGTATATTATTTTTATTTAACATACTGTTTCTGAAGGTTTTCCACAACAGCCAGTGTTATCTTGATTTGTACTCTCCACCTCTTCCAGTAAAACCTTACCAGAGGATAGTGGAGAAAGGAGGAATTTTCTGAGGTTATTTTCTGCTATCTGGAGATAGGCAAGAAGTTCCATTATGCTGTTTCTGTAAGATCTGCAATTTCCAGTCATGGGAATTGCTTGTGTGACTGTCAAGCCCATTGTGTATTCAGATAAGGACAGTGAGTCTCTAGAACCAATACGTTTTTTAGGGTGACATAACAAGTGCTACCATCACTCTCAGTGTGTGACTGAACAGCTTTTAAGTGTCATCCTTCCTGGCACCCTCAGAGATGGAGGATGAGGTTTACTATTTAACAGCTGTTGGTGACCTTCTTTGCTCACCAGTTTTGAGCCAATGATGTTCTAATTCTCTTGTTTACCTGGCAGCTGATGTTCTAGAGGCAAAACAAAGTTTGGTCAGTCCCCTGGGCTGGCTTCCAGTGGCTTTATTAAATGTTTCTTCATTGGCCTATATTCTGTTCTGATCAATAAAGCCCTATGGACTTTGCTTCTCTGTGATCTCTTATTTTTCTCCTTGTAATTTGCCAGCTAATTCTTTAACTGGTTCATAACTTGGTTGCAATCCTTTCGGCAAAAATTGAATTAATGAAGATGTGTCTCTCAGATATGTGTTTCAAACAAAATTTGCCTCAGATCTTAATTTCAAACTTCTAAAATAAAGTATTTTTTAAATGACAGAATTACAAAAAAAACACCTAAGAAAATTATTTTCATTTTGGTAACAGTGAAGAATGCTTTTAACTGAATTATTTTTCTTTGTATAGCAGTCTACATGAGCCTTAGAAAATGGTTGAACTAAGGATATTTCCTGTCAATTAGAAGATGGGTTTGAGTTGAATTAAATCACTGCTTAGAATTCCACCTTAAATTCTACAAAGATGGCACTTGCTTAAGGTTCTGAAGATGGGAATATGATCTGCTAAAAATCAGACAAGTGAGCAGAAACAAACTATGACTTCTGCCCCAGGGGTAATGGAGATGGAGATGAATCCTGACAAGCACACACATGACAAGACCTAGGCAGAGCAGGAACGCGTGACTCACAAATTGTAGTGGCACGTTCTCTCCAAGGGCCTCAGTGTGCAGTAATGCCTGAAAGATCTCAACCAGGATCACATGATGCATACAGTGGTTGGCTGACTGTTGAGCCATATAATAAAACCCCAACAAATTAAGTATAAAACAGCCTCTGGTGAGCTATAGCCCTAATTAGAAATAGAATTAACAGGTATTAGATTAGCAGAATGCCTGTCAGTATGGAGGGGATACCATTAAAGAGACAGACTTTTGGTGTGTGTTTATGTTCTTCTGAAGTTGATCCTCTTTTTAATTATTCCTGCCATTATGAGAAAGTTAGCAGGATTCTTTCACTGTAAAGACAAGGACAGAGCTGCAGAGAACTTTATCAATCTTTATGGATGAAAGATCAAGAATGTGGGAGTTTTCTACCAGTCACTTTCTCTTCTCCTGGAAGTGTTCTGCTGAAGCTGTTTGCATCCCCTTGCCTTGTACCATCTCCCACCCCCCAGATGGAGAGTAAAGTTAGTGCCACCAGTGACCTCAGTGTCACCACCATTCCCCTTGCACGTGGGCATGCAGAGTTTCCTGCTGTTGGAGTTTACTGTGAAATGAGCTCATGTTCAGTCACAGCCCAGATCTTTGGAGCTGGGTATTTCAGTCTCCCAAGGGGTTTTCATATGCTTTTACTTCTTTTACAGCTGCTTATCTTTGTCCACTCTGGTCCTTCTTTTCTCTGCCGTCTCTTGTTATTCCTTTTCTTTTTCATCCTTCTGGACCATTTTTTTTCTTTTCCTTTTTCAACTTGCATCTTCTTTAGTTTATCTCACTTTATCCATTCTGCACAAAATGCAGGTCTGCAGTGTTTGCCCCTCATCTTGCCAGATCAGAGCACTGTCCCTTCATCCCTTCATGCCATCTGAATGAGGGTAGTCCTGGACACACAGACATTGCATGCAAATCTTCATGCAAGCGTGGATATGGCAAATACTCAGAGCAGAACAAACAGCAGTGGCAGTGGGGGCAATCAGAGGTTGTCTCATTTTTTAGTTCATCAGTGACCTCCTTCTAGCCCATAATCCTGAGATCCTGAGTGTGTGAGAGACCCAAGGACTGTATCCCTTAAATCCACCAGAATGGTTTCTGTGGCAAGCCATCTCTCCTGCAGTCTACTGGACCTGTAAGCATAGTGTTGGTCTGTGTCCCTGCCAGCTCTGCTGGGTAAAATAAAAACCCCCAGTTTCCACACTTAAATATTGGAGGGGTCTCGTTTCCCACAGTCTCACTGCAATGCTGCTGTGCCCAAATAGTACAGATCACCTGTCAGATGTAGTGGCCTTGCTGCAGGTACAATGTAGAGCTTTTCTGTGCAGATGTAGTGGTTTTATAGTCATGATTATGATGAAATTAAAGTCATGCCTTTGACTTTTAAATTCTGCTGTTCTTGCTCGTATCCCTCCCCGGAACAGCAAACTTTTAGAGAAAGAGGAACCATATTTGATTGAAAAAGTTCTGTGAAGATGCCTTCGGCCAGAGCAGTCATGTCAAGGAAACAGATTGGCCAGACCATGATGTTCAGAGAAGTGGCACTTTTTACAGTGTCCTTGGAGAAAATCAGGTATGGGTTTCAGTTAACTGAATACCCAGGAAGAATTGTTGTCCCCCAGGTTCTCAGGTAAGTGCAATTCATAGACAGTGATTTAAAAACTGTTATTTTTAGGATGCAACTATGCATCTCAGTCTGGGTAGTCCAATTTTGCCAACATGAAGTGCTCCCATTCAGGGTCTGAAAGCATTATTTACTTTCTCCTAGGTGTGCTCTGTGCAGATGGCTTTTGTCTATTTCCTTTCTATTGGGTGTGACTATAATTCATGAGGGATGGAGAGGGTTCCAGCTGAAAAGATGGATAAATTTTAGTAATTCTGCTGTTCTTTTAAAGCCATGACCCTGAAAGGCACACATGGTATGAGTTGGCCGACAGTATTCTGGCAGACTCTGTAGACAGCTATTGAAGTCAATTTTTGGCAAGAATTTAGCTAGCTGGGTTGTGACCACACTTTTTATATAGCTACTGTGGTTTATTTTGACATGGAGGGAGTGACGTGGCACACACACAGACAGCTTAGATTGTTACCATGTTAATGCTAAAAATATAGACATCAAAGGGTGGCAAATGTGTTACTGCAGTTCAATGAGTTTCTATTGTCATTGCAAATCAGCTTGATATTGATTAGCTTTGAGTATATCTGGATGTGGATCAACCATCCTGAAGTATGAAGTGGATGCTGCATACCTCTAAAATACCTGTCTTCTTTCCTAGTGCAATATCATTTTCTTTTTTAAAGCTGTGCAATGATGACTGCATTTACATGGTTGCTGTCCTATTCAATGACTATGCCTCAACCAGGAAAGGCATTAGAGAATTCTTGTTCTGCATATGCTCTATATATGAGGGTTTGATATGCTCTTCTGTGAGGGCTTGAAGAAATAAGCTTTAGTTAGAAATTAAAGCTACATTTGTATTTTATAGAATTAAAATGGTAGATTGGGTCATAAATGTGAAACCTATTTTGCTGCTATTAGATATGATAATTTCTGTTTATATATTTTCTTCCACGCACAGAGACACACATACACAGTGTTTGTCACAATTCAGTACAGCTGGTAATTTTCAGTTCACCAGAAACTCAGAACAGCAGAGAAATTGTTCAGTCAGGCTTGATGTGGAGAACAAGTGTTTGCACACACTCCTCGCTCTCTTTCTGGGAGGAAACTATCAAGAGAGGTTTGAAAAAGAAATGTTGAAGAGAGTCAACACATTTGCCTGTTCTTTTTAATATACTTACTGCTGATACATAGGTGCAGGCTTAGCTGAGAAGTGAAGCAGGAGTTTGGATGCGATATTGCTTTAACTGGAAAAGTGGACAGGAGTGAAGACGGAAGCACTTTGCTACAGAGAATCTTCTGCTGAGTTTCATATCAACAGAAAATACTTGAGAGTGCATTCTTGAGATATAACTCTTTTTATCTTTTTCATCTTTTCTTCCCTAGTAGACTGGAAATCTTAATCTCTCTGAGGAGGCAGGATTGACATGTGACCAGAAAAGAGCTTGTTAGCTCAGGACATTCAAAAAACCCCCAAACTATAGATAAACAACAAGCTGAGGGTAAAGTATCTCTCTTCTACCTTTCCACGCACCAGACAATGTTCTCTAGAAGTCTTTTGATTCCATGATTTCTGTCATACATACACCAGGCACCAGATGAAAGTCTCTTTAGGGGCTGTGTATTCAGTGTGAGAAAAGCCAACTTCTCTCAAGAGTCACAGTAGATTCAGCTGTACCAAGAAAAGCTGGAGTTATGTAGACACTCAAATCCAAATGCTCCCTCTTTCTTTCTCTCAAGGCCAAAATATTTCCTCAGATATACATATTCATCTCCATTGAAGATAATGAGAGCAAGTCTCAAGGCAACTGCACAGAAACCAACTGTTATTTTCTACAGTGAAATATGATTTTCTACAGAGTAAAATATGTCTCTTTAAAAAAATGTAAATTCCATATATAAACTCTTGACCTATCAATATTTCTGAAGGATCTCTCTCTCTCTTTGCTGTGTCAGCTGAGCAAGGAGACTGACCACTTTATTAATTAGTCTTTTATGACATTGGGGGAAAAATCATTCATTTTTGCTATAACATTAAGATTTAAAACTGAAATGCATCTTGTCTTCATGAAACAAATCTGAGATTTCATTTTCAGTTACATATATTTTATCTACATCCAAGAGCACCAGACAGTTTACTGAAATCCATCCTTCTCTGACATTGGCAATATCGCAGAGAAAAGATCTAAATGTAACACGAAAGATGAAAGTATTTAACACATTATAAATATAGATAAGTATATTTTTAATACAGATACATTGAAGAGGCATGGCAACCAGTTAAGTTCCTTTGAAAATGCCAAACCAATTGTTTATCTGATGCATGAAGCTGTAGGCAAGTATCCTAGTGATTCGCTTGCAATGTACGAGCTTTTGTTCATGTTACACAGTGAAGACAAACAAAATCTGCAAACTTCTCAAGTTTGTTTACAATATGATCTAATTAATTCACATATGATATTGAATAACTGTTTCTGCTGAATTTAGTTGCTAACCACTCTTGACACCAAATATTTTTCCTAGTGGTTTTAGTATTCATGGTCAGGGATAGGAGAGGAAGGTGTGAAATCTTGATGGGATTAGATAGGGGAGGTCCAGCTACACCCATGTGATTCCCTCAAGCTCACCCTATATTCTTTGATGGGTTTGTTGCTCTGCATCTTTCTGGTGCCCCCAGTTACCAGGGTGCATAAGCTTATACTTACTGTTCTTACTCTTCACTGTAATAGACAGTGGAAAGTCAAATCCACAGTATTATCTCTCCTAACCTCTCACAGACAGGCAGGCTGTCTACGGAGAGTTTTAGGCTGGAATTTACTTAGTGCTTTGGAAAATTAAAGAAAGTACCCCAAAACTTCACAGTATTTTAACTACAAGAATGACCTCATGGTTACTCTGCTTTCACTGCAACTTGTGTGCATTCTCAGATCTTGCAAAACCTTTCTAGGGATTCCACCAGAAGGTAGTTGGCATTGCCTCTCTGTGGTATACACACTGGCCAATTCAAGCAGAAGACAATTTTGGCTGAGCGAGCTATGAAGCAGCGATGTCTATTCCATTAAGTACTCTCATTCCAGCTGAATGTGGTTTCTTCAAACTAAGCCTGTACTGAAGGTTGCAAGGTTGTTTCAATTATCCATTAGCAAAAAACTTACCTGTTCTATTGAGAATCACAAACATTCATCAGCAACATATAAATGAATATTGTTTGTGACATGCTGACCTGTTTGTTGGCTGCAGGTTGCTTTCTGATGGGTAGTTCCTGTAAACACACAGGAGCCACTCATGGTGCATTCCCTCTGACTGTTGAGGAATTATTTCTAATATCTTCTTTTATGTGACTGTTTAAAAAATATTTTAAAGGTTATTAAAGATTTTAATGCAGTAAAATACTAAATAATTAAAAAGACTGGGGAAATAAGAAACTTTTCGGTTTGTGAACAAGTGCCTTTGTCCACTTAAGAAATTAAGTGTGAAATGTGTGAGTGCCACTTAGCAGCCATGAGAAGAATAGATGGACAAAAGTGGTCCTGTAAAGGACCCTCTGGAATACAGCAAATACAGTTTGTTTCTCCCAACACCTGCACAGGCTGCATCACTGCTGCTATTATCATCCAAATCCTGCCAATGGGTAATCAAAATCATCAGGGAGAACTCACCACAGTGGAACATTGGCTGTCTTGAGTAGTTACAGTGTATTCATCTGGACAAAAATGTGAGTGTGGTGTAAGTCCATTTTGCAGATACAGATTAGAAGATAATAATAGAAGCAAGGACTGACTGATCAGTTATTATAGCAGTTATAACAATATGGATGTCTGGGCTGTGTCTGCTCAGATGATCCATGCAGAAACAGAGCAGCCTCATATCATAGTAAAAATAGAAGGTGGTACTGTCTTGAAGAAACTGCCACTAAAATTCTATCTAGTCCTGTCTTTAGGAAAGGGTTCAGAAGAGAGTAACAAGTCTGAAAAACCTACGTAAGTGTGATGGATGCAATATGCTATTAAAAAGAGCTTAAAAGAAGATTCATGCCAGAAAAGAGCTGTTGAACACTAATGAAAATGGCAGAAATGAGACTTCTATTTCTGGAAAGTAAATGTAGAAAATCAAGCTAGAAATCATGTGCCTACCTCTTGGCATGGTTAGTTAACCCTGAAAACTACTTACCTAGACATGAACCTTGATTCTGTCACATGAAATCGTTAAGCCAATACTGGATATATTACAAAAGTTGTATTCCACCTCAGTCAGGAGTTCTGAGTTTGCAAGTGTTTTCAGGTGTTGGACCAAAGAGGTCAGCAATCAAGTAATCCCAAAAACCCTGCTAAAAAGAAGAAAGTGCTTCAAAAAACTTACTTGGAAAGCACTCAAGTGGAAATATTAGTCACGGACTGGAGCAAACAGATTTATACAATGCTATATATAAAAGCAGAATAATTTTATGCACTGAACAGTAAGGAAGTTTTCAATGCTGAAATTTTGAGCATTTTACCACAGTAAAAAATAATAACTGGCAGCTTGCCTGTAACAGAGGAATCTCATCTAGGCTTTTGTGCGGAAGCAAAGGGTCTCATAGCACTTGCAGCTGAGTTGCAATGCATCTCCGGCATAAGCATCATTTGATAACCATTATGCTTTCTAATCACTTTCTAATTAAGCTGTGTTATTACAAATATGATGTGCAGCTGTACTTTATTTGTCATATTCTTCCTTGGACTTATTGGCTCCAACCTGTAGTCTAATTTTCATACTGTGGGGCTGCCTGAAAAAGTTCATTTTGTCAGTTGTGGCTGCTAAGTTGAAAACTTCATTCCTGCTGCAGTATGTTACCTATGCCCATCTGCTTTGATATTTCCCTCCTTTCTTTCCCTTCCTTTTCTCCCTTGTTTTCCTTTCCTTTCCATTCCTCCTTCCCTTCCCATTTTCCTCCCTTAGTCCTTTCTTTCTCTTCTCTCTCTCTCTCTTCCTTCCTTCCTTCCTTCCTGCCTTCCTTCTGCCACTTCCTTCCTTCCTTCACACGTGCCCAATCTCTCCTGCTGAATTAAAACAAAGGTGGCCCAGACACAAATGTAATTATGGCATGTCTGTCTCTGTAGCTGATGGTACCCCAGGCTGACTGGGGTGCCACTTCCACTTCAAATGATCAGGTCAGTTTTTGCTACATGACCCTAAATTCCCAGCTCTGGATTATCATGACTAAGGAATTAAGGGTGAAAGGGGCTTTTGAAAAAACCAAGTAATAGCAGCTTCTGGACAGAATATTGTATTCAACCATCTCACATCTGAATGACAATCACATTTTCAAATGTTTTGTTCATGTTCTCACTTAAAAATACAATGTGTTCACATCATTGGTTCTAATTGCATTTGTAAAACTCATTGATATTTTTCACATTTTACACTGCTTACTTGTTTTATCTAGTGCAAAAAGAAATGCACTAAAGTAGACTGCAGCATTAATAAGGCATAATATTTCACAGTGAGAGGTCTGGATACCATAAAAAATCCTAAATGAATACCATAAATGAGATGGAGGAATCACTACTGTATTCTAAATGCAGTTAATACCATTCTACTGTCTTCACTATCAATGTTACAAGACTGCAGCACAGAAAATCCTACCAAGACTTTGGATATTTAGCAAAATTATTTATGTTAAGGTTTCTGAAGAGCATTTTTATGTATGTTTCTGCACCACCCATTACCCAAAAGGAAGGAAAAAAAAGAGAAAGCATAGTTAGTTTTATTCACTACTGCTCTTGGTTACTACTCTATTATTTCTGGGTTTATATAACTAGTGTTACATAATGTGTGCAACAATTATCGTAATATTTCCATTGTAGGTTTCTAAAGAAATGAAGACATTTAAAATGTCTGTTAACTAGCAAGGTAATGTTTCATCATCCCCTTATTTGGTGGTAAAGCAAATACAGAATTGCAAAGATGAATCTCCATATTCTCATGCTATACAAGCAACATTAATTAATTCAACATGACAAGCTTTGTGAAGTATCTGGGTAAGTCAATCTAGTATCATTTTGTTCATGAAGCCCAAAATATAGACTGACAAAGCACAAGTATGAAATGCATTTCAATCAGTTTAATCAAATAGAGTCAATGTAAAGAAAAGGGGCATTGTCAAGATGTGTCAGTGAACATTTGACCTGCCTTGCAGTTAATATTGTTTTTGTGCAAATTTCTCTTGGGGGGATACCCACTCTGCTCTGCATTTCAGTTCTAGAAAATGAAAATTTTATTTTTGATCTGGTGAATCGAAATCTTTAGTAGGAATAATATAGAAAAACATCACTTGCAAATCATTATTCACACACAATCTGAACTTGCAAAATCAGACCCTTTAAAGAAACTAGACTATTCAGTGTAACTTTGACTTGATTGTAGGAAATTCTGTTTTCTCTGAATGATCTTTTTTGTCTGTTTTGTGAGATGCCGAAGATGAGATTATAGAGTACCAAATTCAAAATCTGCTGGAGAGTTTAGCTTGCTCTCTTCTCTAAGACTTGCACAGAAAAAATATGAGGGTGCAAAGTGAACCTAGACCAGAGCCAAGTGGCCACAGAGCTAGGCAAGCTCTGACTTTTAAGGGCCCAGGAAGGAGCTTGCCACAGATGGCTTCAGTGAGAATTCAGGAGGGATTCCCTGTTAAGATAATTCAGGATTTCTCCCAGGAGAGAGTACCTAAATCTGCCTTACTTCTCTGCATCCCAAATCTCCCTTTATCACTTTCCACGATCCCAGTGAAAAGCAAAGCAGAATGCAGGTCTGTATTTATTTCTGAAAATTTCTTCACAGATTTATTTTCACAGTGCTTGATCTAAGGCTACAGCTTCTGATCATGCTCAATATGCAGAATAATTTAATGTTCAAATCACGGCACAAAAGGATTCTGTTTTGTTTGTAAATCTACTCCTCTGCCAGGGAATAATGCAGTTGTTTTAAGGGCTTTTAAGTCTGTCTGTTGCTTTCTCTGAAAACTATAGATTAGGCAGGATTTAAATTCACTGACTGAAGACACACATGTATGCTCAGCAGAAACCAGAAAAGTAGTTGTTAACTTTTTTCTCAAGAGAAGAGAAAAAAAGCTATGAGTGTGACCAAGATTTGGACAATAATTTCAAAAGCCCATTTTCCACAACAATATGTATTTGATGTTTCATCTGTTGTTTCATTTTCTGGACCTTCAGCTTTTGCTGCCTAAAAAAATCATCACTGTGTAGCAGCTGTGGTGACTTCAGACACACGAATCAAGTTTGCCAGGATATGGAGAGACCTGCAAGGTGAGTCTAATAAATGCCTGAGCAAACCTCTCTACCCGCCCCTTTGAAGTGCTGAGTGTTAGCCCCCAGGAATGAATGCTGGCTTACCAGTGCTAACTTTTCTACCACTCCTTAGAGATGAGGAAAGCCACAAATTCTATTAATTTCATCCCCTCTGATGAGTGCCATTTGTACCCCGTCCCCTGATTCCTGGTCCCTTCCCCTCCCCAAATGTTCATGGAGCCATTCCTAGAGCACACCAGAGTCTATAAAAGCATGACCAGAGCACAGCCAAGCTCTGGAATCCCAGTGGACCAAGTCATACTTCCAGTATGTGCACACTCTGGTCTGAGCAGGGACCATTGTAATGACTCATCTGCAGGGCAGGTTCCTGAAGCAATGCTCCAAAGATCAGGACCACACATTTTTCTCAACCTGTTGATGGGTCAGCCATGAGATGCTCACAAATCCAGAGAGGTCTCCATATAATTCAGTGTTTCTCCTGGACCTCTTGGAACCTAAATACCATGTGGAAGTGGTGCAAGTCCTTTTATGTGATTTTTTTAATGCCTCCTTCTTCAAACTTTGATGGAATGAGTTTAGAGCTATGTGGAAAGAATGATTAACTGCAGTTTAATGAATCACAGGAAAGGCTGATGCCTGGTTCCAGCTCTGGAGACGCACCTGTATCACTCTTATTTATTTGAAGTGGTTTACCCTGTAGTTTTATAGCCAATGAACTAGAATAACCAAAATGGTCTGAAGTGTCTTATTTTGATATTTGCAGCATTTTCACCCCAATATTTTATATAAACCTTTCTCTTTTTCGTGAATATATACTGCTTAGTCCTTGACTAAAACATTTAAGAGTGTGAGTGGAGTATTTTGCTGCTACAGACTTAGACCTTCTGAAGAGCCTAATCAAAACCAGATTTTTTTCCTTTAATTGGAAAAGAAATGAGTGTTTTGCACTACACACTAGCTAGTTAGTGCTATCATAAGCAGCCCCCTATTAATCACGTACCATTTTTTGCAGCTGTGTACAGTAACTGACCTGCCTAGATACACTATAACTGAAGCAATTAAGGATCTTTTGTATTTTTTATGTAATTACCACTTCTGAGCTAGGTTGCTAAATACTTGGGACATTTGGGGTTATAATTTCAAGGTCATTATATTTTTGTTCATCTCATTTCCTAGGAAACCTCTTTGCAGACTTGCCTAAAGCATCCCAGATACTGTACATTAAAGTATGGCAAATTAATTCAATCCTACCTTCTTCCACTCAGTAGGTACATGTCCATTTTTCCAGTGTCTAATACACAGTATATTTTTAAATTGTAAACTATTGCATGTTTTAATGATGCAAACAATGGAGAGACCAAATAAGCTAAAAGAGCTAACACATTTATCTCTACATTCTGCCATCTGTTTGAAACTGCTGATGTAATTCCAGTTTTAAATTACATTAGATCCTGCCTTCTGGACCCCTTTCCCTTTACTCTTTTTTTTTTTTTTTTTTATTTAAACCTTTAGAGAAAGCAGTGCCTTCAGGTTGTTGACTACATAATAAGAAACTGTGTCTTTGACTGTTTTCAATCTAGACTTAAATTTAGGTTTCCTGGACAAAGAGGTACAGTGAAATAATAGCTTTATTTCCAAAAGATGAAATTATTCTCTGTGTATAATTTGATGAGATCTGTTTTCAGCAATAATGCTAGCAACCAGCAGATTTGTTTGTATTGAAGAAACAGCAAAGATTAAGGTTTGCGGTCTTGCATATTCTATTGTCTAATGATGGAATTCCAGTTTAATCTCTGTGCTTATGCTTCAGAATTAGTTGAATTTCTTTTATGTAACCTCTTCCCCTTATTTTATTGGCTTAGTTAACAAACTTTTATTTATTTTTCTTAGCAATTCCTTTGCCTTTTCAGTGCACAGTGGCAACTCTCCATTTCTCTCTTCTTCTGGCATCTTGTGGCTCAAATCACTTATTTGTCTGGATCTGATACTAATGTTGATATTTTAAGGATTTGCTTACAAGCATGTTGGTCAGGGTCTCTCTTCAGCATTACCTATTAAACATATAGCCTGATTTTTGCACAGTTATTTAAATAACTTGAAAATTCAGACTTTAAAACATTTGCATCACATAAATGATTGTATTTTGGTTTACAATTAATTTTTTAAAAAAATTTTACTTTGTTTATATTCATTATATACCCACAGAATATAGAAGGACTAGAGAAGGATTTTGGAGAGAGGTTAGATCTCTATGCTAAAAAGTTCTCAAACTTCTCACATTTGAATTGATTTTTAAAAAAGATATCACATAATTAAAAATCAAGAAAAAATGCATTTCAAGGTACATTTTATTCATCACAGCAAAGAAATTTTTCATAAGCATATTTTCAAAAGTCATGATAATATTTTAAGAAATTGTACAGATTTTAAGAGGATTGGAACAATTTACCCACTTAGAATTTCCAAACCATACCAGGCAAAAGTCTAAAGAAAATGTTGAAATAGATTGGTTTGATTATGATAATTTTCTAGAAAGTTCAGATTGTTAATGAAAATTACTTTCATTACAATATTTGCCTAGATTTAATTTAGAAAATTCTTTAAAATTAAATGAAATTTGCTTTGGAAGGGAAAGTGACACTGGCTTCATTTTGAATTCAAACAGATGATTTTATCTTTCACTATCTGACTTAAAATGTAGAAAAAATGTTATTAATAAAATTTAGAAAATTTAATTAATATGAAATGCTAGTCTTCTTAAAGAATGGTGTCTAGGAGCTGTAACTGTTGTCTTACACAAATCATAAATATTATCGTTGAACTAGCTTCCAGAATGGTAGCAATGTTAGTGCATCAGTCACTGATCCACACCAGTTTCTGATGAGGAACCTTGACCAAAGTTTCAAAATTCCTAAAGCACTGCTACCTATAAAATATACACAGTCAGTCACTATGACTTCAGCTATCATCATGCTCAATGACAACAAAAGTCTGGTGATTGAATTGCGACAAACTTAGTATAGGCATTCTGCATTTCCTCTCCAGACACTGAAGCCAATGGTTAAACTTAAAGTGGTGGCCTGCTGTTGGGAATATGGATGACTCCCTTGTTCCTTTGTCTAGGCTGGCCATGACCAGTGGTCAAAATCTGAAACAGGTAGGTTCAGTATAATACTCCCTCTCACTCCAGCATTGCTAACCTAGGTTGGATGGATATGGAAAAAACAGGTTCCTATCAATTTTTGAGTCAAGCATTAAAGTGTTCAATTCTGGATTTTCAAAGATTTTTGGATTTTCATGGTATAAAACCACATAAACCATTTAATCATATTTTCATATGAGACTATGTTCTATGATGATTAATCTTGCTATGAAAAATAAGTGCATAAAAGTTAAACCACAGATGTCCAGGTACGGTAAAACAAATATGTATTTTAAATAGATCTGAAGCTGATATCACAGATTCATAGAATCATAAAATGGCTTGGGTTGGAAGGGACTTCAAAGATTATAGAGTTCCAAATCAGAATCCCTGGGCAGGGATGTTCAGGGCCCTGTTCAACCTAGCCTTGAACACTTCCAGTGTTGGGGCATCCACAATTTACTTGGACAAGATGTTCCAGTGCCTCACCACGCTATAAGCAAAGAATTTCTTCCTATCATCTAGCCGAAGTATCTCCTCTTTTAGTTTAAAAACTGTTCCTCTTGTCCTATTACTATCTGCTAACATAAAAAGATACTCTTCCTCCTTTTCTAAGTGACCTAAGTACTGTCAGGCCCCACTGAGGTCTCCCTGTAGCCTCTTCTCCAGGCTGAACAACCCCAACTCTCATTCTGTCTTCACAGGACAGGTCCTCCAGCCCTGTGAACCTTTTTGTCCCCCTCCTCTGGACCTGGTCCAACAGGTCCACATCTTTCCTGGAATGAGGACCCTGGAGGTGGATTCAGGACTCCAGGCGGGGTCTCATAAGCGCAGAGTAGAGGGTCAAAAACACCTCCCTCGACCTGCTGGCCAAATATTATCAGTTAAAACTGGTTATGGGGGTTGTATCAGCCTTCCATAGACACAGAGAGTGACACACATCAGAGGAGGGAGTGTGGATTTTCTGCTTACA
The DNA here is from genome assembly GCF_037042795.1 of Molothrus aeneus. NCBI lineage: Eukaryota > Metazoa > Chordata > Aves > Passeriformes > Icteridae > Molothrus > Molothrus aeneus. The sequence goes on from NC_089646.1 coordinate 92,573,395, forward strand.
AAAATACCGCTGACTTATGGAGCCTGAGCAGTGTTTCCCAAACAAAGAATTGACTCCACCCCAGCCTACAAAGAAAAAATAATTGAAGTCACATTATTTCTTCAAATATTCACGATTCCAAATGTTTGGTAACCAGCTGCCTGTTGTGGTAACGCTCCTGCTTCTGCACAGAATTTGTATTCTAGACCTACATAAAATTAGTATACAAAATGAACTGAGTGATTTGTTGGAAGAAGTTTTTGTTGTGAAAATGTAATGAATATTTCATAGTTCAAATTCAAAGCAACTATAAAATATCAAGTTTTGCTCTGATGCATAAAAACAATTCATCATAACTGTTAAATACAAACCATATTCACTCATGGTATGAACCATAAATATGACAAGAGGTCCCAGAAAGTTGTAGTTATGGTTAAGAAAGAGTCTGCAGTGAATACAGTAAAATTCCTCCCAAACATTCTAAATAATGCTGTGTTTCCTGATGATAGATTGAATTTCATCTGCATCGAGACTTACAAATCAGTCAGGGTCACTAAAACTCAACTTTTTTCACTGCATCCCTAAAACAGTGTTGTCCTCGGTTTCCTCCCAAAATCTGTCCCAAACCAGGACAAATATAGCATTCAAGTATATACAAGAATTTATTTTAAAAGTCAAAGAATATGATCTGCCAAGTCCTGTGCCAGTTTATTTGCAAGAAACTCTGAACATTTTACCCCATGTGCACACCAGGCCTTTCATCACAGTTCCTGGTCTTACAGAGACACTTTTGAAATGACAGGTCTCATGGAAGTCAAAGGAATTGTTAGTAAATTGAAATGTAACACTAATACCATGGACTGTATTTCCCCTGGAGTAAAATATATGTTGTTGTTCTTGAGAGCTATGCTGTTGAAAACATCTGATACTTCTTGAGCACAGTAGTGCATGAGTCCATATGATAGCAAGACTGATTTTTAAACTGCATGAATAAAATTTATGTGAACAATTAATTTATTTAGTGATACTGACATCTTACGTTTTCCTGCAGTTCTTTTCTTACTATTGATTTACAGAACTGCATTTCTTGAGTGGAGGCATCTGCAGTAGCTGGATGGATGGATGGTGGCCTACTATAGGCTCTGTAGAACAGTGCTACAATCTGTGTTGTTTTACAGAAAAGTCTCTGACTGTGGCATCCTCTCTTAAAGGATTGAGCTGCCTGATTTAGACATACAAACAGTGTAAAACTTTGGACAAAGAGCAGAAATGCTGTGGTTGCTGTGGTGCTTTAGAGATATAATAGAAGTGAGGCTTATAGGGAGGATGAGTCTTTCAAAAAGCCAAGATTCCAGCCTAAAACTCCAATCAGAAACCTTCAAAAAAATCAGCCCACTATGAAGCATGAACATGAAACATTCTTCCTATTACTGAATGAATATACTAATTTCCAAAGTGCATATGCCTGAATGTATTTACTTTAGAGGCAAGCTTTCAAAAACTCTTTGCGTATACAGCTTGATTCCAGCATTAATACAATTTGCAATGAGCTAGCTAATGAGCTTCTGGTTTTGAACGACTTGACTCTATTTATGAAAGATTAGACCCACTGAGAATCGCATTATTCTTTTTTCATAAAGTATTTGAATCTAGCTACTGTAAGGTTGCAAAATCCTGCAGAACAGTCAGATTCAGAGATTATTTAATCAGTAATAAAATGTCATTGTAGGCAGCATAGCAGTACTTCCCAAATCCCCCGATGCATGGTCGGCTTATTTCATTAGAATCTGTGCTGGCTGTTCTCCAAAGATGCAGAACTAATGCTATCTGCAATTATCGGATTCTGTTAAGCACAGAGCATTCGACAGTTACAGTGTTAATGAATGAAGAATAGCTAAGCAAGCCTCTAATCCATTGCTCATTGTTTAAAAAAAAATTAGAGCCCAGCCCTATCATACTCAGTTATAATATGACTCAAATCAGCAGAATAAATAGCTCTGCACCTTTTCTCTCTGTGAGGCAAATGTAATGCATTGCTTGCTATTTTACAAATGAGAGGCTTTTTACTGAGAAATCCTTTGCTGAGAAATAAGTAAGATGTAAAGTTTTCTAACAAGTAGGGGTATGATATCTACCTATCATGGCCATATTCCTGCCTCTCGCAAAAATAATCTATTGATAGGAAAAGGAGAAACTAATCTAGTCTGTCACTAGAAATATCAGTGCCTTTTAATTAGCCCTCAGCAATCGTAAGTTGTCATGGTGTGTATTGCACTGTGTTGATAAAGCTGTGAGGAGAAAAGACTGCAGCTAATAACTAGCTCTAAGTTCAGAATTGCAGCATGTTCCGTGAAGCTTCTGGATATTGGCACTTTCCAAGAGTGATGGAGATGTGGGTCCCCTGGCAGAGGAAAAGGTGAGCTTGTGTGTAACTGGATCATGGCAAAAGACTTAAAATTTGCATTTGTAATTGCCTAATATTTGTAATTCCTAATATTTGTATTTGTATTTTTTGTAAATGTACACATTATATATTGTCAAATTTAAAATAAAAATATTAGTAATTCAAATACTTTCCTTAAGAAAAAGAGCTGAAAACTATATTTTAGAGCATATAGAGCTACTAAAAGAATTTAATTCTCTTGGGAAACAAAAGGCATTTTTTTTACAATGCGTCCTTAACCAGACAATACTACTATTGATCAATCAAATTTAAAATATTTGTATGTTTCAAATTACATCACCATCATTAATTCTGATGGTGACAGCTAAGTTTGGCTGTGTAACAAAGCAGTCTGGTGATAAAACACAGTGGGAAAACAATGTATGTATCCTGAATATGTCCTTTTCCTGTATCTGCAGTCCATCAACCCCAATTACTCCGCTCTTTTTCTACTGATTAACAGCAGCCACAGAGAATGATATCAAAAGTGAACAGTTTGGTTACTTTTCCCCTGCAATGTCGTGGTCTCCATCCTGCTGTTATCTGCTAACTGAAAACACTTTAGGCTAAAATGGGAAAACAGTTGTAGAAACCTACAAGGCAGGACACAGGTATGGCCATTAAGTGCTGTGGCTGGTTCTCATGGATGAGAAAAATAGTTATATTGTCTCACATTTACATTGGCAGCAGACTTTGGACAGCCAAAGTTGTCCTGCACAGGAACCAAAACCCTTGTCATGGAGATGAATAATTGGCAGGGCCATTGGTGTCCTGGAGGGTTCCCAGCACACCCCTGCCCCAGGCCCTGGCACCCCAGAACCTGCCTGGGCCCTTCAGCCCCTGTCTGAGTTCCCATCCCACAGTGTCCAGGAAGGGCGTTGTGGTTTGGGAATGCTAATCTCCAGTTTAGTGCTCCCACTGAGACTCTCCCAACCATGTGTTACTTTTTTTATCCTCTTCCCTCTCCCCTCTGCATCAGGCTGGAGAGGGGAATTAGAGGCACAAAAGGTGAAGATCAGATGGAAACAGATTACTTGAGGTAAGAGCAGTTTACAGGAAATAGCAATGAGATAAGAAAAGGGATAGCTAGTACCAGTATTAGTAACTAAAGTGTACAGAAGAGAGTGATTCACATGCCAAATGCTCCCTGCAGAGCCCGATCTGACCACTGGTGCCACCCAAACTCTCCTTCTGGCTCAGAACTGGGCCTACCCAGCTGCTCCCCCCGACTCGGAACTGGCAGCAGCCCAGCGCTCCTTCTGCCACGCTTACGCAACCAGAAGAGACTCCCTCCTTCCCACCTCTGGTAATCAGGTGGCACAGACCAACCTCCAGGTGGTCCAGAACAACCAGCCATGCCCCTTCCTGCAAAAATGGGCTCTCTCCTGGCCAGAACCAGAACCTAGAGTGAGCAGGGCTGGTCTAGGGCTGCTGCTGGCACCCAGGTTGCTGAGGAGCCCTGAAGGCAAGAGGCATACACAGGGCAGCTCACCAGGGTTTGGCCTGGCAGGGAAAGCCCTTCTCCTTTCAAAAAGAAATGCAAAAGGCAACCAGAGCAAGGCTGCACCACAAGGGAGGAAAAGGCAAAATGCGAGGGTGATGGTGGCCACCCGTAGTGAGCACAGTGCGGTCCTGCAGTGCCTGGCCTGGCTGAGCAGAGTGCTGGTAACAGGTTCATGGACAGGCACATGTACAGCAAAACCTGAACCGCATCCACGCAGGAGACACAACCAGAAACAAGGCTGCAGCATGGTCCAGGGTCTATCCTGGAGTCAGCTGTGCCTGTGGAAGGAATGAAGAGCAGGGCTTGGGTTTAGATGGAGCTCTTTAGCCCATGGGCTGAGGATGCTGATGAAAGTTTCAGGCCAGGCTGGACAGCGCCATTGAGGCCTATTGGTACACTCAGAGTTCTGACAGATAAGCTGCTCCAAATATTAGAAAAATGTCTGTGATTTGTTATGAAAGATATGCTTGGTAATGATTATAATACCATATTTATGGTATACCATGCTTGGTAATGATTATAATACCATATTTATCCTCATTTTAATAAATTTAAATATCAAGAAGTTACAAAACCAGTTGTTTTGAGGAATTTTTTTTAGATTGTTTTAAATGGTGCTTATAAATCTGAATAACTTCCCTAAGTGGACACCAAACAAAATGTGAGTTTTACTATGATGGGACTTTTTCTAAAATCATATATTCATATGAAGAAAAATCTGGTAGCTCAGTGATCACAGGCCAGACCTGAAATTTAAATATTCTTTTTCTGGATTTTTTTGCATTTTACCCATGCAGATTGCTGTGACTCAGGCTGTAGCTTTGGACAGCTGGCCCTGGAAACCATGGCCACAAAAGGAACTTCAGACTATCCCTAATCAAACATGACATGCAAATTTTTGTGGGATGAGAATCACTCTCTATAAATATAATAGCAAATAAGAATTCTGGATGTTGTGTTGTGGCATTAAGGGGATATGTGAGAAAATGTGTAGCTCCAAAAGTAGTCGCCTTTTGTCCCATTAACTAGCTCCTAAAAACACAGATGTCCCTCTTGCAATAGTACTTCAGATAGTACAATGATTCAGCTACAGTTACAAGGCCCAAATATGAAGGAGGCATCTTTAATTTCCTCAAAACTAAGAACTGAGAAGAACAAAACTTATTTAAAGAGAAGTTCCCCACTGAAGCGTTAGTATCCATTTGCAAGAGTCATCTGATTTAGTGTTCTTGCTTTCTTCCACACTTTGGAATTGGACATCTAAGTCTCTGATATGGCCAAAGTTTGCTTTTTTCCACATGTGATACTGTTTACAGAATAGAGAATTTAGAAGTCACCTGTAGTTTGTTACATGGCCTGAATCATCAAAAATTTTCTTTCATGAAAGAGTGTACTCTGGCTTTTCAATTTTTTAAATAGTTTAATACTTCACTGACTATTTTTGTATCTAAAGATATAAAAATAACAATAATAAAATAAAATGTTTTTAAGCTGAAAAACTCTTATTGACTTTTCTAGCTCAGGCAATTCTCTTGGGAGCTAACATAAAGCAGCGGAACCTGGAAAAGTCAGTCTTTCACTGGAAGGGGCCAGATGGAAGGGGTCCTGTGGAAAGATGATGATATGTGCCATCTGCTGGGACCCCACTGCTAGGACATTCTGAGGTAAAGATTGGTGGTCACAGAATCTGCCTGAAACTGCACCTTATTAAATCAAAAGTAATTTTATCAAATTGTAGCAATAAACATCAACCAGCAAAGATAGTCTGAGCAAGTCCTTCATCCTCATAGACAGCTTGAGGTTCAAAGATTGTGGCCTGGAAACCACCACATTTCTCTGAAGGTTCAACACATCTTTTGTTACTCAGCTTCTCTCATTTTTAGCCAGAGTAGTATCAGAAATGACATTTTCTTCCTTTCTGAAAAGTAGAGACAGATTTCCCTAATTCCACACAAATATTACAGTTGTCTTTTTCCAACCTTGAGATACATGATTGAAATTGATTGATAATCAAAATATTTCAATGAATATGTGATTCAGATTGGTGTTCATGTTGTTTTATTTTTACTAGCCAATTCACTGGATTAAAGAGAAATGCATGAAAGGAATTCAATAGAGTAATTTTACCCAAAACTTTACTTGATGATATATATTAAATCAGCTATCACAGAGAAACTTACAATTTCATCCAGGCAACCAGAGCAGCTCAAATTTTTTAGCTATCAAAAATAGTGTATAAACAGTATACTATGCTAAAAGTGATTTCCAGAAATGATCTGTAGAAGTCAGCGCCTTTGAAAAAATCTTAACCTTTCTGAGGTAACTAAGACACTGACTGCACTTATAAATTGCATTATTTCGCTACTTTTGGAAGCTGTTCTAAATTGTATCTGCTATTAATGATTTGTTTATCTTCTTCTTGAAGTTACTGATGCTTTAAAGACTTATCTAAAGCACAGTTTTTGCTGGTTGAATTAAAAGCCCTTACATGTATTTTCTTGGATTTTCAGAAAGAGTTTTTACTCTGCATGCCAGTGCTGCAGTTGCAGGTTTTGATGAAGTTGTTGTGAAACAGCATCAATTGTTTTGCTGATATCAGTCAATTATTTTTACATTTTTGTTCCCTGCATATTTTGTGTTTCTCATCACAAGATCAGCCAACTTTGCTTTTAGGAGGTTTATGCTTTGTAAGTCTAGTAATACTTATCATTAATGATTCCACTGCTGTTTGGGGACTGGGAAAAGATTCTCTAGGAGACCTGTGTGTGGCTGCCTACATCTTCCCGGGAGCCTCTTTGCACAGGTGGGGTTAGAGGAAATTCAGAAACCCACCAGGAAGGTCCCTTCATGAAACACAGGCCCCAGAGCAATTCTCAACAGAGGAAAGACTTTGCTGTAGAGGCTGTCTTATTCTTTTACATCTGGCAGTGAATATTTTGGCTTGTACCAAAAGCATAAATCTTCTTTGCGCAACATGGATCATCAACTCAGAAAAGAATTTACGGTAGCCTCTGGAGAAAGTTTTCTGTCAGTGACAAAAGGCTAAGCAGCTGGACAGACAGACTGTGCTAAGACCATTTGCTAAGCTCTAACTTAGCACTGTCTCCATGACAGCCTTAGTTGGAGCAAATGTTCAGGTCCTACTGCTCAAACAACAGTGAGCAAAGGCAGAATGAAACAACACAATAAAAGCACCACAACTATAACTCTGCATTTGACTTCCTGTAAAAACTTGTACAAACCCTATTATGAATTCTGTACTTGATGAAGCTGGGACAGCTGTTCCATCTGCAAACTAATTGGATCAAATAGGAAGGAAATTTTGCCAGAGTGAAAATTAGACTTATATTTTAGAGGCTGAAAAGTCTAAGTACCTCAAAATACTGTATTTATCTCAATTTCACAACACAATGAATCAAACTGCTGACTTCCACGCATGCTTATGCCACAGAAAGTACAGGATTTCTGCATTAATGAGGAAACTGGACTTTCACAGAAGTATATGAAGATGAGTTTACTTAGAATACACAGCCTGCTGAGTCAGTGATGCCTAACATGAGATATAACACTGCTTACAATAGTGAGACAAATATGTGAAACTTTGTGTTGGATCGAGGAATGATCAATGAGAAAGAATGATTGAGAGTCCACATTAAAATTTCAAATCACCCCAGTTTAGAAATAAGTTCAGGGAATGTTCTGTCAAAGAGAAAATCAGAATGAGCACCCATTACATGGCAGATAAACCATCTCAAAGTAGGCATTTTACTTATTATAACCCATATAGAATTACATCAATCCCATTAAAGTATTTCACATAATGCCTGCTGCTTCATACAATGTACTGGTATTTCATTTTAGAGCAGCAGCTATATCCACTGGGTTTGCAGGCAAGCTTATTTTCCAGCTGCTGGTGGAAAATATTTCTGCTGAACCCCCTGGTGTTTTTCCAGGCATCTTATTGCTAAGGCTAAACCAAATACATACTATCTACTACTTTACCTTGTGTTTAGCTGAGGCATTAAACATAGTATTACACTGTACTCTTGCAAACTTCATAGACTGAAGGATTTAAGATTAAATGATAGGCTTCTCTAGAATCCTGAGAAAATTCTTGTAGACACATTGAAAACACTTATTTTCAACAGTCAACTAAGTATCAAGGCTACTTAATGATCAAATCAAGATCTGCAGACACCACAGCCTGCACACTCTTTCTTAGAAGATTTTAATCTTTGTCCTTGTCCTTCAGTGGAGTTTCTTTCCAGAGCATCTTGGCTTAATAAACACCTTTGAAGAAGGCTTCAGCACAAATAAAAGAGTACTTGTGCAGCAATCTTGAGTTCTTATCAGCTGTATAGTGATCAGGTGAAGGAATAATTTATTTCAATCAGCAACACCTGTTTTTATAATTGCTCAAGTGATTATAATTCAATAATAAAAAGCCAATTTAACTATCTTTACTCAGATATTAACCTCTGATATACAGCATTAGAATGAAATTGCCATTGGTTAAATTCCCTTAACAATTGCTATCATACATTTATCCTATTTTGGCCTGGTTTGTTTCATATTTCTCTTGTTATTTGAGTTTTCTTTTAAGAATAAATATGTTCACACATTCTCAGTTGGAAGACCCCCACTGCTATCCATTTTCAACCATAGCTAAATATGTTTAATCTCTCAAAAGGTTCAATTATTTTAATTTTTCTTCATAGCTATCTTTTTATGATTTGCCATTTTCAGACCAGCATTACCTTTTAAACACATAATTCAACTGGTGATTTCCTATAATATCTAGATCCATTTCTGAAAACCCCTGCTTAGCCAGGTATTCTCCCTCCATTTTTTATGCCCTTTTTCTTCCCAATGAATATAAATACTTGTGGTTGTTCTAAATGAACTGCAGCCAGTCTTTTTTTCTAGGTGTTCCTCCATTTTGTCAAGATTGTTTGTATTCCAAGCCTGCATTTCTCAATTTTTGAAGTAATTCCCAGCTTTGTATTGCATGTTTTTTAAGTTTGCAGGCTCTCCATTTCATCTTCTATATCTCTAATAAAAATATTGAATACTAAGCGGTCCAAGAGATATTTACTGCAGATCTGTTCTTAGCACAACTCATCATTCTACCTACAAAATTAATATTAATTACTTAACCACTAAGATAACACATTTCCTTCTTTTTCTTTTTGAATGAGATTTTTATTCTGAAAACAGAAGCAAAGGTAAGTCTGTGATTTCTACCATGCTACCACCACCTTCTCCCTTCAGAAATTAAATGAGGAATTTGTATTTTTAAGTTTCTGGCATTTCCCTCTCTTCTTTGGGTTCTCAAAATTAATAATAAATCTTTTTGTGACAACTACCTGACCCAGAGTAGTCCAGAGTGGATGCTTTTTGGCATAGCTGATCTGAAAACTACCAAATATATTCTGTCAAACCTGCTCTAGTAACCTGTTTCAGTCTTTATCTCAGATCGGTTAGCCATTGGCTTGCAGCTGTGAAGAGAAAAAAAAAAAAAGACACAAGAAATGAAACATGCTGCTGTTCTCAGTCTCATTTACCCGTTTCATTAATTATTCTCCAGCAACCAGACTGAAACTTTTTTGATCGTCTGCTTTGCACTGATAGTTCACAGAAAATACAACAAGATATTACTCATATCTCACATAGGCATTTCTAATTTTAACTGTATGTACTTAAACTATTTTTCATGGTTGTTCTTACTAACCTGACCTGGTTTCTACCTTCTCTATGCTCTTTTTTTTTTTATCTCTTCAACTTTTGTTCTCAACATGATGGAGAATGAAGTCACTCATTTTGGACACCCAGTACTGAAAGGCAGACAGTGACAGCATATTTTCCTCCTTTTGTTTCGTGATGAGAGAAGCCTTCATGCTGACAATGCATCCAACCAGCAGCCAGGATTAGTGTTGTATGATCCTACAGGAAAATTACCGTGTAACTGATTTGCTCTGGCACCAACCAGGAGGGGAGGAGCTCAGCTGCCCAGGGACATCCTCATCTCCATGATGCCACCTTCTGACTGGCACGGGACAGCCGGCTCCAGGGCTGGAGTATCCCTGCCAGGGAAGGGGATCGGCCCCTTGGGAGCACGTCGGCCTGAGGATGGGGAGATGTGGGTGTGAGAGTCAAAAAGGAGCCCTTGGGAGCACGATCTGGCTTGTACACAGTGTTCTGTGATGCACACAGAACATTCTAGGGGGGTCTTCCAGCCTACTGGGCTCTAAGGCTCAAGCACTCTGCAGGTGCTGGTTGTCAGGTTTTTGTCGTGTTTGAATTACCAGAAATGAAAGAACTACCTGGAAAGTGAATATTTTAAAGTATTTTAAAATTTATTTCACAGGAAAAAAAAAGCCCACCTCTGTTCATATCAGTTCCAGGTTAATTTACAGTATGATGACAGCAGGACTAATAGACTAAAATATCACTAATAGTTTTATTTTTCATGGATGGAGAAATGGTAGAGTTGATATTGAAGACTTTCCCAGTGACTTACCACAGCTCCCAAGCACCTTATACAGAGATGAAAGCAGACACAAATCACTCTTTCGTCAGTATGAAATCTATGTCTTGTGCTCTTGGCTTAATTTCTTTGTCCCTTTTCTCTTTTTATTTCCATTTATTTTACCTTACTTATAAGTCCACAGGAGACTGCAGAGCTGGGATGAATATTACACACTGACTCAAATCCTTCCTTGGTACTTGAGTCTTAGGAAGGGAAATACCACAAACACCTACTGACACAGGTATTGGAAATCAGGAGAATCTATTCATTTTTCTTACATGCTGCGGTGCTCCTCTATGTATCTGACCAAAGGGGACTCAGAAATAGGGTCCTGCCCATTTAATGGGCTCTCTTGCTTATTGATGACTCAAAGCTTTAAGGCAGATATGCTGAAGATTCATAAGGAAAATATAACCTGTCTCAGTCTACCTTGACTTCTAATACTCCTCAAAACGTTAGGGTTACTGGATTAACTTTAGGAAAAATCATTAGAGTATTATACCTCTAGCACTCCTAAATGTTTTGCTGAGAAGCTTAAAAATAATTAAAAGTATAAAAATGAACAGATATGTCCCTAAGACAGTGTGGGGAAAAGAATCTGATGGAAGAGTTACTCTTCAGAGAAACTGTTCCTCTTCATAGTAGGGCTCTCTTAACTCTTCTGAAATGAATTAAAGAATATTTGAATTACAAAGCTGAATGAATTAAAGAAAAATTCCTCATATTGTATGCTGTAAAAGATAATTTTCCTCTGACCTTTCTCTTATAAGGTTTAGTTACAAATGGCTTGCTTTGAGAAATTGATACCTGATACTCTAGATGTCAATTGTTTTGTTTTGTTCTGACGTTTCAAATAATTGTGTATTGTTGCCCATTCTAAGGGCATAATGCTTACAAGGCACAAGTCTTGAAGAAACCAGGGGATTTGGGCTCTCTGTCCAACAAAACAGTGCTGCAGGGAGAATAGCCTAGCAGTAAGCAGCCTTGACAAATTCTAAAAAATTAAAACTATTCAAGAGGCTTTTCTTTTTGTTCATTTGCCTAGTTTTAAAATGATATTCTCAGTGGAGATATCTGGAACACCGCCTCTTTGCATCTACATGAGGCAAAAATTCTGTCATATTATTTCAACAGAGTTGAATCTGATTGAACAGGAAAGGTAATTTGATATATGACTTAATCAAATATATTTGGTTTTTTTGGCTATGACTATATTGTCTTCCCCTCCATAGAGAGCTGTCCAAAGCTGCCATTTTGGGAATATTGCAGCACATTATTGTGGAGCACATAAAGAATATATTTTCAATCGTATGGCATTGTGGGGTTTTTTTGTTGTTTTCTCCAGGTCAGTTGCTAACTTTGCTCAGTAATAGATCAGTGAAAGTACACGAACAGGGTGCATAGCAAAACATTCCAGCACAGGTTTACTCACACAAGGTTTCTTTGTCTTACCATCAATCTGTAAAGAAAGAGAAAATGGTTTATTATGAAGCTAAATAGAGATGATTTTGTGGTTCCCAAAAATATGATTTTTACCATGTGTATTTTTTTCTTGAAGAGAGTGCCAAGGTCTTCGGCAAAAATACATTTGTAAGCTTCTCTTAAAGAATAAGTAAAGAAATCAACCCAGAAATACTGTTGTTTCTGCTCAGAAACTTGCTGAGTTTTCCAGGTCACAGAAGACCATTTCCTGTCAGTACAAGAAGAGAGCTAAACCACTGATTTGTTTATGGGTGAATAAAAATACTATGGCTGTAAAGAGCTTTACTTGTGGCGAGGGGAGGAATGGGGGAAGTCCAGGAGTTGCTGGGGATTTTTTCTCCTTCTAAAATAAAATCATGGTATTTATGTGCTTGTTTCACCAGTAAGTAACTGCTTTTAGTACACCTTCAGGTTTTGGAATAAAATCCTGCTTTAATAACTGTTACCTGTCCACTGTAACAAAGTGGTTAGAGAAGCAATTATTTATAACCAGACTTAGACTTCATTTGCTGAGGTCTGAGCTGTCTCTTTGACTTCCCTAAGCAGGGAAAACATAAAATCTTGAGCTTCAGATTCCTTCACATGCAGATTATGGGACAATTGTCACCTTTGGGATTTGCAGAGGGCTCCTAGGAAAGATAGTGCTTTGGTTTTAGGAAGCGGTGTTTCCTGGTTTTAAGAAGCTTCATAGTTTTCAACTGTAGATGGAAGGAGAGTAGAAATGTGGCTGTATGGGTATGCCTGGAACCTTTACTTTTCCCATCACATAAAGGATACTGGTTAATTTGTGGTTTAGTTATGTACATTATGGAAGGACTAGACCTACTTGATAATATGTCCCTGTAAACGTCGAAGTAAAATATACTGGTCCTAAATAGGGCATTGATATAGCAATTGTAATCTGAAATGAGACATGAGTCTGAGTCAGTTTGTGGAGTTTTGTGCATGGATTTAAAAGAAAGAAAAAAGCTGAGATGCAGGAATGATTAATGGAAGTTAATCCAGAAATGTTGCCTTGCAGCATTCTAAGCAAGAAGAGAGGACTGATTCAGCCTCTGCAGTTTTGTATGCAAATTGCTCTTGCAAAGGAAGGGAGATTGTTTTTGACAACTTGACTCTAGCAGTGCTGCAAGGCACCTAGAACGGTCCTACTTTCTATTTCCTCCAGTTCCTTATATTCCTTGAGGTGTTGATAATGAAAGACTCATGCCCAAACTGAATGCAGCTCATGTTGACAGAGACAGCAAATACACATGGTAGCTTTCATATTTCTCTGTCAAATCGTTTGACTTTTTTTCATGCCTTTTCCATAGGGCAAACTGTGAAACAACATATAATTTCTGTCACCTGTTTGAGATTTCAGCAGTGGGGTTACAAAAAATGTGCAAGTCTCCAGAAAAACATTCAGAAAATGGTGTTTGAATGCTCTTTGAACTCTCTTTAAGCTTCAAAGGAACTGCCACACTTTTTCTGTAACCTCAGTAATTGCTGATTAAAAAAAAAAAAAGCAGATTTGAGAAAGAAATCATGCAATCTAGAAACATACTTTCCATCTGTGCATTGAGGCTGAAATCCAAAATAGGCCAGCTGGTCATAGCACAGCTCACATATTCACAGTATCTGTCCTCTGAATAAGTCATTTCATCATAAACTGTGGAAAGCAAAAAGCAGAGTCTTAGCTTCTCTGATTTTTTCCCCCTCTATTTGACACTCAAAGGACTGGCAGACACTAAAAGATTCCTCTCTGATGTTAAATTTGATATCGTCATTGCATTTTATTTGCTGCTCAAATATGTCTTTTTAAAACCGTGTGATCCAGGATGTGGAGTGGAATGTTTGTTGTGGCAAATGCCTCTCTTCATTGGAGCAGTTTGGTCTGGCAGTGCTCCCAGTTGCTGTAGATTTAGCAAGTAAGTTGTGCACAAACCCTTGATTTTTGTTCTTACTTTTTGTGGCACTCTACATCTTAAGAACTCCTGCAGTTTTTGGAACTAGGATGTAGTGTCTTTCAGTATCTACATTTTATATCTAATCAACAGGGACTGCTCCTAGCAAACTAGAAATTCCTCTTAAAGCAATGGGAAATCTCTCCTTTATTTCCCTCCTCATCACTGATTTTGCTATAGGGAGCAGACACTCTGCTCAGGGGTTGCAACCTTCCCTGCTCCTTCCCTGGGCTGGAATGGTTTGAACCAGTGCTTGTCACTCTGTTCTGAAAGCTTTTAGATAAAAAAATGGAGATGATGTGTCAGGTGAGGGAGGAGGGATGAAAGGTAAAAACTGTAGTAGTAGTACTGCAGGATCATGAAAGGGAAGTTAGTCACAGTAGTTTATGAAGAAATCTAAATCAGTTTTGACCAGACACAATGGATAGGGAGTCAGTGGCCAAGCTCTATCTGAAATATAACCACTGAAGGAAAATTACACCTGAACTTACATTCTGGTGCTTTACTATTTTTTTCTGATTTTACATTCTTCAAGTATGAATAATCTGGACAGACTGTGTTTAAAGTGCTTTCTCTACCTAATGGCCAAACTTTTTGGCTACTTCAGTGACGAAAAGCATGAAGCTGCTGTCTGCAGCAAATGGATATTAGATTGGGGGTGGGAACATGTGCAAAAGAATGCCTACTTTCACAAAAGTAATCAAAACCCTTTCTGCATGTATAGTGCAATTTCCATGCACCATATTATGCCTCCATGCCTAAATAACTACAGCACAGCCTTACCCTGGGCACTCAGAAGAACACCATTATGCTTTGTAATTGCAGCTGTGTGTTAATAGGATTCCTTCTCCTCATTAAAAACGGTGTTCACTCTAATTGTATGGCCTTTTCTGTACTCTATAAAGGACATCAACTTGTTCCATTAACTTTTTTTTTTCTTTTTAATAAGAGAATGTCTCCTTTGGTGATTAATTACAAAAGTGCATTTATTTGATGCAGATTTACTGGCATTACAGAATCACTTAGAAAGAGCATTATAGAATCACTTAGGAACCTTTGGAGGTCTCTAGTCCAATACCCAACTTTAGCAGGACTGTCTCCAAAAATAGAGCATGTTGTTTAGGGCCTTGTCCAGTGAGTATTTGAATATCTCCAAGGATTAAGGTTCTACATCCTTTCTAGGCTACCTGATCCTGTGCTTGACTCTTCACCATGCAGACTTTTTTTTTCTTAAATCTAGTTGAGATTTCCCTTGTTGCAACTGGTGTCCATTGCCTTTTGTCTTATTATTATGCATCTCCAAAAAGAGTCTGTCTTCTCTATAACAACTCATTACTTATTTATGCTGCAATTGTTTACAGAGCTGCATGAATGGCTGCTGAAGAGACACAGATACTCTGAAAAGCTGTCAGCCTGAAGTAAACAAAATCAGAACCTGCTGGGCAGAGGCTTCTGCAGGTCAGGAAAGAGGTACAGCTGGTCTGAGCAGCCAAATGAAGTGGTGATGGTCTTACCTGGGAATACAAAAAGAAAGCTGGTATAGCTACCAGCCATGCTTCTCTATGGCTCTGCTTGCTCACAATTAGACAAAATATTCCCTTGTGCTGTTGTGTGAGAATTGTCTCACTAGTCCCACATAATAGTTTTTCCAAAAGGTAGCAAATGGTAACTTGGAAAAACTTGGTCCTTAATGAACCCTGATGGTTCATTATGAACCTTCATAATGAAGGTCTTACTGGGAGTCTAGAAGGGCTCCTTCTCTTCTGTGTGGTTTTGGGTGGGTTTTTCCTTAGTGAAAATAAATGCAATTGTTCAAAACAATTGGAAATGTGTGTGAGCTGTACTTGTCCATTTCATTTGTTCTTAACCCATGGTGGACACACCGGAGCACATCCTGCTCACCGCACTGCTCACTCCACCTGGGCAGGCATGTCCTGTGCTAGTTCTAACGTGAAAACTAGAGAAGAGTGAAAGTCCCTCCTTTGGACTTTATACCTCCTTGTGGTACAAAGTTTCACACAGGGTTGGTGTTGGTACTGGACACCTGATTCCTGAGATAAGGTCTGAGGTCTGAGTTTCTCTAGAATGCAGGTGGAACAGAGGTCTCTGTGCATTCTCCCATATCTCTGGTCTTAGTCTCTGTGGTCTGGCTCATATTGTGCTCCTTCCTCATTCATACCTCCATGGCAAGATACGTGCTACAAGCACCTCCTAGATCAGCACCAGAATGAGCAGCTCTGTGCAAATGCATTTCACATCTTTCAAACTCCCAATGAGATCAGGTGGCGTATTCAAGCAAAGTTGGCAGTCTTTTCATATTTACTTGGATGATAATATGTACAATAGATTCTGCTTCCTATCACAGAAATTGTTTGTTCAAATCTGGTTGTGTGTGAGTGCTCAGGCACAAACAATTGCTGCCATTCATGCAGGATTAGGTGTGGTTTATATCCTACCAGATTTGTTTATTTGTGGTGTGGTTCCATTCTTAGAGATGCCTGTTTATTGAGGTCTGTGCTTAATTCTTTACCTCTTTACCTACCCATATACTTAACTTTACTCAGTTAAGTAATACTGTTGAAGTTTAGCATGAATCTGTAGATTGAGGTCTGCCTCTGCATTAACTTACTGTAATGAAAATGTAAAATAACCAGAGCAAACCCCTATTCTAACTACATATATAATCAAATATGCCCTCAAGTAATGGGATCTGTAAAAGAGAAAGCAAAACATTGCAAATGGTACTGGTTTGCAGTAATTCATAATCCTTTAAGCATATAAATCCACCAGACAGCTTAGAAGTGCAATTTCTGCCATCAGCTATGTTGAAAATGCACTTGCATACTTAGTACTAAACTATGGCATCAAGCAACAAGCCACGCTCCAGGGATGGAGTAGAGCCCCTATCACACCCGTGCCAGTCCTGGGAGTTGTCATGTCTTGGGGAGGCACAGTGCCTGCAGAGCTGCTCTTGCATCACTATTAATTAGGGCTCCGTTTGCACTCCTTTCTGCATCTTGTCAGCTTCCGTGGCCGGTGTGAGGGGCGCGATAGCCTCGTCCCCTTAGCGAATGCCACGAGAACTGCTGCAGTGGGTCACAGCCAGAGGCCAGCCAGCCCAACACGCCTCTTCTGACAGTGGCCTGCAGCAGAGGTTTAGAGAAAGAGAAGCAGAGCGAGGCAATTACAGAGATATTTTTCAGTGGTTTGCGGGGAAACCAGGAATGTGGAGGCTTCTTGAGCCAGATATTGTCTCTATGCTTTAGCATATGATAGCTGTACAGGCTGCCAGTGAACTTGTTTTAATCTCCCTTTGAATTATTTTTTCTCTTCCTGCCTCTCCAAAATCCAATGGCAATACATTCACAGAAATCACACACAGAAATCACACACAGAAATTCTAGGTTGGAAGAGACCTTTAAGATCATCGAGTCCAACCCATGTTCTAATACCTCAACTAGATCATGGCACCAAGTGCCACATCCAGTCTTTTTTTAAACTCTTCGAGGGATGGTGACTCCACGACCTCCCTGGGTAGATGATTCCAGTATTTGACTACTCTTTCTGTAAAATACTTCCTCCTTATTTCTAGCTTGCATCTCCCTTGGCGCAGCTTGAGACTGTGTCCTCTTGTTCTGTCGGTTGTTGCCCGGAGAAAGAGACCGACCCCCAGCTCACCACAGCTACCCTTCAGGAAGTTGAAGAGGGTGATAAGGTCACCCCTGAGTCTCCTTTTCTCCAGGCTGAACAACCCCAGCTCCCTCAGTCGCTCTTCAAATGGCTTGTGTTCCAAGCCCCTCACCAGCCTCGTTGCTCTCCTTTGGACACGCTCAAGCATCTCAACGTCCCTCCTAAAGTGAGGGGCCCAGAATTGGACGCAATACTCAAGGTGTGGCCTCACCAGTGCTGAGTACAGGGGAAGAATGACCTCCCTGCTCCTGCTGGCCACACCGTTCATGATACTGGCCAGGATGCCATTGGCCTTCTTGGCCACCTGGGCACACTGCTGGCTCATGTTCAGCCGACTGTCAACCAGCACCCCCAGGTCCCTTTCCTCCTGAGCACTGTCCAGCCACACTGTCCCCAGCTTATATCGTTGCAGGGGGTTATTGTGGCCAAAGTGCAGGACTCGGCACTTGGACTTATTGAACTTCATCCCATTGGATTCTGCCCATCCCTCCAACCGTTCCAAGTCCCTCTGCAAAGCCCTCCGTCCCTCTAACAGATCCACACACGCTCCCAGCTTAGTGTCATCTGCAAATTTGCTAATAAAGGACTCTAAACCCTCATCCATGTCATCAATAAAAACATTAAACAGAACTGGCCCCAGCACAGAACCCTGAGGAACACCGCTGGTGACTGGCTGCCAGCTGGATGCAGCACCATTCACCAACACTCTCTGGGCCCGGCCATGCAGCCAGTTCCTGACCCAGCACAGAGCGCTCCTGTCCAAGCCACGGGTTGCCAGCTTGTCTAGGAGTATGCTGTGGGAGACAGTGTCAAAGGCCTTGCTGAAATCCAAGTAAACAACATCTACAGCCTTACCTGCATCGACAAGGCGGGTTACCAGGTCATAAAAGGTGACCAGGTTGGTTAAACATGACCTACCCCTCCTAAACCCATGCTGGCTGGGTCTGATACCCTGGCCATCCTGTAAATTTTGCGTGATGGCGCTTAATATAAACTGTTCCATTACTTTACCAGGTACTGAGGTCAGACTGACTGGTCTATAATTACCAGGATCTTCCTTTGCACCCTTTTTGTGAATGGGTATCACATTGGCCAGCTTCCAGTCATCCGGAACCTCGCCAGTGAGCCAGGACTGCTGGTAAATGATGGAGAGTGGCTTTGCAAGCTCATTTGCCAGCTCTCTCATCACCCTGGGGTGGATTCCGTCTGGTCCCATAGATTTATGAGTATCCAAGCATTTCAGTAGTAGATTCCATAACAATTCTCTGATGTGTGAAACCGTGATTTCTTCTGCTGCCTTTAACCAACCACCTGCTAAGTGTACCGGGTAATTTTTCCCATGGTCACCTTCCCATTCCTGCACTTTGAGAGAAAAGATACTTGACCCTGGTGGGCAGCAACATCTTTACTTGGAAACATTCCACTTTTCCTGTCCACTTGCTTGTACAAGGGGCACAAGTGCGGAAAAGATGTTTTTGTGCCCAGGTTGAACACAAATGGATGAAAAACAAAAGGATGCGATCCGACAGACGCCCTCAACAATGACAATGTATTTAGGAGTGGAGAAGGCTCACCTCTGTAGCTTCTTGCCACAGAAGCAAAGATCAGGGCAGAGATCCCTTTCTGCAGCAAACAGCTTTTAGTGACAGCAAAGCCTGTTTCTAACAGTAGAATGTGGAGGGGATGTTTTCCCTTTAAGAAATATCTATTCAAGTTAATTGAAACATCTGTGTAAAATTCATTACATTGTTTTCTTTCAAAAAGAAATGACAGTTCAGTTCAAAGCTTTTGAATTATACTTAGATTTTTCTTTAGACAAATGGTTTTTTTCATTTAAAAATTAAGTTTACTAGGGTTTAATTTTAAAGAAAACAAAAGAAATGAAGAAAAATGCAGGGAAAGCGAGAAAGCCTGTCTTCCTCTCCATTGTGAACTGCTCCTGATAAAAAATGCTCCTCATCAAAATAACAAGTCTCCTCCACTTTTCTCATATGAAGGATTAGACCTGCTAGAGAAGTGCTAGATACTTTGTCTTTAAAATGGTCTTTGTCAGGCTTTGTGTGCTATGCAATCCAGACCCGGTGACTGATAATTATTATTAAAGTTACATTTTACTGTATTTACATATTTTAAATTAGATTCCAGGTAGCAAATTATAAGAGAACCAAAGAAGAATATTTACAAAACAGCATTTCATTCTTCCCTCCCTTTTATGCTTTCTTTGGTGAGAATTTTCCACAGAGGAATCAGGATTTTTAACCTATCAATTCTAACAGTTGTAAACTGAATAAAGCAGAATTTAACACATAAACATCTGCATTTTTTAAAATATCTCAGATATGGAAAATCTCCCATTCATTGGCCTAGCAGATGTTGAAATCAAAATAGATTTCTCCATTATTCTTAGAGGAGACCAAAATGTGAGCTGATTCTGAAAGAGTGACTGAACAACAATCCCTATCTCCCCACAGTATGGGAAAAGATACTACAAAAATCAATGTCCTCCAAGGCCTTATTTGTCAGTTCTACCTCTTATTTGCTTATTTAATTCTAGCACAGGCACAGTGAAGTAAAATAGGTGTTAGTACTGCTGGCAGACTAATGGAGACTTTGCAGGTGCAGGAAATAGATACTGAGAAGCAATACCTGAATACTCTTGTTAATACTCTCTCTAGCAATGGATTAGTATTTATTTTAGGAAATGTCTGAAATATATGTAATACCAATAAACCTCAAAGAAGTGTTCTTCTGTAAGTCAGTGAGATTGCCAAAAGACTACTGCTACGTAAATGAAAATCTGCTGATTGTTTAGTGTTGCCAAATGTTTAACTGGCCTCTGAAACTTGGCATACACAGTGAAAATTAGTTACCAAATGGATAAAACAATAGAGACTACCCAGGAAACGCGCTCTTGAGTGGTGTGCTGAGATGGATGGAGTGCTCTGCTGCCTTTACCTCCTGCTGCATGGGTTGGGTGAGGCCCTGGTGAGATGCCCAGAACTCAAAGGCTGCTGTGGGAGGTGCAGAAAGCTGGGCAGCTTGAGACAGCAGATGCAGCTCAATGCTCAGGGCTTGGTGAAGGAGCACACAGAAGAAGGTATGGCAGCAGTAACAGGACCAAATTTTTCATCATGGGAGGCTGTCTTATGCCTCTTCTCAGCAGCGAAGGTCAGGGGGTGATTGGGAGTAATTGATTGGAGTACTTGTGTCCAGCATAGTGTCTTGATTTTGGAAGGTGTCAGTCTTTGATGGCTTCTGAAGAATGGTAGTCTGAACTCAGGTTCTTTCGTCAGATGTCTGGACCCAGACCAGATAATTCTGTGTCAAAGGATGAGACTGGGTCTACATGTGGCTCTCTGGCTCCAGTCAATCCCACGTGGTCTCAGATGACTATAAAGAAATCCCCTTTGGGGTCTTCCAGCATGAGAGTACTAAAAGCTCAATTAATTAAAAAAAAAAGGTGCAACAGAAAGGCCCCCTTTTTATTTTTTCCCTTTTCCCTGGCTGAAATGAGGACCTAGATGACTGGTTTGGGTGTGTCTGCAATGTAAAAATACCTGCTAGTTAGGCAAGATTAGGGGCCCATTCACAGTGTCTGTGGATTGTAGCCATTATGGGCTTCTGAATACACACACCATTCTGGTTTTGTGTCAAAGATCTGGCATGACGTTTCTCTAAGGGGAAAAATGTTCATGCTTGGTTTCTTTGATCCAGATGTGGAAAGCTCAGGAACCAAGCCTGGCAGCAGCAAAAGTTTGGGCTAGCAGCAATACTTCCACTTGGCTACATTTGACCTTCCGAATGTCACTCTTTCGGTATACCTACAAATAATATAGGTATTGCAGGTATTATGTTGCTAATCAAATTATTACAGCTTTAAGGGTGCATCCACAGAAATGGAACAGAAGTAGTAATGATGGTAAACAACTCCCATATTCATTGTTTACACAGATTTTGTTCTTAAATGCCAGAAAAGTGCGAGGTTTAAGGGACTTGTTGGAACTTATTCCTTGCATCATCCACTTTGACTTTTCTATGTGGAATTACCTCATAATGTGCTGAATTCCCACAGGGTTGTGGTAGTTTTCTGATAAATCACCACTGGAGTGAGCACTGAATATGCAATTTCCAAGTTACTATCCAAACGTGTAGTTAAAAACCATTTATAAAATCCGTCCTTATCTTCAGCACAGGCTTTTGTACAACTCGGCAGGATGAAGTAAGCTTCTCAAGTTGGCAACATCCTTTAGAAGAAAAAAATATACTATTGCTCCCCTTGCAAAAAAAAAAGTACATTACAATCTCTGAAGTATTAATGAAATAACCTAACCTTGCTATAATTAAGCTTCTCCATAACTTTTCTAATCACTGATTTTATTGTGATTAAGAATGGATAGCATGCACCCAATAACACATTTGCATGTGTTCAGCCAGGAGATGTTTCATGCTGATCTCAAGCAGCCACTACCTCAAGAACACTGGAATTCCAAGTGGATGATTTTAAATGCAATTTATCTGCTCACAGCCTACGTACAAAACTGTCCCCAAGGTCTTTTCAAACTGCCCTGTGGTTATGCCCCAAAATATATTTCATGCACCAAATGCAATTCAAATATGCCCAAAAGGACTTGAAGACCAAGATGTGAGTTCTGATTGAAATAATTCCTCAGGGGAATGTTTGTTGCTAAGAAGTGGCTGAATACCACAGAGATTAATAATCCCAGTACAAAATATTTTTCCATGCTTTTTCATTCCGCTCATTTATTTAGAACATATGCCAGAGAGCATTAATGTTTAAAAAAGTCTCCACCCACATCCCTGTGCAATGTTCTGCTAAGAAGAGCCCAAGGTTATTGTAAGTGAAGTCTTCTGACTGTGCAGTTAGGTACATTTACATCACTGACTTTCTTCCCTCAAGTGTCCTCTCTACCAAGAGCATGAGCTTTTTTTCCAAATGCCTTTATCAGAGACAAAATGAACCTCACAACATGGAAGCTCTTATTTCTGGGAGGAGGGAGAAAGGAGTTTCTGTGTCATAAATTACCTGAATTAAGTTACATGGCTTTATTAGGATGAGATGAATCCACCCTAGAATTGTCTCTTATGCTTCAAAATGTAGGTGACTGGCACAGGTGTGGATGTGTGAGTCTTGGAAAGGTGAATTCTGGTGTGTTTTTCAGATGGTTTGTGGCTGCTCATTTTTGGGGTGGGAGCCTGCCTGCCTAACATGTTGTTTCTCTACTAATGCAGGGTGGTGGTACAGGATATGGGAACAGCAGCCTGTGTTCTCATTCCATACTCACACTGCTATGGAAAGGCACTTTTTGTTTCAAGAACTGGTCTTGGAGACCAGTGTGGTGCTCCCCTTCCACTGCTGTTCCTACAGCTCCCTCTGCCCCTCCCCTGGCTCAGTGAGAGCCAGGCAGGACTGCAGTTCTGCATTAAGCAAGGGGAAACACATAGCAGACGATACCAGTGCAGTAACAGAGCACAGCAAACTTTTCTGGCTCACCACTATTTTTGTTTCTCCTTTGAGTATATATAAATGCAGCAAGAGGAAATGTGTAACTTTTTTGAAAATGAAGGCAAGAAAAAATTGAAATATGGTATCACTGAAACATGAAGAATGCAAACAAAATGAGACTCTTCATACAACTGTGCAGAGAAAGCAGCTCTTAAAATTACAATGATAATCCCTGAGTCAGATCCAGTACTTGGGTGATTGTTTTAATTAGAACTGACATATATTTGTTTCTAGATGTTTCAGAAAGTAGTGAAGAAGGGAGATCTTGGCAGAAAGTGTATGTATCAGGAGGCACCTGATGCTTTTGAGCCTGAAGCAAACCTCCCCCAAACTCTTCAGGATGTCATTGAAATACACAGATGTAATTATTTGAAGTTGCTGAAGGAATTGATGTCGCAGTAATTAGACAACTCATTACATCAAGAAATGAGGAAATAAGACTGACACAGGTAAGAGTGAACACACTGATAATTTAGTGCAGGACTGTAAGAACTTTAAGGTAAGGCTTCATGAGAGGAATAGCACCTCAGAGAGAATCATCAGACCCAGGCTTGCTTTCATCAGTGCATCCAAATTATAGATACAATAATGAAAGAGGTGTCAAATGAGCAAACACTGATGCTGTCTAGCCTGGGCTTTCACTCAGCATCTAGCTCCCCAGGCCTCCAAATTCCACAGACTCTTGCCAAATGTTGTTCCACAGTACCTCAAATAAAGGGTAGCATGAGTGAGCCCTTTAGAACTGGACTTGTCATGTCTCCCATGTACTTCCTATAATTTCAGGTAACTTTGAACCAGGGCTCCAGGTGGCTTATATTTACACTCTGCCTTGAATGAAAATGCCCATGGAGTGTGCTTATTCTACAGTGCCACTGACTTTCCCTTTGTTCTCTTATTTTTTGAGCTCTGCAATTACTCTTTGCTGGAACTTCTAGTGCACCATTTCAGATTTTCCACCCCAAAATTGTCCAGGTTAATATTCTATTACTCATTCTAACATCTGTTATGAGCCAATTATTAAACAAACTCATTCCTTGGGGAAACCTTGGTGGTAATAACATGAGGCAAAGAGGGTTTTTTTACATGTCAGTAAATATTTCGAGAATTATGGTGGAACTAAGCTTTCGCACATGACATTCTTACTATAGCAGGAAACTTTAACCACATACACAGTGCTTAATGATTGTCTTTACAGGTAACGTGGGGCTGTTCATAAGTTTTGAACAATAAATTATTAGCACATGCTACCTCTTTGCAATTTCTCTTCCCATTAAGAGAACAAACTGAATAAAATTATTTCAATTTCCCTCTCTTTCCCTACTTTCTTAAGTCTCGTACTAACTATGCAATATATTTGAACTACCTTTGGATTCAGTCTTACAACACAATCCTCAGCTGACCTTTTGAGCTTCCTATTGTGTCACAATGCTCTTAATCTCTGCCCTTTCTGATCACAGATCCCCACTTTGTCTGTCCTTTACCCGTGAAGAGCCATCACCAGTTTTGCTGAGGAGTGTTGGGTCACTCTTCAGATCTGCAGGGAGAGAAGATGCTGACAGGACCTGGATATTTAATTAAGGTTATGGTGCAGCAGGGCCCTTATGACCAGTCACTAACCTGAAGCTAAACTTAGTTGGTCAAAACTGACCTGAAGTCATTTCTGAAATCTTCTTGGCAGCTATGCAGAAATGGAATCTAAAGCTGGTAAAGTTGATTTTGGTTACGCTTTTATGAGTTTTATTTGGTGGTGTTTTGGTTTTGTGGGGCTTTCTTCTTTTTTAACAGAGCATGTCCTGTGAAAGCTTTACTGGAAATTTTTCAACAAATCCCTCCCTCCCTCCCCAAAAGTGCCGTAATTGGAGGTAGGGGTGAAAATTTGTCTTTTTTTTTTTTCTTTTTCTGCCTTTTGCATTTCCCCCCATAACCCAGGTTCCTGGTTTTGGCAGTAAAAATGCAAAAACCCCAAACTAAATACAGAGATGGAAAACTGGGAAACAAGGATAATTCCAAAGACAGTGGTGACCCAGCAGCTGAACACAGCTCATCCCAAGATGAGATGAGGTGCTGACTCAAAT
Organism: Molothrus aeneus; assembly: GCF_037042795.1. Classification (NCBI taxonomy): domain Eukaryota; kingdom Metazoa; phylum Chordata; class Aves; order Passeriformes; family Icteridae; genus Molothrus; species Molothrus aeneus. Next base: position 92,598,567 of record NC_089646.1, read on the forward strand.
GTTCTCACATTCATCCTGCTGGCATTGTACCCCCACCTGGCACAGGGCAGAGATGGGGAACACACACCAGAGGTGCCAGAGGCAGCAAAAACTCCATTACCCCCTGGCCCTGAACACAGCTTCTTTGGAAGAAAGCAGCCCCAATTAGCAGCTCGGTGAATTTCCATGGCTGCTCGGCAGCTGCAGTTTCGGGGTGGGATTTCGGGCCGAGCCAGCTCCCTGGAGCTCGGACCCAGCTCTCCCTCAGAGGTGCTCGGGGAGGGAGTGCTTGGGAGTTTGCACAGCTGCTGCTGGCCCTGGCAAGGCCAGAGCCAGGAGCCAGCAAACCGCTCAATTAAAGGCTTGTCATTGACTCCAATGGGCTGCAAGTGAGTGCCAGAGGGAATAAAGAGTTTCAGTTCCTGGAGCGGTTCAGCTGGCACCTTTCACCAGGAAGGGGCCAATTTTACAGTTTTAAGTAAATAAAGTTTAAAGCAAACAAAGCTGTTTTTCACCAAAACTCTGGATTCTTTGTATGTGAAGAAGTGGAGGCTGCAATTGCCTGAGAGAAAAACTGACAGCTAAAAGGAGCAGAAGTAGAGCTTGTGAATGAAGAAAGCCGTACGACACATTGCAACTCCCCTAAATCATGCAACGAAGCCTCCTGCTGTAATAGCTGAGCTAACTCCAAATCTGAGGAGCTTTGTAGACCTGTCAGCACAGCACTACGCCTGGGTCACATCTCTCCCACCTGATGCAGCTGTGCTGCCTCTAGGAAACAAGCTGGTGTCGGTGCTGTGCTGGTGGGACCAGCCCTTGCTCCTTGATGCTCTGCAGACACCCAGCATCGTGTCCTGGTGCATGCTTGCACACATACTTGACCCAGTTTGATGCCATACTTTGGAATTTAAATATGTGCATAATCCATATACAGGCCCTAGACTGACAGGAAAATTCAGCAAATAAGCATTTGAGCAGCTAAGCAGATGGCTTTTTTTTTTTAACTGAAATGGTGCAGTAATTTCACAAAATCCACCTAAACTCACCTTTTCCATTACAGTCACACCAAATGCACTGCATAATTTGAAGAGCAGCATTTGTGTGCCTCTACTATGCAAAGCAGAAAGACTGATACATGGATTTCTTTGGGACATTTCTCACGTTCCCATGAGATTCCATCATAAGAAAGGTGCAAAAGGGAGCTATAATTAACCATTTGGAAGTCTGTGATGTGATAACAATTTCCTCTTCTTTAGCTTACAGTATGTTAAGTATTTAGTAAATAGTCTGGAAGGAGACTCCTTCAAAGATTTTCATTACTTAACACCTACAGTTTCAACTATTCCTAAACTGTCGTAATAGTGCAAGCTAAAGGAATTTCAGATATACTGACATCATTTTTTTGTTCCATTCCCTTCCCCTCACCCCATGCACTCTCCTTTTGGAGAATTCCTCCAAAAACACAACACCAGTAATAATCAGAATGTTGAATTTCTGACAAATGCCATCTGCTGATTTCTTTTTTTTTTCCTTCCCAAAAGACAAGATTTTGGATAGGGCTAGTAAGTACTTTAGCTTCTTCTACTTTATGGTACCAAAATAATCACCATGGCAACTCTTTAAGGGCAGTCTTCCAAACAGATTTATTGTGAATGCAAGAACTCAACAGCACTCTCTAGCAAGAAACAAGACGACATCTATTGCAGGTTATTTTGGTACAATGCATGAATGATGACTAATAGACACAGGCATGTCTGTCTGAACTTTTTCAGTTATCCCTAATACTTTAGCTTGCCATATTTATAGGTGGTGGAGGATGCAGGGGTGGGGGAGGGAGGGAGGAGAAGCCATCAGTATTAAGCTTACACAGATTATGTTGTAATTGCCTTTCCTGAGTACATTTTTTTTGGCCACTGATGGCTGTAAGAGAAGAAAGCCAGAGAAACAGCACAAATACTGGGAGAAGGATGCACTACACTAGGAGGAGGCTCAAATCTTTTGAGATAATAACTGAAAGTTTTGTCACATTGTTTTTCTCCTTCCCTTCCTTTCTTATTTCTCCTTTCTTAGTAGAAACAATGAAAGTAAGGAAGATTGCCAAAACTATTGTTTGTCACACTGAGGGGAGGGAAGGGAAGGGAAGGGAAGGGAAGGGAAGGGAAGGGAAGGGAAGGGAAGGGAAGGGAAGGGAAGGGAAGGGAAGGGAAGGGAAGGGAAGGGAAGGGAAGGGAAGGGAAGGGAAGGGAAGGGAAGGGAAGGGAAGGGAAGGGAAGGGAAGGGAAGGGAAGATCTTCTGCATGGTGAGGAAGACAGGGCAGGATAAATGCTAAATTATTAATGCTAAATAGTCATGGTAGTATATTCCAGGTAGGTATTTTTTGACTCAGGTGTTGGTTGGAGTTAGCAGGTATAATCTGTACAAACCCCAGAATTTTGAAAACCAGCCAGCATTGCTGTGTTATGTAGTTGTGTAAGAGGTTATATATGGTACTTGCTTTGCATTTGGCAAATGGTTCTCACTTAAACATTCATTTAGCACGATTACTTAAGTGAACCATATAAGGCTATTCCTTGGAGCTGCAAAATTAACTTGTTATAGTGATGCACTATGCCAAAAGCTAATTTAGGATCTACTTAGGAATTTATAACATTTATTTACCATGCCATTTGAATAAGGCAACTTTGCTGACAACTCTTAGCTGGCCACAACTTTTATATCATGCTGTATCTCATCTACTGTTCCCGAACATTCTTCTGTAATGCACTGTTTCCCCATTCTTCTCAATCCAAAGTGAGAAGATAAGAAGCTGTGTACAGAAGCAGAAACCCACTGAACCCTGTGAATAGTGTCCTTTTCTGCATGAATGAGGGGAGGACTTTGGACTTTTGGGAGTTGTGCTTTAATTGAATTGAGCATTGAAAGAAATACAGAGGATCTTTCCCACTCTCCCTCTGATTTGAAGAGATCAGAGACACAAAGCAGGGAATGTTTGTCTCCTTTTTGTCAATTCAACCAGAGGAGAATGTTAAAAATATTGAAGGATTCCCTGCCTGCAATGTCATGCTTGGAGATAACAGCCTGGGAAGGTTACTTAAATATACACATGCACTACACAGCAGGTGCTCTTCCACAGGTGTAAGATATCCCACAGGTTTTGTTTGTGGGCTTTCCCTGCCTCAACTGCATAGCAAATTGTTTATGAAGTGAGACACGAGGTAGAGCAGACTTACTCATTCAGTGAAGTAAGTTTTGCAAAAAAACTTGCAAGGGTTCCTTGGAAGAAGGGAGTGAATAAAGGCAGGGGAAAGCATCGCTGTTGCTTTCTATTCAGCCAGTTCAAAAGTTGGCTCACTGGCTTACGTTCAGTCAAATGAGGGAAGCAAATCCAGGAGAGCTCCCTCTAGCCAGGCTGTGATGCTCCTTATTTGTCTCAAGAGAACCTGAGATCACAGTCTGTCCTGTTGTCTCTTTTTATATCTCATTTTCTGTGCGACCAGCCTTCGTGCAGAAAGCTCCCTGTGCTGCTCTTCGGTGCTAGCTTCAGCTATCTCCTCAATCCCAGCTCTTTTCCACTTTAGCACTGTAACAATTCTCAAACAACAAGAAAAATAACGAGGGGAAAAGTTAATTTGTGTCTCATTGTAGATACTAATTGCAGAATGCGTCTTCTTTCTTTTCCCCCTTTTCTCCCCTTCGCTGACGCACATGCTCTATAATAAGCTCTGTTACTTGGAGCCTGTAAGCCTCTGTAGTAAGCTGAAACTGCTACTATATTTACTCACTTTCCACATTTAGACAAAGGCTATTTTTAACCAGAGTTCTATTTGCGGGGGCTGCCAACGTCACTTAATGTTCACATGCATCTTGGGCATCATATGCTTGTTATTTTTATTTACTGTGCCTGTGCCAGGTCTGCTTTTTTTATGGGAAGAAAGAATGAGAATGCTTCTTCAGGCCAGTTCTTGAAAGCTCTTTTGTACAATAGCAGATACACAGATAGGCACAGAAAAAGCAACTCAGCAGTAGATTTGGCAAACCTGCTTTTTAATGGCTGGCATTTTTTACCTCTTGGTCTAGTCACAAAGCTGTGTTCTTAGTCTCACTGCATTTGTTAAAGGAGAAGATGTTTCAAAGGTATGTTAATTATTCTGGTGTCTCCTGGAGGAGCCATGAGCTCTTATTCTGTGATTAAGGATGCCAGGGATCAGGAAATTGTTATGATTTCAGTACTGCTACCAGGTAGTTAAAATAGATGATGCGTAAATAATCAGTGCTTTTCTGATCCTCCTCATAATAGGTGCACGCTTTGTAACTTGAATGCAACAGATGTTATTTTCAGATAATTAGTTCAGATTTTCAGTGTAAGAGTCCCTTGAAATGCTGAAAGTACTGTGGTGCAGCCATAAATCAAGCTTGTAAATCAGGGCCTGTACACAGCGTTTTCTGCACGGGTTTCCCTGCATTGCTCCAGTGACCTGAACTTGACCCAAGGGAATTGCCCTTTACAGAGGTTTGGAACACTTCATTCAGCATGCTGACTCAGGATGCCTGATTCACTTGATATTGCCACCATCATATGCCCAGCATTTTGAGATATCCACTACCCACATGCTTTAGTAGGGAATAGGTTATTCTCTACACACAGAATGGCATCCTTAGTCACACTAGATGATGAATTCCTAGAAAGGGGTGGAAGACAGGAGAAAATCCTTTAACACTTTGCTGTCAGCATACTTAACTGGGAATTTTTAGCAGGAAATTAGGTTACAGAAGAAAGCTACAATGGAACCTCCTAAGGTGGATTTTGTTTAAGTTTGAAATTTTTTTGAAAACGTACAGGTTTGGTTTGTTTTTTCTCTCTCAGTACTTCCTACCCTCAATATTAATTCCCTTTTCAGACTGATTTCAACATGAAAGAGGCTTACCAAGCCTCACATAAGTCAAGATTTCTGTGTGCTGATCATAAAAGAAAAAAATATTTTACTTTTTCCTGTAATTAACTTTTGCAGTGCTGTTTATTTCCCCACTACAGTAAACACTTTCCTTTTCTTCAAAAAACCCCAATAACTTCTAATTGTTGGTAAAATAAAGGCTGTGTTTTAAAATCAAAACTGCTAATTTCACATCTGTGCTTCCAGAACTGGGCAGTGAAATCCTCACTAAGTCATGGACAGATGTTCAGACACAGTGGGAACTGCACATGCTTAATGCTCTATGGGTTAATCCATTTACTTAGGTGACTAAACATGAATGAATCTACATACCTGCCTTTAGAGGCCTTTATTTAAAAACATGTCAGCCTAATGATATTACCCTATGTGGGGTTTTTTCCATGGGAATTATTTTTCTACTGCTAGATAATGCTTTTTTTTTTTTTAATGGTTTGTAGACAAAAACCTGAAACTAGGAAAAAGAAGGTTGTTAAAAAACCTGACAAAACGCCATACAACTGTATTAAAACTGTGTTATAAAAAAGCTTTTATTAAAAGCTTTTAAAAAACCCTTTTTTTTACCTTTTATTAAAAACTGTGTTATAAAAAGCTTGTCTTTTTCAGTCCCCTTCAGTTCCTGCTAGGCTTTAAATTTACCCTTAGACAATAAAGTGGATTATTCTGGAACTAAGGGTCACCCCAGGCCGGCGCAGTGTGTGGCATCTGTGTGGCTCTCTTGCTGTCTCATGGTTGCTGCTAGTGGGGCACAGCAGCAAGGGTAACTGCTGATCTGGTGTCTTGAGATGAGAAATCACATTCGAATTTTTTTGTTATAGCTTCTGGCCCTTTGCTGGGTGCGTAATTGTAAACAATCTGCCCCACGTGTGGCGTCTCTGATACCCTCTGCCACATGATGGCTAAAATTGCACGAGAAAGAGCCTATGTAAGCATGCTTTTGGGGGCAGAGCCCATCTTGCCTTTGTCATGCCACCAGCATGTGATGTGCACATGGCTCACCAGTGCCACATGGCCAGTGGCTGTGCATATCAGGGGCAGAGGTGAGCTCATCTGAATTTTCAAGGTAAATCCAGTGGCTATGCTGCACTGATAAGGAATGAGGACAACAAAAACATGTCTAATTAAAAGAGCCATTAGTGTTTGCTGCCACAAGTAGCAATAACTTTGCTTCAGGTGAACTGGCATAATCCTCATCTTTCTTCCACAAAAGTACTTTCTCCAATGTTTTTACCGCCATGCTCAGGCAAGTTTTTGTAGTCTATGCAAGGCATGGTATGTTTATGCATGTATGAATGGGTGTTTTCCTGTCTGTTCTCCAAAGGGAAAGGGTGGGTGTGAAGGAGTCTGTAAAGATCAGGAAGCTTCAGTGGCATCCTCTCATTGCTCTGTGTGACACAATTTTTCTATCTCTCCCCAGCAAACAGCAGCAAACTTCTCAATTTATATTAATACTGAACTTACTCCGTGGCCACAAATGGCAGGCAGATTACTGAAAAAGAAAATAGACTCATAAGACAGCCTCAGCTGCCTGCTGACAATATATCTGATTTTCTACTATATCAAATATTTGCACTAGACTGTGTCAGGAGGACACTAATCAAAAGCAAAGGGAATCTTTTTAATCTGAAGAGTCACTGTGGCGGGGAGGCAACGGGTTAAGCATTACAAGAGTTTAAGCTGACAGCCAGCCCTTGTGCTCTGCTGCTTCGCAGAGGTTTCCCTTTGATGGAAAATATTTCAGTGACAGAAGACACTGGCAGCTGAGGTAATACACTGCTGCTGCAGGAACCTTGTGCTTGCCAGGGAAAGTCAATGGGTGAGACAGTTCTGAGAACAGCAGTGGCCTGCTTCTGTCCACTGCCATGCATGGCTCGTGTGAGAGTGCGTGCTGCAGGACTGCTGGGGTGGATTGTGCTGGGAAATGCATCAGATCAGGGCAAATTTGGATTATTTACCTGTTACTAAAATGAAGAGCCTTTCTGAGGTATGTTCACAAGCAGCCCCTATGTTATTCACAATGGAGAGAAGCACCAGGACAATGCTTATGGATCATTTTAGTCAAACTTAAGCCTTCAGAGCAGATGTTTTTAAGCCTTCAGAGCCTTCCCCATTGATTCCTGGATGTATTCAAGATCTATATATATGAGTATATTGTAACTTAATGCATGAGTTGTCAGGAGACAACACTCAAAACCTGTAGCACCAGTTCCATTTCATGTGACCGATCAAACTTGTCACCTTGTCAACAACATCCTTTGTTGTAAGGAGAGCATTTCATTTGTACTGTTTGAAATGTTCATTATGGTTTGCCAGAGCACACTGAGGTCCAAAGCTCCAAAATTGAGCCACAGACTGGAAAGCTGTGCTAACTACCTTTTGTAAGTTGTGAGCCTGTGCTGTTTCAGCAGTGTAAGAAACATTGCTGGCAGTACAGGAACATGCACACAAACATGTACAGTTCACCCTTGGGGCTCTGGTATATTTAGGTACACAAAGGATTTGGGGTGGTATGGAAGAGATGTAAGGCTTTTTTTCCCTCAAGCTAATCTCTCATTTACTAAAAAGAAATTGACAAATTACCCTCTTTCAATCAAAAAAGAGAAGGTTACATTATTGGTAGGCAAACCAACAGACTGGAAATTTTTGGTAGAAAAGACTGCAGTCACTAAAATTATTGGCATTTTTCAGAGCAGTTGAACTAACTTTTCCTTTTCTATTGAATTCCAGTATTTAGTGGCTTTGAGGAAGCATTACAGTCCAGGCATGTGAATTCAGAAGACATTTTACTCAGAGAGTATAATCAGTGCTTTTCAAATTCACAATATTTCTTATAGAAAAATCTTGCAGAAGAAATAAGACAGTAAACGATTATTTATTTTAAAAATTCAGATTATTTGACATAGCCTGTTTTAGGAGTTTCAGAGATGGGTTTTAGGTAGAGATGGGCTTATTTAAAATAGATCCAGATTTCACATATACAGAAATCAAAGCATTTTTTACCTGAGCTTATGTTCTAAAGAAAAAGACTATTTGTACTGTTTGGATTTGGACACAGTTAGGAATATACATGAATATTAGCATCTAGGCTTACAAGCAGGGTAAAGGCAGCATGAGCTGCCATGGAAGGAAGTCGTGAATCAAGGCCCTTCATTTCCAGGCATTTCCAAGCGTTGCTTTTCTTCAGAGACAGAGAGAGTAAGCTGGCATTCAGCCCTTAGTCTTCATTCAAACCAAATTCCAGTTGCAATATTGCCAACTCTAACTGTTAAAAAATCAGGAGAATGAAAAAAAAATTTTGTATATTTCTGTTTGCCGTCTGGTGTTTGAGACTTAATATGGGTTATGTTTCCAGGCTTTTCTCTGCAACCAGAAGAGATCAAAACTCTGGGGGTAAGAAGTTGCGGGAAGAATAAGATTGTCACAAAGCATTTGACTCCAAAACCAGTGCTTGAATTGAAATCCCAAATATTAGGAGATCCACACTATAAAATCCCATGTGTCAGAACACATTACAATAAACTTGTTGGAATTTTATTGAACAACAATTGTGAAAAGACAACAAGAATAATTTTGCTGTATTCCATATTACTAAACATACTCTCAACAAGAGTTAAAAAAATTATTTTTTAAGAATTAGAAGTTCCAAAAAAGAGCTTTTATTCCCTGATCTGGCTTTTATAGAGACCTGTCAGCCTGTCAGTGAATATACAGATTTCAGTGTTCCTGACACATCGGGTTCTCTGTATGCCACGTGTCTGTCCCCTGGAATAGGCTGTATCAAAAGAACAAGCCAGGATAAATTTGTTATATCCTGTGAATCCATCCAGCCCAAATCTCCTGATACATAAACAACACCAGGCCCAAACATCTTGTCACATCTGCTTTGTACACCAAACAGCTGGGTGCACAGATGCTTTGGTCTACTGGATCATCTTAGGCTGAGTGCATTCTTCTGTGTGCTTAGTTATTTGTTTTAATTGGTTTTGATGGTTTGACTTAAATCGCTTCAGCTCTAGCTGGAGTACAGGTACTTTTGATTGTGACAGCTGCCACAGGCACATGAGAGGCAACAGTGGTCACCTAAAACTTCTGGGTGAGAGTTCACCCCAAGCAGGCCCTGAGTTTGAGGACGCTGACTTCAGAAGCAGAAGCACTTCCCTCTGAGCTAGAAAAGACACTTCATCACATGAAATGAGGCCCTGCCCCCCTGGGAGAGCAGTGGAAAATCACGCTTAGAAACACATAAACAGTTTCTGGGGAAGGAAGTGAAAGCTAAAGAGCTAAATTACATAACTTTTTGTATACATTATGTATAGATCAGACATATTTGTATACACATATATACATATATATATGCATAGATATAGATATAGATATAGATATGTATATATATTACATACATATGTATTTTTAATGACTGATAGAGGCATCTTGTTGATTTCTCCCTGCTCTTCCTCCCTAAACCCATTCTGTCATGCTATCACACCACACCACACCACAATTTACTCTCAAAGATGTTTGAAGGCAGAACTGGGTCTCTCTCACCCACATGGGTAAACAGCCCGAACGCCAATGAGGACTGTCAGGAACAGAGAGCATTATTCCGAAAGGAGATATGCCCAGTGGCTCAGCAATTCCCCGTGCTACCCAATCTTTTCATGATCCATTTGAGACTGGGAAGAGCCCTCTTGCAAACAGCACCTCCCCAAGCACCTGGCATGTGTGTCAGTTCTCCCTCCCTGGAAGTATTGAACCAGTCCAATGTTCCTCAAATAACAAAAGCGAAAACAACCACAGAGCTAGATGGCCTGGCTTCTGGCCAATTTTAATTAATTAAGTTCTACCAAGCATCACACATTAACCTCCAAAAAAAACCCAATCAATTCATATTAAAGGAAAATCTGGGGAAATTACCCCCCAAATCCCTGTCAGTACCTAATCCCAGTGTCTCCCATTGCAGAACAATAACCCTTAATTGTTATTTCCACCTCAGGCTGCTCCCACAAGGTGGTGAGCCCACTCCCTCAATCCTATGTTTGTTTTCTCTACCCCTTTGGGAAGCTTCATGCTTGAGGACACACCAGACATGTCATCCATGCCATAAGCATCTACACAGAAGTGACCCAGCTGGCACAGACCTTTGCAAGTTTTCTAGCAAGCTCCATAAACACAGGAACAGTTCTTTCTTAATTTGATGTGTTTATTTAAAAATCTATACAACAAAGAGTAAGGGATAGTGCTGGTTGGAGAGGAACTTTCCATAACTGGCAGACCAGGCTTTGTGTCTATTTCCAGTAAACAGGCAGGAGGGAATCCTGTCCTCCGTGTCCCCACCAGGACATTGGCTCACCTCTAGTCATTCTAGATGCACCCTGACATTTGCTAAGTCAGACTTCTCTCGTGTCTCTGAGCACTGTCCACGAGGCACCAAATTGCTCACTTCTGTCTCCTGGGAACACCTCCCTGTCATCAGTCCTGTGCCACAGTGATACTGCATCACGAGTCACTTAAGATTAATTACAATTGCTCCACGTTTACTGAACCTTGAAGGATCAGATGTCGCTCCTCCTCCTTCTCCTCCTCTTGCCTTGCTGTGATAGGGAATTCACACTGAATCCAGCACAGCTACCTGATATTCTTTGAAGTTACCTGCTGTTATTTATAAACTTTGAGATCTCTGTAATATACTACTAAGTTTTGCTTTGACTAAATTTTTCATTAAACTTAATTTTCCTGATTTCTGACACAAACCATGGGGAAACAAAAAAATCAGTCTTGTTTCATTCAGTGCCAGAATTTGCACAAGGGAAATGAGCACAATGTTGCCCCTTGATGTAAATGGTGGAAAACTATCTCTGCGTTCAGCACTGTTTGTATAATTATTTTTTTTAAAGCATCGGTGCAACCAGTTAATTGTTGAGCTCATCATGCACCAGGAGCTGTACTATGCCACCAAATTAGAAAGGCTGATAAACATTTTTGCCTCGGGTCAATAATTTGCAACAAGAAATGTATTCCATGAATGTACTTTCTTTTCTGCTCAAGGATTATCTCTGGGAATGTTGCTATTTCCTGGAGATGGCTGTAATAAAAGCTAAAATTAACAAAATAGGCGTTACTATAGGCATTGCCAGTAATCTTGCAGGAAATGAAATAAAACCCCTCATGCATATTTGTGCATGTAAGATCATGGTTTGATTTCCTCCCATTGCTCAGGATAGTTAACCTCCATCACCCAAATAATCATGCAAATCAAACAGGAGCCTTGTGAGAATGCTAGTAAAGCATCTTGAATCTGTTCAGACACCATAGGCTTATCTTTATCCTTTGAAAGGCTGTATTTTGTGAGGCTGGGATGGTGCTAAATGGTAAAATTTCTACTTCACAGGGATTTGAGTGCCAAATAAAGGTAATGCACAAGTATGAATGTTGCTATTTCCCGCTGTGGAAAAAAGATGACTACATTTGCAGTGCTGGAGGTTCAGATGGGAATGGCAGAGAACGTATGGTTGATATTATATATTATCATTTTGTGTCAAGGATTTGGAATGCCATCTCATGGGTGATGGGGTGGGCAGGAGGGTGAAGATAGAAGAGTGTTAATAAACAACCTTATTGCTTCCTACTCCTCATAATTTGTTTGCTTTTTTACAGAAGAAATCCTCTTCGTACCTTATGTCAATCATAGCTGAGAATATGAACTATTTTTCATGTGAATAAATGAATGTGAATGTATGTGAATAAAGTAACATGCCATTTCCTATCTGGAAATTATGCATACGGTTCATATGGTGAAAATCCATTTTCTCCTTAAGCCCACATTGGTGTTTCAAATGCTGATGTTCTTGTAGACACAAGGAAAAAAAATCTCTAGTTGGCTTAAAGGAAAACAGTCAAGATTCGCAAGACCATCATTTGGATTGAGCAAAGTCCTTTTCCTTTTCCCTCCTTAGTTGTATTCAAACAGCCTGTCAGTTTTTAGCCTTCTTTCAAAAGTAACAGTCAACAGTCGTAGCTCTGCCATGCCCGGGGACCAGCAGCTCCGAGCCGTCTGTTGGCCGGGATGGAAACAAACCTGGGGCTGGGATAAGTGTGAAAATTCTCAGTAGGGAAGCAGCTGTGTTTTGATCCTCCCTGAGCATCTTGGAAACTAGCAAGGGGAATGATAATTACGAAGACAATATTATAATATTCACATTTAAATATATAGGTTTTATAGTTGCTCCCTCTGCAATATGCATTTGCTTAGGCACAAAAGGTCACATGTGTGCAAGCTGCATATGCTTTGCCCCGTGCCACAGCAGACAGGAATCACGTGGATTGTATGTGAACATAGCTGTGACAAAATAAATACCCAGAATAGGGTTTGAGGGGAAGTTTGTTTCCCCATTCCTTGGTAAGTGCCACAGTCATATCAAAATTCAGTCAGTGCCCACGTTTCTGATGCTGTAGAGTGCCTTGGAGCCTGCATGCAACACGGAGGGTTGTTTTGAGCACAGCTGCATCACCACATCAGATGGATGCACAGCATCCATCACCTCTGCAAATGGTAGAAACTTACCTTATCCCCAGAGATAATGCTGCATTGGGTTAATTGGGTTACACCTGGTAAGAAGAAGGGGAATTGCATTGGCTGCCAGCAAGGAAGAGAGGACATTTTATAGGCACCATGGACTGCTGAATCAGATTTCAGATAGCCACTTTGTTTTGTAAAGTTTTAAGGCCTGGCCTACCTATGCAGGAAGACAGACCACTTCACACCTGCCTGATGAAGCACAAACACTGAGAACATGCATGCAATGCAGATAATGTGTCCATTGATTACACATATCAGATGGACAATATCTGTACAGGCCACAGATAAATGTGTGCCTTGGAGGGAGTAGGGAAGAAAGGTGAACAAGAAGGGCTGACACAACACATACCACATCACTCAATACTGACAGAAATAGATCTGCTCCAGTATTTCTCCCAGTTTGATTCTTCTTTTAATTCCCCTCCTGAGTTTACAGTATGTTAGTTTTTGGTGCTTGAACTTTTACACCTGTTGTTTGTACACAGAGCATTAACACAATACTCCCAGATGTGTCTGACTTTAAAACTTTGTGTTGTCATTAGGCTATTTCCTTTCTTTTTGTGAGAGACGGACAATTAAAAACATTCCCACTATTTGTAAATTCTCCTTGTGAGGAACACAGCAGATTGCCTGGATCTTCTGCTTGTTGTTCTGGCTTCAGTTTCAGAACTGAATGCACTCCTTCTGCTCCGTCTGTTTGAGTTTTGACAATGCAAAGGATGAAGCTGGAGGAAGTCCCATATATAAGCGAGGTCTATGCTTCTGCTTTATCTCATTTTTAATTGAATTTCAATTGGATTCTGCTCACTTTTATGTAACTCAGTGCAGGAGGATACAGAATTTTTGTAATACACTTTCTGCAGCTACAAGTTTTCTCTAGTCACGGAATGATAACATATAATGGGCATTATATTTAAGCACAGCTGATGTTTTCAACTAGTACCCTGTTCCTGCAAAATAAGTTGTTTTGCACACATTTGATTTCTAAAACATATATAGGAGCAGCTAAAAACTTCACTTGAATGCATTAGCATACATTTTTCCTTTTAATTAACTGCATGTTAATTATTCATCTAGAAGAAGACAAACTAGTGCATTTCCTTCAGCTGACTATGCAGTGTGCTTCTGTAATATGTCCTCTTCTTGTTGGACAAAGGAACAAATCTTCACTTAGCTGATGTATGTAGGTGTTCCCTTTAATTGCAATGTCTCACTAGAAGCCTTTTCTTTCAACTGGATTTTTTTCTTGTAGGTTAAGATTCTGCATGCTTTCATTTTGCAAGAGTCCCGTGCCGATGAAGCCAGAGCTGAAATAAGTGCTTTTATTGTCAAAAGAACACTTTTGTAACAAAGTCTATTAACACAGGCATGATAACTTGTCTATGCAGTATCTTTATGATATTTCATACAGGTGACTTTAAAAATTCTTAATTGTGCAATGAGTCTTTTAGTTATTAATTAAATATTAATAACATTATTTTGTAGCTTCATATATGTCAAGTTTACTTTGTAGAATATTCTGCAATGAATTACAGATGAAGTAAGGAACACAAACAATCAGCCTAGAGTAGGAGTTTAAGTTTGCTTGAATAGCCCAGTTACACATTTCTGTGTGTATTACGAAACCAACAAACTTTTATTAGCAAACAACTTCACTTGATAAGCACTGGTTCAAAGAACATATGTCATTATACACTCTTTTTATAAAAAAAACAGGCAAATGTAGAAAACTTTATAAGCTCATCTTGCAGCTTGTTTGAGTGTAGAACTTAGCAGTTTGCAGGATTGAATACTATAAAAGAAATTAAAAATTCAATTAGAGCTCAGCATTACAAGATCATTAGAAGTAAAGTGGTTGCATTGTGCTAACCAAAAAATTCTGCTGCTTTGGGGCATTGTAACTGTGCCTGCTGCTAGGGTGGACTACATGGGTGGACCTGTGAGTTAGATGACAGCTGTCTGCCTGGGAAATTCAGAATGTTTGTTCTGCTGGAAACACATAAGCCTAAAATTTATGACATGCAGTGTAAATTCATAACATATTATTAATTCAAACCATTAAAAAGAACTACTAGTAAAAAGCCCTGCAAAAATTCTGTTATCAAGCCATGCCAGCTTATCAAATTGAGACCCAAAATACTGACCTGGTCAAAAACTATCAGTGAAAGAAAGGAAAGCTAACTGTAAAAGCTTGGATTCATGCAGAAGAAAGGGAAGGGTCCACCTCTCCTAGTCCGAGCCATAGAAAATCAGGTTTCTGATCTGAAGCAGTCATGGCAAGTGAGAGAAGGTCACCTTTACAGCTGTGGCTCACTCAAGTTTTAGAGAAGCAATCCCCATGACATGGATCATCTCACAGGGCTGCTGGCTTTGGTGAAACACCAAACTTTCCCATGGCTAACCTGTGGGGCAAATCCCTTGTCCTTGGACCTGAGCCTGTTCTCCCGACTCTTACAGAGATGCAGTAATATTACTCAGCTGTAAATCAAATTTAGACATTGTCAGGAAGGATGTAAATTGCCATTGAGGGTTTTTTTGTATGTGTACAGTGTTTCAGTGTATTGTCACCTGTGTTTCAGGTGGAAGTTTGCACCCAGGACACGTGCTGGCAAATGCTGGCAGGTTTTTGTCTTTGGGCCTACATTATGTCCCTGCACCCATTTCTACACAGCTGCATTATGCAATAAATAGGGAGACCATTCCAAGCCCTTTGGCATAGTCCTGCTGACAAAGTCCTCCCTTCCCAGGACAGAGGAGGACAGGGCTGAGCTACAAAGGCGCATTCACCCTCTTTGCTGCACAAGGCTTTGCAGCCATGCTGTCTGTGCAGCAGGAACAGTCAGAAAGGCTTATCTCCCCACAGATCCCAGCCCAACATGAGTTTTAGGGTGGACAGATGGAAGCCCCATTGGATCTAGCTGTGTAGGGAGAGCAGATTAATTGCTATCTGACTGTCACAGAACGGTACCAATTTCAATTGCCTGGGAAGCACTGTCTGTTCCAAGCCAAAGGAAGAATAACATTTGCTGATGCTATTACTTTTCTGCTTCTCCTGACTGTGAGAGGAAGAAAGAGGCATGGTACTGCCATGGAGGCCTGTTTCCCCACTGAGGAGAAACAAAGGCACCTCATCCTGCAAGCATGTAATTTTGCTAGTCTGCTATGCCAATTACCTGGTTTTGAAGCACTTTTAAATTAGATCCAACTTAATTCTGTTTCACTTTCAGGTCATAATATTGTTTAGAAACATTATGGCAACACAGACACAATAAATGCTCTCTGTGGTTAAAAAAAGAGTGGGCTGAGTGGGTTTTCATCTTTGCTGCTCGCTTCTGGCCCCTTCTCTTGGCTTCAAAGGAAACCCAGCAGTGGCCCTGAGTACCTCTTAGCACCTCTGCCCCGGGTGCCCAGGCTGTGACTTCACAAGGTGGATGCAGCTGTCAGTGCATTGCGGGATCCACTTAGGCGGCAGCAAAGGAGCTCAAAATGGCCATGAGACTTTGGTAAACACGAAGAGAGAGGGTGTGAGAGGCAAGAAGGGAGCTCTGTGCCTCTTGCTGCAGCCCTGCTTGCTGAGTGGTGATAACAGCAGGTCTCACCTGGGAAGAGCCAGGGGAAAGGTATGTGTTGTGTACAGTGCTGTCCCCGCTGTCTCCCGGTGCGGCGGTGACTGGTTAGGTCTGGCACATGGGGGCCTGCAGTGAGACCAAAGCTGAGCTGCTGTGCAGAATCAATATGAGGCAGAGTGCTAGCAGCAGAACAGAGGGAAAATACACAGTTGTGTGAATTTCCCTCTCTCTGAGACCTCTCAGGTCAGCATCTATTGAAAATGGTGTTGCTTATTATTCTGGCTCCCAGGCTTCTTTACTGATCATCTTGACCACATTGCCTTGCAGCAGCAAAATAATATTTGCACAGTGCAGGATAAAACTTAGAACTCCTAGTTCTTCAGACATGGCCTAGTATCTTTTCAGAGCTTAGGCAAAAGCTTGGGAACATCTCTGTCTGTTTAAAATGATGGATGTGTGCACAACTCCATTGAAATTTATCTCAATATAAATGCAGTTAATCCTATATAGAACAAGTGTAAAGTCAGAATCAGGTTTCAAATAATTGTTCAAGTCTTGAAATTGTTACACATAAGTACGTAAGCCACACTAGTTTATTTTTACCATTAGCTAATGCAATAAAGTATTCTTTGAATTTTTCTCCTTGTAGAGGCATGTAATGTGCTTTAGTGAAGTAATCATGTGCAGCCTCAGGTGACTACTGCTTGTATTTCTAGTTTATTTTCTAGCCTTCTTTTCATTCTCCCTTATTAATAGATGTACTGAGGTTTCAGAGGAAGCTTAACTTTCTAGAAGCCATTTCTCTTCAACTAGCTGTGACACATGCCTGCCTGATGGATGTACGGGACTTGCTCTCTCTGCAGATGAGTATCTGATTTCATTGGGACTCCTCACTGACTTCAATTTTGCTGAGACAGCTGCTCACCTCTTTTTTTTCCCCAGTGAGGAAGCACCATGTACTCACTCTAATTACAAATCCTATGATCTGGCCATTCTTCAGGTTATGCAGCTTGCCTGTAACTCTCCCTGTTGAGGTTTTAAAGATGATCTGAAAGTGGAACACCTGCTCACCCCAAAATATTCCATTTCATTTATTGCTTAGTTTTGTGCTGATCACACTTTGATGTTTTTACTGGGGGCAGAGGGGTAAGAAAGTAAAAAAGGTTGTTTGTTTATTTCCATTTTCTTTTTAGGGAAAGAGACTAAGAAAGCAAAATGATGACTCCCTGGCCACTGTTTAATGTGTGAGGATGCAATATCCAATGTATGCTTTGTGGCTGGTCCTAACAGCTTTGCAGAGCCTCCTCATTTTTGACGGCAGGAGGAGTTCTGCGGTTCTGATAGGTACTGGTGGCTGTGGTGTAAAATACCTATTGTAAATGGTACCCACAGGCACCATGGTAAGGATGGACATGCAAAAACTATTCATGTGTATTCGTGACTTTTCTAACAGTTACTGTTTGATGACTACCCAATTAAAATTCTTAAATAAATAGGTGGCAAATACCATTGGAAAGTCCATCCCAGTCAGATGGAAGTGTTTTGATTGTCTGGAGCTTAGTGATAGTGACAATATGGTTGAGTGTTATTTGGTGAGAGGCAGAGGGAAGGCCAAGAGGACACATATCCTGGGGGGAGTCTGATAGAGACCATCCAGCTAGGATGAAGAGGCAGCTAGAATAAGCTGCCTCTTCAGAATAAAAGGTAGCTGTAAGCAGCTGGGGGAAGTCTCACAATCACTGGCCCTTGTTCTTGTGGAGGACTTCCACATGCCAGATGTCTTCAGGAAATACAATACTGCAGAGAAGAAATAGTCTAGGAGGCTCCTGGAGTGTTTGGAAAATAACTTTCTGACACAGATGGTGAGGGAACCAAAGAGGACAGGCACCCATAGGACCTTTTTTTGGGAACAGAGATGGCCTGGTGGGTGATATGATGGTCAGAGGCCACCTTGGGCAAAGTGATCATGAAATTATAGTGACCTTACTTCTTGGAGAAGTAAGGAGGGGTGCCAGCAGAACTGTCACCTTGTTTTTTTGGAGGGCAGACTGTTTTTAGGAGGGCAGACTGTTTTTAGGAGGCCAGCTGTCAGAGTGCCTTGGGAAGCAGTCCTGAAGGGCAAAGGTGTCCAGGGAGGCTGGACATTCTTCAAGAGGGAATTCCTAGACGTGTACAAGCAGACCGTCCCCACGTGCCAAAAGACGAGCCAGTGAGTTTACATGGCCAGTCATCAGTGCCCCTTGAGAGGCAGTCCTGAAGGGCAAAGGTGTCCAGGGAGGCTGGACATCCCTCAAAATGGAAATCCTAGATGGATATGAGCAGGCTGTCACCATGTGCCAAAAGATGAGCCAGTGAGTTTATATGGTCAGTATTCTCTGGTACGGTTTTGCCCAATATGGTTAATTTTCACTTTACAAGATGATGGCATTTCTTACAACATTTTTGGCGATATGGAAGTCAAAGTTCTTGACAAACAGGATATCCTTCCATGCTTTTACCTTGTCCTCCTCCCTCTGATGTTTGAAGCAATTTCTTTGCTGAAACAAAGAGATAGCAGACACCATCCAGTAGGTAGATCTTTGGCTGGCCTTCATAGCTCTGTGTGTACCTACAGCCCAACACAGTGTGAACTTGTACTGCTCTTGTGCTACTCTGAGTGATACTTCCATAAGCTGATTTTAAGTTTACTTTCCAGGTGATAGTACTGATTGCCTATGTGAGGATGGGCAGAAATACACAATCCAAAGGAAAGATCCATTCAGTTAGCTGTTAGCATCCCTGTGTAGCTGAACAATTTGAAAGATACAATTAAAAAAAAAAAAAAAAAGCTTTCCTGTCCCCCCATCTTCATTTTGGATGAACTCCATGCCCCCTAAAACAGACTCTGGCCTTGGATGCTGACATTTTACACCCTTTGTCCCCTGTTGCTGCTCCATCCTGGCAAAATACTTTTCCTTTCTGACAAAAGCTTCTAATATGCATGTATCTGGGAAAGTTATTGTTTGATCCAGAAGATTCCAAAATGATGCTATTTGTTTTGACTTGCAAGAAGCCTTGTGCAGTTGGTATACCTTTGGCCCCAATCTGTTAAGCATGCATGACAGAGAGACTGCAGTTGTGGTCATTCCCTTAAGTAGTCTTATTTAAAAAAAGACTGTGCAGTATAAATTAATAAACAAAAATGACTGAGAGAAATCCTCATCTCATCAAAGCCTATAGCAAAGCTACTTCCATGGAAGAGCAAAACTGTTTTATTTATTTTGGACCTCGATCCTTATTTTGCTGATTTTGACTTAAAGGAAAACTTTTAGCATTGACATCACAGTATAAAAGGTACCATGTCAACAGAATTCATATTTTTGAATGGTAAGTGACACCATTATTATTTCTATCTTGTCATATGAAGTTCATTTAGAGTCTGAAAACTCAGTAAAGAGTTTGCAAATCTGTTAAATCACACCATAAAGGAAATATCGATGTATACATTTAAAATGTGCGTATACATCCACAATATAGTAATTATCCTAGAAAACTAGAGAGGGATGCAGAAGAGCACATATAAGTATCCTCTAAGTCTAGAATAAATGGGGGCAGTAAGCTGGCATATATTAATTTTTTGCGTTATTGTTTTTATTGTCTTTGTAGCTGAACTTAGAAGCAGTGCAAAAAATCTGCTAAGTTATTATTTGTACTTTGCTGCTCTCTGGTAGCATAATAAGCAGCACAAAAAGAAAAAAAGAGGAGCTTTTGAAATAGCCCCAGATGTTCGCCTTGCTAAAGCACTGCACATGTATCGGCTGTATTTGTCAGTTGTATTTGGTATTTTTAGATTTCCTTGACATCCAGAACACTATCAAACACCAACAGCTTTTTCTCTGTGAATCTTCAATCCATGCTGTGTGGCACTCATTTGTGTCGTGTGACGCCAAGGCAGGGGCTCAATAATCAGACACCCTGGCACATTGATAGATTTTTCTGAAACCACAGAAAAAAACCCTGGGCTTAGGAATGCATTCTTTCATTCCTCTGGTAAGATCCATAGCCAGTAGTAATATCCCTAACTTGTTAAGGGGTTAAAAAGAAGGAAAAAACCCCTCTTAATGCATTCTTCTTCCTTGTAAACCACATAAAAATTTTTATATGCCTCCTGCCCTGATTCCTCAATGCTCCCCCCTCCCCTGCTCCCTCTGTCTTCTCTTATGTAAGATATAAAAAAAATTATAGTCTTTCTCCTGGGCACCAGGAGCTTGAACTGGAAAGCATATTTAAAGATGACACCTGTTCTCTATTTAGAGCAGATTCTGAATTTCAGCAGATACATTTGTTTCTCAAAAAATGCAGTAAAACAAATTGGACAAGACTCTGCATCTCCTTTCTTCCTCCCTCCCCGGACTTCTCCTTCAGGCTTTTTGTATCATCTCCTTCTCCTTCCACCTCAACAGCTCATCCCTGGTAGGAAGCACATGGTGATGCTTGTTTCCCACGCTGCTCACTGCAAACATTAAATGGCTGATGGGATCACCTTGTTACACCGTTAGGAAACGTGTGGTGCCTCTGAGGGAACACACACAGCTTCAGGAGCCTGCAGTGGCTCGGTCGAAATGCAAGCTGACAACCAGGAGCTGTAGCTCAAGGAGAGGTTCCTCCCCACCGTGCAGCCACCCCTGAACCAGCATGGGAGGTGTTTTCTCTGCTATTTCCAGCTTTGGTGTGAGGAGTCTCCTGAGCTATTTTTATGGTGGATTCTTTTTTTACAGCCTCTGCATGCCCCTCCTGTACACTCTGTGCTGGCCGCCCAAGAGCTGCTGAGTGACGGACAGAAGGAGGGACGGTGGCCAGGGTGGTGGCATTAGCCAGCAGGACGTGTGACCCACATGGAGTCTGTGCTACGAAGCAGAGCATGCCTTGGCAGGACTGCCTGGTCACTGACCCTACACTGGCTCAGATCACTCCTTGGTAAAACATTCCTTTCTGGGAAAGGGTTCTTCAGATCCAGGCTATCTGGGCTTTGAAACCATATAAGATTACTGCTGCTGCTAGGGCTAACACTATTTGGAAGGCAGGTATTCACATGTTTTACAATGTCTGGTTAAAAGGCAATAGGTTGTTCTTCTGTGCAAGTCCGAGGCTGGGACTACTGGCCCCAGCAGTGTGGCACATGTAGTACATCCATTACATCAGAGGTTATGAGCTGAGGTGGCCTTAATGGAAAATTCCTAGTACGACAAAGAACCTTAGACTCCAAAATAAAAGAGCTATAGGGTCATAAAACCATAGAAACATTTACTTTGGAATGAACCTTTGGAGGTTTCTTGTCTCACCTCCTGCCTGGACCAGGGCCAGAGCAGGTTGCTCAGGACTTCATCTGTTTGAAAAGATGAAACCTCCAAAGATAGAGATTTTCCAGCCCATTTGAATCCATTTTCCCAAAATCAATGTGCAATTTTAAGGTATGCCTCAGGTCTTCAGGTAAGAGTAGGACATACTTTACTCCTCTGTTTAGAGAACTACACAGTGCCTCAGCTGCAAGTATTCAGGCCAGAAGTTACTCCTGTGACTACAGCAAATGAACATGGCTAAATTCCAGAGGGCTTTCCTAGAGGTTTTACCAAGGCCAGAGGACTATAAAGCTCCCAGCTATGAGGACAGTGTGAAAATATGCCCACGTAACAGAATCTGGACTAGCTGTACCTCTTGGATACTCACCAGCCTGCTGTGAGGGGATCCAAATACTGGATCTTCCACTTCAATTTTTATGAGGTAGGGACAGAGCCCAGATAAATGCCCCAAATGGCCCTGCTTGTTTCCTCTACCTACTCCTTAAGACCTGGTCTACAGACTTCAAGGTTGGACTCCTTAAACTGTGTCCAGCGCTTATTCATCTATCTTATCTCGTATCAGTATTTCCACTGTAAGGGTTAATACTCAATTTCCACCTCATTCTTTAAGAGTCAGGGACCTTTTAATGGGAAATACATACAGGTAGGAGCCTTTTTGTAGAGTTTCTGAACTTAAAAGAGTCAGTTACTTAACTCAAAATTACAGAGGACTTTATTAGTTCTTGCTGACTTAAAAAGATCACGAAATATGGTAAGTGCTATCTTTTCTTGGGAGCAGGGCAGAAAGTTCAAACATCAGGAAGGCAGGACCTCCTATTATCTCACAAGGCTCTCACACAGGCCTCTTAATCAGGAACTGCTGAAACAAGACTTGACCTGAGAGCTCAGTTTGGAGTCTATAACAAAATTCATAATGAATTCTCAACCTTGTCACAGTTAAGGGTCTGTCTTGAAAAATTACGGGTTTCAAGTAGCAGGGGAAATTCACAGTTATGTTACATTTTTAAGAAGAGGTATTCATTTACCAAAATTTAGCAAGTCTATGAAGTATTTGGTAAGAAAGGAATGGGAATGCCACTTTATTGCAGCCAATAAAAGTCCAGCAGCGTTAGAGTGCAAATGATTCACGCTCTGATTTGGAAGTGAGATACTTGCATCTTTAGAATTGTGAGTGAATGAGCAAGTGAAGAGACATCTCAACAGCAGGGAAAGCAGGGAAGAGCAGTGCTGGCCCATGTCATAGCTAGAGCAGTGAATGTAGAGCTGCCTGCTGAGTGTGTGCAGTTATTCCAGAGAAAAAAAGTCTGGAAGCATTGTGACTGGTGAGCTTACAAGCTCCAGTGTGTGCTGTGTATTGGGAGTTGTGGTGATGGTCCATCTCCTCCTATGCAGATGTGCACCACAAGGCACCAGAAAAAAAAAAAACACCTTTGTTTCAGTTCTTTAAACATGAGTTAACATAAAGAGTCAATCATTTATATCCTTTCATAAGGAATTGGTATGTGGGCAAAGCTCCATGTTTCCAATGGGAGTAGGATGAGCAACCAGCTGAGCCTGCTGTAGTCATTGGCTCTGTGATTCCCAACACAAAATTACTAAGAATCTTGCATGGTGCAATAAATTTCAGTCTTCAAAAATTTACTTTTTTTTTTTTTTTTAATCAGAAAGGCAGAGGAGATAAAGCCCTCACTCCTCACCAAACACACGAAACAGTGTCAACATGGAACATATGATCTGATTTCATAGGCCACCTGTGACACCTGCAAACACAAACAGTCTGAGCCAAACCTTAGACTCTCTTTGAATCCAGCTCAGAGCTAATCAACAGAACCCTGGTCATTATCTGTCTCATTCTGAGGCAAGTCTCTATGATTGGCCAGATTAAACATCCACTAAATCCCAGTTTCTATGTTGATTCCATTTCCACTGATGATAAAGGAATCCTATTTCTGGTTTTAAAATATTAAAAATTACCATGTCCCAGTAAGAGTCCTATGAATTAGGGCAGGGTCCATTGTAGCAAACTGTGGAGTGCAGATCCATAAGGGAATCAGAGGAGAAGGAGAGTTTTCACAGTAATTCTCCAGGCAAGAGTAGCCACCAGAGGGAGAGAACACTCAACCCAATGATAGGACACTTTCAAGCTTACAAAAAAATTGCAATAAAACACAAAGGGTTAGAAATGAGAATTTATGGAAATATGCATAGATGAGCTCCACAGATGCACAATTAATTTTTGGTTTTGTTACAAAGGAAAATAGAAGTAGGATCTTTGGAAGCTTTAAGAAAAGCATAAACAACTCTCAGTGTCTTTTTCTTTTTCTTGGTAGGTGATCAATTTAAATGTCAAAAGAGACCAATTGGAAAATTATTTTAAAGAGTTAAATTGAACATATTCAAGTGGAACTTGTTCTCTTTGTATATTCATGTGTTTTGTATTCTGGCATAATTATTTTAAAACATGACTAAAATACAATGAGTTTTATTAAGATGGCTTTAATAAGGAGCACAGAAAATGTGTCTGTATGTAATAATAACAATGAGCCTCATATTTTACAGTTTAATTTGCTGGGTCAACATCTAATGCTTTTCCCATTAGCATTGGTGTGATTTGATGTGGAAAATAATCCCGTTTCCCAACAAACTTTAGGAGATAACAAATATTTAATGACACCCTATGTAGAAACAATAAATAAATTTGAGTTGCTCTTGGACTCCTGTGGAAAGAGGTTGTGAAAATTTTATAAGTTGGGAATTAATAAATTATAACCTGGTTGTTAAAATGTGAATCACTAAAGACTCTTGACACCCTTTTCCTTTCTCTAATTAGAATTTAAAAATAAATAAATGAACAAATAAACTTGTCATGTTTAGTGGCTAACTTACTTTTCTGAACAAGTTACAAAAGTAATGAAAGTTGATCATACACAGGTCACATATTTTCATTTAAAACTTAGAATTTCTGGGAAGGACAGGAGCACAATAAAGGACCAGCAGGATAAAACATAACCAATTTGTAAAAACATGTTGTAACATAAAAAACAATTACCCCAAAAAAATCCTGGAGCCTGCAGATACTTTTTAATGCTCTACATATTAAGCATTCATAAGAATTTTAAAAGCAGTTTTCATTTAGTAAAGGACAGTTATCTCAAAACATATCTGCATGTGCCTTAATTTATGAACACTTCACATTCAAATTCAGAATGGGCAGAAATAAACAGCATAATGATGGTACAGGGACATTGGTCAAAATGAGATATGTCCTGAACATTCTGTGGAGCTCAGACATTTGTTTGGGAAAGATGGGAGTTATGCAAATGCCTGCCTGGCTCTAGCAGCCCCCTGGGTCTTCATATCCATCCGTCTCTGCTGAGCTCTCCCTGGGCCTATGTGGAAGGGCTGTAAGGATTTAGGGATGAACAGAGGGAAAAGGAGGGAGCACAAACTCTTTACCCTCCGAGCAGAATGAAGGCAGGCTTCAAAAGTCATTGAGTCTGCCCTTGCAAAATCAAAGTCCATAATCTTGTCTGCTTGGCCGCACTTACACAGTCTAGGACAAGATTTGAAGAAATGTGCTAGTAAATAACATTATAGGATGATTGGGCAGGCCTTTCAACTTCCACTTAATGTTATTTTTCATGATCTGGCTAATTCTTGTGGCCATTTGATCATCTCTTGTTCCTCCTTTCCTCAGTATTTATGACTCATGACATCATCATGACATGATGGAAACCTGCTCTACAGCTGAGCAGAACCAGACCTTACTTGCAGTAACCTGTGCCACTGTCTTTGCACGTCAGATTACTCAAAATGGTGGCTGCAAGTCTTCTGGCCCTGTCAGGCCAACCCAGACTTTCAGAGCAGATCCTGTTCTGATCTTCCCTTGCCCTCTCTCTGTGTGGCAATTCTTAGATCAAGAGGAATATCTGGAGCCATTGGAGAAAAACTGACAACTGAATGCAAATAAAACACCCCAAAAGTCCCAAAACATAAAATTTTTGAACCTGTGTTTGTGTCATGTCCATTCTTTCTGCAGACATGCAGTCTATTTCAGATATATATATTTTATGAAACTAAAAGTGGAGAAAATATTTTCCCATAGAATTAATTGTTCTGCTTCTGCTACTCTTATTATGGTTCTAGTGGTTGCTGTGATTTAAATGATGAGCTAGCTGTATGTGATTATTGTTCAGTTCTGGACAAGATAAATGCTCTGCTGTATGTAACAGGAGCATGGAAAAAAATTGAGAACCTGTCATGGCTGAACCAATTACCTAAGTAATGGTTGTTCCTTTTAGTCATATGTTCAGTACATTTTAGTAACATGTTGGAGCATTTCCTGCTTTTGCATGCATGAGTGCTATCTTAATTCAGTCAGCTGAATTAATGTTATTTTCTTTAGAAAACAGATTAGAGAGTTCAAAGACTTCTTGGATGCCTCAAAATGTTTTCACAGGAGAAGGTAAATGAAAATAGATACTTTCTTGTTCTAATGAGACTGTAAATAATTTAGGTACTTTGCATCCACATAGACTTCTATTACCAGACAATTCAGAGAAAAAGTTTAAACCCTTAAAAATTACAATATGAATTAATTTCACATTTGGGGAAAAAAAAAATGAGGCTCATTCTTGATGATCCTGCATTGTTTAACTTGCCTTTTTTGTTAAAAATGAAAACATATTAACTTTCACATTTATCTATAACCCTCTCTTTATTGTGTCTCCCTAGCAAAAAGTCTGTCTCCCACCTGGCCACCCATTCTTTGTAAGGGAATAAGGCCTATCCAAATTACCCAGAAAATATCTGTTGGAAGTACGGTAGAAGGCCATGCTCAGTTCTCACCATTTTTTCTGCCACTAAAAATTTGCACACAATGATCTTTCCAGCAGCTAGCCACTTGTTAAGGAACGTGCACCATCAATAGTCTGGAGAGCCAGTTCATCACCGGTTTATCATCACTGGTGATAATTTTGCCTCCACAGTGTCTCACAAGGCAGTCCTAAGACTGAAGGAGCCCCTAATCCCCAGCTCATTGCTCCCAGAGTTTAACCGCGCTCAAGCCCTTTCACTGTGCTTGCAATCCCAGCACCCACTTGTACAGATACATCTCTTGAGGTCAGAAGGAAGATTAAAGCTTGTAATGGATCTTGGAAGCTTAATTTCTCAGTAACAGCCCAAGGGAAGGTGGAGTTAAAAGACCTCTGGAATGGTCCTGCATCCCTAGCTAATAGGATGACAAGCAGAGTTGATGGTGTGGGGAAACTTTAATTTCTGATGTCTATGCTGTTGCCTGCATTGGGTAAGCAGAAGTCCTCCACAAGTGTTAGCAGCTCTTTTCCCAAAACTCAATGATTGATAAAAATAAGATAAAAAAAGATCTGGCATTTCCTAGACTGATTTAAGGAGTAACACTGCTGACCAGAAAAGACTTTTAAAAATATGATTTAAGCCTTACTAGTGTATTTCAATTCAAGGATTAATTTTCTTCTCACTGGAGGCTTGGTATCACCCTGTTTGCAAAGAGTAATTAAAAAAATTCATTAGTGGGGATGGTAAATTCTTCTGCCATTTCAGTCAATGTTGCAAGGTAATGTAGCCTGGAGCTTTGCACAGCTTGGCACTTGCTATAAAAGAGGGCATTTCTAATAAGATTTACATTTATTAAGACTACTGTGGCTGCTCCAATCTTGATCTTCTTGAAGCTAAAGGGAGAATTCTTACTGACTTGACACAGAATCTGACCCAAACAGCAGGAAAACTTGAAATAAAAAGCAACCTTATAGCATCCCTCATTTTACTGGGATAAGAAATAACTTTAAATCAGCATTTTTTCCCACCAGTTTTTCTTATTCGGATATACAATGCAAATGCTCATTCACTCATGGCAACACTTGGTTGGCATAGCTATTTTAAAATAAATTACCTAAAAATAAGTTAGGTCTGTACAAAGTAGATAGGATACAAGACACAAGCAAAGGCACTTGATTTAGGATGAATGCCTGGGCAAATTACTGTTTTCTTCTAGCAGCTGGCCAAAGCTCTGTAACTTTGATGGGGGAAAGGAATGCAATGAGTGTACATCATGGTATAGGCACAAACATAACTCAGTTTGACCCTACCTACACAGTTATGCCTAACAGGGAAAACTCTTATGTTAGGGATCCAAATACAAGTATCAGAGAAAGATGTGATCACATGTGGAATCCTCTAAGCCATGGTCTCCTACCTCAAAAAGAAGAACAGATTTTAAGGCTGAATCACTCTAAACAGCACCCAAGTTAAACCAGGATCTCGCACCTAATCGGGTAAGTATAGCAGACATTGTGGAAAGGGTCAGCTGCTGAGGTGCTCCACTGCCTTAGCTTGGTGTGGTCATCATAAGTTCATAATATTTATTTAGGTTGAAAAGAACTTTGTGATGTTCTTTTGAAGAATTAGCTTTTCCAGCCAATAGACTCTACATGAAGACACCCAGATTTCTTAAAACTAAAAGACTTTGCATAATGAATTTACTCACATGTTTAGAGAAGACAGAAAGTAAGAACATCAGCTGACTCTGTAGCAAGTCAGAATATTTCTTCTGCTGATGTAAATTGATTGTGGCTGCCTGAAATGTCTTTTTTCTTATAATATTGGCTTGTAAGAAGTAGAAGAATTCAGTGTGTCATTTTCACTCCCCTTTCTCTCCTAGAGAAAGATCATCAGGTACTTTCAGGGAGCTTTATTGTTATTACAATAGGTAAGTAAGGGACCAAGAAAAATGACCAAGGTCATCTGTACCATTTATTAATTTCTTGGCATCCAGCATTTAATTTTTCCTAAATTTTCTAGCTTTGGGACTTGTACCAGAAATGCATGCAACACTGAACATATAGTAGTACATCACAAAGTCTTCAACATGCAGTAAAGGAGAAGAGCAATCAGAAGTATCATTGGAGCTAAACACTGGATTTTATAGAGGCAAATATGTATAAATAATTGTTTTAAGTATCCCAAGTCTTTCTGCATGAAGGCCTATTTTTCACTCTGAGTAAAATAGCCAGACTGGTATCTGCTCATGAGCCAAGTCACACACTTTTATTTCTATTGTGAACAAGAAAGAGCTTACAAACAAAGATTTAATTCTTTAGCTGAATAAATAGTTTCTTGGCAGCAATTATAAGGGGCTCAAAATGCCTATTATGCTTTGATTATAATTATAATTCTCACTGAGTCATCAACTCCTATAGCAAGGACTGGTATTTTTTAATAATGAAGAACTGAATTTTTAGCCTTGAAGAGTTGTCTGCCCAGGACTGCAGAAATACATTAAGCATACAGCTAATATGAATGGGTGTTTTTCTGTGCTGCCAATATTATTGTATGGTTGGGGAAAAGGAAGTATGTCTATAAATTAGTAAGCTGCTTATAGCAAATACATAATATCACTGTTAACTTTGTTTCCAAATTATCTATGGATGACATCTCGTGATGCTTTTGGAAAAACTACCAGTGTTTTAAGGTATTCCCTTAGCTCTTTTTCAGCTATCCCTGTATCTGTTGTGCTCTTTCCGACTCATGTTGCCCAGCCACCCAATGCAAGTAAGATTAGTCTGGCAGATCTGCTCCATTCCTGTGGGCACAGCAACTTTCAGTAACCCCAGCAGTTGGGCAAACACTTGAGGGAAATGGTCAAGATTGATACCTGGCTGTCACCATGGCAAATATTAATGAAAGTCTTTAGAAGGCAGTGTTTTAAGTTTAGCAAGCTGGCATTTTTCAGCACATTTCTGTCAAATAACTCCATAGCTGCTGCATCTGAGACACTGCAGTGTTGCCACAACTTCACTGACAGCTTTTAGGAAGCACTTGAGTTCTGAAACAGCTTGAACAGTATCCAGGAAAGTTGGGAACCCCAGGAAATGCATTAGTTCTTTGTCTCTCTTTTAAAATAACATTGGATTGACATTAAAAATAACATTCTTTCGGGAGTCACAGTGTTAGACTGTGGCCTCAAGCCATGACCATCATTGGCTACGAAGCAGAGAAGGATCAGCATGAGTAGACCTGGAAGCTGTGTTATTAAAGGAATCTGATCAGCTGAGCCAATATGTCTCTTGGAGATTCAGAGCAGAACACAGAAGAATGTTTTGTGCCAAATCAGTAATTAACTCTCACCTACTCCATCTCACCAGACCTCTTTTAGGAAACAACAGGGACAGCAGTGCTACTACTCTTGCATTTTTTTACTTGGACACTGCACAAAGGCATGCAAGTCCCTGCCCCAATGCTTCTTGGAGCCAAGAGGGGCTTCCAAAAAATCCCAGGAGGAAGGACTCTTTGCATCTCCTCTCTCTCCACCCCCCCTCTTATACAAATATATGCACAATCAGGTCTTCATTTAATGGGAGTTGAATTTACAACACATTAAAACAGTGTGTGGTTTGTACAGAAAGTGATAATACGGATTTAATTAGCTTGATCTTGCTTTCTGTGCTAAAGCTGAGTATGTTTAAATTATTTTGTGACATTTCTTCTCTATTTGTTTTGTATGTATCATAAATAATAATACAATATGTTTTCAGATGTCTTTTCTGGTGGCTATTAGGCTGTGCAGCAAAATGGGAGTGCTCAGAGGAAGACCAACAATAACTTTATTGTTACAGTGTGTTTAATCCCAAACAAATCTGAAATATAGATGACTTTACAAATATTAATCCTTTCACCCATCTGGGAAATGCTGACACTTTTTGCATTTGTCTGTTATGAAAACAAGTTCAGAAAAGCACAAGATAACAAATTGGACAGATACACATTTAACCTTACCTAGTCTGCCAAAATGTGAATGAGTAGTCCAGGCTATTGTGCCAGCTCCTTTTAGTGGAAAGCTAATATAACTCATCATCCATCTCTGTGATCAGCTGCACTAACCCGAAGGAAAGGGCAAGAACACATGGCCAGGATCTAAGAATCGTGGGAAGACTCTTCTTCCAAGCTTTGGATTTTTTTAAGCCAGCTCTAAAAACCTCATCTACTTGTTATAGCTAGGAAATCCCTTGTTCCATTTTCAGGTGTGCTTTACTTTTTAGCCCCTTACAAGTCCCTTCTATTTAACTTTTCAAATTAAGACAAGAAAATATCAGGCACATCACCTGAGAGGCTTGATATTTATAAAAATAACATTTAATTTTCTATTTCTTTGCAGATAAGAAGAACAAAGATGTATTATCAGTATAATGTTGCTCAGCAATAACTGAGTGGATGTTGACCAGCTAAGAAGATTTCGATATTCCAAACAGAATCAAACTGACAGCAAGCAAATTGAGAAAAAGTGAAAGAAAAGAGGAGATATGCTGAGAAGACTTGACATTAGCAGAGCTGAAATAAAAGGAAACCCTTTGAACTTAAGAGCTTTCTGCTCTCAAAATCTACCAACATCTCACTGGTTCCATGTTGAAACAACAGGGAATTTCAGTGACCTGTGTTGCACCTAAAGGATAAGCAGTTCTGAAATACCCTGTGTGGGCTCAGTAAGACAGCAGCATTCTTGGCCTGGAAAAAGTCCGTCCAGGGCTATTATAGGGTTACAAGGAAGGAAGAAAGAGTTATTTTTGGAGATACCACTAAGATTGAATTTGTCATTGTCAGGGAAGACAATGTACTATAGTAATAGACTGATAACTGAAACCTGAAGAAACTGATTAAAAAATCCCTAAAATATTGGCACAAAATTTGACACAAAATAAAAGTCTTGAAATTTAGAGCAAACACCATTGAAAGTTACCAGAGGAGAGATTACAAAAAGTGCAAATTCTAAAAAAAGCAAAAAGGTAATCTACAGATATATTCTGGTGTAAAAGGGCAAGGGGGTCACTTTTTTTTTTAAATAGATATCCATTCTGAAAAAATTCTATGGGAATGAGCTCAATGAAAGGTCAATGGAAATGAAACTCAGGAAGAATGAAGAAGAACATAACCAATAAATATAAATATATATACAATTTATTTAGTTATCTCCAATAAAAGGTGCATGTCAGTGTTTACCTAAGACCACCGTGTAGATGAACTATTTTTTTTTACCTTCATGAAAGTTTTTGGAGGCATATATTAGACTCCAATATTTCACTCAGTTATCTAAGAAGACAAACCTCTGTTTGATATTAAGCTAAATCTAAATTAATAAAAAATAATTTTTGCAGATTTTTTAAAATCTAAGTTTTCATGAGAAAATTTGAGCCTTGGTAAGTCAGAGCAATAAGTATTAACATAGTATTTCATCAGAAATTCACTGTCTCCTACCTAATCAAACCAGGCTGACCAAGCTGGTGTTCAGCTCACAGTACTCTTCATCAGATGTTGGAATTGGTGTTTTTCCACCTGTGCACCAGATGGAGCACAGTGACAGTGACCTTAGCCAAGGGCTGGCTTCTCACAGCTCTGCCACAGTCCACTGTCTGAGTTCAGGGCATGACCATGCATCCATGATCAGGAGAGCCTGGAGGTATCGAGGGAACCCATTGGTTTTCAGGGTGCTTTGCTGAGGAACTCTGCCCACAGGCTGCCTCTTCTTCTGGAGTCCCTAGTTTGTGGAAAAGAATTGGAGGAAACTGACTTTATATCTGCCACCAAGGGCTGTGTTTTGACATTCCAATGCCATCGCCCAAGTCCTTTTGCATTTTTAAAGACTGCCCTGTATTTGTGGCAAGGGTGCACCCTCTAGACAGTAGCCCAGCCTATGGCTTGTTCTACAGTATGGGACAAATGAGATAGGAAACCATGGACTTGGAACAATTATCTACTTCCCATAGACAAGATAACTTTCTCAAGGTTATTGTTGTGTTCTAAATACAGCTCAGAGCAGGGGAATTTCATGCTGTATTTGATTAACTTTGATACTCAATATTCAGGTTATTGTGCTGTCTAGTGCGTTGTGGAAGTAACGCTTCATACTGTATTGCAGGTAAATACATGGAAATATATTTATTCTCATACTAAAAATTCATTATTTGCCTAAAATCAGGACATTCATAATTTGAAGTTTCTGTTTATTTCCTTGGGCACTGAATTCAGTTGTTACAATGAAGCTTTTTCTAACCTGCCACTAATGTTGACAGTTGTCCCTTTATCTTTGTGTCTTCCCACCTCCTTGCTCAGACAACAATTTCTCCTTTGCTTCACGAGTGTCTACTCTTGGAGACACCTTTTTCCCTGGTACTTAGCTTTGAAGCTATGTCCCTGGGGATGTTCATCTGATGTACTCAACAGAAAAAGTCTAGCATTCTGTGAAACTTAGATGCCTTTGGGTTTCACTGAGATCCAAGTTAGTTTCTAACATTCATTAACCTTTTTACAGGGACTTGGTCCTGTCATAAAAACCCAAACCACTGCTTACTTTCATTATCAAGGAGCACAGCAACCCAATGGCTTCATGACATTTTCACAGAAAATGTTTGTAGTGATAGTTTCTAAATTCAAGTAATCTACAAGCCTTGTAGGAAACTCTGGGGATGTGCATACATGCAAATCATATACAGAAAAACTTTCTGGCTACACATAATACTCTTAGATTTGTTTTGTTTTAGCCTTAGGTCTTGAATTATCTGTAGTATTGTATGAGTTTTAACTTTTAGCAATTTTGCTTAAAGCTGTCTCTCCTACAGCACAAAAGTTGTCACATGGTTTCATTTTATCTGCTGTGTGCACACATTTTGCCATTTTTGGTGTATCTTTCACAATCAGCTATTCCAATAAGTACTGTATCATTTATGTCTGACTCATTAACCATGCAGACATTTCTGTTTCACTTGGTTTTGCTCTTAGTAAAAAAAAATGTTTTATCAAAATGGTAAAGCTGAGCAAATAATTTACATCAAGCACTTTATCTTCCTTCTCCTTCTGGGAAATCTATGACCAGATTGCACCTATTTCTCAATTATTAATTATTTATACCTTTCCAACACCAACTAATTCATTTATTACTATATGGATTAATTACAGATATCCTAAACAGAAATTAATTTCCTTCACTCTATAATTAGTCAGCCAGGTCAGGTCACTTTGTCTCAGATCCCTGGGCCATGTCATGTGCAAGAATTCTTTACTTAGAAAAATGAAAATACTAGTGCCAGGAAAGTGAACAGCCTGTGAATGTTTACAGAAATACACAAACTGTTTCTTTCCAGGTAACTGGATTGTGTTTTGGATAACAATTTTCATTCGCATTTATATGTCAGGTTATGATGATGCTAAGTGTGCAGTATGGAAGTGAGGCCTTGATGTGTACACTGGTGTATGAGGCTCTTTTTAGTATCTGCAAAAGGTCTGAGTGACACAAAACTCCCACTTGTGGGTCTCAGATGCCACCCTCCCTCAAAAATCTGCAGTGAAATCAAGGTTGAACTATGGGTGCTTGTTCAGGCAACACCAGGTTGAAACCAGGGCACATCTTTCTGCCATGGTTTAACCCCAGCCATTCACCAAGCCCCATGCAGCTGCTCCCTCGCTCCCCCATCCACAGGATCAGGGAGAGAACTGGAAGAGCAAAACCTAGAAAACCTGTGGGTTGAGATTACACAGGATCACACAGAATCACACAGGATCACCAGGTTGAAAGAGACCTTCAAGATCATTGAGTCCAACCCAGCCCTAACACCTCAACTAAACCATGGCACTGAGTGCCACATCCAGGATTTTTTAAACACATCCAGGATTTTTTAAACCCATCCAGGGATGGTGACTCCAGCACCTCCCAGGGCAGATCACTGCAGTACTTTATCACCCTTTCTGTAAAAAACTTTTTTCCTAATATCCAACCTAAATTTCCCCTGGCACAGCTTAAGGTAGATAAAGACAGTTTAACAGGGAAAGCAAAAGCTGCACAAAAAAGCAAAGCAAAACAAGGAATCCATTCACCACTTCCCATGGGCAGGCAGGTGTTCAGCCATCCCCACATGTAACAGTGACTTAGGAAGACAAATGACATCACTCCAAATATACCCACCTTATTCCTTCTTCCCCACCCCACTTTATATCCTGATGCCATATGGCCTGGAATATCCCTTTGGTCAGTTGAGATCACCTGTCCTGGCTGTGTCTCATCCCAGCCTCTCATTCATATCCAGCCCTTTGCCAACGTGGCAGTACAAAAAGCAGAAAAGCCCTTGGCTCTGTGTAAGCCCTGCTCAGTCATAACAAAACCATCTCTTATAAACCCTGAGATCAGCACAAATACAAATTGCTGTCCCATAACAGTCACTGTGAAGAAAATTACCTCAGCCCAAACCAGGAGATTGACTTAGGAAAAGATCACCTGCCACTGCTGCCCTTGAGCAAGCTCACCACTGGCATCAATTCACCTCGAAGTGTAGCAACGCCTCCTCACTGGTTCCTCTGAGGGCAGCACTTCAGGAAAATTGCTCCAGTCTACTTGTGAGCAAGTCAGAAACAAGCCTGGATGTTCATAACCTCAGCCAGGTGTGCCTTCTGCCAATTGCAGAGAGGAGTTTGGGGTGCTTCTCCAAAAGTACCACCCTGAATATCCCTTTGGTAAGGGAGACTGCCAGTCACAGATGAAGTGCTGGGCTTCTCTCAGCTTCCTGTTTGCATGAAGACCAAATAAATTTTCAAAAATCTGAGTAAGTCCTGTGAAGTACAGTTTAGTTTGTTGTTTAAAAGGGTATGAGAATCTGGCCATAGTATGCAGACCAACATGTACCAAGTACATGATTTTAAAGGTGTCTAACAGCACTAAGGTTTTCAGAATTGAACTTCTTCACCTACTCCCATCCTTTGAGCCTGGTGTCCTCTTGATACATTCTCTAGGGAGCAGATCCCTCTATTAGTAGTTGGGGTGCCATTAGACCTGTAGTTGACACAGAAACAATTTGAAAACTGACAGGGCACTTTTCAGCCTCTCAGCATGGGTTTACACTGTTCAGTTAATCAGCCTGATTTTTTCAAAGTGTAAGGAGAAAAGGCAGAACTATAGTCTCTATCAAGCACAAGTGCAGGAACCGACATCATTTCCAGCTTTAAAAAACAAGTGTTTTCTTCATTACTTGGGTTAGCCTTTTAAAAAACATATTTATAATGGTCATAACATAAAAAAGATGTCTCTGGTGGAGTTGTGCTTTCTATCAACACCCATGCTGTCTGTGGTAATGAATTTGAACAAGATATTTCTACTGAACTGCTGCATGGGCTCGGCTTGCTGAAGTTGGCCAAACTGCAAGAGAAATTAATCATTTGGGTCCATGACCTGCATCTAGAACTGGACTGTACTTCAGGTGATATCCCAGCCTACAGCAGATGGGAGGAAATTATAATATCTACCTGATAATTTATTCTCGGAAAATGCCTTGAGTGGCAACAATCAGCGAGGTATTTGCCTTCCTTATTCAGAGGTTACATATTCTCTGTTCTCTGCAGAACATGGTAATGTTGTGGGCTGATTTCCTCACTGTCAGCTTATAAAAATACGACAGTAATTTGTTGTAGTTGGAGTGGCTCTGCCGGGAACCCTTCCAAAACAGTCAAATACCTACATGGACCGACTTGGCTGCCTGGCTTACTACATGCACTCTAAATATGGCAGGGTGAGGCGTATTAGAACATACCAGCCTAGTCACCATCTCCCTGCTCTTGTACTCTTCATAGTAAAATCAATGCACATTGTGCTCTCAGGCTGGGGCTATTTTTAGGTGTTATTTTTCCACTCAGTCTGCAGCTGTTTTCAGTCACAAGCTTCTTTAACTAAAACAAATACACAGTCCTTGGCAAAGGAGTGGTTGTAAAGAGGACAGAAGTGTGCACATGAATCTTGTGCCTGCCTCACAGGGTTTTATGTAGGGAGGGTCAGAGGGGAGCAAAGAGGACCACTGTGTCCTGGGAAGCCAGGGTGAATGCTCACCATCGCGAATTAGTCCAACTTTCAGTCCTCTTCCAGAATGACTGATGAAGGGCAGCCTTCTCTGGGCTGAAGAATGTGGGAAGAGGAGAGCTGGAATGCTACCAGACCCTGCATTATCTGCAACACCTCCCTGAAAGATATATACAGACACCTTCCTTGATGAGCCTTTTGCCCCTAGTGTGCACAAGCTCCTTTGGCAGACTATGTAATCCCAACAGCCCTACTGCATTCTTGTCATTTCCTCCTTCCCTCTCTACCTCAGGAAATGGAGAGAATTGAAGGAATAGCAAGTTATCACATGGATGCCTCAGAACAAACTGGTCTCTGAACAGGAGATGTGGCTTTTGGAGCATTTCCTAATCTCTGCAAAATAGAGATCCCCTCCAGTTATAGAAAGGAAACTACTTTATTCTTTCTTCCCCATTGCTCCCCCTCTGCCCCAAGGCAGCATTGGAAGTCCCCAAATCCAGAGCTGCAGCTTCCATGTGGGAATGGCTTGGTTAGGCTTCCTGCTAATTAAGAGCAGAAGAGAGCAGATTAATCCAACCATGTCTTGTTTGGTATTTGCAATTAATGTTGTATTAGGATATGTTTGAAGTCAAAAGGGCTTATCAGTAGTCAGGCAACTGCTTTTAGTGCTGTTTGTCAGGCTCAGGTGATGGAGACGAATGAAATGAAGTGATTGTATTGTCTGAAGCCACTCCCATCCATCCCACTGGACATCTTCCTGGTCTACAGTGTTACCAGACAAGGTACTGAGAACACACAGGTCTTGAGATGCTTGCCAACCTTTAGTGGTGCTTACAAGCCATGAACACTGAGAAGCTGTGTTTCCTCTAAAAGTTTCTCATGTCATAAATTTATCATGATTATGCTGCTGAACATGAGAAGATGAGCAGACAATATCTTCATTTCTCCATCATCCCAATCAATTCATCTGAGGGACATCACTGAAATAAGCGGAATACTTTAGTGGATAGTGTGTGCTATGCTTGACACAAATGTTGGTGGGATTTGGAGTTCAAATTATAAAATCCCAGTTGACCTCCTCAACCCACATAGGGCACAATTCTGACATAGAATAAGGACCAGTCTTGCAGTTTTATTCTGTGATAAAAGACTAAAGCAGGGCTTTCACAGTGAGGCTGGTACAAGTAAAAGAAGCATAAGCTTAGCTTTCTCTGTTTTCACTAAGCAGAGTACTTGCCACTACATAAAAAGCAAGCTAGCTATGGTGGTAATTAGAAAAAGCTGCATCGTGAGAGACATTTATGCTCATCTTTTGACTCACATTGTTGAAAAATCAGCTTTTGGTAGGGTTTACTGTTTTGTTAGAAACTTTCTCACACTGCTCTCACACTGTCTATTAGGAGAAGTTCTGTCATCCTTCACAAAGACTGTCTAAACCACAGGTGTGAAGTGCCTCTTTGTGCTATACTATCAAGTTCTTCAGTAGGTTTTGTATGAAAATCAGACACTTCTTCATGAAATCAGAAGTGCCCAGATTATATTTCACATGCGTGAGTTTCCTTGTTTTTATTAAAATTAAGTTTGCTCATTTGCCATTTTCAAGCTAGTTTGAAATGAGGATCACCTTGTATCCTAGGAAACACAGTGAGAATTTTATATGTGATCACATTTTTATCCATGTTATGAAAAAAGCAGATGGTAATTAGGTGCATTATTCATAGGAAAGCTTGTTGAGCGCAGTGTCTGTATGGTTCCAGCTTCGATTAGAACTTGTTTGGAAGAACTACTTCATACCTTTCAATTGCCCCTCATTAAGTGCAATCATTACTCTTCTGGTCCCAATGTGCTTTAATTTGTGCAAACCAGCATCCACAGTATTATACAGGAAAAAAACCCAGCAAATTTCTGGGGTCCCGTTCATTCTACTTGACATCAGTGTGATCTTTCTGTCCATCTGAATGCATTATTATTTATTGCAGCTGCAAATGTGCCTTGTGAGAGGCCACTTGGCAGCAAGAGAGGTGCAGAGCTTTCATGTTTCAGGGACGGCACCCGAACCTTTGGAAGAGACCAATTCACCTCCTTAGGTAGAGGAAAGGATGCTGAGAGAAGACTTAGAGGCTGGGCCAGTTTGTGTGAGGAGGGCGAGTGTCAGGATTCCTGCACCTCCAAGCCTTCCACCATGGACAGAGTGACAGAGCAGAAAAGGCACAGCCATGCTGCAACAACAACAACCAAGTGTCTTCCCTAGGACTTGTTAGCTCAACAATGACAGGGAAGCAGGACCCAACACACATAACAGCTCTTGTTTCTCACTGAAAAAATCTTGTCAGCCTAGCCCAGCCTTGCACTCAGGCTTTCTCCAGAGACTTCTCTGTAAAAGAAACCCAAGAAGTCCTCACAGATGGCACTCAGGCTTGGACATCTCCATATGGAAAATATTTTTGGAAAGACAAATAACTGTAACTGGGTCAGACAAGGAGATTTTTTTTTCATACTGCCCCTGAAAATAAAGAGGGATAAGGCTATTGTTTGTCTGCTTATGCTACACAGAGGCTTCTGTAACCTTCCACAGCAGGTTACAGAGGGCATATAAGGGTGTTCAAGTGCATATTAACTCTTGTATCATGCAAGAAAATGTGTGTGTTTGAGAGAGAGGCTATTTGATCTTATCAGCACTGTAGATGCCTGTGTTATTTATTTTGTGGTTAGGACATCCACAGCTTCTGCTACGTCATCTGTATTTGCTTCTAAAGAAAATAATTTGAGCACTTTCCTTAATGACAAACTAACACTCTGATGTCTTCTCTCTCCTCTGCAGCAGACAATACACTTAGACAGTGCCAACTGTGTCCTGCAGAAATAGATTGCTTTGAAGTAGAGCTCAATAAACAGATGTGAGGGTCCAAATAAACCTGGCAAAGTATACACTTGACTAAACAATGCAACAGCATATTTGAAACTTTTTTTTTCTGCATTTGAAATGCTTGCCAAATCCCTGACTGATACACTACATAGGGTGGTCCACAAAGACTCAACATAGCCATCTTCAACCCTTGGAATCCCAGAAGAAAGGCAACACAAAGCTTCCATAAAATAAAAATAATTCAAATTCAAAATCTCTGGTTTGCTAATGGTAAAATTGAGGAAAAATTTCTGCTTTCTCTTCTTTATTTAGAATTACTTCTGAGTTGAGTAGTCTAAAGGGTAGCCTTTAAAGTCTCACCATGATTTCCAGTATAGATTTTTGTCATTCATTTTTAGGTTTCTACCAACAAAATGTTGCTCTTCCCTCCAGTAACCCAGCTCAGAAGTGACCTTAAGACTTGTGAAAATATTTTTTTTATTCAATCTCTGGTGCCTCTGGTATTTAGATATCTGTATTGCAGCAACATATCAGACTGCCAAAGGCACACCTTTCCAAATGCAACATTTCTGACAGTGTTGTCAATCCCATTTCACACGAGACCCCAGATGAACCACAGGAAGTCTGAGTTCATTGTGTCCCTCCTCATAGGATTTCCACCTACACATTAACTCTGAGTTCCCAGCTCAACAGAAGCACAAGGGAAATAAATGGCCCTTCCTTCCTTCCTTCCTTCCTGCCTTCCCTTCCTGCCTGCCTTCCTCCCTCCCTTGATCCCTCCAGCCTCTCCAGCTGGTGGTACTAGCCTGTGTCACATACTGACAGTTCACACCAGTTTGCTGTGAAGAAACAAAAAAACCCAAATCTACAACCCATTTTAGTCATAGTGACACTGCCTAAATAATTAGACCTAATAATTAGGGACCTAAAACAGTGGGCATGGTGAGTGCATAACCTGCTGTTCATTTTCCCAGTATCAGTATTTGTATCTAAATCCTGAACCTCAGGTGTCTGTCTCAACACAGACCCTCCTAGCAGCCTACTAATGGCCTTTTCCTAGAAAAAGGCCAGACCATGGCAGAGGGGTTGGAATTAGATGATCTTTAAGGTCCCTTCCACCCCTTCATACTATGATTCTATAATCCTAAAAATACCCATTCTCCATCGTAATCATCCCATTTTCCACCTACCCACTTATCAAATCCTCTAGACCTAATTGCTTTTCCAGAACATGCATGTGACCCTGCTACAAGCTTATCAGCTGAGTTGAAAATACGAGGTGAAGCAAAACAGATGGAATTTCATAACCAATTACATACTACAGAGGGAACCATAGTGTGTAGGTTTCTCATTTTCAGACTGAAGTCAGTCATCTTGTTAAGCCTCCCTGAAGCTCTGACAGATCCCCTATGTTTTCTTCTGCAGGGAGATCCTGCATGATGTGAGCATACTGAGATCTGGTTGCAGGACTAAAAGACCTTGCTCCAGAAAGCTCTAACCAGTGCCTCACCTTCCACTGATCCAACTGCTTGACACATCTTGTGAGTCTCTTTTGTTATTACTGAGCCATCAGAGTCTGATTTTCTGTGAGTGCCTGGTAGTGCCCTCTTATTTCACAGCTCAGTGAAAAAATGGAGTATCTACTTGTGATAACTCTTACACAGGTAGGAGATGTTAGGTTCATCATCAGTAAGTGTTAGGGACTTGTAAAAGATAAACCCATGCTAAATATGGGTGAGGAAATTCTACGGCAGAAAGGCATAATTAATGTGAAAAGGAAACTCCCTTTGTCCAGGCTTTCACTC
This sequence comes from Molothrus aeneus, assembly GCF_037042795.1. Lineage (NCBI taxonomy): Eukaryota > Metazoa > Chordata > Aves > Passeriformes > Icteridae > Molothrus > Molothrus aeneus. Next base: position 92,639,514 of record NC_089646.1, read on the forward strand.
CTGTGGCATCTGAGCTTGTGGAAATCAAATTTATAGAACTCCTAAGTGAGCCGACCTCACCCAAGTGAATTACAACAGAATATGATAACACATACAAAATGAGAAGTAGGCTTAAAATATTAAGAGCCTGGGGATTTTTTAGCAAAGCATTCAGATCTCTAAAAATCTTACCTACGAAATTAATTCAAATGGGCCTGTGTAGATTTGCCATGCAGATATAAATGCAGTGATGATGCAGGGAATCATCCTGTAAGAAGCTGCACAGATAATCACTTTTGACATCATTGTGAGTGAGTTGGAGAAGAGTCAAAGAGAAAGCTTGATCCTGTCAAGGGAACTGCCAGTGTGGAGCACACTGCTCAAGGAGACCCTCAGGTGCCACCAGCACAGACTACTCAAACAAGACTGCAAGATCTTCAACACCTCCAGAAATTGAATGGCTGAGAAAAAAACAGATTTATTATCCTACCACAGGATTGAAATATGCTGCACTGACAGGTGTCTCACTGAGGACATAAAAATCAACTGACTATTGTAGGTGAATGGAGAAGTTGAAAAGTGACCTAGGATGGTCTTTTCAAAGGGATGTGTTCCCTGCTGCAGAGCTGGTCTTTGGCTGTGTCCACCTGAAGCCAGTGTGCAGCACAGGGGAAAACAAAGAGGAGAAGCAATGAAGGATGGTGACGGTAGGGAGGGATGGATTGACACTGCTCCCTTCTGAGCTGCACACCTGTATGTGTAAAAGAGAGGGAGAGAGAAAGCACCACACTGCTTGCTGAGAAAGGTTACAGGGCTAAAAAGAAACACAGAGTTAATGTAAGAAAGATGTTTCTAGTTAGTACTGGTACAGCAGTCAATTGAATGTGTGTCAATTCCCTTTCTTCCCCTGTGCACTCAATATATATATTTAGATTTGAGCAGAGACGTTAATCTCAGATCCCAAATGCCACTTTGATAACTGCCAAGATTTGGGAGGAGCTGCTGTAGCAACAATAATGCAACGTTATGTTTTCTGTCCTGACGGACGATTGTATGTGAAGTGCTCCTGTCTCCAATATGTACAATATTTCAAACTTTCCTGCCAAAAATAAAAATGGAAAAATCAAGAAAGCCTTGAGGCAACAATAACTTATTTGACATCAAGTTACATGGGTTTTACATGTTTATTTCCTCAAATATTCAATTAAAAGCTTACTTACTGCGGCAGATGTCATATCACATGGTGCATATGCTCCCTCTCCAATACAGAGCAGCTTTTTAGAAATTACTGCCAAAATGTTGTAAGAACTTTTATAATGGTTTCAGGATGAAGCATAAAATGTAATAAGCCACACATTTATGTGCGTATTTTATTGATCATTTAGTACTAGCTTTCTGTTTGGGAGTGGGGAATTTTTGATAGGTTTTTCTGGGGGAGGGAAGGAATTGTTTCCATGAACAGAAGGAAAAAACTGTTGGATATTTGAAAAATGGGCATTGCTGTTTTGTTGTGAAAAGACAAGTGGAGAGACCTGAGTGAGAGAGGTTTCTTTTGGTCTGCTCTTATTCTGAGTGTGAAACACAAACGGATGTGTGACTACTAATAAGAATTACTTCAGTAAGTTTAGTTACACTGTAAGATTTTGCTTCTCTGACAAAGATCTCTGAAAACTCAATTGCTGGCCATTTGGTTAGCTATTATGTGGGTAAAACCAGGCTGTTTTCCAAAATCCTTGTCTATTTCCATTCATAAATTAGTGCATGTGTTAACCAAACTTAGATTAAATATCCAATAGGTGTAATGCATCTCCATGCATCTATCCAAACTTAGCATAGCCACCTGTTATACTTCACAGTGTAAGCCAGTATTTGGTGACTTTCAAGGAGAAAGATGTTTTCTGGTTGACAGAGTCATCCATACTGGAAATACTGCATCCTTTGCCTCAGAATTTAAAATCAAGCCCTTGCTCATAGATGCTGGACTACCTACACAAGCGCCTAATCAGCTATAATGATCCTTCTTTTGACTGTACAAGTAAAACAGCTGAGAGAAAATGCTAATCATCATGAGAGCAGAGCTGTGAAAATGAAGACTGAAGGTAAAAACACTTGTATTTGTTTGTGCCTGCTGAAGCCTTGTGTAATCCCAAGGAACAGGTTCCCTAGGAAGATATCATTGTCTTGTTCAGCAAAGGAGCGTCAGACCTAGGGAAGTGGGTGAGTTTTTACAACATGGCCATAACACGTGCCAGCTGACATGTTACACACAAGACTGGCTGAGGCAGCACTATGGATCTGTCTTTGCTAGTGTTAGTGCCTGCTCCAGTCTCTGTAAACAACACATGTCAGCACTGGATCAATACACTTGAAATGACAGCGACTTATGGATTTTGAGGAGCTTTCAGGACAAAAAACCCCCAAATTTCCAAAGTGTCTTCACTGCAGAGCAGATCCTGACTGTCACCTGAACATGACACTTAGCTTTCTGAGGGCAGCCATAGAGAGTCTTTCACCCTAACTTCCCAAAGCTTCCAGCCCAGGACGGGTAGTGTTTAAGATTTTATTTCACTTCAGCACAGGCTTCTGATCCTCTTCCTTTGCCATAAGAAGATAGGCAAGGAGCCCATAGCAGTGAGGCTCCCAAATAATTTATTTCTCCTCTTCTGGAAGTGATTCTGAGATGAAATTCCATGTTTGACTCCTTTTTCCAAAACTTCTACAGTGTGCAGAGATGCCGTGAACAAGAAATAAGGCTGAGCAAACTCACTTGTTTAAGATGAACAACGCTGTGTTAAGGGTTACCCAAAATCTAGTAGTCCAACAGAGGAGAGGCTGCTGCAGCTCTGTGTCTCCAGGTCCTGCCAGTAGTAAGGCTGAGTATGTATTCCCAAGGTGCACAGACAGACACATACACACAAACATAGAATTATGGAATCATTTAAGTTGGAAAAGAACTCTTACATCATCCAGTCCAACTAGTAAGTCAGCACTGCCAAATCCACCATTAAAGCATGTCCTTCAGTGCTCCATGCATATGCATGTATACAGAAATATGCAATATAGATCCCTGCTTAGATACTCACACCTATCCAGTAGCTGGCACTTAGATCCCTGGTCACCTCAGCAGCTGGAACATGCACATACAAGTGCCAGAGGGCCACAGTCCTCCTCCACCCACTGGTACTCAACCCCTCTCTGACAGATACCTGTACACACACTCACTACAGATTCCCCTTGGATACTCAGACCATCCAATGGCCCCTGGATCCTCCTGCTTACATGGTACCACATGCACAGACACACACACACACATAAGCAAACAGGTCTCTCACAGGTCCAGACCTATGGTCCCTCCAGTGTCTGACCCTCAGCCAGCTCTCAGCTCCTCCTGTCTCTCCAGAATGCATCCCACACCATCCAGCCTCTCTCACAGATGACTACCATGGCTGGACAAGTGCATGGACCACCGACCTCTCTGCACATGGCCAGACCCTTGCAGCACAGAAGGCAGAGGAATACCACGGCAGGCAAACAGTATTTGGTGCCATTTGGATAAAACTGGACTAACCACTTAATGTGATCAAATGCCAGATTTTCCATTGAGCATTCTTCGGAGAGGATGATCCTTGGATTCCATGACTTGGTATGCATGTTTCACTTAATGCTGTAGACAGGTGTTGCAATGAAAATTACCTTGTAAAGTACAGATATATTTTGTAAAACGCACAAGGTAGATTCATTCATTTTAGAATAATTGGCCACATTAGGATCTGGAAAAGGTAAACAAAAATGGCAAAAAGATGTCCTGTCATGTAATTTCAAGTGAAATTTGAACTGACCTTTTCATCTTCTAAGATACTGTGGTTTACAACTTGATTCATTTAGATTAGATGGCAAAATTCAGTTAAGGGGTACAATTAGATGAATAAGGGCACTTGCAAGTGGAGGAGTGATGCTCACTTTGCAGAACCCAGCCTCTAAGAACATGTTACTTATTCCTGGTTTCACATAGTGATGAAACAAACCAAACGAAGCATTTAAAGTTGAACGCTGCTTTGAGCATAAGGAAGCAGACTGGAATTAAAGCACAAACACCACATTGCACATATATACCAATCCCAGTATTACTGATTGGTTTTTAATGCATTCCAAGCTTGCAACTACTATTCCTTGGAGACAATTGGTCCTTTGTCATTTTGATAGAGAAACATACAAAAGAGACATGGGAAGCCTTTTCCATCCACCCACGTTTCCCCATTAATTGTTCGACTGCTCCCTTCAGCAAGTTTTGAAAGACATTTTCTGGTTCAGTTTCACACAGATCCAGAATTTCTCATTCCTTTATTGACTTTTACACCACCACCTAAGGTGCTTCAGGGTTTGGAAGTTCTTCCATGACATTATGCTACTTGTTTGGGGTTTTTTTTCTCAGCCCACTTCTACCACTGCTGTAGTTGTACAGAGTGTATTGCTCCAACCACTGACATTAAGCCATAGTCCAGGACTGGCTGGTGGTCAAAACTTGTTCCTTGCTGACCAGTGTCTTTAATTAAAAAGCTGGTGAGATCAATGCCAGCAACCTTACAAGAAAGTCTTAAGTGCTGACAGCAGTCGTGTTAGCACATTTTCTTTGGGAATTGCTCTTCTGCGTTATCCATCTCCCTGGAATGCTGGGCCAGAATTCAAAATGTGCATTTCTGCCAAACCTTGTGAGGGATAAGAAGGTTATACAGAATATGAGTCAGAAAAATAAAGCCTTTGAAAGAGTCCTGCTCCACAGATGCAGTTCTCCCAAGTTACTGTGAAATCCAACTTTTAGAGCAGAGCTGGGAAGGAAGGAAAGTGCTGGAATTTAACTTCTTGCACAGGACTGAAAAGCCCTTTGGAAAACTTAATCTGACAGCAAAGCTTCCACAAAAATAAATGGTGATTTAGAATCTCTATTGACAGCAAAAAGCATAGACCAAATATCAACAAGGGTGTCCTCCAAAAACCATGCTTAGTTTATTGAGGAACCAAGAGCAGTGTCTATAACAATAGCTATTTCTTCCTGGGTCATTTGGAAAAGAACCCTGCCTACATCTCTCTTTCATTTTACCAAGGAATGGCTACTCCAGGCTCTGCCCAAAGACACAGGCTTAAAATCTCCAGTCTTAGAGGAACACTGTGGTCATATCTATTACGCAGCTCAGCCCATTCCAGTCTCACATGGGAAAATTCCTGCTCACTTGCAACTACATAGTGAACTTAATGGATCTGGAAAACAAATAAATAAACAAAGTAATAGAGCTGAAACTTTGGTTTGTCAGGCATGAGGAGCCGGGGTGCCAGGTTGTCTGTTATCCACAAGTATTTGTGTAATCCCAAAGATAGTTTCCCTCTTCCATCCATACCCACATGGAAAGATGGGCACTAGGTGTAAAACCAGCAGCTGCTCAAAAGTACTGTGGTTGCTGAGAACCAGTCCTCTGAGACACAGGACCTTGAACCAAAGAAGCAAATAGCATGCAGGATATTTTTATTCATACAATGCTCTATCCAGTATCCAATGAGAAATTTGGTTCCACATTAAGATATCTAAACTTAGGTTTTCACCTCTCTCCAAGATACCACTGCAGTTACTGGAAACTTAAGGGCTATTCAAACACACCTAAAAATCAATTGCAGCTGAATAGCTGCAAAGCTAAATTAGATTTTAAAGTCTAAATCTGCAAGCTGAATCTCCCCCCACTGTGTCTCTCTATGGCAAACAGTTGGAATTGTGCAGCAAGAAATGATTGTAGCAATAATCAGACTGGCTCCACCTCGAACAAAGAACTTGGTCATGGAAAGGCTGAGCACGTGTTCATACAATAATGAAACATGTGATTCCTGCCAAAAAAGGATAAAATGAACAAACAATTCTTCCCTTGATTTGACAGGTCAGTTTTAAGATCTTGTTACAAATACACTTTTTGATCTGGTTTATGGCATCATGCTCAGTGCGTGAGTAACTAAGAAAGTGTTGCTACCAGCCATTCAGAATAGGAGATTGAATTACATTAGAGCTTTTTGGGATTTGGTTTTAAACAATCAGTACCAAGGGGTGTAATTTTCTGCATGTCTCTCTTCGGGAGTATGTAGTAGTTCTCCCCTTTGATTTTACCTGTGACAGTCACCAATCAATTTTGGCTTTTCTGATTAATATTGGGACCTTCAGATATGTCCATATTGCAAACAGGATTGATAAGAAGGTTGATTTTTCCAGAAACTATATACAATTTTTTGAGGGGAAAAACACACTATAGTCTTGAGGACTGGAGGCAGAAATGTGGACACTGACCAGAAAATATCACTGGTGGGAAATAATGGAAATCAGGAAAAATAGTTCAAGTAATTAAAAAACCTTAAAATTTAAAACTATAAATTATAATAGAAGTGCCTAAATATATTGCAACAAAACACTGGAAAGGAAATATTACTATCATATATTCTTGTACATTCTTAAAACTCCACAGAGCTGATATGTTTTACATGTGAAGCAATGAATGTTCCTGCTGGTTTCAACCAATTTTACTAATAAAAGTTTTCTGAGGTGAACGTATCTGATACCAAACCCAGGTCTTTATAGACCAGGATAATTAAATTAATAATTCAGGTCATATTATGATGGAGAAATTTAGTCATAATATACGATATTGACTTAATTATTGTAAACTAAACTAGGTGATCTAAGACATGACACCTCTGGGCCTGTCATGGTACACAACCAAAGGGAAAACTTCTTTTCTCTTAAAGATGCATCTTATAGAAAACTTTTCTTGCTTATATGATTAATAATTGAAGAGGATGTGTTCTGACCTGGCAAGGAATATTAAAAGAGCTGTCTGGAACAACCTTGCAAAGTAGTTCAAATGTGTGCAGTAACAGAAATTAAAATTACTTGGCCCACTCAGATCTTGAAGTCAAATCTTCATTTATTGGAGTCCATAGTGAAAAACAGGTCTGACTCCTCCTGACGCCAGGGCCTGACTCCTCTCAGCTGTTAGACAGTGAGCTGCAGAATTGCCTCCTGTTTCTCTGCATTAGTTAAAGAGGAAGCTGAGATTGCTTGCACACACCAAAGTTCCATTTTAGGTGGTCACAGTTGAATGAGTTCTTCCTTTACACTGTTCTGGTTTGTAACACAAACATCCTCCTTGGGGAAAAACGCTTCCAGGCACATACCATTGGTAGATGGACCTACATGTGAGACTGCACCATCCTGTTCACTGATGCTGGTTAGATGAGCTTTGGCACAAGGTAGGTAAAAACTCTGCTCTTTTTTGGTGTCTGAGACACAGGCTGGGAGTGAAACTGGCTCCTGCAGGAGCCCTTGCACACAGCACACGGCTGTCACACATGTGAGCTCCCACCACACAGGACAGCTCTCAGGAGATGGGGAATATGCTCAAAACAGAATTGGGCATGAGCACAGCTATTGAGACAGCAATGCACCAGGCAGATACTTTCTTCTTGGGTTTTGGGCCATGTAGATCAATTTGGAAGAATAACAATTGGTCTCCATGACAAATACCTGCAATATTTATGTTCATATGAGTATGTTCAGAATTAATATTGCTCTGAGTCAAATACATTTTTCTTTTGGAAACATTCTATTATCTAAAACTCAGAACCAACACTATTGACACTCTGCTCCCTGCATAAAACTGTTTTTGCAACTGTATATGCTAGAGATTTACACCTGTGAGGAAAGAAAAGCCCTGGAAAACAGCATGGGATCTTGGCTACATTGAAATCAATGGCAAAACCTCCACTGACTTCAGTCATTGCTGAGGAATTCGTGCATGCAGCAGCTCAAGCAACTGTGAGTATCTATGGTGTGATTTCTGAATGTGAGCAAAAGAGACTGCCATGGGTTAATTGGTACATGCCTTCACTAAATCCAGTGTCTTCCCTTTTGCTCTCCTTTAAAAATACTTTCCTTTTACAGACGTACACGGCAAATTAAATTTGTTCTGCTGCTGTTCTTTGCAACACTGGAGGTGAATTACATGTACTGAGTGGATGATCCACTCTGTAGGAAGTACAAGACACCAGGGAATATTTATCTGTCATTCTGAAGTAAACAGAGCTAAGAAGTAAAGACGAAGTGGCCCGAACAGGGAAGTATGCACACTGACTGGATAACCCGAGCACTATGGCTTTCAAATCTACCTGTTCTGTAAGGTTTTTTTGATTCACCTTGGATTTGCATTTATCTTGTTTGGTTTCAGCCCATTTGGAAAATTTCAAAACCTGTTTTCAGATTCACTGAAATATGGGAAAAAACACGTTAAAATCAAGTGATACATGAAATAATACTGAAAGTTAAACATGAAGTCAATAGTCAAGTGAATAGCACAGATCAAAGGGGTTAAATGAACACAAAGAAAATATGCACATTTATTCTGAGGAAACAAAAAATGACCAGTAGAGCCACTCAAATCAAAGCAAAAATAATTGGGTCTGACCTGGTGCATCGCTAAGGAAAACATGAAAAAATCCTTTTCCCTAGGAGAAGATGCCCTAAACTTCCCAGATACAGACACTTCAGGAGTGATTAACAACAACATCAGTTGATCTTTGTGCAATGTTTTAGAGATCAGTCTCCTCACTAAAGAGGGAGGTTGATAGATGCATCCAAGATTACTCATTTTCAGCTGTTTCTAGTTTAACTAACATGTAAAATGCTATGTACAACAGCCATGGTTTGGAGGCATTGTTTCTACATTCCTTTTTTAATTTTAGCAGCTATATTTCTTCCTCTTAATCCCTATAATAATCCTGTTTTGAGGCATGATTAATTATTTAACTTTGCCATTCTCTCAGGGAAATTACAGACTAAATTGCATGCATGTTATTAATACAAAGCACCATTTTGTTAGCTAATTTAGAATTTCACACCCACATCAAACAGGCAGATGTCTATAATCTATTATTTGTGATCCCACTGAACTGCACTGAGCGGACAGAGCCCACACTCCTGTTCTCCCTCCCTGCTGGGAGGGCAGCATCCTGCCGTCAGGTCCCCTCGGAAACCCAGCCCTGCACACACTGTTACACCATCTTCTGACTCTTCCAATTTCACAGCCTTTCTCCCTTCATGCCATGCTCAGTGGACACAGCTGGCTTCTCTTTTCTTTTTGGAAGTTTTTGTTTTAAATTCCTGCACTATTGCTTGATTGCCATTGGATACACTCTGGCTCAGTTAATGCTTCTTGGTTTAACTGTGACCATTTCTGGCCCAGGTTTTGGGCCCCTCAATCAACAGTCAGAATTTCTCCCAGAAAGAGGGGGCAAGGTAAATTTAAATTCTTCTCCCAGTTGGTTTTGGTTCTAATTTAGAAATGAAGATCATATATTTATTTCAAAAGGTTACATGTCCCTCTTCTTCAGTTTTGGCTCTCACAGTCATTTTGTACTGCACCAAACTTCATTTTTAAGCCTTGTGCAGTACAATGTTGTTTCTCCTATAATGCTGTTTAATGTAGCAACACAAACCTGGCAAGTGACCTGAATTTCACAGATCAACTGCAACCACACAGGAGACCTGCAACAAGAATGTTTTGTTTCCTCTCCTGATGTTCTAATTGCTGCCCATGATCCAACTGCTCCCCCATCTGACCTTGCATGCAATTTTCATCACTTATTCTTTAGAGGCTGTCTAGATGTGTGACACGTCTGCAATTCCTCTTGGTATAATGCATATTCAGCACCTGATCAACTGTGTGTCTCTGGGTGTGAGACAGTCTAAATGGAGCCATATCAAATGAATTATGTGATGTGCAGGGTGCCTTCAAGTATGTCACAAGCTTGGTGTTGTACACCAGATAGGTGTACAAAAGGCAAAGGCCTACTCTCTATTAATATTTTGCATGGACCATCTGAGAAGTCAGATGTCCTAATAGAGGTTCTTTTTTCAAAGCAAGCAAGAATCTTTGGATAGGCTGAGTGGCTGGAATATTGGTACAAGCTTGTAAAACCTGATGATGTTTTCCATTTGTCACATAATCTTTCTTGGGACAGTCTTTTTTCTAGTACTTTTCTTCAGACACCTCAATTGACTGAGTAATACAAGGAGTGAGGGTGAATGTAGGGGATGCTGCTGAGACTTTGCCAGTACTTCTACAATTCTGCATATGCTTATTGTACTCTGCATCCACCAGACACTTTCTCTCTCCCAGGGCCAGAGCAGAATGCTACCCACAAACTTGGGTGCACTCTTGTTGAAACACATTACATTTCTCCTTTCATTCCCCGTGGTTGTTGTTAACTGGAGGACCAGATAATTCTGGATGAGTGCTTTTATTTTCATTAAAAGTTAAAGATCACCCCATGAGTATGGATTAGCTTTGTGGTAAGTCTTAAAACTCTTTATTTACTCACATTTCATGCACAGTATGTTCCTTATATCCCATATGCCTTCTCCCTCAAAAACAGCAAAAAATCAAGCTTTAACAATATATTTTTAGTATACATCTATACATTTCTAAATGTATGTGTGACCAGGAAATCCTGCTACACATTTAACTTCTAGAATAAATAAAGGAAATTAATATGGCTTTTGGGGGGCTATTTTTAATTTGTGAGAGGATTCTTTTTTAAAACAGAAGAACAACAACCAATGACTAGTTCAAGAGGGCCAGAGTGGTCTGGAAGTTCTTTCTTCAAGATCACCAAAGGAAGAAGGGGGATCCTCAGATGCATTTTCTCTAATTTGTCTCTAAACCAAGCCAGACAAGCCTTCATGGTGGGGGAAAATCTCAGATCTTCTGGCTCCAGGGGCAGCATCTTCCTCCTTTCTAGATCTGCCTGACAGACTTCCAGCATGGAAGATCTTTTCTCAACCTCTCCATCTGGTGCTGCTGGCATGGTGGGCCTAGAAGCCATCTATAGCTGCCACCCTTGATGGAGCTTGATGGAGCCCATGTCCAGGGACAAGGCGCTGTGAAGATTTATGGATGCTCCAGCAAAGGGCTGGAGAGAGCTAAATGGACCAGATGCTGGGCTGTGCCTTTTCAAACTTAGATGCTCATATTCACTTCCTACAACTGAAAACTCACAGCAGTTAGTTCCTAAAATGTTTTCACTTACCCTGCCCTATGTATCACAACTTTAGATATGCCCTATCTCACTTAAATATGGGAAGATACGCTGGAACTAACTGGGAAAAGAAACACTGACCTGAATGAGTTCTACAGCTGGCCAGATCTTAACCTTAAATGAGAAAGCCACAGAGGTCTCTTTCCCCAAAGTCTGATATTGCACAACTGCCAGCAGACAGAGCCAGTAGAACCCTAAAATCACATCTCTGCCTGTGGGGTGTGCTTTCCAGACACACAGACGTCCACTGATGGAACCTTGAGCTGAAACAGGCAAATGCAGCTGCCATCAGTGGCAAATCCAGTTATCATTAATGTTAACATTAGAAGAATGTTAATGGAACAGCACATCTGGATATGTAGAAGAAAAACATCAGGACTAAGGAAGTGAAATTATATTTTCAGGAATGAATTATTCACTGCATGTGTACAACCAGCAGGGAGAGAACCACAGGCTGAGAAAAATATGTTCAAACTTACCAACAAAAATAAATACATGAAAGTATGATGTGAGCATCAGCTACATTTCCTAGGCAAAAGCTCCACATGGAGGCCTGAAATCCAACTATATTTGCATTTTGACATATTATCACCAGAAAAGACACAGCAATGCAGCCCCTGAGGCAAGGGAATTCAACATTGCCAGGCCATCTGGGCTTTTTTCTTATGGGTGGAAAATTTCTCTACTCCCAAATGTCCTACAGCATTGTATAGAGAGAAGTAAAGAGGCCAATGGGGGATGCCCTGCCTTAGAAGCAATCAAGCTATTGCAAGGAATCATCCAGACAAAAAGCCTGCACTCTTGAGGAAAGTGGAGATGTTTTTGCACTATCTCTCTGAACCCAAGTCGTCCACTTGCTTCCTCTTTCTTCCTAGTCTTGATGAGCTCACTATTACCTCCTATGACCCTTCACAAAACAGTTTCACTTCCTCTCTCATTTTCTCTCTGAACAGATCCCCTCTCTTGGATTTGCCATTGCCCCTTATTCCAGGCACATCACTCCTACACACACACAAAGGCACAGGCACAGGCACGCACACACACAGAGAAGTCCTGAGGAGATATTATGATGAATTAGTCTTATTGAAGGCTGTAAAGCATGGAATAAATGGGAAGGGTGCTAAAGCTCCATGGGTCTAGTTTGATGAAGTAATTGAGGGCTGCACGTTGTTTGCTTTTGAATTACTGTGCTGCTCATAGAAGTTTGAGAATTCAGGAAAAAAAAAGAGGAAAGTGCTTTGAAATGCTGTCATGGGAATGCCCACTTTGAAGCTGTGCTAGGAAACCCATCCTGGAGTGTTTATGCTCCTGGGAAAATTCAGCCCAGATGTGACAGCAGAAACAATGATGCTTGAGCCATACTTACAAGGCCTTGCCATGAGGGAGCACTACATGAGTGGGAATGAATGGAACCAAAGTACATTTCAATCAATGAAACTATGCTGATATGCTTTGAATCAAACAAAGAAACTTGGGTCTCTACTGATGCCTTCAAGGATGGCCCTGGGGCAATGCTGTTCCAGGAGAACAGAAGAGACTCACTTGATTCTCCATGGCATCTGTTACAAGACTGATGTCTGAGTCTGAACAAATACATGCCTGACTCTGAAGTTTAGGCATGGCCCATGGGTGTATGAAATTTTCTAGGCATATGTAGCTTTGGAACTAAACTGAAACTGGTCTTCAGAATTACTTTTTGCTTATATACAACATAATATATGAGTATATACACAACATATGAGTATATACACAAATATTTTAAGAAATTTGAATAATATATTTGTATAATCAAGCCTAATGGCAAAAGTAGAAAGCTTATTATTTGACTTGACAATGAATGGTAGGTGCTTGGTAAATGCAAAAGTATGTGGCAGATGCAAAAGCATTCTCTTATTTTTACTTCATTCCAGAAAAGTAAACAGCATGTGAACTGGTGTGCCATGCAAGTGACAGCTCACCAAGGACAGGAGGGAACTGACAGCCCCATGCTCTTCGCTGGCTCACTGAAGGTCAGAAAACAGCATAAGGCAAATTTCAGCCAGGCTTTGAAGAGGCTGTCATTAAGGCGGTTTCTATTTCCACAAATGAAGGCCACTGCAGTAGTTAGAGGGAGCAGCTGCAAGGCAAGTGGTGGGCAGGCTAGACTGAGACATTTTCAGTCAGATATTATTCATGGATAAATAAGAGGAAAAGTGACTTTACGGATTTGCCAGCGCCCAGTGCTGCTGGTCAGCAAGCTCATGTTAAACTGTTAAACAGGCCTTCCTGAATGGGACTGTGATCAGCTCCCTTTCACACTGTGAGGCTGCAGTTTAAAAGCAGGTCTTTTGCCTACAGGATTCTGCCAGGCATGAAGCACAACCACAGACAACCTCAGAAGTCTCAAACCATCTGGCTACTTTGATTTTAATGCTACCAAAGATGTCTCTATCATCTCAATAGCAGCTTAGTCAGCCATTTCTATCCTTACCTTATTTTTACCTAAAAGGTTCTTCAGTAAAGACCAGCTGGCTGAAGAAACCATTTCGAAACCCAACCACCATGACTGCTTTTGTTTTACACTTCTAGTGGACATAAATTCTTGTCATTTTGTTTTATGCGAATGGCAGGATTTATTAGATCAGACAGGTCATTAAGTAATTTTTTTCTTTAATAATGTCTTTGATTCAGTCAAATCAAATTTATGCTCTGTTATAGTGTGGTAACACTATAGTGTGGTAACAGCTATTTTTTGGCTAGGAAAGCTAGCAATAAATCTGAATTTAATAAACTGACAATAAATGTGAAAGAGATTTGAGACACTAATTTTTCCAGTTATTTAAAAGCAGTGAATCCTTGCATAACTGCAAGACTAATCCCAGACTAAAAGCATATTCTCTAAAAATTATCTTATTGATCACAACATACAATTCTGCTCAATGTGAAGATTTTTTTAAAAGCCATCCAGCTATTGCCCTGGTTGCTGGTGGCAGTGTGCTCTTTTCACCGGCCAGAAAAGAAATAGAATTTGGGAGCACAGCTCTGTTCATGAATAAGCACACACACACCTCCGCGTGTACTCCCTGCTCTTCCTGTAACCCTCTTTTTCTGCATTTACACACACACAAAGATTTGGAGCATAGTGGAACAGGTTGTCCATTTAAGTTGTGGGATCTACATTCTTAAAGATTTTGAAAAGCCAGTAGGACATGGACCTGATCAACATTGCTCTGCTCAGAGTCCAGCCTGGCTTAGAGAAAGAGGATGGACTTGTGTTCATCAGGTCACATCCCACTTAAATTATTCAACAATTTCACAAGCTCAGCAGCTTCCTGCTTTGTTCCACACTCCTGAGATATTTCAGTAGCTCCATGCATATACCCACACCTTTTCCACATAGGGAAAATCTCTGGCAAAGTTACAAAGGATGTGTCTGGGAGCAAAGATAGAGTGGCTGTGCATGGCATTGACTAGACAGGCCTCAACATGCTCAAGCAAAATGCAGCAGCAGCAGCAAAGCCACAGGGCACAGCTTCACCACAGAAATGTTCACACACAGGTCATGCCATTCCTCACTCTGACAATCCCAGCATATTGGGCAGTTCATCCCATCCTGTCTTGTCTTTAAAGGACTTGACTGAGGTATTATGTGGTGGGCATTCATGCTGCATATGGGAATCACTCACAACTAGGAGTTTTAATGACCTTCTAATTTCTGGAATCCCTTCCAGCTACATACCTGTCATGGATACTTGAGGTCTGTGTCTCCCAGCTCAGTCTTAACTAGACTTTTAAGATAAACTTAACTAGATCTTTACTTAGTTAAATTAAATACTTTATATGCATCAGATGACTGTAGGCAACTCAAAAGCTCTGGTGGGCAAACTACCTATGTAAGCTTTTTTATTGAAATCTGTCATCTTCCACAGTGTTTCACCTGCCACTCACATAACTTTGAAAGGAGAGGGCATGTGCTGAGCTTGCTCTAGAGCACTGTAAAGCAAATGCATCAGAACAAAAATGAAGACACCAATATTTTCCTTTGTCTGGCCTAGATTAGACTCCTGTGCAAAAAGGCTCAGGAAAGCAGAACTGCAACCATAAGGGAACTGTCTTGCATGTATGATGGGGCAGAAGATGAGGTCGGAACTACTACAAAGCAGACATACCCTCCGCCCTTCTCGAGAAAGTCACAAGGGTGGGAATGTCACCTTTTGATATCTGAGCCCAGTGCTTGAATTTTCTTTTCACAGCTCTCCACTTTCAAGAAGAACCCCAGTGAATCACACTGTTTGGCTATAAAAAGGGAAACTAAAAGAAATGTCAAATGTCACAGTGGCTTGTTCACGTTATCTCTCTGTTCAGACAGGAAGTAGGAGTGCATCCCACTCATGGCGCAGACAGGGGAGACAGCTGCCTCCAGAGTCTCTTCATCAGAGGGGACTGCCCCTTTCAGAGAACCACAGGGTTGTTTTCTTTTCTTTTCTCCACACAGTTTTGTTTTCTGGCCCCTATTCTGCCAATCTACCTCACACCCTGGGACACAATGTTTTCGGGTGTCCTGTCTGTGAAAATTTGTTCTCATTTCCATTTCAATCCATATTTTGAACCATATTAATCTACTCTTAAATCATAGAGAGTGGCTGAGATAAAAAAATATTTTATTTTACAGTTGAAAGCCGGACTGTTATTTCGTTTAATGTTGTGAGTTGGGAACTGGTTGAAATCCATGTCACATGGGTAAAATGGCTCAAAATGCATTAATGCTTGAAGTGAAGGAATAAAACAGCCTCCCTCAAGCTAGGATCAGACTTCTTCCTAGGCAAGGTCAGCTGAAAGGTCTTGCAGCCACATACTCACACCACACAGAATGAGCACTGTTGCAGATCCTGCATGAATGTTTCTTGCCCAATCTACATGACTGGCAGGGGTCTCCAGGTGTCTCACACACCTTGAAGGGGAGATAGCCTTTCAGCAGCTCTCTGGCCAAATCCTTTCATTCTATTCTTAAACACATTCCCATTTGGTAAGGTTCAGAAGCTGTATGCAGTCCAAATGCTGAAGTACCTGGCAACTTCAGCACCTCTGTGTCATACTCTGTGTGTTAATAAGGGCTGCACAGAGCTGGAGCAGACTGTGGAGACAGCTGCAGGATCGCCTTCTCACAAGTACAACTGTCAGGTAAGAAACTATCAACAGCCTCAGACAGACAAAGTTACTTTTTCTCTTCAGGAAGATTGACAGTCCAAATCATGCTCACTTTAGATGATTAATAATAACATGGAGAGAGCAGCTAGGCACTAGACAAATGGTGTCTTGAGCAGATCCCCTCCTTGGGGTTTTGGCCTTTAGTGCTGAGGTTGAATTTCTCACGCTCCTACAGATAGGAAAGTAGTGTTTGCAGCCCAATTAGCCTGTAATGGCTCTTCAAGCATTTGTTGATGATAGTAATCTGGGCTTGAAATCTTGGCATGTAAGGGATGCTTGTGATTGATTGTAGCTCACGTTGTCTTGCACTGGCTGAAGGCATGTGGAAAGGACAAGGGTCACCCAGTGCTATCACAAACTGAGGCCTCTGACACAAGGCATCCCTCAGACATGTACCCTGCTGCCCATGTGCTCAGCTTTGTTGGTCAGATCGTGCCAAAGCTCAGGCTAGAGAACTATCAGCTTTCTGAAAGAACAGCATTATAACACCAAAGACAAAGCACTCTTATGTGCTTTGTGCTGTGCAAACTGAGACCAAGTGGTAAATGTGTCAGTTTAGGAGTGTTTTGGACCCAAGAAGCAATGGAATGTCCTTTATATCTTTCGAAATGAGAGTCTGTTTGGATTAAAATGATCTCCATGTAAGCAAAAAAAAAAAAACAGCCTTCCCATTTCAAAGCTGGAAGGCCTTCTTACACAGGCCTCTATTCAAACAGTGTAGGGGAAGAGGCATAGGGGACTTTTTTGTTTAACTCAAATGACGTGGTGTGTGTTTCTAACATAAAAAGCAAGACAAAAAATGAACTATGTCTGAGGCGAAAGATTTAGAAGAAAAAGGAAAGTATGAATGTAGGAAGCTGTCTGAACACAAAGGCAAGGAAAATGAACACTTTTAGTCATTGACAGAACATGCATTTTTATGAGTGTTAACAGAAATTTGGTGTGATGATTCTGATAATGACATCCTAGCCAGTACAGCTGGTCTACAGGCAGAAAGAGAAGAAGCTGTATGAACAGTGGGATCTAAGAGAAGTCTTCAGAGCATGTTTTAAGAATAGTTCCAGGCATTTGGGGAAGATCTGAGATTGACAACCTAGTAGGACTGAAAACCATGGCTGATAACAAGAAGGAAATTCTAGCTGAAGAAAGGCAAATATATATGTCACCTAAAAATAACTACAGCCAGCCATCCTACCAAAACCCAGAAGCTCAGGAAAGCACTGAGGAGTGGCCAGTCTAACCCAGGTTCTTTTTTTCCAGAAACTGGAAAAGCCCAGTGCTGGCCAGGACACTGTAGAAAAGGTCACTATGTACAATTTTGCCACAAAGATGAATGTAACAAAACATACCATTAAGATTAAATTATCAAATATAACTTATTACCTCCGGTTTAATTGTCACATGCCCCTGCTAAGAAATCTCCATTACTCTTTTTACTCTATGCCACTTCCACTCTCCTTACAAAGAAAATGCTACCCTCTGGCTATACAAGTACCAGAATAATCTTCACAGTGCTCTCCTTTTTCCCCAGATGAAACTCACTCAGCTTCCTAGTTTTTTTGTTACTCCCAAGAACTCTACTTACAAACTCAAGCCAGCCACCTGCCTGCTTTGCTTAAGCCATTTTCTTTGATTTCTGTTCCACTCACACTTCTGTCTGCTGCTCTTCCCACTTCTCACCTCACTCAGTAACACAAACCCAGAGCCCACCTTGGCCTTACTCTGTCTCACCTCTGATGACATTTGACCCATCCTGGCTGCTTGGCTATACCCACACTCCTCTTTGCTGCCCTCACAAGTTTCTCCTTCTATAACCTCTCATGACAACACATCCAGCCTCAATGCTTCTCTACTCAGTTTTTACCTCTTTTCTCTGACAGTCTGTTCCAGGATTGTACCATTTCTAACCCTACTGCAGACACCCAAACAATTTCTCCATCATCTCCCAGCCCTAACAGAGACATGCTTTTTCAGCTATCACTGCCAATAAAACCACCTTCTCATTAAAATGCCTCTTTTCCTACTCCCTTTCTCTATCTCTTTCTTCTTTTCCTTCTCATTTCTGCTCTTTCTGACAACCCCACATCCAAGCCCTTTCTCTGCTCCAACATTGTTCTCAGCCACAACTCTCCTCAGATTGTGTCTCCTGGAAAAGACTCATTTTGGAGTTTCTCATCCTCTTTCCACTCTCACTCATCCTTGGATGTGGATACCTGTGTGCAGATAACAAGCCCACCCTATAGGCATTGATTTCTTTGCACTTGCATCCTTCTATTATCTGCATACATGCCTCAACCTCCCCTCTCACCTAAGAGGCCACCCCTCAAACTATGTTATCTCTTTGTTCCCTCTGCTGTTAAATTCCAGCTGTGACCAAGACTCTTTCAGCATTATCCACTGCTCTCAGATACAAGCCTTCACCTGGGGTCTTCCAATCCATCAGCATTTGCACTCAACCTTTTGTGCTTTCCCCCTACCGACAGCTTTGCTGATGCTCTCTTGCTGCTGTGATTCTTTCCCCTCTTTTTCCCACTGCAAGTATTATACTGGCACTGGCTCAACTGCAACAACTGTTCCTCCAAGAGCAGGCTGACAACTGCCACTACGAGTTTGTTCTCTCCTTTTTCCATTCACCCGTTTCATGCAGCACTTAGCACAGTGGGCTTCTGGCCCACCAGCGAGGCATCTTAAGCACTGCACTGAATGCAAATATAATCATATGACTCTGGAAGTTGTTCCTGCCATTCATATGAATAACTAACTGCTTTTTATTAATTAACTTTTGGCCACTGTGAAGTTTTGTAGCAATCTTTATGCTGCTAAAGACCAGGCCTCTCCTTCAGGAATGGTTGAATAATAGCACCAGCTGGATGTATCATAATTATCACAGCCTCAGCACTGTGGAAATATAAGACTTCTGGTGGGTGGAAGCCATTGCCTCTTTCTTTTCCTATATGCCCAGGCTTATCACAGGATGTCATTCAAGGTTAAAAAGCTTAGCATCCCTGCTATCATGCCTCTCCCCCTGGAAAAAACATGTGATGGATACGATCACAAAGGGTTGTATTTCAGCTGTGCAGTCTGTTCAGGCTTGTCCATCTTTACCTTACCCGTGGTGTCCCAAAACCAACATGTGACCCCGTGCACATGAGGCATTAATATCTGGATTCCATTTTAGTGACACTGAGAGCATCAGATCATTGTTGTGGGACTGCTCACTCGGAAAGCTGGAAGCAAATAAGCAGAAACACGGCAATACTGCTTGCTTTACACCTCAAAGAGGGTGGCTGACCTTGGGTTTCCCATTTTTCCCTTTTTAATGCTAAAATTGTTAGGGGACGTTGACTTTAGTCACATGTGAGAGAACTCCCTGCCCTGCAGTTGCCCACTTCCTTTTACCTTCCTGTCAGTGATGCCTTCACAGTATGTTATGGAAAAGGCTGAATATATTTCTCTTGTTCTTAGATGCAAACACATGGAATTTCCATCGTGTGTCTTCCTCTCTACCTACATGTCTCTAAACATTTTGTCCCCAAGAACACCCATGTCCTCTGCAGGGCTGCTCTCAAGGAGTTCTTCTCCCAGCCTGTGCTCATGTCTGGAATTGCCCCAGCCCAGGTACAGAACCTTGAACTCAGACTTTATGTTTTGAGCAAAGACAATGTATATTCACAGTGAAAAATCTATAGTAAGTATATGCTCGGAAAGCTTGCCTCATCCTCCATTTGAGGATATAGTTATGCCTCAGTTTATCCAGATTTGGGATTGAGGCCTCACATACTCCACAGCCAACTTCACTGTAATTGTACTGGCAAAGTTCCCAGGTTCTGCAACAATCTGGTGGAGGCAAAAGCCAATTCTGCCACTGCTTCTTTTCTGCTGTAACAAAGGATATGTTTAATTAAATAAATATCAAGATTAACAATGAGGACAGTGCAATGGTACCTCTGTTACTCCCTCAAATATCCCTTTTCCTTTATTTAGCAGCCTTAGTTTGCAGAATATCCACGCTGGGGTTCTTTACATCAGTGGCTTTGCCTCCACTGTGGCATTTGTAGGAAACACTCTCTCCCAGACAAAATCAACAGGATACTTTATGAAAATACCTTACTGTTTAAAATTATGAGAAAGCACTTATAACAAAAATTGGTCTAATAATGTGTCCTTATTCCTAGGTTTAAGTATGAGCTCTCTACACTGCCTCTCTTCTTACTTGCTGACTATTTGCATATTATTGTCTCCACTAATAGAATATATCAGTGTTCTCCTGTTTACATATCTCCCATTTATTTCTCCTTTCTTACCATACTATTGTAGTTCTTAAAACAATACAAACAAACCCAGATTTCTGTTAGATAGATACAATGAATTTTTGATATAAGGTGAAAAACCCCCTTGAATTGTGAGCTAATTTCTGACCTTCTGAATGCAGGGCATAGCCTCAGCTCTGCTGATGGTTAAAAATGCAGATAATTTTAATGTCAATTCCTTGCGCAAAGTAACTAAGTGGGCTGTAGTACTCCTTTTCCTGGACTGACCTTATGACTAAAACACTGCCAAAATTTTACACATTTTCCTGTGGTCTGTTCCCCAGACAATGAAATCCAAGCTGCCAGATTTTTCATTAATTAGTTCTTCAGTGGATGGTAGAAAAGCAAAAAGAATATAAGCTCAGATGTGTTTGTTTACTTTACATCTGCTGCCCCTTAACCTCGGGTTCCACATTTCTCTAGCAAATAACATTTCCTCCGTTATCTCATAACTACAGTCTGTTCAGCGCTTTCCTTTTCATGCCTTGCACATTTTCACCCCTTTGCCTTCTCTCTCATTACTTTTTTCCTGGTGTTGACATTAGGGCAGCCCAATCCAGTGACCGACCCCCTGCCCCTTTCCTTGGGACTGTCCTTCTGCGGGGTGAAAAGATGACTCCTGAAAACAAGCTGATCTTTTGTGAGCACAGAGTGAGTATGAAGGTGGCTCTGCTGTATGGGCCAGCTCTGGGAAGTTGGAAGAGCTTCTGTCCATGTGCTGGAGAAAAAGGGGCCATTCTGTTTGGGCAAGGAAATTGCCCAGACCTTTCTGTCCTCTGCCTCATTCTCCTGGGTAAGTCTGTAGCTGTTGTTCATGTTCCTGGAGAAGGAGGGAAGAGAAGGGAGAACGTCCAGGAGGTGTTAAAAATTAAAAAATAAAAAAATTTAAAAAAAGAAAAGAAAAAAAAAAAAGGAAAGAAAAAAAATAGAAAGGAAAAAATAGAGGGGGAGGGTATTGGGGTGAGAACCGTCTGAACGATAAACAGAGAGGTATTAAAAATTATTACAAAAGGTATTAGGGAAAAAGTATTGGAAAAAGAAGTATTTAAATTTTTTTTAAAGTATTTTAAAGAAGTGTTTTCTAGAAAAAGCATTACAAGGCCCCGAAACCCAGAGGAGAAGCTCCGCCCCGCTGTGGCACGGAGGGCCCCGTTGCGGGCAGGGCACTGTGCGGGGGCTGCCCGGGCTGTCGCGGCAGCGAGCACAGCGAGCCGCGGGCACCCTCTGCTGCCACCGCCGCCTCCACCTGCTGTGCTGCTGTGCTGCTGCTGTGCCCTCCGCACAGCTCCTCTCCGCAGCCCTCCGGCAGCTCGGCGCGTCCCACCCCTACCTATTACCCACCACATCCCCCTGCCCTATTACCTGTTCTCATGGGCTGGGCAGAGACCTCGCTCTTTGGGATTTCCACTTCCACAGACCTGACCACAAGCACCCTCCTTCCTCTAACTAGGGGATGGTGGTATGCAGGGTCAGGAGTTGGACTCGATGATCCTTGCGGGTCCCTTCCAACTCAGCATATCCTGTGATTCTGTGAAAAACAATCCTAAAGCCTCCCCATGTAAGCAGTCGCTAAAGACAAAAATTCCCAAAGGTTCCCACACGTCTTACCATCCCTGCTCTGTGACCAGCCACCCCATCATCACACATGCCCTTCATCCAAAAATGCTGGAATGGGACCTTGCCCTCAGGGGATCACCTGCTGAAAACAAATGGCAGGTGTGCAGACAGATCAGGTGAGAGATGCTAACACAGGATCAGATTCACATATCCTCATACGTGCTGTGTACTTTTGTACTACCAAACTTAGGTTTGGTAGGCAATGCACCACTAAGACACACACATAGAGCTTATGCTGATCTAGTTGCAGATGTCCCTGCTAATTGCAAGGGATGCTGGACTAAGATGACCTTTAGGGGTCCCCTCCAACCCAAACCACTCTATGATTCTATAAATGAAGAGTTATGAAAACTTCAGCGCACCCTCAAGCTGTCTGAGTTGGTCTGGCACAAGGCTCTGCACAGGTATTGACCAGCAAAACCAATACTGCTGCTCATCTGGGCTAGGAACTGCATGTTGTCACCTCTCCCTTTCACCTTCTCTGCTGTCCAGTTCTTCCCAGATACCACCCTTCTTCCAGGCTTTGCAGGACTTCTTTTTCCTTATAATAATTTTCCTTCTTATGTGTAAGTTTCCCCTTCCTCTCCCTTCCTTCTCTGACATAGGCAGTTTATGGTGGAAGGCTGAAGGATGAGAAAGCAACTCTCAAGAATCAAGTGCACAACATGGGTAATAAGGAGAGGGCTAAAAGGTGGCTGTCCTAGGAAGGACAGGTTGGAAGGAAGAATTTTTCTAGTGGTTCCTAAAGATTATTTCCTTCAAGCTGACTGATGTCAGGGAAACTAGGTAATGAGCAATCCAGCTCATGTAAGTCTTTTTTTCTGGGCAAAACATAATGTACTTGCTTAACAGCCCATAAAGTAAACATAAATGCCTAAGCCCGAGAATGTCATTTCAGCTAGGAGCATCTGTATCAACATCATGGTGACTTTGCTTGCCTCCTGTTACTGTGTCCTTGAGGTATATACATATATTATTTTTTATTCATCTTCATGAGTTTGGATAAGCACTGTACCCAATGCTTAAAAGTCACTGTAGCTCCAACTCTACAACACAGAGGGTATTTGAGATCAAACAAGGTAAATTCTGAGCTTGTAACAATTAATTTTTTAGCTTTATTCAAAAGTAGAATAAGAAACATTAATTCAGGAAAGCTAGTTACCATGTAATAATACCTAGGGCCCACAACTGCTGAATAATTTAGAGTAAACTTTGCATCCAGTGCCATGAATTACACTCTAAAAAGAAGAGTATACAGTCAAATCAGTTAGTTCGGCTTGAAGTATCTCAGTCCTGATTCAGGATTTATGCTTGTATTTAAATCATATTCCCTCAGCCTGCATTTCCATCTCCAGCAAGAAGTGCCCATCTGCCTCAAGCCACGCAGAGCTAAGCCCAGTGCAGCCTTAGCTGTGCATTCCAGTCCAGGACTCATGTTTCCTGTATGATGTGCATGTGTCTCCTCCACACACATCAGTCCTGTTCAAATAATACTGCAACCCTGACTGACCTTTCAATATTAATGACAACACACTCTAGAAAGCACTAGGAGAGAGGTTTTCAAAGCAGCTGAAGGAGATAGATAGCTATCTTGTGGGATTTTCAAATGTGACTAAACAGGCCAATTGGCTGACTCCCACTGCATTCATGAAATCAGTAAGTGTTGAGTACCTAACTACTTCAGTTGTGTTTGGAAACCTTGCCACAAGCATCTGTGAAAAACTAAGAATTTTGGGACATTTGCCCTTACTTACAGATGAGGTCTGCCCAGGCACACATTAAAATAAACAAAAAAAATCTTCCCAAAACTGGTTAGAGCCTACCTAGTACCTAGTACATGAGAGTGCTCAGAAGGGCTGGGTAGCTCTAGGCAAGACATACTGAACCAGCGTTAGTTTTGGTTCCATATGCTTTGGATCCTGGATTCAAATCAAGCAGAAACTGGGCTAGCACTATTTTAGTGAAGCCTGGTCATCCTCAAAGCCCCTACATACAAATAGGAACAAGAATGTAAAGCCCGAGTGATGAGTGGAGAGCACCTGCATTTGGAACAGCTCCTTAATGTACTTGATTTCCAAAAGAAAAGGGGAAAAAGAAAGGCTTTGTATCTCCACAACTTGTTCCCCCCTCCTACCCTGGGAACTTGGAGCATCTCTACCAGGTAGCCTGCAACCTGCAGCTACATTCCAGAGGCCACACACCTGGGAGTGCCAGCAAACTGTGGGCTCTGACCTGGTCAGCATCATTTTGCCTGCCACTCCACAGGCATTGCAGGTGGACTACTCTTCATTGGCAAACTCTCAAACAAAGATTTTTACCTCTGCCACCACACATAGATAATTAAAGACTTGCAAGAAGTGCAATTTTCAGTAAAGTTAGCTCTGGTTTGAGAAGTATTTGTTCATATATGCATGATACAGCTGTCTTCATGGCAAAACTTTCTTTTATCTTAAATGTTATATCAAACAAGAGCTTTTCCGTCTCTTAATTTCAGTCTGCTGTAGAAATCATCACTAGCATATGAAAAATGTTTTGGGAGGTCACATCACACAGGTCTTCCCCACAAATCAATGCACTGAAAACCAGAAAGCACCATGTATACTGTTTATCCCTTACACACAGATCTAGATTAATCCAATTTGACCTTTGATTCATTTTAGCCACATGGTCAAAATGATCCATATTAATCTGTCCAAAATTGTCTGCCCTTCTGTGCCAAGCTCACGCTTGCATTCAGAACCAGACACACATACCAGCACTGATCCTCATCTTCTGGTCACTCTGAGCCAAGCCTCCACCTCCAGCAGTATTTGCATTCAGGCTGCAAGAGGAGGCATGGCCCTGGTGGGGAGCTTGATGTGAAGCTCCACATTTACAACCCTGTCACCAGACTAAATCAAATGGTATGTGGTCCATAACACTGTCAGGAAGGTAGGGAATGCCGTTCTGCATCTGATTAAGAATGATATATTCAGTCAACCCACATAATAATGTTTTAGGACTAAAATGAAAAACTACTGGCAAATGCAATAATCTTTTCTTTCAAACAGCGAAGAGGATATGCAAATACACCAGAGTATAAAAACCTAGTGATCCTTATGATACAGGATCCTGGGATCAGGACAGGGATGCTTTACAGCCTGTGTGCTCTGCCTTTTGCCTCCTATTTGTTGTTTATTCTTAGGAATAGAGCTGTGTGGGATGGGATATTTAGGAATTGTCACCACACGAATGACATATGGGTGCTGCCTAGCTCGTGGCATCTTTATGATGGTGTGACTTCTAATCCAGACATATGCAGATTAGCAGTGGATTCAGTCATGCTGAAAGCATCCAGGGCTTCCTTTTAAGCACCAATCCCTTTCAGACTGGCAGCGATGTGACTGTCAGCTACTGTTTCCTGATGTCTCCCTCACATGACTGCTGAGAGCCGTGGTACACCGTGCTCGGGTGGCTATCTCATTTCCAATCAGTGTACCGTGGCAGCAGACAGTAACGGGGGTTTCTGTTCCTGGATGGGTGCCACAGTGTACTTGGAGACATTTGCTGCTTGCATGTGAGTTTTGGAATCCCCTTTCACAATCAGGAGGTCTATGGAAAAAGAAATCCCTACCACAGCAGGAACATAATACTGGCTCTGTGTGATGCCAAGAGCATTAATCTCCTTCAGCCTTAGGGCCGTGTGCCTATGGATTCCAAATGTCCCAGTTCACTCAGCACATTTCTCTCGACCTTATGAGTGATTTTTTGATAATTATAACATCACATGATAGCATGCTACACTGTCTTTGAGTTATGAAACTGAAGCTTCACCTTAGTAGAAAAATTCAGGTAAAATTTTTAAACCATGCATAGGAGATGGAGTAGCTGTTATTATGGGCTGTAAACCTGATCATACAGTAGCTTCTAAATTTGGGGATGAGTAGCCATTACTGTGGAAAAATGACACTCCAGTTTAAATAAAAATTTCTGAGTTTGATTTTCATTGAAAGCCCGTGGATCTCCATCTGTAACTCTCACTGGCAGTGGAGCTTCCAGCCCACTTAATTCATGCCAGGACTCCAGTTAAAATCTTTATAAATGAGGAACAGGTGACTAAATGCTATGTTGAGAGGCACAACAGAAATGCTTTTGACAGACAATACAAGGGCAAATGCTAGTAGGAAAGTAGGTAGTAAGAAATTCATTACTGTGAGGGTGGTGAGGCCCTGGAGCAGGTTTGACCAGAGATGCTGTGGCTGCCCCATCCCTGGGAAGTGTTCAAGGCCAGGCTGGATGGCACTCTGAGCAACCTGGTCTAGTGGAAGGTGTCCCAGTCCCTGGCAGAGAGGTTGGAACTATATGATGTTTTAGGTGCCTTCCAACCCAAACCATTCTATGATCCTATGATTACTTTTGGATTTGTCTTTTGTACCAAGTGCTGATTAGGTTTTGAATTTAAAGAGTAAACCTGCAAACTAGAGCCAGAAATTTTCCTTTCTTTGGCATACTTTGAGATTCTAGATTTACAAACTGTTTATCTCTGCAACACCTGTCATGGCAGGGAGTCCATTCAGTGCTGCTGCTGTCACTGTCCCCTCTCTGAAAACTGCTTGGGCTGCTGCAAGAGATGCTACAGCATGAGGAAGCAAGAAGCAACAGGCAGCACACAGCTAGTAGGGATGACTGGTTATCCCACTAGGACTTATGACCAGTGGTGGACAGGGCTGGTGTTGCTGTTCATGGGAATGAAGAGCGAGGTTCCACTTCTACAGCACAGACTCTATGTGGCAGCAGCGCATGCGCCACACGTTCCCAAAATTCAGACACTCCCTTCCATGGGCAACACATCTGCCTGTCCATCAGTCCTATGGCCAGCACAACCAGCACACCTCTAAGAGAACACAACCCTTGCCGAGGCTCCTCAGACAAGAGGAAAGAAGAAAAACAAAGATGCTTGCAAACTGTGATTTTATTCCCTTTCCCATCTCCTATTGATTTCTTTTTTAACCCTTTTTTATGTCATTCACAGCATGGGAATGCATCAGTGTTACTGTCCCCTGGTTGTCCACTGAGCATAATTCAGACACTCAGATTGCTGCAGAAAAAGGAATTAGAGGTGATGCCAAGCAAATGTGTTAAAACGGAGCACTAGAAACTGAAATCATGCAAACCACGTTTTGTTGCCTCCAATCTGGGCATTGCAGAATGTCTTCAGTTATTTGGCATGTCATGAAGGCCCAGCAAATTTATGTCTTAAGGAATGTAGCAGGGGTGATCATACAGAGACTTGTGAAAAGTTAGTCAAATTTATGTTTTTGATACTGAAATGTCTCCTTTCTTTTGAACTTCCCAAACAACTTGTCTATAGAACATGTGAATTCAATCACATGGTTGCAGAACACTTCAGAAAAATTACCATTTTCTGCACTGTGATGCAGTTCTGCAGGACTGATGGAGAGGAAGCTTCAGGTTTCTCACTTTCCTTTGTATTACTGTGTGGGCTCCACGCACCGAGATCAGCTGAGTGTGGGTCACAAGAGAAATGACAGTGAG
Source organism: Molothrus aeneus (assembly GCF_037042795.1). Classification (NCBI taxonomy): domain Eukaryota; kingdom Metazoa; phylum Chordata; class Aves; order Passeriformes; family Icteridae; genus Molothrus; species Molothrus aeneus. The sequence continues at coordinate 92,667,266 of NC_089646.1, forward strand.
GTTCACCACAAATCCTCCTGCCTGCCTCTCTGGTCTGCCAAACACCAGCAGTGTGGGGACCAGACACTTCAGCTGGAAGGGACCTGTGGGAGCCACCTACTCCAACACCCTGCCCAAGAAGGGCAACTTCAGAGTTAGACAGTGTCTGATTAACAACAAAATGAAACGCAACAGAAACACCAGGGGTATGTATGTGTGTTGGATGTACAGCATCAAATGGAGAATGCGTAAGAATTTCATAAGTACTGTACATTTTCACTTAACCACTACTTTAAAAACATATTTAAATGGGACACTGATACACAATCAGCTCTCTCAGGTAAATGTTGCCAGAAAACAGCAACTGTAAGCTGTTCAAATTTAGCAACAAATTGAGCAAAGGAAACCTAATGCTTTAATCCAAAAACAAGCAGAAGATTAAAATCCCGATACCATCATCAAACATAATAATGGCTTTCATGTTCTTTCAGATTTTTATATCTTTTTATAGGAACTGTAATTTAACCTTGTTAAGTAGGAGTTTCTGGGTTTTTTTGGTGGGGACAGGCTCTCTCCAGACCAAAGCAGAGGCATACAAGGAGAGAACTGAGAGCAAGCATGTGCTCTTGTAGTCCGTGTCAGGCAGCTGAGGGTGACCAAATCTGCTCCTCATTTACTTCTGTACAGCTGGAGAGCTCTAACAGCCCTCTGCCTGCTCTGCTCATATTTCCTTTTTACAGGGGACAGACTTAATCAGAAAGCTGGAACAAATTGCACCTTTGGTTAAACCATCATGCATTCTAACCGTTGCTTCCTCTTTCCCGGTATCTGACATCAGAGCCATGCTGTTTGAGGAAGTCACAGTTGTAGCAATTGCTTCTAACCACTGCTCCCCTCTATTTTAGGCTGGCTGAGAATGATCCCATCCCTTTAGACTGATTCTGACTAAATACATTTATATCTACAACCTGTACACCAAGGAATTTTGTACAAGAAGACCAGAGGACAAGACATTTCTGCACAGAACGAAGGAGCAGAAAAGACAAGTGTGGCCTTTAAAAAAAAATTCTTTTGTATTGATTTGAGATTCTTTAACAACAACAGCACTTTGATTGATGCAAAGTCACAATGAAGTCACAGTAGACTTGGTGTGATGAATGCTCCTTTGACCTTTAGAGATGGTTGGCCTCATTCCCCCACTGCTGTGCACCTTGGGTTGTAATTTATACCTGTGGCAAAGTGGTTACCAAACCAGCATGGTAGCAGTTTATAGCATCTTGTGCAAATCACAACGCAAGGAACGAGGCAGGGGGAAATCAGGCCCAGCGCCTTCTCCCACAAGGCATCAAAGAGGGGATCTTTTATAATTTACTACAATACTGCCTAAGCACCAACCTAAAGCGAGGCCCTGCCAGGCACCCTGCCAACATGGAATAGTGGATGGCCCAATAGCTTGGCTAGTGGGGGGGAAGCTACTGCTCATTAAATGAAGGTGTGTGCAGGGAGAGCAGCTCTTTGAGGTCTGGAAGGAACCAGGGCATTTAGTGAGCTCCAGGGCTGACCACAGGCACAGCAGCTATGCAGAGGGGCTGGAACCTTGCTAGTGCCCCTCTGAAATCTACCCTCTCAAGCAGATTAGCTTGTGTGAAGACACCTCTGTAAACCTCTGCAAGATGCAGGAAACACGCAGAAGAATTACACAGAGGAAGAGGTTTCCATAGCTGTGCACATAAGGTGAGCAGGACAGTGTTGGCCACATCTACAGAGCTTTGCCAGATCACTCCTAAGATTGCCTGACTCAGGTGGCCCCAAAGTAGAGGAACCTACCTGTGTCCATGCTGAAGGTCTTCAGGTGTCCCAAATACCTCCTCAGGCAGAGACCAGCTCTCTGCTCTCTGACCTAAAGTCAACCTCCAAAGCTCTCTAGGAGGTAAGACATCCATCATGGAGGTCCTCGGGTCATCTCATCCTGAAGGCAAGTGCACCACAGCCATGCTAAAACCTCACCAGAAAGTCCTAAAAAGGGGTCCTGCCTTACTGAATGGTAGCCAAGATCACCAAACAGCAGATACAGTTGACTACACACAGGCGGGCCAGGGCTGGAGCAAAGGGAGCTGAATCCATCATCAAATTGTCACCAACTAAGGGCCAAAATCCACCTTTCCTGAAGGGAGCGTTTAGGCTTGAACAAAAAGAAGAGATGTTATACAGAAGGTGTTTTGAACACAAGGCTTCTTGATGTGATGAGCAAAGCAGAGGAAGCTGAAGAGCAAGATCTGACCAAGGCATACCAAATGAACCTACAACTATGCAGCCCTTCTGTCTTTTAAATATCCTGCAATTCCCCAATGCATACCTAAGACACTAATTTTCAAGGTACCCAAGAGAAACTGGAATTTGGCTTATTTGTAGTGTTGTGACAGGCAAGCTTGTAGGAAATCTGTGTACAATATTGCCCTGGACACCAGTAGCTCCAGCACCAGGCAGGCTGTGTATGAGTCCAGATTTTGTAAGGAAATGGAGGGGACAGGTAACCTCTGCTTCCACACACTCTCTCTACTTCCAAGACACCTTCTTGCTTTCACAAGAGCCCAAGAGACAAGTTTATTTAGCAGAAACTTAAACCAAACAGTGGTTTTGAATCAGTTATTTGTTCACAGCCTCTACTGCAAACCCAGACATGATGAAGCCTATGAGTTGTCTTGAGCATGATTTGGGGCTGTTTGTTCTGTGTGGTCCTTAAAAGAGACAGCACATGAGTCAGCTGACTAACCACTAGAAAGCAAAATAATACTCCTCATAAGCTTTCAATTAGAAACAGTAAATTAAAAAAGCCACAATCATTTCTTAAAAGCTTCTTTTTCAAAGCAAGCCTTTTCCACTGTCCATTCTGAATTCTTAACAGGATCCTGAGGTGAGAACAAAATTCATCTCCTTGTTAAAGATTGGAGGTGAGAGCAGGGCCAAGTGCAACCTGGGACATCAGCAAGATTTTGGCTAGAAGGCATCTTGAGGTCTCCACTTCCACCACCTACTCAAGGCAGCGCTAGCTTCAAGGCAGACCAAGTTGCCTTGAGACTTTCACTGTCTCTGTGGACAGAGACTCTATAATGCTTCAAAGAGACCTCTTTCGATGTTTGACTAAGTCTCCTGTGAAGAATTTCCTTTCTACAACCAGAATTTCCCACCCTGCACCTTGTGACCACAGCCTCTTGTTTTTTTTGCTTGGCAGCTTTGGTAGTAGCCTGCTCTATCTTCTCTATAACACCTCCTTTAGATGGTTGAGCTCAGCACTTACATCTCCCCTTCTCCTTTTCTTCTGTGGGACAAGTACCCCCAGTTCCCTCAGCTCACCCCACTGTTACACTCTCCAGCCTAAGGCAGGAGCATTTTACTCAAAATTAATGACTCTACTTCATTTTTGCAGAGGTCAAAACCAATGACCTCACCCCAACTACTCCAATGATAAAATCATTTGAGGATTTTTTTCTTCATTCTGTATATGTTAAATGCTCACATAACCCCACAACAAATTAAAAACTACACAGAGTAATGTTTCATTACAAGCTGCATAAAATACAGCAACAAATGATACCCTAGCAGGTGACCATCCCTCACTGCTAGGCATTAAGCCCACTGCTTGGCCAGCTGAGCTACACTAAGCATCAGTTAAAACCTGCAGATTGATTAGACCCAACTGGCACCTGCAGAATTAATACCTGCAATTTTGGTCAGCTAGCTAAACTAATTGAACTGAACAGCACAAAGTGATCAGATTTCACTCCTTCTCTTTTCACACATAACTCCTGACGTCCTTTGCGAGCAGTTGTGAGAAACTGCATATTTGATTTAGTTTGAAATTTGATCATTTTTGCAGGTGACTCCAGCTTTTTAATGTAAACATGGAGATACCTCTTTATTCTCACTGGAAAACAGAGAGGGTTTGGTTTTTTTGTTCTACCTTTGGAAAGTGCTATTGGATATTCAATGACAAGCAGTTTGAATAGATAGATTTAATTTTTGCTCCAGCCCTGGTAACAATAACTATCCTTACATCTCTTGTAATTACCACCCAACATTTCACCCAAAACTACACAACAGCCTCTCTTTCTGTACATTTAATAACCCTCTCTGAACCTCCAACTCCACAAATGGAGCTGCTGGTTGATTAGCAAACAAATAATCACCTGAGTGCCAGGCCCAGACAGCTGCCCCGTGTGTGTGTGTGTGTCACTCATGACCCATCTGCAGGACTCAGCAAATGCCAGCTGCTTGTCTTGGAGCAAGCTTGGCAGCCAGGCACTGGACACAGAGAGTCGTGCAGGCATAAACATATGCATGTCTGTGCCTGGATGTGTGGCAGAGAAATAAGATTGAGGAAAGCATGGAAAATGTCAGGAAAAAAGGAAAGATTTTTATCTACTCTTCTCTCTGGGTATTTTTTTTCTTAGTGTTTCTCAGTGCCGTAACTATCGCACCATCTGCTGAAGAGTAGTTTTGGTGTATGCCCAGGTAGACAAAAAATGAGCTGGCTGCTCAGAACATGCAGTGAGAAGAAATTTGGTAAGTGGTCCTGACTAATGTGGTGTCTCACGAGTTTTATACTTTCTAAACACTACAAGATGACAAGCAGTTACAACTAACAAAATGTTTGGCAAAATTGCCTGACTAAATCAAATTTTTACATTTGTTCTGTGAAGTGACTGTGCAGTTCAACAAAAGGTGGACTTGTAATAATGGTCTTCATTATCCACATAAAGACATTAATATTTTGATATTGCAGTCATCACCTTGAAAAGAAGTTAGAGATTCAATGCCAGCTTGAGCAATTATATGCTAGAATGCTTCTGAACTACATCTGAGAATTCTCACCTAATGATGTGATATTTTATTTTAAAATATACATTTAGGTGTGTGGTGATTACTCAAAAAAGTTATAAAGCCCATTCAAATCCATTGGCTTCTCTAAGGCTGGATCTTGCTCTATTGTTTGATTTTCTGAACAAAAATGGCATTAATACTTTAGTGGAACATGGGTTTATATCAGAGACTTATTAAAATGAGCAGTGCAAAAATGAAAAAAGAAAAAGACGGCTCTTTAGAAACTTTAGAAGGATTTGTTGGGCATCCTTCCAGTTGGAAAAACTTGATTAGGTTTGAGGTAACCAACGTTTTTTAACTAACCTTGAGTGAAACTCAAATGCCAAGTGTAGATGCACATTCAAACCTTAATAATATATTTACTTTTTCTTTTAGGTATAAGGGAGATACTAAAGACACAGCCAAACTGAGATGGAGAAGTATCAAACTTTTCCCTTCTGTGTCAGTAATTCTGAATGTCTGATTAGATGTTGCAAGCAAGTAAAGGGATGGAAGTAGCAATAAAAGAGCAGAAATGTTTTGCTCATACTATGTCTATGCTGTACCTGACTGATTACAATGAGGAAAAGGGAGAAGGGGAAGGGAAAGGGCGCTCTGTCAACTACAATTAGCTCTTTTGCCTCATACAGCTTAAAATTCACATCTATTTGTTTAGATTGTACTTCAGAGCAACAGATTGTCTTCCATGTTTGCCAAAGGAGATAAAAAGTCCCTTAAAGACACCCTTCTAGCTGAAATTGCCCACCAAAACAGAGAACTCCCAAGTTATAAATCTATGTGAGGGAATGCAAGAAGCCTATGCAGAGTTCTCCCAAATATTCCCCTGGTAGGATAACACCACTGTGCCACCAGAAATCTCTGCTTGTGCAAACTTGACAGCAAGTACAGGCAAACCTTCTGAAAGATCTAATCTTAGAAAATGTACTAAGCTGCTTGATCCACATGATAACGAAATGCTTTGTGAACCACATCTATACTGCTGGATCAAAACTTCATTGGTTCTATGTTTTTCCATCCATACCCTGGCATTTAATATTAAGTATGTGGAATCAGCCATAATAATATTTGCCATAGGTGAGCGGTTACCAGAACCAGAGGGTATTAACTGCTAGGAAGAACTGATAAAACCACATTTGGCTGTGTATATTAATAACAGGTAAGTGAAAGAAGAGAGGGTGAACAGCACCCTGTCCTCTGGTTCTGCTGTGTACTGTTGCAGCACTGACTCCATGAAACATTTTGTGTGGATGTGTGTTGGTAAATCACAAGTGTTACTGGATTTCTTAAAGCAGGGAAGGGCAGGATCCATAACCCCACCTATACTGGCTACACACCAGCGGCCACCCACTGGCACCTGCAGAGGGTGAACTTCTGCTACCTACAATCTGTTAGCTCTCACAAAATGAACCCAACCCTTTTCTTCACAAAATAGCACTGCATGAAAGTACAGTAATCTCCAGTAGAACAGTACAGATAGGGGTGGGGGGAATGCCAAACTATGTCATTCACCATTTCCCTTAAAAAAGTGTTATGGGAAGTAGTTTGAACAATTCCCTTCTTCTGAAGAGAACAAACTGAACTCAGTGCCGGAAGGTCTTATAAGCTGGCATCCACCTACTGGGTCACAATTTATATCATCTGCATCTATGTGACGATTATACATTTCCTTCCAAATTGTTGATAAAGGTATTGAGCAACGCTGAGCCAAGAATAGCTTCTTATGCAACTTCAGTTCAAAATTTACAGCACTCCTCTGCCAGCTCTTCTAAAACTGAGATTTCAATCTGGAGCGTGCAAAGCCCACTGACGGTCCACATGCACCCTCAAAAGAGCAGCCAGACACAATTACAGCTCTGTCACGCTGCTTTCTTCTGGAGTCAGGGAGAGATTGCCTCAGAAGGTAAGAATTACTGCCAGATTAGGGCTCAGCTTCCCACAGTGAAGGGAGAGGCTGCTGTGTAGTTGCTGTCTAACAGCCTCTTCTCCTTCCACCATTTAGACAACCACATGACACACATGCAGGACAGCTCTTTTTCTTCTGAATATGCCACCATGGGTGCTTTCAGTATCACTGACTGCAATATTTCCTCTGTAGCTGAGTCACAGAAGTCACTACAGGATCAAATTCTTTAGGGATAGAAAGTGGAGAAGTAATATTAAAGTAAAACCAAAACATGCAGCTGAAAAAAGGTGATCATCATAGTAAAATTTCAAATCATTAACAGAAACTAAATAAAGAAACCTGTAATCCAGGTAGTAGCCAATCAAAAGGAGGTAAAGTTGGAGCAATATGTAAAAATTAAAAGATGAGAGGACAGAATCAGATGGCACCTAAGAGAGGAGCACACATTTAAATATGAAATGGAACATAACAAAAGAAAAAAAAAAACAAGGAAGATAATGTAACAATGATACAAAGGAACAGAAATCACCAGATACAACAGAAATTCTAGATAAAAACATTCATAATCCCATCAAAGGTCCAAGGCAGTCTCAGAAAACTGTATATAACATTTGGAAGCTGAATTCAAAGAGTGTTGCTCATTATCAATGGCACTCTAGGGAAAGTAGGACAGGTAGAAAGGCAGAAAAAAGCAAAGAACAACTTTTCCCATCTTCTATATTCATTTCACCATTGGATCAACATCTTTCCCCTCTTATGCATGCACACACATGCCCTCTCCATTTCTTTCCTTGCTCCAGCCTTTTGAATTCTGTCATCACTTGTCCGGAGTATCCTATAGTATTTGCTCCTTTTGTGTACAAATAATGAGCCCAATGAAGCTTCTAGGATTTCTAGATATGTAGCTACAGAAAAAAAATGTACTTACATAGACCAAATTAATGGTGAAGTTCAGCAAACACTAAAAAAAGAGATTAAGAGGTCTGTATACCTCAAGGAGTTACCATAAAATTATGAGCTGAAATCACACACCTTTGGATCCCTGAAAGAGGCTGCCCTACAACCTTTGTTGTCTTCAGGGCCTGATGGGCAATTATCTGTGGAATGTTATTCTTAGAAAATGTTGCTTAGTCAAATACAAACTTTGGGGGAAAATAAGACAGTATCAACAAGGAGGGCCACAAATTTTGGTCAAAACTATGAAGAAAGGAATGCCAGGATAACAAGTAATTTGCTTGTGAGGGAAATTCACATCACATGTGAGAGAACCAAACACAGGTCCCAGCTCTGCCTGATTCACAACAAGAATATGAAGGAAGCCAAGTCAGTCTTTCTGTGGTTCAGTGACTACTAGCACAAGACGGAACAGACGCAACTGGAAAGCCTGTGAAAGTCCCACACACACTCCCTTGCAGAAGGCGCTGTCTGGAGACTAGGGAGGCCACAGCCTAGTTTCAGCTGAGCAGGAACTTACAACTACACTGAACTACCTCAGGATTATGCTGAATGCAGAGGATGTATTTTTAAATCCTCAGTGAGTTTGATGGCTATTCTTCATCTACTTTCATGGTCCTCCTCACTTGCAGCCCTCAAAAAATGTACAATCCTGGTGGCTCCATTATAAACCTGCTCTGCTCTGTGAGCTCAGAGGAACAATGCATGGGCTGAAGCAAGTTGGTTTTTTGCTTTAAAAAAATTGGCTTGGCTTTGTTTCTTCTGCTGTTTTCTTTTTGTGGAAGGACAAAAAGAAAATGGACTGTGTACTTCCTAACAAGAAGGAAACTGAAGCAGAGTAAATGAGAAGTCCACAAGTTAGACTTCTCTAAGTTATGCTCATTGCAGCTGTATAATCTAGGACAAAGGTTAAAACCAATATCAGCAACAAAACCCAACCAAACACAATAAAGACACCCAATGGCAAAATCAAGAGAAAGTTTCAGGAGTTATGACTCAGGTACCAAATGATTTTACAAGTGCATAAGAAAGAAAAGTTCAGCAGAAATTACTTCAAACTCCTTAAAGAAGCATGACAGGAACTTGTAGACAGACAAAATAGACAGACTAATACTGGTAAACAGAATTAATTATTTTCTCAGTGGCTATCAGGAACAAGAAGAGCAACGCTTCAGGAAACATTTCCTGGAAGCAGAAAAAACACATTCTGACATTTCTTTGTCAGGACACATGAAAAAGAAAGATGCAACATCATTAAAACATTCCTAGAGATTTTTGCACTTGCCCTCACCCAGAAGTCTGTATCATTTTGATAATACTTAGCTTTGCATCTGTGCAATCACATGGTTATGTCCTATTACTTACACATGACGTTTACAATAGAAAATCACACAGAAGCTGTTTGAAAGGGACCTGTGGAGATGATTTAGTCCATCCTCTTCCTTAGTACTGTGGGCATTCCCCACACTAGCTCCTGTCAAGCTGTGGTTTGTCTGGCCAGCCCTTGAAAATTTCCTAGGGTGGAGATTGCACAGCCGCTCTCAGTAACACGTTCCAGGGCTGCAGTACCTCTCTCATGGGTTTTCCCAACCTGCCAACTGGAACCTTCCCACGGCAGTTCTTGCCTGTTGCTCCTTGCCATACTGTCTACCACTAAATGGCTGAGTTTAGCTCCGTTACCTTTGCTGCTCCCACTCCAGCTGCTGTGGGCTGTTGCTAAGATCACCCCACAGACTCCTCTTCACCGAACTAATCCCTCAAACTCTGCATGTGTTCTTGGTCCTTTGCTATCTTGGCAGCCCTCTGCTGGGCTCCCTCCAGCTTCTTCACGGCCTTCTGGCAGCAGGGTGGGGTGGAAGTGGGCCCATACAGCAGGGTACCTGATTCCAGCTTCACCAGTGCTAAGCAAATGTGGATAAGAACTACAGCTTTGCTTGACCTTCTGAGTATGCTCCTTCTAGCCCAGTGTGTAGTTTACTTTACAATGAATTATGGCTCAACCACATGTGATTCAACCAATTCAGCACAGCCCTGAGGTCCTTTTACAGTCAGGCTGCTGGTTAGCCAGTACCGACGCTGGAGTTACTCTGCCATGAATGCAGAAACTTGCATTTCTTCTGGCTTAATCTTATGAAATTTCTGTGGTCCCAATTTTCAACTTTCTGATGATTCCTCTGGACTAAAGCTCTGCCATTCTGTGTGTCAATCACGCCCCCCCACTTAACACAGTCTGCAAATTTGCTAACGGTGCCATCTGCCTCCTCATACAGGCCACTGCCTTCTTGTCTTTGCTATGTTTGAAAATGAATTTCAAGAAGATGTTCTTTTTCAGTGACTGAGGTGACAGTAACAATCATATTGTTCCCTGGATTGTCCTTCTTGCCTTTATGAAAGACAGGTGTTTCAGCCCCTAGCCTTTTCCCAGTCTTCATGGATTTCTGCAGACCACTCTGATTTTTCACATATGATAGACAGCAGGTAACACTTTCAGTGTCAAATGAATCTCATCAAACCCTATGGATCTGAATACATCCAGTTGTAGTCGTCCCTAGCTCATTGCTCCTTCCCAGTTGGCTATCCTCCATAACAAACAGTGCTGGTGTAAATCTTTGTCTGAGTCAAAAGAGATATTGGGGGCCCTGTTTTGTAATGTTTGCCACTATGTTGTTCTCCCCCACTCTTCGGTAGGCCTACATCCTCTTTGAACTTCTCCTGTAATTAGTGTTCCAGTAGAACCCCTTCTTGTCACCCTTAATGGCCTCTCCTTGACTTAACTCCAGCTGGGCCTCAAGTGTACTCATTTTTATCAAAAAATGCTAAAATAATATCTTTATATTCTTCCTTCGTTCATCGTTTCAATTCTTGTATTCTATTTGGTTGCATTAATGGCTTGCCATGCAATTCCATGCTAAGTCCGGAGCCCCTTCTGCTGGAAGCCCATCCTGCACAATGGGATGCTTGATTGTTCCTCACCTCTCAGCAAACTGAATTTTTTTGTACTTGTTTTTGCTTTTTTTTTTTTTTTTTCCCTTTCAGTTTTGCTTGTTCTAAATCAGCCAGCCCTCCGTTGCCCTTCTCCCCCTTGGCATCTTCCCTAGGAATTTTGCCTAGGGAAATTCCCTAACTAAATCAAATTCTACTCTATAAAGTCTAGAGTCCTAATTTTGCTACTTCTCTTTCCACTTGTGCTCTGTATGTTGACCTCAGTCATCTCATGGTCACTGCAGCCCAAGTTGCCTTTTCTGCTGGACTTTTGGCTGATTTTTCCCACTTTACAAGCAGCTGGTCAAGTACAGCCCCTCTGGCACTGGCATCACAACCTGTGAGCTGCATAGTCTACAACTTCTTGGGTTGCTCACACGGTGCAAGCCCAGCAATGCCTACCTGAACAGCTGAAATCTCCCAGGAAGACAAAGGTGCAGTCAGGAGAGTTCTGTATTTGTCTGTGGAAAGCCTCATCTTCTACATCTTGCTCAGGAGATTTTGGTCAGACCCCATCACAGCATCTCCAGTGGCACTCCACCCATAGGCCTTGGCTCTTGGCCCATATATCCTTGGATTTCTGCTAAAGCTCTGCTAAGTCAAGGAGCACCTTTAGAGAGGGGACAGCAAGCCCACTGATCTTCCCTAAGCAAACTGTGCTTACAATAGTTCATGTATCTTTCATAGGACCTCTCACCAAAAGTCTTGATATCATGCATTTTGTGTAAGACACTGTTACACAAAATATTACTGCTCTGGTTTCAATTTTTTTTCTCCATCTTTTCTATGCCACTTCTTCCTATAATCCTATTAACTAGAATTTCAGCTCTCTAGAATTAAGCTTTTCTTCTACATTTGCATTTCACCCATTGAGTTCCTATCATCCCTGGCATTAGTGAAACAATTATCTTTTAAAAAGTGATCAATAATATAACTGGGGTGAATGTTGGGGTTGAGGCGCAGGAAAAGAGGAGCAACAGGTTCCCAGTACTCGTAATTTTCAATTCATTAAATTAAAAAACATGAACATGCCTTAAAAGAATCATAACAATTTAGCATCCTTTACAAATGTAAGCAAAATTACATGATCTAGTTATGGTCATTTATTAGGAACATGAAAAACAGAAAATTTTGAATCCATTCAAATGAAAGGGAGATAGACCTATAGGTGATCAGGGAGAGTGAATAGACTGTAATTATACTACTTTTATTCAAAAATTCACTGCAAAATTACATGAAATAATTATGCCACTGTTTTACTGAAGCCAAAAATGAATTTTAAAATATCTTTTACTTACAATGATCACATTCTACAATACTTTATATGAGATCTAAGAGGATAAAAAACAGATAAAGGCACCAAAGTTTCTGTGCTAATCTTCCAACAGAATATCCTACTAGCTATTGTTGAACAGCAATTAATGACCCCAAAGAATATCCAAAGAAATAACAATTCTGTGGTCTCCAGAGGGTGAAAGCAGATGCTGCATTCCGACCTCTCCCTATCCTGTGCTGCTTCTAGGTGGGTTTTTCAAGATTTAGGAGGCCAGAAGGCCTGCAGTGTTCAGGAAGTGATGCCTCTTCTTGAACCAATCCTCCCATGCTCACCTTCACCTCCCATTCCAAGCCTTTTTCCCTGCCAATAGTACCCAAGTCAGGGACAGGAGAAGGCATTTGCCAGCTTCAGGGGAAGCTCTTATTAAGACAGTAAGGACCCACCATGCCCATGAACAGCCTGTCACAACAAGGTGTCTGAATGACAGGATGGTTTAAGTGACTCCTGACTGATTCTGTGTTATCCAGACACTCTGCTCTCACATATTGATGTTTGCTTATGCCAGCAGCCACACCTACTTATCCAGGGGGCTGTGGTGCTGAATTTAGGTGATGGAGAGGGAATCATCCCTGTCTAGCTGAACTGCCACATCCCAGATAATTATTTTTATGAAGGCACAATAAGCATTCTCAGACACAATAAGCATTAAAACAATACTGAGATTTTAAGTGACTTCTTAAAAACTTTCACTCTAAGTATGGCACAATTCAGATGTTTCTATCAAGTTAAAATTGGCATCTCCACTTTAAAAAAGTCTATTAAAACATGGTCCTTCAAGAAACAACATTAAAACAAACATGATGAAAGAATTCACAGTCACGGCCATGAGTATCTCTCATGTGTCTGTATCTTAAGCTCTCTTTCCTCCCTCTGTTGCCTGAAAGAAGCATCTTTTCACCTCAGTTTTTTTAGTAAGTCTTCATGATGAGGAATAATAACCAAGAACACAGTTCTAGTAAGTAGGTGGCTTCTGTGCTGAGCTCTTCTCCATTGCTCTTGCCAAGATGAATAGTGCTGTCCCACTCTTTCCTGCCCAGCGTTTTACTGATGGGGAACTGTATGTTCCAAAAGGTGATTTATTAACCTGCTAAACAACAGAGCCAATTGCTGTAGAGATCCTGCTGTCAGCATCCAGCATGGTAGCTAGAGGAAGGTTTGTTCTCTTGTCTAATCTCAATAATCGCTACTGATGTGAGTCATGTTTCCCACACTGTCACTGATTCCTCACCTGTGTCATGTCTAAAAGGGGATTTTAGACACCATCTCCTGCCCCAATTACTCACACAGAGCTAGCACCCTTATGCACAGACAGATACAGTAATTAGACATGTGTCACACCTCAGGCTTTAAATACTGCTCCAACCTTCCTACATGCAGGATTTTGCAAAACAACCTTGGATTTTCCAAGGGTGCAACACAACCACGGCAAATTCTGGCTGGCACACTTTTTGGCCTTGAAAGTGATTTTTTATTTATTTACTTGGGGTTTTTAGGTCCTTAAGGAGTAGAGTTTCTTTTAGGCAAGTACATGTAAAAGCAGGAAAGCAAGACAGTGCCAGCCTGACTCGCACAGAGAGACAAGATCTTTAAAATAGTATTTCCGCTCCTTTTGAGGCTACAGTCTGTGGTTTCATCTGAGGTACCTGTGTGGCAACCCATTCAAATGAGCCCACAGAGAGTGTCGTATCTTAAAAGGAAAGAGGAATTTCCAGTGGAAAATGTGATTGAATGGAGAGATGTTCACTTGGACAATCTCTTACCAAAGCTCAGCAACTAACTAGTGGTATCTGCCAGTCTCTTTTTCCATGCCATGAGGCACTCTGTCTTTACTGCTTACATCAATTAGAACTCATAATGTCATTACTGGGCACATCAAAGCATCACGCCTCCCTTCAAAAAGGCTCATAAGTCTGCCCACTCACATTGTGGTCTGCAAGTAACTATGAATCCCCCAGCACTTAGTGGTATGTTTCACACCTCAGGTCTGGGCTCTGAGCACTGTTTTTAGGCTCTTATAGCCCTGACAATTAGACACCATTCCTTAGGAACCCTCAGGCTTAGTCAAACATTCTCTTTTTTTTTCATACTAATAAGAACTACTTTTAGAACACGATGCTCACAATTTAGAATATAATTAAGAAAATAACCCATCTATTAATTGAATATTTCAGGGATGAGGTAATAGTACAAGACAGTGTAAGTACATATGCATTTACAGATTTCAAAATAAATTGTCCTAAAAATTTGCATGTGGGACTTTTAGTCTCCCATGGAATTTGTATGTGCATGTATAACTATCAGAATCACAAGGATGTTTTGTAAGCATCATGCTCTTTTCTGGCTACAGGTACTAATTATAACAATCACTGAATTTGTCAACATGCCACTGATGCTTAAGGGAAATGTCAGAGGAGACAGGGCCAATTTGAAAAGGACAGAGGGAATAGAAATATTATGGTTTGGGGTTTTTTGTTTGGGTTTTTTTCAGACAAGTGTCATACCATTGCTCTTGGCCTCACTTCTGTATCATGGTCAGTTTTCTGATCTCCTGACTGTGTGTTGGTGTGTCAGAGACACCACAACAGAATTGACAAGAATGTGTAACTGGAGAGGAAGTCAGCAGTGGTCCCAACTTAAATGTTGCTTATCTTCAGCCTGAGTCTACAGTTGGTGAAATTATTCCAGAAAGTACAATGGAGGGATAGAAGTGAGAGGTCAGTGCTCAATGGCTTCTATATATCTTTAGGGACTGAGGAATCTCTGCCTGTTTGCCTTCAACTTCCATGCACAGCAGGGCCACTCTTAAGTACAGAGGACACTGTCCCAGCTCTCTTGGGTAGCAAGCTGACAACTAACCGCAGCCCTGATGCCTGCTCTGTATACTGGAGCTGCTGAAAGCTGCGCCAATGCAGCTGCTGACTCCACTGAGAGGATGGAGTCAGAAGTTTCAACTGAGGTCTTCACTCATCCTCTTTAACAACAAGTTGAATTCCCCAGGCTTTCCCCCCCTCTCTCTCTGAGCCAGCTCCTTCCCCTCCTTTCTCCCCTCCCACACCATGGGTCCCACCCCAGCATCTCCCTTTGGAGGTGGCAGTGCCAAGAAACCCCAAACAACCTCTGCTATTTGGCTGTGAGGAGCCCAACTGTGCAGCTGTGAGCAGAACAGCTGCCAGTATTTGGGAGTCCTACAATGCACAAACCTGTAAAGGCTGGGAGCTAGAGGCATCCTTATCCTACCTTGAATGTCCAGCTAGGACAATGTGCAATTGACTGAATGCCATTGGAGACATGGTGGCCATGAGCAGTCAGATCCCTAGAACTGCAGCCTTCTGCTGCACACTGCCATGGACAGGCTGGTTCTGTGGTCCAACAGCCCCAGGTTATCAATGTAAGTGATCAACCCAAACAGGCAAAATGAGAGTGCCAACAAGCAATGAAGGAGTATGCTGTCATCTGGCCAAATGAGCCTGAAGAGATCTAGAAGACCCTTCCACAGCAAGCAAAGGAAACTCGCCAAAAGCTGCTGTCTTCTTTGGGATGGTTTCTGCAAAGCTCTGAAGCTGAGTGGCTCCAGATGGCACCAGCACAACTCTCTGTCCTGCTCTGAATCTCAGTAGTGGGGCCACCACAAAGAGCTGCTTGTGGAGCTCATCACAATAATGTCACAGAGAGGTTTTGTGGTTGGTTGGTTTTGTGTTTTGCTTTTTTTTCTTAAAGGTCAAAAGAGCTGAAAACTGCAAAAATGAATTTGTATCAAAACAAAGTTTTGCAAAATTGAAGACAAATGCAGTCCTTTGTCCAGCTGAGTATATAAATGTAGTTTCCTCCCATGTCCTAGCACAGACACATCTGAACCGGAAGCAAGGGTAATCTTAATAAATAGTGTTAAAGTGCATATTTTTCAATGTACTGGAGGGGATGGAAGCAAAGAGCAGAAAGTTAAGACACCTGTTGCACACCTCCTTCAAAAGAAACTATATAATACTAATTGCAGGCTGTCATAAAAACTCTTATAATGCCTCAAAGGCATTGGGTCAATGTGTTAACAATTTGGTTCATATACTTAGTGGAAAATAAAGAGAAAAGAACTTCAAGGTATGCTTGGTCACTGCAAACTTAAAACTTCAGCTGTATAGTTTGATGAGTGGTTTTATGTTGGAAATTCCTTTATAGTTATAGGAAGAGCAAAAAAACCAACACCAGTGCAGGTCTAATATTGAAAAGTAAGAGAGAGTGAACAAAAGAACGATTTGGAGACGTTCCCCAGGAAGGAAGGAATTATGGCTCTGTAACCACAGGGCTACTTTTTCTCCCTGCTTTCTCAAGACAAAATTTTGTGTTTAGTCTCTCTAAAAACATCTTTGATTTTCAGGTGATGTCTGCTTCACTTGTTGAGAACAGAAGTGTTAGGAAGGACAGCATCTGGGGAGAAACAAAGCCAGGAGCATTTATTGGAAAGCACTAACTATATCAGAAAGAGTACTTCAGATGCTGATTTAATTGAAATCAGGAATGTAGCTGGAGAAAAGAAACATTGCCAGCGTACCCTGGAGAGCAGTGCTGAAATATGTGCTACATTGACCACTGACAATCCATAGAGAGCTGGCAGGTCACACTGTGCTGGCTCTTCTCCTTGTTTCCAGCTGCTAAATTACATTAAAGTCAGCTTAAAATTCATTAAACGCCTTCCTATTATTACTTTTCCATATAAGCAGTTGTTATAGCTGCTGAAGAGACATTGTGTGACGGTGACAGTGAAGAGAGAGACCTGAGTAAATATGAATGGGAAAGGAGAGGTGATTTTGACCAGGAAAACGCTTGGGACCCTTCAGAATTTAACTGCTCTTCAAATGATGAAAGCAGCTACACAGTAGATTGTGAATTCAGATGCTTAAATGCTCCAGAGATACGTTAATAGTGATTGTGGAGGTCACATTTTGTTTGGCAGTTTTGCATAAATCCCAAACCAGTCAGAATGATCGCTCTGTGAGACTCTCATTGCAATGATGCTGACCCGGTGTCACTGATAATTACAGGTAATTTCAAGTGCTGTCATTAATTTGCCTTTTTCAATCTCTCAGCAAAGCCTTACAGGCTTTGTCCTGTATATAATAGCATTGAAGGTAATACAATTTCTTCCATCTGGGATTTAAGGAATTGGATTTTACTCAGATTTTTTTAAAGGCTTAGCACTATTTCTTGCAGGTTTTGAAAAAAGTAGTTTTTCAGAAGTTTTCAAGTTTTCACTGATTTCAGTGGGAAGTTTTTTCCAAAGCAGGATAGAGAGGAGAGAAACTCAGGTGTTACCAGAAATACAATTCACAGAATTCTCAGAATTCACAGAATGACTAGGCTGGAAGAGACCTTAAAGACCATCAAGTCCAACCCAGCCCTACCACCTCAACTAAACCATGGCACTGAGCGCCACATCCAGTCTTTTTTTAAACACATCCAGGAGTGGTGACTCCACCACCTCCCAGGGCAGACCATTCCAGTACTTTATCATCCTTTCTGTAAAAAACTTTTTCCTAATATTCAACCTATATTTCCCTTGACGCAGCTTGAGACTGTGTCCTCTAGTTCTGTCAGTTGCTGCCTGGAAAAAGAGACCAACCCCCACCTGACTACAATCACCCTTCAGGAAGTTGTAGGGAGTGATGAGGTCACCTCTGAGTCTCATTTTCTCCAGGCCAAACTCAGTTCAGAAGGAAACCTCCTTTACAGGTACGTGGTGGTTTGACAGGAAATGTGTTTTCTGGAATGGAGGAGAGAGCAGAGGTCCTTGCCTCCATGCCCATGTAAACCTTTTTGCTTATATGATAATTTTTTTTTATAAAATATCAATACAAAAAAGATTTTTTGCTTGAATTCTGGCCTTTAATGGCATGACACATGCAACAAAGAGGAACCAAGTGGCATGCAGTAAGTGCAGGCCAAGCCCAGTATTAAATAGTATTTTGAAGTCAAACATCTGGCATAGTGCTGTCCATTCATTAGCTGCATCATCTGATGTACATGAGAAAAGCATATCATAGGGCCTTCAACAACACCTTCTAGTCTGACTGAAAGAAAGAACCCATCCATTTTCCTGGCAAAGTCTCTACTGGAGGAAAAAACTCTTTTTAAATCTAAAAAAGAAGATATAAACCCTTTTTTGTGACTCATATGACTTAGAGCTGTAAAGACTTTTTAAAATAGTATTTGTAGTTTCTGCAGGGAAGACTTTCAGAATAGCACCACTAAAAACAGAATCAATGCCTTTAAAGATTTGCTGTCCATGCCCAGAAATCTTGAAAAAAGTAGATTATTAAAATAATATAGATCATAACAGAAAGTCATGCCTCTGCATATCTTATAACTGGAGTCTGCATAGGAGATGCAGAGGTCCATCCACTGGAGACCACTGCTGCATGCCATGCAGTTCCTCTGCATATGCAATTCCCACTGGTACCACACTTGACCCAGTCTACACAAGGACGCTGCCAGCACACAGTAGTCATGTGTACTGTTACCTTATTCTGATTTTCACTTAGTATTTGGAGCTGAATTTGGCTTGTCTGACAACTCAGGTGCAGCAGAAGATATTCAGTCTCCTGAGCTTCCAAGGAGTTGAGACAATAGCAGGAGCAGCCAAATCAGCTACAGCAAAGGTCAAGAAGAACAACACAAGACTAATGGGAACCTTCTGAACCTAAGAGTCTTCCAGGGAACTCAGTTAATCCTGCAGGTTTCTTCAGTGGAGTGTCTGCCTCGGTGGAGAGAAGTGCTGCAGAGCCACCAGCTCTCTGGGAGAACTCCTGTAATGTTCCAAGGTGGAGCTGTTCTGCCCCCGCATGGCAGGTCACTGGCAGAGCACGGAGCCAGACCTCCGCTGCACGCTGACAAACCCATCATCTCATGGCAAAGCATGCCAAAGATTCTATGCCACATGGAAGGGACCCGTGTTAGTGTTCAGAGCATCGTGTTCTGTTACAGCTGCACATGCCAGAAAATTGTAGGAGTGAGGCAGCTGAAAGGAGCCCATAAAAAATTAATGGCTGACATAAATACCAACCTCCAAACAAAGAATGGTCAGAAGGGAAAATGCAAGAGAACTGAAATCTGTGACTTACTACAGGCTTTGTGACAGGTTCTCAGTTGGAGTACTGATTTTAAAATATCAGGTATTAAAGACAGGTTTTAGACAGGATGCAAACTTGGCTTCTGGAAGCAGAGACCATACCTGTATATAAAATGCAACTGGGAAGGAAGTCCTAATGATGTTAACTACTCCACAGAAGCAAAGAATGAAATACAGAGACAGAAGCAGGAGAAGAATGGAGTTAAAAGTTTCTGTGGAGGAATCCAGACAGCCTTTTAGGGGAAGAGAAAAACTATCTCAGTAGAGACAATTAATTCACAGAGCATGGGAAGTTCGGTTCTCATGGTGAAACGTTCCCATGAGACCAGACAGTCCATCCCATTATCCCCCAGGACAGCTTAGGCAACACCAGTAGTCACTGAGAGCTAAACAGGGTCTTGGCTGCATCCAGCTGACTCCTCTGAGAGTGGGAAGAAGATCGTGACTGTTTCCTGACTACATTCAAACAAATGTATAGAGCTTTTATGTGGGCAGGGGCATCTGGCTTTCACACCATATGCTACTCCTTTTGGAATATAAGTATATAGCTGAGTAAATGCAAGGGGTTGTTTATACGATGAGCATGAAACAGTCTGAAATGACACCAGAAGCCACTAGTAATAAATAAATTCTGCTTTTCGTCACAGGCCTCCAGATTCTCTTGGTAAACTTTTTGCTGATATGTTTGACTTTAAGTGAGATGGCCCTTGGACATGGATGGAGGAAAACACCATTACTTTTTAAGTACACTTGATACTTCCAGACATCCCAAATGTGACAAATGAAACAGAAAAACAAAACCAAAGTAAACCACAGCAAAACCTCACAAAATTCCATCACATCCCAGTTGACATTCTCTCCCTGCAGCGCTTTCCATCAAAGATGCTATACTCATTCATTCGCAAGGTGTCCTCTTGCCATTCAATGTAAGGGAGCTGTGATCAAGTGAGTAAACACTACTTTTCATAAAAACCTGAAAAAATAAATATTGTAAGTGGCGCAGAAGTGCAGAATTTAAGAGGGTGCCACAGGCTTCAGTAACCAGAGCTGTGGGATCCTTTCTGTCTTGAAAAGGTTTCCATCAAAACCCTTTTTACAGATAACACAGTAAGGAACAGCACAGATTATTAGTATACAAAAGAATAAAGAAGAAAGAATTTCACAGTCTGTGGTGACTGGCTTTATTAATTGTAGGCTGAGAGAAAAGATAGTCAAAATATAAACTACTGAAAACAAAGGAAGGCATCTGCCAAAAGGAGATTACATGTCAGACTGAAACCTCTGCGCATCGGTGTGTATATACACGTGTACATATGATTTGCTAATGTTGGCTTCAGTGCATTTCTTACTAATCTTACTCCTATGAAATGAAAGAATTGTTAAAAAAATAAGGTTTTCCTGGAAGACATTTGAAGGAAGATCTTGAGTGTGGTGTATTAGTTCTTGTTAAAGAGTACAATCAGTGACAAATATTATGGGTGGCACAGGGAAAAGTCACACATACAACTGGCACGATGAATTTTCTTGACAAGAAATCTTTGAAGAGTGTCGTCCAGCAGAGAAAGACTGAAATAGTGCCAAACATGATACATAAAGCCAGGACATAGTGCAACTGTGCAGAGAAAGTGATACAAGGATCTGTTTCTAGCCAGGGAAGGCATTTGTGATTAACCAGTAGCTAGTGGACATTTACCATTTCAAGCCATAATAACAACTTTCAATCAGACTCAGTTTAGAGTTTCCACAGAGAAACATCAATATTGATGCCCAATGGATTTAGGAAACACACACCTGATGTTTCATGTATGCACATACATACATATCTATTTCTGTGAATACACTTCCAAGTATTTAGGAGCACAAATGCAGGGCCACTAATATACAGTTATGTGATTAGACATGGACGTAGTTAAGGGGTGGTTTTATATTTGCATCTGTAACTATAGATAAAATTTTAGCACATTATAAAAACACTGACCTATATTAGAGGTTTCTTTCTATATCCAGAAGAAATAGGACGTACGTACATGAGACAAAGCTATACGTAAATATCTGGCAGCCTGGCACACTGAGTAGGCCTGCGCTCTCACTGAAGGCTGGGGCTGAATTAATGTTAGTTTCCTTTCAACCATGACAGGGAAGGAGGAGGGAGGTCTGGAAAGCACCATCTGTTTTTCCAGATTGCTGTTAATCTGCCAATAATTCATATTGGATATAAAGAATTAATGCTATGGGAGAACATTGAAAAATATACAAAGCCTTCCTCTTCAGCATATGGAGCAAAGACCAGCAAAGAAGAGGCATCAGGTTGTCTTCCTGGGCCAGGAGGGTGAAAAGCCCTCTGAAATTTGTCTTGTATGTTAAAGAGAATGAAAACACAGACAGATGTGGAAGAAGAAGGGAATGTTCCTCTGATAATCAAAGAAAGAAACCTAGCATTCATCAAAAAAAGGCTTTATTAAAAAAAAAATTAAGATTGGCCAAGCAACACCTAAAAAACAGGGCAGGCAATGCAGAGGAACAAATGATATCCTGGCTATGGGGAACATTCAGACTATGCTTTGTGAGCCCATGATGGCTTCTCTGAGAACACACATTGTGAGCAAAAGGTCACACAAAGGGAGCCTGAAGCCACTTGGAAAGGGTGGCAAGGTGGCATCAGTGAGACAGCAAGACATGGGGTGATACATCTGAGGTTAGGCACTCATCCAGGCTGATTGTGGATTTTACATTGACCAGAAAAGGTCGACATATGGTCGGCTGGGAAATCCGCCAGCAAAACTACTGCTATTTTTGGATGGTTTCAATATAATTTTCAACCTTTTCCTTATCTGTGCAGCTTTATTAGAGAAAGGAGTGATGGTTTCTGCAAGGAGTGATCTCTACTTTTTATGGCACCTCTGCCAGTGTTAAGGTGAGCAGGAGTGAGCTACATACAGGTGACAATTCACTGAAATAGGACTGTTCTGTCCCATTTCTGCTGCACCAATCCAAGTAAACTGAGCATTGGCAAGCAATCAGCCTTCCCACAAAAGCATGAGCACTGTTTCTTGCACATCTTTAGTCCAGGCCAAATGACATCCTTATCTCTAATAACACTTCAAGAGCTAATGCAGGTCAACAGCCTCTCTACTGTGCTTCTATGGCCTTCACACAAGCACACACTGCATCTTTGGGGCAATTTGCCACTTCCAGTGCTTGAATCCAACCAATACAAACAAGTATGAAGGCTTTTCCACGGACAAACATGGTATCCTGGATCCATCCATCTATTCCTGCCTATCCACAGTGACAGAGGGTCTTTACAGAGGTGAATAAACAGCATTTCAAAGCTACTGCCTTCGCATTCCTACAAAGGTCCTCTGTGTTCCCGTGCGGCACAAAATTGTCATACAACAACATTTAATTTTCACACCAGAAATGAAAGGACTTATCTACACTGACATTAGGAAAAGAAAATCACCCACCTCTCTGAGGACAGAAAGCTGGTGCAGCAACATAAGTGATCTGGCAGTTCTTGCATAAACAGGAAGAGAAGAATTCTACAAATTTGATGACATGTGGTCTTTATTTTCAGAGTTGTTTGATTGACGAGTGACTGTGAGGGGTGCTGTATACAGGGAGCTCTGCTGATGGGCCCTGTGATCCAAAGCTGGAAGGAGCTCTAGACTGATATCACTGCTACCTGATGACAATTTTCTGGCTCTGGGGGCTATTTCTTCTGTCAGACATGCTGAATGCCATATCTCCTTCATTTCATATGTCTTTTTTTCTTAGGCTTTTTTTTTCCCCTCTGAGTTTTCTTACAGTATAAAACGTGTGAATGGGTATGGGTTGTACTCTTAAATCATGAATGTGGTATCTCTGTTTCACTCAAATTTTTACAATCCTCACTTTAGACCCAGTAAAATCTACCAGTAAAAAACTTGTTTTATTCTCCTCTCTGGTAAGCTTAAGCTGCAGGTTAAGAACTTCTAGAAAGATCACCCTTTGTAAAAAGACTACAAAAGTGGCAGGGGCCAGAGCCTAATGTCACACCTTCAGACTCTCCATCAATAAAAGCATGGACTAATGACTTGCTTTCCAGGAGCAGGACAAGGTTAGTAAAAAAAATTTTTGAACGAAATAATACAGCTGGGGAAAAGCAAAACAGGTAAGATTTGGTATACACAAGAACTTTAAGTGGTCATGGTTTAAAGCTTTAATATTCTAGATAATAGTCTTTATTTCCACAGATGCACAATGAATTTTAAGGGAAAAAAGTCAGCACGTCATGTTTAGTTTACCCATGAAATGCAAAGCCTAAATTCCAGAAATTAAAGTTCTGGCTATATGAAATACACTTATATTCCATCTATCCAAAGTATATGTTGTTTAACTTAGTCATTTGTTTTATGAAAAGAAAATGAAAGACATCATTTCTATAGCTGCTTAATGTTTTATTCCTGGCTGGGTATTTGGACTAGGAAAACAACAGCTTTCCTTTTGGCTGTTAGTGCTTAATTATTCAATGTTAACAGCCAAGAAGTAAGCTGTTAGCCCTCCTCCTCTTCTTCACAGCTTTTCTTTCCCTCGTGGGTCTAAATCTGTCCTTCACACATATGAAGAGCAGTTTGAGTTTGAGGGATTGCATTTTGGCCTCACAGGAAACAGCCTATGGCTTTACAATATTTCCTCTTAATATCCTGTGGCTTGTTCTCCAATCTTTTAAAACAACACAGTAGCAGCTTAATTTCCTGTCTTTGATGCTCTCCTTTAAATATCATCACAGACTCCTTCACAGACCTGCTCCCAAGCTAAGCTCTCTTGGTACAGTTTCTGAAATGTAATGACTATTCTACCTAAATTACTGTACAAAGTGCTAGACAAAGTAAATAAGCTCTAAATCTAGTGAGTTTCCTTCTTCCTTAGAAGCCTCAACAGCAGAAGACTTCACAAGACCTAACCAGACTGACTCTAGCAGCACTTTAATGTTATCTTGAAAGACGGCAAATACTGGCATCAGAGGATGATGACTGCTTGAAACATCCCCAAATAACATCTCATAAATTAAACCACGTATTCAGTGTATTTGGGTCAAGTCCATGAAGGCCAAGTCCAGCAGTGTCACCCAGAGAAGTGTGTTTTCCTAAAGACTCAAAAAAGTCATACAGCTTGCCTCTCTAGGATCAGTGCTACTCATGACATAACCACACTCCTTCCTTGAGTACAGCTTTCACCTTTACCCTCATCTGGAAAAAAAAATCTCTGGAAAAGTTTCATTGTTTTATTTGCTCTAGCTAAGCATAACAAAAAGCGGGCATGTACCTCTTCATGACAGGCCACCCCAAGATACTCTTGCTACATGAATCAGGGATACACAGTTCATGACTGCTCTCTTGCCTTTTCTACCAAATAATTGCATTTAGGTGATATTATAGACTGCTACTGCTTGAATTCCCATCAGTCTGATAAACTTGAAAGGTTAAGGGCAAAGGGAACACACCATATATACAAAGCCATGATCTTACTGTGAGTCTAGCTGAAGTCTTAACAGTCTAAATAAAGAATTACCTATCCAGTGACAATGACACTAATGTTCACAGCTCAAATTACATTACTTAAAATTGTATATAAACAAACATTTTAGCATCACAGAATCATTAAGATTGGAAGAGACCTTAAAAATCACCTCATCCAAGCATCAACCCAGCACCACTGTATCACCCCAAAACCACAGCTTCAAGAGCCACATGCAGATGCTTCTTGAACACTTCCCACCTATCAGCAATCCTAACACCTCCCTGGATAATTTATTCTAGTGGCTAACCACACCTTCAGTAAAAGTTGGGGTTTTTTTAATATCTAATCTGATCCTCCCCTAGCACAATTTAAGGCCCTTTCCTCTCATCCTTGCACTTGAATCATGACAGAACAGATCAATCCCCACCTCATTACAATCTCCTTCCAGGGAGATGTAGAGAGCGATGAGATCCTCCTGATCCTGCCCCTGCTCCTCCTCTTCATCAGGCTAAACAACAACAGCTCCCTCAGCTGACCCTCATAAGATTTGTGTTTGTGTTCCAGACCCTTCACCAGTTTTGTCGCCCTTTCCTGGACAACTGCAGCATCTCAATGTCCTTTTTGAAGGGAAGGGCCCAAAAATGAACACAGGATTTGAGATGCAGCCTCAACAGTGCTGAGCAGAGCAGGATAAACACTTCCTTTGTTCTGCTGGCCACACTGTTTCTGACACAATCCAGGATGCCATCAGCCTTCTTGGCCACCTGGGCACATGCTGGATCATGCTCAGTCACTGTCAAACAGCACCCCCAAGACCCTTCCTGTTGGGCAGCTTTCCAGCCACTCTGCTCCCAGCCTGTAGCACTGCCTGGGCTTGTTGCATTCTCATTGTTGAACCTCATGGAGTTGTCTTCAGCCCATCAATCCAGCCTGTCCAGGACCCTCTGCAGATCCTTCCTGCCCTTC
This sequence comes from Molothrus aeneus, assembly GCF_037042795.1. Classification (NCBI taxonomy): domain Eukaryota; kingdom Metazoa; phylum Chordata; class Aves; order Passeriformes; family Icteridae; genus Molothrus; species Molothrus aeneus. Next base: position 92,692,889 of record NC_089646.1, read on the forward strand.
AGCAGATCAACTCCCACCTAACTTGGTAATGTCTGCAAATTTACTGAGGTGCACTTGATCCCTTCATCCAGGTTATTAATGAAGATATTAAGCAGGACTGGTCCCAGTACTGAGCCCTAGGGAATATCACTTGTGGTCAGCTACTAGCTGACTGAAGGTGGATGTAATTCCACCCACCACATTGCTCTGGGCCCAGCCATCCAGGCAGTTTTAGCCAGCAAAGTCTACACCTGTACAGGCCACGAGCAGCCAGTTTCTGCAGGAGAATGCTGTGGGAGATGGTGTCAAATGCTTCACTGAAGTCTGGATAGATGAGCCCTTCCCTCAAGTGTGTCACTTTGTCATAGGAGATCAGGTTGGTCAAGCAGGACCCATCTTTCGATCTCCTAAACAGGCCAAAGCCTGCCTGTCAGAAGTCCGAGGTGGCAGTTCTGCTGGCACCACTCCTAACTTCACCCAGAATTGAAAACCATCATTTTGTGGTCATTATGCCCGGGAAATACCAACCCATTTTTTTGGTGGTATGCTTTCCTTTCCACTGCACTCTGGGTCTTAACAAAGACAGCTTCAGAGCAGGGGGACAGGAGCAGTGAGCTCCTAGTATTCAAATCTTTTGCCAGTATGATATTGATGGTTTCCTCCTTCTCAACTTGGAATCTGCTTGCAATCCTTTTTACATGTTTTCTAACACGTTCTGCATCTTGCTCTTTCCTCACTTTTCTCCAACTCTATGTTACACATGTGTAACACTGTTACATATGGTGTGTAGCACATATGTCAGATACTTAGTATTAGTTCCTTTGTAATCCCTTCTTGGTTTTGCCCATTTCTAAAGATTGCCTTTCTTCAGTTGCTTGCAAGGGACCTCTGGTGAACTGTTCACAGCCCTGGAGCCTCTGGTGTCATCCTGTCCCTGTAACCCACAAGGTGCTGTATTCCAGGATCAGTCATACACAGTTCATTCTACAGAGAATAAGTGCTTGTTATTAATATCTTCTAGTTAAAAAATATATAAGATTAGGTGTTGTACCACACAGTTGTACAAAGTGATCAAAAGCTAAAACAAAGTAATAGTTACATGGTCATTAGACAATCACTAATATGGGTAAATAAGCTAAACTAAATATACAACTAACCCAAGACAAGTCCATAGGAAACCAAACAGGTTCAGAAGTCTTCAGTGTTAACTTGAGACAAAGCCTGTGGCCTCTTACAATAAATGGAACCACCCTATCTACTAGGCTGCAAGGCTACAGCTGTTCCTTAAACCCTGGCCTTATGATGGAGATCAGAAAGTATAGAACAGAAGAGTCTTCAGTAAAATTCTGAGCTTGAAAAAACCTCTCAAGAATTCATGTCTTCAAATAAAGTCAACCTCTGGGAAGTGACATGGACTGTGATGCAAATGCTCTCTTCAAGATCAAATATTCGATTCAGACTAGATTAGAAGGGACTAGACTTCATTACTCATCAGTCAGTCTCCATGACAAATGTCTGAATTACAAATTTGCCATCATACAGGAAACAAACACACATTTTTATTCATTGCAAAAGAACAGGAAAACTGAAGACTTCATGGCTGTGAAGAGCACTTTAACACTCTCTTTGGTCCAAATGAAAGCTTACTTCTCGCCAGAATGAAATGATTGTACTCCTGATAGAGGAGGATTGCTCTTCCTCTAGCTCAAAATATGGAAATAAACAGTAGATGTGAGTCTTCAGGACAGTAAACACAATCCTGTCTCTGCTTGCATATCAAAATATAAATGCAGATTTAGACTGAAGCTCACTGTCTCTGACCTCTCTAGTTCCATTTCAATGTATTACTTTGAAAAGCGTGTAACTTTGAAAAAAGTGATTGTTACTGATTATGTAATGAAAGAGAAAGACACCTATGAAATCCACATAATTCTTAGCTCAGCCTTTACTCTTTCATGTTTTTTTTTTCTTGTGAGGTTCTCTTTTTTCAAGAGAGGAGTTACTATCAGACATGGAGTCTCATAGTTCATGAAGAGGCCATGTCACCTTTCCACCTATTACCTTCCAAAAATATGAGATTGTAATTTCATGCTAACATGCTTCTGTTATTTTCAGGCAACTTCATCATTCTCATTTACCTCTAAGCAGAGTCATTACAGAATTTGGTGAAGAAAAGCAGACGATGTTCCTGAAAGAGCTGTTAATCAGGGACCACTGAGCTAAGCCTTCACAAACAGACAGAATGCAATCATGGACCAGACAAACTGACTTCCAAGGTCTGCTCTGGGTAGTTTAGCAAACATTCTCATGTTCTGAGTCCACAATGCATAGAAAAGAGGAGGTCAAACTTTTCAGGGCTTTGTCTTTCATTTGCAACCTCTCAACCACATCGATTTGAGTGACTCATCTCAAAATAAAGGGAACAGGTGAAAAAATAGTAATTAAAGCTGCAGAATTTTTCAAGAATCATAATTTCCCCAAACAACTTAAGATTTCCTGTCTATCCTGTGTAGAGTAAGTACTGCAAAAGCAAAGACACTTGCCTACACATAGAAAACAGATTGGAAAAACCCTCCCTTTGTGATTGAACAATGTCTCCACCTCTTAAACACTGGAAGTTGTTATTGATTTCCCCAGCAGATGGAGTAGCATGTACAGTTTTGATGATTCCTGCCAACTTATTTATGAGACTTATTTATTTGCAATGCATACTATGTTTTTACCTAATATCATGGAATTGTACTTGGTTCAGTCTATCAAAAAAATCAAGCTCCAAAGACTGAATAATATAGCTGATAAAAGTAAGAATCTTCTTTCTCTCCAAAACTCTCCAAGACCTTTGAAAATCTGACGTAACTTTTATTGAAGTTCTGCTTTATCTTCAGCTCTTTGCATCACTTGCTGTGCAGCAGAGCAGCAGAAACATAACAAATTTCAGAGGATGCAGACATTCATCTAGGTGTCAAAAAGGCTCCACAAGAATCATATGGTCATAGGATATTTCAGCTTGGAAGAGACCTTGAAAAGTCATCTACTGCAACCCTCTTGTTACCCACCTCAAAGGCAGGTCACTCATGAGATCAGACCAGGCTTCCCAGGGCTTTATCCATCAGATCTTGAAAACATCCAATGGAAAAACGAGCCTACATAACTTCTAGGGGCAACCTTGGTTCAACCATCCTCATGGTGAAAAGCTATCTCTTTACAGCCAATAGATCTCGTTTCAACTTAACTCCATTGTTTCTTGTCCTCCTGCCATGAACTGCCATGAAAAGACTGCCTTCAACTTCTTCATGGCCTCTGTGTAGCTCTAGGAAGGACATTATTAAGCCCCAATTTATCACTGTCTTTCCTATCACCGAGGGTGATCACATAAGGTCAGAGGTGGACACAGCCAATCTCTGCTGTAAACTGACACATTGTGCCACTCTCCTCCTGTATTTCCTCACGCTCACAGCTTGTGCACAGGGTAATTCAGATGGACTTCATACTTGTATGCCAAGCACAGCATTACCTAGAGGAATAACTGCAACTTATGGATGCCAGAAATCCTGAATTACAGCCTGACCTGTGTCACTGAATTGCTATACAAAAAAAAAAAAAATTAAATTCTTTCATTTCTACACTGCTTCCATGCAAGGACAGCATACATCTCACATAAAAAAAGAAATATATATATATATTCAAGGTTCAGCCCATCTTAGCAAGTCTGGTCTGAGACAAACACTATTATTTCTGCATTAACATGACAAAAGAACACACCCCCTAATGCACAGAGATCAGCTTTAGAAGTAGATGTGATAAGGTGGGACTGACCCACTGCTTTCATATCAATTTATTCTTTTCTGGAAAAGACAGGATGACTCTAGATCCCCTCAACAAAAATCCAAGCAGTGCTTTCTGGCAAGGAATGAAGATGGGCACATAGACAAAGAAATTGGGAGTGGCACTGATGCAGTGTGGAAATGAAAGCAGGAGCAAAGCACTGGCATTGCTTTGATGGAAACAGCTTTATCTCACACACAGCAACAAAGAACATGACCTATGATTACTGCCTTTCTCAGCAAGCAGAGGGAATCTGCCTGTGCAAGACCAACCAAGACCAAGGCCAAGTTTTTCAGTGAACTACATCCAAACTTGAGCTACATGGAATCACGGAGTTGCAGAAGGGATCTTAAAGAATATCTAGTTCCAACCACCTCACCATTGACATGAATGACATCCTCCTTCAAAGTAGAAGCTGCTACTTTATCAGGAGGTTATCAGGAGGTGTGCACAAGTGTTATGATTGCTTAAAACTTAAGAAAAGAACTTAAGAGGTTAGCCTGGCCAAAGTTTGAAGGCAAAAAACTGGGAGAATAATGAAATGATGGTGGTATAGCTTATTACTAATAGCTAGTGAGTAGCAGTGGTTCTTAGTGCTTTAGGGGTTTTACCCAGCAGCATCAAGTGAGGGTGAGAAAGGAAATGTAGGATGGGAAGTACTGCATGAAAGCTCTTCTCTCACAGAAGGTACTGGAATTATTTAGCATGGGTGTGCTAATTAAGCATTGCAGTTACACTTTCAAATCTGGGACCTGATGGTGTTAAATGCACAGTGAAAAAATGAGACTTTGTATGCGAAAGTACCGCTTTGACTCCATACATTTGCTGGTTTACAACAGCACAATGGATTTACACTGGAATGCCAGAAGCCATGGTGCCATCATTCTCCCACTTTAATCTGCCTTTGCAGGTTTTTCACAGTTGGGTACTTCACAAAGACACTTAGAGTAAGATAGGATGCTGTGTTTGGAATGTATGCCAATTTTTATGACAAAGTTCCCTGCAATCTGATCCATGAATTATCAGTAGAAGTATTGTTGCCAACTTCAGCATTATCTGAAAGCCACTGTTTTACAGTAGATGGTGGAAGAACAGGGTCTGGAGCATGAATACAATTGTCTGACAGAACGTTTTTATAAAACATGGTGATTAGGTGGCTTTTTAAGATATCTCTTTTCATTACCTGATGCTCATGCATTGTAGGGGTAAGGTACAGACTGACTTCCACCAACACCATCTTCCTAAAGTACAGGCATATTTACATTGCCTGTGAATCAGCTACATAATTTTATTAAATCTGGCACAACTACACCTACAACTTCACTGCCAAGAGGTGTCTTTTTATACAGGGAGGGGGCTAACTGCTGTACATATCCCAGTGTACCTTCTCAGACAAGACATGGGAAGTTCACATATCTTAAATTAAGGTGTTTGATCAATCTGTAAAATGCTTTAACACTGTGTTGCCTGCAAGAGCAGGGAAAGTGAACTTTGAGACATTGGTATTATTTTCTCCCCCTAAGCTTTGACATCTATATGGCAAAGAAAAGCCAGTTGTAAACATTCAAATATCTGTACCCAAACTCCCTGGAAAACATCCACACTTCAGCCACTACACAGGACCTGTCTGGTCAGCACTGACAATTACCTGTGATTATATGTAGACAATTCTTCCTCAACACTTTTAGCCTCTTGTCTACTTGAGAACGAGGTGAAAACCACCCAGCCTTGAGACTCTGGGTCAACAAATGTTCCAGGAGAAAGAACCTAGGCTCTCATCCTTGTTTGGACACACAAGTATCTCATCATTTGGACACACACAAATCACACAGGTATGAAGTGGGTTTAACTCATTTTAGGAAAATATCTCAACAATTCTTTTTTATTGGCAAAGAAATGCCTAGAAGAATTGTTACAGTTATATTCCTAGAGCCCCTTTTCCTTTCAGAGACTAGTCAGTTCAAGTGGAGAAAGAATACAGGGTGGGTATATACTTGGAAGTTTTCTTCCTTCTTCTGGATTCACTGGGAATGCTAAGAGGAAATTCAGAAAAACATACTTTTCAACTGAAATCATACCAGAAATTAACTTTTACGTGTTGCTCTGGCCACCTAGTGCATGTTGGAGGCATCTTCTAGTACAGTCTGTGTGAGATCTACACATAACAGAAATGGTGTAGGCTATTGAGAAGTTAGAACTTTATATAAATCAGTTTATGAGCCAGCAGATAGATCTGAATGCACAGGTGGTGAGTGAGAAATGAATAAGCAGAAGGCCTGGGAACAGTGCCTAGTGAATTTTGGGAAGGCACTCTCAAGCACGTCTGAGTTTTCACTTGCATCCTCCATGCATGAGGCTAGAGCCTGTCCTTATGTGAAATTCAGTATCTCAGTGCCAGGATTACGCTCAAGCCCAGACATATCAGGTTTTTTCAGGATGGCCATAAACAGGGACAGAAGCTTGAAGTAATCCTGCAGTGATGCAAACTCACTGTCGCGCTGCTGGCAGGAAGGCAATTGGTCTCATTATCTGCATCTTCAGCAAGTTTATGAGGACACCAAATTTCATAAAGTGATAGCTAGTGGAGAAGAGCCCTGCAATCTCAGGGACCTTAGCAGTGTGGAAAAATGAGACAAAAAAAACCTTCTGAAGTTCAGGACAGATAAATGTTAAGTCCTGTATCTTGGATGGAGCAACTCCATGCGGTGAGACACAGCCTGACTCTCTAGAGATCAGCTCTGCACAAAATGTCCCAGTGGCCACACTGGATACAAACCAGCAGCACACCCTTGCAGCAACAAAGCCTAACCATGGAACAAGATGCACAACGGGCATGTCAGCAAAACACTTGTAAAGATACTCCCTTATTGCACACTCATTTGGAAAACTGAGTTTTGTGCCCCCAGTGCAAAAGAAACACAAACTGGAGAATCTAGGAGAGGGGTATTTAGATGATTGGAAGCTGGTGCACGTGACACACAGGACAGAGACAACCAGGTTTGTTTAGCTCAAGAGGCTGAGGGTAAAACACAAATGGCTGTCCCCAGCTAAGGTTAGAAAGTAGATGGAGCTAGAGCCCTCCCAGCAATGCACAACAAAAGCATGAGAGGCAATCACCGCAAGGTCCAACAAAGGAATTCTGATTGGATATAAGAAATAATATCTTCACCAGAGAGTGGTTAAGCACAGAGATGGGTACCAGAGAAACCCCTTCCTTGGAGATTTTCAAAATGCAATTGTTGAAGGTCCTCAGCAACCTGATCAAGCCTTGATGATTACTCTGCTCTAAGCAGGGAGCTGGATTAAAGACATAAACAAGTTCTCACCGAAGTACATTTTGCCATGACCTATACCCATTTCCAATACTATTTCACACTGTCATGGCTGTCTAGTGTTAAGAGCTGGTTTCAGTATGAATTTCAATTTCATGGAAAATGTTGGCATTTGCAATTATTTTTCATCATAGTTTCAATCAAACAAAAAAAAAATGCTTTGAGATTAAAGAAAGTTAAGACTGTTAATTTTTAAAAGATATTTAATATTACGTTTAATTCGTTTTATCCATCGATTACTTATTGTAAAAGGAGGAATATGGTAACAAAAATGGAACAAAATTAGAAAGCAAGGTCTACCAAAGCCCACAACTGCATGAAGTTCAGATTCACACTGAATTACAATAGTTTGGTCCTTTACAAATTTCTGTGCAGTTGTATCGTGCAGTTATGTTTCCTCCCTCACAGATGTCTCCCTGAGGTGAGGACCACATATGTTCTCCTTCACTGATTATAACAAATGCCACACTCCAACTGCATGGCACTTTCATGTAAGTTGGGAGTAACATTACTTACCAGCCAATCTTGGGAATTTAAGGCAACATTGCTTTAGGTTCTGTTCATATTACCTTACTAGAAAAACAACCAAGACAGTAGCTAAGAAACTGGAAGGTCTCACAGAACAGTGTTTGATAACTAAGCGATGTTGGGAATGCAGCCCCTCTGAAACCAGAGTACAGTGATGACAAATTTATTTCTGATTTTGGAAGCATTTCACTCAATGTCAAACCACTGTATAATGTGTAAGCATATTTTCTATCTCTTTGTAGTATCTGAGAAGAAAACCATATCAGTGTACTTACTCAGTGATAAATGCATGAACAAAAAAAAAATCACACTAAACTAACTGGAATTTCACTTTTTTCACCTTTTAAGACATGCAGATCTTTCAAGGAAGCAGTGCATGGGAAGTTTTGCTTAGTTCTATTTTATGAAATAATAGTGTAACTTCAAAGAATTTCTGAATTTTGGTTTGGTCAAAAAGTCACAGATACTATTTTGAAAGGCAGCCACGTGAAAAATCACTCAAAATAAGAAACAAGGATAATTATTTGCAACCTGCTGCCACATGTGTGATAGCAGTATCAAATCTGTGGTGATACACATCTGAACTTGAATTTCTGACTTAAGTAAAATGGGTCTGTCCTGTTCATTATTGTTATTGCCTGGCATACCTCTGCATCAGAGCATTATCCTACTACACAATTCACTTCGGAGTTCTCCAGAGAAAAAGAGATAAATAGAGCACAGAAGGAAGAAGAGAAGATAACAATACAGGTCGGGGTGAGGTATACTCAGTAACTTCACACCTGCTCTTGCTTAGCCTGCCTTTCCTTTGAGCAACTTCTGAAATCATGGCAGAAATCACAAGCTTCCCCTCAATAAAAAAACCTAAAAGGCAGAGCCCCCCCGCCAGAGATCTTAAGCTGAGAATCATTATTATTCTTAGTATATTATTACCAATGCCAAGCTTAGAAAAGCCTTCCATAAAACACACTTATATAAACAGCTAATGTGAAGATGTCAATGCAGCCTTATCACCAAAGCAGGAAGTATACAACCAGTTAGACCTTGAAGTCATCTCTTTCTCCAGAAAAAAAACAAAACCAAAAACCACCAGAAAGAGCATGTGTGTGCATGTGTGTGTGTGTTCAGCAGCAGAGCTGGCTTCTAAGCAGATGGCAAAAGCAAAAGGCAAATCTGACACACCAGAACGAATGAAGCCCATATACCTACAGATCAATAGCTCGTGGCTGTTCAACTTCACTGTGCAAATACGTGCAAGAGCAAAGGTTAAAGTTTTCCTATCATAAAGGCATTAAAGAAGTCTCTCTCCCCCTTTTATGCCTGGGTAACAAGTTAAAAGTGCAAGGCTTTTGCATAGCAGGAGCTTTGACCATCTCCCTCTTCTATCAGTGACCTATTCCATCCAAGCCTCAAGAACACTGTCTTTCAGCTTCTATGTCACTGTTAGAATAGACTGAACCTGCTCACATACTCAGATTTATTGTTGGCAGTGGGGTGGGGGGAGAAGACCTTAAGAAAGATGAACTCATGCACAAAAGAACCATCTCCTTATGAAACTCCTTCTCTCCAGCTGAGAGATAATGGAATCTGAGGTTGCAACTACTTTTAAGTCAAGGATAAAAGGTTCTAGTACTTTATCATCTCTTCTATGGAAACACAAGTTCTTCCAGATACCTTGAATCTTTATTGGAAAGGAGGCAAAGTAAAGATCTTTGAGGACTTAAGAGCCTTCTGCAGCACCTAAGTAAAGATATTTACAACAGTCAGCTCAGTCAAGCTCGTATTTCAATCACATACCAGTAGGCATAAAAATCCAAAGTCTTACTAATTCCTAGTCAATTGATACAAAGCTTTTCAAATTACTGTCCTTTCTTCTTTTTTAACTATTACTGAAAGACTAGTTTTCTGTATCACAGATTAGCTACTGTTTATCAGTATGGCTATAATTTATTCACCCAGGCCATACAGAATGTCATTCATTATTAGCCAAAATTCTGTTAAGTCTTTGTAACCTGCATTTCTTTATCTTTACCTCTCTGGAGCTGAAGTTTGATAAACATCAGTTGCAAGACTCCACTACAACTCGTGTACATGAAACACGAAGAATATGAGCATGAATATCCAACACATTCATGCTAATAATTTAAACAATCACAACTTGGAAGCATAAAATACAGATATCTGTTTTTTAATTAAGTAAAAGGAAAATAAAACTACAGATGTTTCAGCTAGCTGAATCCAACTTAAGTATCACCAGAGGTACACTGACACAAAATATAAAGCTGAGCAAGGGTGCAAAGTAATTTGTGCAAAATGAGAGACATTAGCCTCCTTTGACACTGCATGCAAAAATCCATTATACAGGCCATTCTAGAAAAAAAAAATTAAATATGGACATCACTGTCAAAATAGTCAGCATTTTTATATTCAGTTGAACTAAATGTATTAAAATGTATTAAAAATTTATCAAAAGGCTGTACAGCAAAAGGTCCTCTCCCCCATCACTTTTCCAAGGTCATCATCAATTCGGGTCTTTAGAAGCAGAAGGACACCAAAAGAGCAAAAATATGGAAGGCTTTAAATTGAATTATTTAATGTGAGAAAACAGCTTTTAGGGACTGGAAAACTTTAAAAGAAAATTGTTTCCTGCTGTATTAGAAACCAGTCAAACAGTATATTAGAAAACATAGTAAAAAAGAGGTTACTTACTTTTTTATTACTGTTATTCCTTATCCTTACACTAGAGTATTCCATTCCTTTTCCTTTGATCACCACAAATTAGCTCAGCAGACTCTGTTCACCTGGTCAGCAGAACAACTGACCTGCATTTGGTCTTCTCTTTATATTTTCTTGCCTTAAAATGAAATTGCTGATTGTACAGAATTTATAGTCTTGCTAAGCAAAGCATTTAAGTGAAGGATCACCTTCTGAAGTTGTGAACTACCCTACTTACTTTATTTTCCCTTGTGTTTTAACTTCCCTTCCATATGCATAGAGGTAAATGATTTATGGATCCTTTTCCCTTTGATACATGATTTATTTGTATCAGTTTCCTCCAATTTAGTCTTCTGCTACACCACTGCCTTTGAGTCCCTAAAATTCCATGCTCCTCAACTTCCAAACCTCTAAAAACACCTTCCTATTACATTTTCTATAACTTTCAGTTTCTGCTCCAAGTTTTCTATCTTTCCCTCCACATTTACATTAGGTACTATGGCATTGGCACAGCTCAAAACAATTACCTCTATAGCCCTGAGACCACATTCCTCATTCTTGTTTTTGTTCTGAACAGTTTGGTCTTTTCTGAAGTAATACTAATTTAAGAACTGCTTTAAGGAAGGCGGTAAGAGAGGCTGCTTCCACAACATGCAGTCAGAACTTCTGTCAAGGCTGCATAACTAAGAATATTGTTTTCCCATAACAAGCTGATATTCAACCAGGGCTCAACATGAACAGCAGGCTAAAATAATTCTATCCAACTTCAAGATCATATTAGCAGTGAGAAATGCTAATGCACAAATATGTAGCTACCTTTAAAAAGAGAAGGAAGAGCTGTGGGACTGTTCAAAAGGAAAATACTGAACATCCAGAAGTAAAGTGGAGTAATTATCTGAAGAAACAGTTAGCTGTATCTCAGCCTATTTGCATGTCCTGTTATTTGAAATGCAGTCATTGCTTTTCCAGCCTCCCATTCAATTTAATTCTCCTTGAAAGAGTCTGGAGCTGCAGTCACTCAATCACAGAATATCCTAACTTGGAAGGGACCCACAAGGACCACTGAAGTCCAACTCCTGGCTCTGCCCAGGACAGCTCCAAGTACCACACCATGTGACTGAGGGTGAAAAATGTCTTTGACAGCCATGCAATTATTCTTTTTAAAATCAGTTAGGTACCAGTTCATGTTGCTCCTCAAGTGCAGCTCCAAAAAAACAAACATATAACTTTTACGTATAACGAGCACTGAGCAAAGCTTAACTTGCATTTAGAAAATAAATTAAATAACTCCAGCTATTCTTCTGGAGTTAAAAGAAGAACATGTCCATCTCAGCACTGGCACCTCAGTTTTATTTCAACAAGGATGTTGGTTATCTTCTCATGCTTGTGAACCTGATTTTGTCTCTTTCATCCACAAAAAAAAGATCTTCTAGCATAAAATTATATAGCAATGTATAGTTTGGAAGAATCTGGTTTGAACTGTCTAAGAGCATTTACTCAGAAATATGACTATTTATGAAAACCACTTGTAAAATATGTTAGTGGTGGTATACTGGAAGAGGAAAAAATACAGTTAAGACTGTTTCTATTTCCATATACAACTTTTATTGCAATACCTGTATTCTAAGTGTACAGATACAAATATAAAATGACCCATGACAGGCTTTAAAGCTGCCCAAGTAGCAAACTGAGAAATTAATTCGGTATTATAGCCAAAGTTGACAGGACTTCAACAGGTGATAGGAAGCTTCCCCAGTCTCTCTCCAAGAACAACCAGGATCCACCATAGTTTTGGTCCAAGATGTATGCTTTAAGTTGGCAGCTGAGTCTAGGAACGAGTGTATTTACCCCAGATGTGCAGCATAAACACAGAAGCAATAAAAAGAAGACTCATGACCAAAACTGGAACAGGTCCACTAAAAATAAAGAGAAAATGCATTAACATAAAAAAGAAGTCTGTCTTGCCCATTATCAGCCAAGTGAGCTCATCAGTTCATATGAAATTGTACAAGAAAATTCTTCTTCCCTTCCCACAGAAATACCTTAAGGCACATAGAAATGAGATAGCCATCTCTATCAAAAACTGCTGCTGCTGCCACTGTTATAAAAGACAGTTCTATACACCCTAAATGCTACATAAAAAAGCACAACAACCCCCCCCCCCTTGTAAAAAAAGCCATTAAAGGTTCATTATTATTCATCACTGTTTCCACAGTCTCTAGAAAAGTATCCTCTGTGTTTACAACTCAGATAGCCAACTGAGCAAAGATGCAGTCCAATATAAAAAAACCAACAGAGTCCTCTAGCGGCTACTAAAATTTTGGCAAAAAAGATTCTCATTAGCTGTTTTGTTTTAGAGGTTTTGTTTCATTTGAAAACAATGGCAGCAGTGGGTGAGAGACAGGGACTTCTGCTTTCTTGAAAAACATAGACAAAGTGGCAAAGCTACATCATTAAATCTTCACCTAAAATGAATAATTTTTTTTTCTTTCTTACTTTCATATATTGTTTAGAAATTGCATAGTAATGTTTTTTAAAAAACAGTTTAACCTTAGGGTGCACATTGATAGCTTCAATCAGCTGTTTCATGCCATTCTAAGATGCAACAGTTAGATGAATACACACAACACTCCTTCATATCACTCACTTCACACAATCTCATTTTTGATTTTCAACAGGCTATTGGGAAATCTGTTATCCAGCCTGTCTTACCCTCCAGGGTACTGTTTATAAGCATGTAAATGCTACCTGAATATGAAGTAAAAAAAAAAAAGAAAACTGAAAAGGGATTCAAAGAGTTTACTGACATATTTTTCTATGAGATCATGATCCACATACTTGAAATTATCACAACTGTAATCTTACACTGAGTTTTAAAACTCAGTTATTATCTATCATACTTAGACTTATTTGGGTATGAAGAATCATGAACACAGACATAAAGCATTTAGCAAATAAATAACAAAATAGCTAATAACAAATAAAGTCCACATACATGGTGACGACACAGGCAACCCTTTCAAGGGGTATCTTTCACTAAGCAACAGAATGTAATTCTCAAATCCTAGCATTTTATCTATATAAATAAATATATTTATTTTATATTTTTATTTATTTACTTTTACATATATATATATATACATGCAAGTTTATAGCCTACATAAAATAAATCGTAATTTATAGTTCTTACACTGTATCTGAATTACTATTTAATTCATTTGAGCCTTCAGCAGTAGGAACAGGTAAGCTGTTCCCAAAGGCACACGGGAACAAAGCAGCACCACTAATCAGACCAGAACTACATGGAAATAAACAGGGGGGGACTGATTGTGTGTTCAGCGGTTTTTTAACATGAAGATGACATTGGACTCCTAGAGAAAAATCATGATACTGACATAGATATCACATTTCCTCTAGTCCCAAAGAAAACCTGTTGAAACCCTGCAATTCTCCTCCAAACACCTGTATCTTCTCAGGCCACCACAGATAAATAAGTGGATTCAGACACCTCTAAAAATTTGGTACCATGCATTCTCAGAATGTCTTTCATAAGGCTGCATATTGTACCACAAGCTCAATTTGACTTTCTATCCATAGGAAAGCTGCCTATAGCTCCTTAAGCAGGAAAGCCCAAGACAAGATACAGGAACCACAGGTACCAAGTGACCCAAAAACATGAAAAAGTTTGGGTTTACTTTTCTTTTCAAAGCATGTAATCTCCAAGCTTCAAAGAGAAAAATATAATATCCCCTCTCAGCCAAATCCCCCACAACTCCCTTTCACTAATAGCTGTTTTTTAAGGCATACAGATCTTGAAGCATCTTGTAATGCAAATAAAGGATTTTCCTGAGGGAAACCAACTTGCCTATTCAACATAGTTATTATTTTGGATATTGAATACAAATACAAAAATATCCAAAGCATCAATCTAATTCTGCACAATATAAAATATATAGACTTTTTAATCTAGAGCGAAATTCCCTTCATTGTAGCTAGTATGAATTAACCTGTTCTCAGGTGATTTTATGTATTTTTTCACAGTAATTTTAAGAGCTTGAATTTTAAACAGTACAAAAAAACACCAAAAAAGCTCACCCACCACCACTACCAGGCTAAGCTTTCCCATTGCTTTATGCAGTAGTGATCACTACCATTTCTAAAAACAACTTCAGCTGAAGCACTCACTGAGGCAATCACAAAGCTTTCATAACCCACTCTCATTTTAAAGCCTACTAAACAGGGCAGAGATAATAACAATTGGTTGCCATGGAAAAAAAAAATTGAAGAAAAATACCTAGAAAGCTGTAAGCAAGAAAGTTGCTACCACGCCATGGTTCAGAAAATGTTACATGTAGCGCGGGGTGATTTGTAAAACCAACTCACTTTTATAGCTTTGATTCTTTCATTAAAAGCCTGACCATACAATTACCCAAAGTAGCTTCCAAAAAAAACCACTCCCAGCGCTCCAAAACCTTAAAATTGGGAACCAGCCTGTCACTGCGTCACAACATAAGTAGATGGGAAAATCTGTTTACTGATCTGCTTGCACTGAAGATGAGAACAACTGAGTGGCCATTCAGCACCAAAAGTGAAATCAAAGGATTCACAAGGAAACTTAGCAAAATTGTTAAAGTCTATTAAAAAAATCATAATGCCTTTCTGAAGTTTTTTTCTTGTCTGATGTAATTCATTTTTTACATTGAACTTCAGTAGATCAAACAACAGAAAAAACAGTCGCCCTGCCTATCTGCATAGATTTCCCCTAGAACACTATTGCTGCTCATTGTCTTTTCTTTGCCTTGTCTCCTTTCTGGACTCAGAATGGACTAAGCAAGGGAGAACAGCACAACTTTGGCGGTTTGCTGGATACAGTTTGTTTTCTCAAGTTTCAAGTACATATGAAAATGAAAACATGTAAAACAACGTAAAAGGAAGGATTACTCCCAGAACTATCACTAAGTACCCTATAACCATGCCCTTCCCCAAATGTGCAGCTAGCAGCAGCCCTCTTGAAGAACTCCAAAAGAAAATATTAATGGATTTGAGAAAAAAAAAACAAAAAAAAACAAGCAACAGGGTCAGTCCTGAGCATCTCAAGACTTTTCAACTAGTAAGAACAAGAACTAATGAACTGTAATTCTACAATAGGCAGAAATTTCCACTCAGGATGTAACTTGGCATGCATTCATCAGCTCAAATACACCTTCCACTTTTGTCACCCAAGTATTAGGCTTCAAAGTTTGTTGGGAAAGTCATCTGAATGACTCACAGCGGTCAAAAGGGTAAAAACTTAGGCTCTCTCTATAGTTTAAGGGACATTATTAGGTATTTGACCATAATCTTGGAACATTCACCTTGTGAAAATGGAGATATACAAGGTATTGGCATGCTATTTGCTAGGCAAGTTCAGCTAAAGTAATTTATCTACAGCTTTTTAATAAAAACACCTGATGTGAGCATATGGTTTATCACTTATATTGTATTTTCAAGGGGTGCACAGGACCATAACATAGCTATTATAAGACAAAACCCAAGATTTTTACTTAAAAGAGAATGAAAGCAGATACACAGATGCTTTAATTCATTGAGACAAGTGATCTTTCTCAACTTCAAAGTGATTGCTCATTGCCTTCAAAGACCACATATGGCAAGCTCTGGCAATTACAAAATACAATTCATACCTACCTTTTTAAAACCACCGTAACTTTAGAAACTCCTTCTCCAGATTACAGATTTAAATATGTCATTCCAACCATCAACTCAGCAAGTTTTCCCATCCACCCCAGAACACTGACAGATCACTATTAATTCAAAGACTGCAAGACAGTGTAGGCAGGGGAACTCTGCAGCCCTCAAGCCTGCCAGCACCCATTCACCCAACTTACACTTTGAGCCCTGGCGAGTCCTCAGTGTAGAACCGCCACATCCCACCAGTCCCTGTGGACGTGGCACGGCCTGCACTCCTTGTCCCACAGCTGGCATTTTTCCTTTAAGGGATGACAGAAGAAAACAAAGACCAAACAACACATTAGTACTCCACCAGCTTCTAGGACCAAGCAGCCCAGGAGACTGCAGAAACAATACACTTCACAGAATCAATCAGGTTGGGAAAGACCTCTAAGATCGTCAAGTCCAACCTATGACCCAATACCACCATGTTAACTAGACCATGGCACTGAATGAGACATCCAATCTTTCCTTAAATACCTACAGGGACAGTGACTCCACCATCTATCTCGGCAGCCCATTCCAATGTCTAATCACCACTTCCTCCTGATGGCCAAGCTAAACATCCCCTGGCGCAGCTAAGACTTGTGCTCTCCTATCCTGCCACTAGTTGCCCGGGAGAAGACACAGCCCCTCACCTGGCTACACCCTCCTTTCAGGTGGTTGCAGAGAACGATAAGGTCACCCCTGAGCCTCCTTTTCTCCAGGCTAACCACCCCCAGCTCCCTCAGCCCCTCCTCATAGCACTGGTGCCGCAGACCCTTCCACAGCAGCGTTGCCCTTCTCTGGACTGGCATCAGCCAGTGCTGCCACGTCAGAGAGGGCACCAGCCCGGCGAGCAGAGCGCACGACGGGGACAAGAGCTGTTCCCGCAGGGGAGCGGCGGCGGCGGGCACCCACCTCTGCCGGACGGTGGATCCCGCGGCGCGGGGAGCCACAGCCTTGCTGGGGGAGCGGCCGGAGGATCCGACGCTGGTGGCGCTGGGGTTGGGCCCGGGCTGCGGAGAGAGGAGAGAAGCGGGAGAGGGTGAGAGGGCGGCGGGCACTGCCGGTGTGGAAGGGGCGCCTCAGCCGCCCCCTGACTGGGGCAGCCCCTCACCATGGCGGCGGCGCTGGCTGGGGCTCGGCGCGGTCTCACACACGCTCCGCTACAGCCGCTCCGGCCACGTCCCCGTCCGCATCAGGCTCCGCCCCACGCCGCGCATCGCGGGGCCTCGCGGCTTCCCCGGATAATGCCTGAGCAGCAGCAGCCCCATATCTCTGTACCCCTGGCTCGGCGGCCGCCTTCCGAGACCGCTGCCCGCCGTGACGCCTCGGTCGCGCCCGCTCCTTGCGCAGCGGCCGGGCAGGCGCGGGACCGCGGCGAACGGCGCGTCGGGCAGCAGCGCGGCCGCCCGGCGGGCGGGGCGGGGCGGGAAGGCCCGGGAGGAAGGGAAGCAAGGCTGACGTGTCCCACCGGGACTGCCGGGCTGCGCATGCGACCCGCAGCAGCGGCGATGGAGGAGGCGGAGGAGGCGGGAGGAGCGGGCCCGTCCGTGCTGTTCTTGCACCCGGACCTGGGCCTGGGCGGCGCGGAGCGGCTGGTGGTGGACGCGGCGCTGGCGCTGCGGGCGCGGGGCTGCCGGGTGCAGATCTGGACGGCGCACTACGACCCCGGGCGCTGCTTCGCGGAGACGCGCGGGCTGGCGGTGCGGCGGGCGGGCGGCTGGCTCCCGCGCAGCCTGTGCGGCCGCGGGCACGCCCTGTGCGCCGCCCTGCGCATGGCCTTCGTGGCGCTCTACGTGCTGCTGCTCAGCGGAGAGACCTTCGACGCCTTCGTGTGCGACCAGGTGCGGGCATGGGCACGGGCATGGGCATGGGCACGGGCACGGGCATGGGCATGGGCATGGGCATGGGGACGGGAGCGCCGCTGCCGCTGGCCCGACTGGAGGCGGGGATGCTGGTGGGCTGCTCTTCACAGAATCACAGAATTGTTAGGGTTGGAAGGGGCGTCTGGTGATCATCTACTCCAAACCCCCTGCCAAAGCAGGGTCACCTACAGCAGGTTTGGAATGTCTCCAGAGAGGGACACTCCACGACTTCCCTGGGCGGCCTTTTCCAGTGCTCTGCCACCCTCAAAGTAAAGTTCTTCATGTGGAGGTAGAAGTTTTAGTGTTTTAGTTTATGGCCACTGCTCCTCATCCTGTCAGTGGGCATCACTAAAGAGTCTGGCAGCATCCTCTTGAGATGAGATCTACCTTTGAGATATTTAAATTAACTAATTATCTCATAGTCTTCTCTAGACTAAACTAGCCCAGTTCCTGCAGTCTCTCATAAGAGACATGCTCCAGAACCCTGGAGTATCAAATTCCCACAAAATGGGATTCATTATTGGGTGTGCAACGAGCCAATAATGATGCACTCAATAGAGAAATATCAATTTCACAGCTGTGCAAGCCTGGCTGCTCCACAGTGCTTTACAAATCAAGGACACTCCATCAGGCTTTCTGTTCCAACTTTTATACACAGAAATTCAGAGTTAGTAACTTCCAAAGAGTGGCGCCTCATAATGTTATGATTGGTTAATAGTTTCCAGAGAAGGGAAGTAAAGCTGGAGGATGATTTGGAGCACAAGTCTTATGAGGAGTGGCTGAGGGAACTGGAATGTTTAGCTGGGAGAAAAGGAGGCTCTGGGGGACCTTATCGCCCTCTCTAACTGCCTGAAAGGATGTTCTAGCAGGTGGGGATTGGAATCCCTGACAGCTAGTGACAAGATGAAACAACATAGTCTTAAGCTGCACCAGGGCAGACTTAGCTTTAACATTAGGAAGAAATTCTTCAGAGAGGGTGATTGATTATACATTGAATTAACTACCCAAGGAGGTGATGGAGTCACTGGCCCTGGATATATTTAAGGAAAGACTGAATGTGGCCCTTTATGCCATGGTCTAGTTGACACAGTGGTGTTGGGTCATCGTTGGGACTCAGTGATTTCTTTTCCAACCTAATTGATTCTGTGATTCTGTGCAAGTTACATGACCCCAGTTAACTTCTACACTTGCTTGGGGAAATGGTCTTCATCTGAGCAGGGGTCTTTCTGACCTGTGGGTGTGTTTTTTAGTGTTATAATGAACATAGTTTAGCTATAGGATACATGGACCTTGAGTATTTTGCAAAGTTAGCAATGTATACATAGACAGAAATCAACATCTTGATTTACTACATCTTTAAGGCTTGTTAGTTCCAGGATGTTGTTGACTAAGGGATCTAGCTGCTGATAGTTCCACTGATGAGGTCTTCTTTCTTGCTGATTAGGCTTGAAAGTGTACAAAGATCTTACATCAAAGAACATCCTGACTTTAGATAATCTTGACCTAGTCCACATTTTGCAATTTACATCTTACATTCTGGGGCAGCTGGAGGGAGAAGATGCCACTGCTGCTTGACTCTGCTCCCAGCACCCCTGGTAGTGGTGGAAGGAGGTGCTTGGAGAAGTTCTGGGGCTTGATGGGACCTTGGTGGGGAGGTGGAAGAAATTATAGGGCCACAAGAGGTCCTGGATGAGGGAGTACAACTTGATGTGCTTGTGTGGGGGAGAGGCACTTGGCTTGCAGAGCTGCGGCTCTCAGAGCATGGCTTTGAAATCACATGTGCACACTGGTGGCACTGACACAAACAATTAACCTCTCCTCTTGTCCCATCTCTCTGGTTGCACTAGGTGTCTGCCTGCATTCCTGTGCTTAGACTGGCCAGAACCCGTAAGAAGGTTTTGTTTTACTGTCACTTTCCCGATCAGCTCCTGACCAAGAGAGAATCCTTCCTGAAGCGCCTCTACAGACTGCCGCTCGACTGGCTGGAGGAGTACACCACTGGCATGGCAGACTGCATCGTTGTGAACAGCAAGTTCACTGCCAGCGTGTTCAAAGACACATTTAAGTCCCTGTCGCACATAAAACCAGACGTCCTCTACCCATCACTCAACATCAGTAGCTTTGAAGAAATTGTTCCTGCAGACATAGCTGATCTGATACCGAAAAAGAAAAAGTTCTTGTTTCTTTCCATTAATAGGTATGAGAGAAAAAAGAATCTGGCGTTGGCTCTCGAAGCTTTGCACGAACTTCAAGGGAGACTGGATTCTCATGCGTGGGATGAAGTTCACCTGGTTATGGCAGGTGGTTATGATAAGCGAGTTCTGGAAAACGTGGAGCACTATGAAGAGCTGAGGAGACTCGCAGCCAAACTTGATGTTAATGACCATGTGACTTTTCTGAGATCATTCTCAGATGAACAGAAAATCTCTCTTTTTAGTAACTCTGTGTGTGTGCTTTATACACCAAGCAATGAACATTTTGGCATTGTCCCTTTGGAGGCAATGTATATGAGATGTCCAGTTATAGCAGTTAATTCAGGGGGTCCTTTAGAATCAATCTCACATAATGTTACAGGATTTTTGTGTGATCCTCTGCCAACGCAATTCGCTGATGCCATGGAAAAAATTGTGAGAGATCCTCTCTTAAAGGACACAATGGGAGCAGCTGGGAGAGTGAGAGTCATGGAAAAATTTTCTTCAGAAGCTTTCTCAGAACAGCTGTACCAATACATACGCAGACTAACAGAATAAAATTCTATTCCTATTTAATAGTTTACAACATTGTGTCTCTCATTTGTGTTGGAGACCAGTATTCATTATGACTAATGAAGAATTAGGGATATTTGAATGTCCTTGTTTTGCTTCTTGTGCTGCCTTATGTCACTTGACACATAGAAGGAGCAAAATATGTCCCACTCTGTCATTAGAAGGTTAAAACTTTCATGTGGTAGACTGATCTGCCATTGCAGGAGTTTGTTTGTGTACTGTACCTTGGCAAAATGCAAAATTTAACAGCAGTAACTTACTGCAGGAAAATTACTGCATTTTTTATTTAATACTGTATGGTATGGCTGATTCAACTTAAAAAAATTGGATTTGTCCAGATAAGACACACACAGCCTTATTTTTATGTGTTTTAAATGGTCATCAGTAATTTGTAAGTAAAAGGGCTGTATCAGCTGAAGAATGGAGAGAATTGTACAGTCCAGCCAACTGCATGTTTCAAAACCCCAGCAGTGTTAGAATTATGAATGGTATGGTTTTTAAATGACTGAGCATAACTGTGCTTGTCCAGTTGCATTGTGTAGTCACACTGGGTGTCAGAAAAGCGTACAGGTGTGCGAGCAGGAGGAAGTGAGGCTAGAATAACACTAAGGATATCAGACTACCTCAGGCAAAAAGGTTAGTGCTGAAAGCTTTGTTTGTTCATTACCTGCAATGCTTGAGGAAGTAATTTTACTTTGGGAATTTCTGTAGATTTGTAGGTAATTAAATTATTTTCTCTATATTTAACATTTTATTCTAAATGACAGCACACTTTTATAAAAGGTCTTAATCTGGACAGGCAATAAAGACATTTTATTTTGCCTAATTTAGTGGCAACTTTATGTTTTCCTAATGTAGTGAGTGCACAAGTGACACTACTGTGATATTTTTTTCCCAATCTGGTCTGGGAAAAGGAATATATTTTTTGTTCCTCTATCTCTCTTCTAGTGCATACTTATTAGTTGATGGTTCTGTTTGTTATAACACACATAATCCATTCAATTGAATTTTAAGTGTGAAAATAGATCCAGTGTTACCTATAAAATACAATTTGCAATGTGGTATAAAATACAATTTGTGGTCTGAATTCTGCAATTTCTATGCAAGGTAGTTTCAGGCATTTCCACATTAGTACTTCACAGCAGAGAGACCATTCTTTTTGTTGTTTAGGATCAAAACCCACGTCTCAGTATACTTATAAGGCTTTTATTTGAAGTGAAACAAACAAAAATCAAAGTCTGTCATTGTCTTTAATCAAGAAGTTGGAACACTCTAATTTTTATCTGTTATGGAGTGAGAGCGGATGGTCTCACAGGCCCTGTTTCCTACATTTCTATTCAGTCAGAAAAACTGGCAAGCCTAAGTCTATATTCTTGCAAGCCTGTTCCTTCATTTCTACTCCATTCCCACCCTTAAAAGTTATCCTAAATCTTTGTGCAACTTTTTCATCATGGGTGTGGCAATGGATGACTGAAGGACCAGAAGAGACAGTGAAGACTATCTGTAGTCAGATAAACACCCTTGAGACATGTTTGGCCTTGGTTTTAAGTTCCATTTAGAAGGTGCAAGGTGGTTGGGGCCAATTCCTGTGCTTGCTTAGTCTGTGTTACATTCTCTCTCAGTTGTGCTGGGGTTAACCTGGAGCCTTAAGAGACACACTGGTGCAAGCTTGCCAGCATAGCTGCAGGGGTAGCTCTGTTTCTGCTCCAGCCTTGGCCTCCAGCCCTTTCCTGAGCTGTGTTGCTGGCAGGCATGTGCCTAGTCCTATATCCTGCAGCTTCTGTTCACTGAATTTCATGGATTCCACTTGGACCTGACCTGCCATCTCATATTTACCTGGTGATTGCTGTGACTGTCAGCAGCTGCTACTGTCACCAGGCTGCCCCACTTGGGTACTGTGCCCTGGGTGGTGAGGTCACTGTCCCGTGGTGTGATCTCCCCTGACTTTTCACTGCCGTCCCTTGCAGAGCAGCCCCAGTCCTGCTGCTTCATGGCAGGTAGGTTGGACCACCTCAGTCCCAAGGCTGCCTGCATGGAGCCTGGCCTTTGGGTTCCCCATCAGCTGCAGATTAGGCTCAGACTCCTGCAGGAACCTGTGGTCAGTGTGTAGGAGTGTGGCAGAGCACTGCAGGCTGCTTCAAGATCTCTTGCTTTCCCTCTTGAGAAACCTGAGATATCCCTGTCCATTGAAGGAGGGTTGGATGACATGGTCTTTAAAAGTCCCTTCCAACCCAAACCTTTCTGTGGTTTTATAGTCTTCCAGAACCATTCATTGGGGACTGCACAATTATATTAGGATTTATTAGTTAGATATGGCTAATCTTTACAGCCTATCCAGGTACCATATATCCCAAGGGACATTAGGTGATCAGCAGTAGTAATATCCCAGTGGATTGTGACTGTGTGGAAGACAGTGGCCATGGGGTCCAAAACCTGGTGACTTAGTTCATTTAAGTAGTTTTTGGAGGGACCACAACTGCAGTGGCCAAGCCCCGGAGCACTAGAACTCCATCAGGGGAAGTAATAATACACAATAAATACACAAATCAGTTGACTCTGGAAACTGGGTGTGAAAAGCAAGCCCCTTTAAAGTCTATGTCTGTCTGTGACCCTCAAAATGACACAGTTAGGACTGGCCTACTCTAGAGCTTGGGCTAGTCTATCAGTTATATTCTGGTGGTAGGCCAGAATAGAAGCACCACTCTTGGTTCTTCTGTTGCCTCAAGAGTGTGCTACCACTCCTCAGAGGCAGCTTGGATTGCCAGGTCCTGTTTGTCTCAGATGGAAAATTCCTATTTGTGGGAGTTATCTGTCTAAAGAAAAAGACATGGGGGCATGGCTCCTGCTTTGGGCTTGATTGTGGAACAGTACAGCCCCTATGGCCCAGACACCTGCTTCCATAGCGAAATGCCAGCCAAGACTTCAGCAGGACAGTAAGGCAGGATGTGGTGACTGACTCTTTCTGTTCCTCAGGAGCTTTGTGTGCTTCTCCTGCCCATGAGAAGTGAGATCCCTTTGAGATAGGTACCACTAGAAGAGCCATGACACTGGAAAAGCCTATTTTGAATCATCAGAAGAAGCTGGCAAACTCTAAGAAGCGCTGCAGTTCCTGCATGCTAGAAGGGAATGAGCGGAAAAGTTCTTTCTGAATCAGATACAGACACTATGAGCATCTTGTGGTACTGTTTGGTCTCTCCTGTGCTCTGACCGCCTTCCATGGTTCTGCACATCGTGTGCTGCATAGTCTGCTTGATAACTGTGTAGTGGTATTCTCAGAATCTTCATGTTCCCCAGCACTCAACAGGCACACAGGCTAGGACAGGGATGTCCTAAGTCACTTCCAGCAATGGTGACTACATGTCAAACCCCAGGAATCGGCTCTTTTCAACAGCACAGCGTGGAGATCCTGGCATACCTGGTGGACCCTGACTACTGGCATGTTGATCCCAGATAGGTTGAAGCCACCTTAAAATGGCAAGCTCCTGTGAAGGATCAAAAAGCCCCACACTTTTTTTGACAAAAAATGTGGAATACTGGCAGTGGAAGTAGAGTGTCAGATCAAGAAATTAAATCTGTGATTGTTGTTAAATGTTTTCAGATTATGTTGTAACTTGCTCTGAGGTTGGTTCAGTTGACTAAAGTAGAGTGCTAACAATGCCAAGGTGGTGGGTTTGATCCCTGCATGGGCCATTCACTTAAGAGTCAGACTGAATGATCTGTGGGGATCCCTTCCAACTCAGACTATTCGGTGATCCTGGGAGGGTATTTTTCTGTTCTCTTGAGCATCTGTTCAATTAATCTCATAGGGTCATGGAATCATGGAGTGGTTAGGGTTGGAAGAAATATTAAAGATCATCTTGCTCCAACCACTTTGTCATGGGCAGAGTCACCCACCACCAAACCAAAGCTTGTTGTTGAAAGCTCCGTCCAACCTGGTCTTTCCCTGCTGCTGTTTCAAAGACCCCTACATGAAAACAAAGTTTTAGGTTTACAAAAGAAAGAGACTTATGATTTCAGAAGTGCAGGTACTCAGCTCCTTATTTCATCACAGTGTAGCTTTGTTTCCCCTCTACTTCCTCTCCTCCTTTTTGGAAATTCAACAAGAATCTTGATTACAGACATAGAATCCAGGATGTTTTTTGTCAGTGACAAATTTCCTGTCAATTAAATGGAAGCAGCTCCATCATGAGAGGGCAGTAAGTACTCTCATATTTTAGGGAGTCCCATAGGCAGAGTGTTCTAGGCTATATTCAGTACATTTTGTTGTGCTGTCCCTAGACCAACATAATATGAGAAAACAAGGCTGCCCAGTGTTGAGTTTCCAGAAAGGCAGGTTTTTAAACAGTAACTTTGTACCTGTTTTGAATGTGTTTCAGAAATCCATACTATTTCCTCTCTTCTTCTTTATTTAAATAAATAAATTATTTCTGAGAGTTTTCCTTAAGTCAAATTACCTTATGCCTTATATCAAATATGCCTTATGCAATCTGCTGTCACAAGAAATATTAAATATTGGTCTAGTATTATTAAACAAGTTATCATTAGTCTGCAAGAAAATGAAAGTTTTAAATTCATATCCCAGCAGTGTGGTGTGAAGGATGATGCAACAAAAAGAAAATGGCAGCAAGGAGGATCTCTCCTCTCCTCTCCTCTCCTCTCCTCTCCTCTCCTCTCCTCTCCTCTCCTCTCCTCTCCTCTCCTCTCCTCCCCTCCCCTCCCCTCCCCTCCCCTCCCCTCCCCTCCCCTCCCCTCCCCAAATTTGCATATCCTGAGAGATTTTGCAAAAAGAATTTGCATATTCTTTTACACCCCGAATAAATAAACAGAAGCCAAATAAAGAAGTTGTTTAAAGCATAATTGGAAAAATAAGGGCAGAGTATGTGCAGGGTATTAGGTGTAAGCAAAGAGAGGCAAGGAGAAAGGTGATCAGGCTTTAGAGTTTCTTCACTTACCAGTACTGTGGGTTGGAATGCATGAAGACAGAGTTGTCCTTCTTCAATTACCTGTAATCTAGTCAATCAGATTGGCCACAAAAAATAATTTATTATGCATATTTTTATGCACTCTTTTTCAGATTCTAAAAAGAAATCTGAAAATTTTGTGATTAAGCCAACCTGACACTGCTGCTTTTTTTCCTTTCCCCTCCCCCTCATTGCTATTTTTTACAATTTTACACAATATAAAAAATTTATAGATTTTAACATTTGCATGGAGTCTATAAAAACCTCATGCTGCATTATCATATTGGTAAACTTTATTATTTTTTATTATGGCTTTATTCTCTCTCATGGATGAAATGGCTGATATTTTATTTTGAATTGTAATTTATTATACAGTTAGTATCACAGGGGTATTTTTAATGAAACAATAACTGCAGAATACTGAAAAAATATAGTATTAAGGAAGGGGTATATTCAATAACATGAATGTTAACACAAACAGTAGAGAAGGAAAGGCATTTTAATTATACTTATCCTTTTCTGCTTTTATGGTAAAAGTAGAATGTGTGACCCAAAAAGAAATAAATTAGGGGCTGGTCTCTACTGATTTATGGGTGTGCAGTTCTTTAGTGCCCATTATTTTATGCCCAAGATTAATTGAGTTAGGCCCACATTTTTGCACTGTTAGTCATATTAGAAAACCAACAAGTTTCACCTCATGAACCCTGAGACAGATCTATTAACATTATAGTACCTTTATGACTCAAATTTTTCTGCACTGAAAGAGAGAAAAAGCATAATGACTGACAAAATGAAAGTAGAAATCATTTGGAGTGGTTTTACATGGAGAAGGGGAGCAAAAGTTGCTCAGTTTAAAAACCCATATGTAAGACAATCAGTCTTGGGGAAATTGTTCTTCAAGCAACCTACTTTACAGGCACACACACATAT
This sequence comes from Molothrus aeneus, assembly GCF_037042795.1. NCBI lineage: Eukaryota > Metazoa > Chordata > Aves > Passeriformes > Icteridae > Molothrus > Molothrus aeneus. The sequence goes on from NC_089646.1 coordinate 92,719,501, forward strand.
TTTGACTTAAGGAACTTTTCCCCTCACAATTATGCACAGAACTCCTGCGCTGTATAGCCAGCTTTGGGAAAGACAAAAATCCTGTCTGATTTACTCTTTTAAAACCTGGCCTAGGATTAGCCCTGTAAACAAACCTACAGCTGAACAAGGTGCCGTGTGCAGTACAAACCTCGTAACGACTGACTGCAGGAAGAGATCCTGACCATCACCTCCTGCAGGAACACAGGACAAGAGGACAGAGAACTGTGGAAGCATGAAACCTGGCTGGAACCTGTCTCCCATTGGCACCCCTCTTTTAGCACCTGGCAAGAGACAGAGCATTTCCCTCCTTCATCCCCCTTTTAACCCATTTTCTTAACAAACTGAAAGTCAAGAAGCCTAACATGACAAAGGACATCTCAGTGGGACCTAGTGATGAGTCTCGGTCATTTGATGCCCCACCAAGGTGCGAGAGGTCCAAGCAGGGTTTCTACAAGAGCAGTGCAGAACATGAAGTGCCCCCACTGAATGAAGTGGGGGCTCAGCAGTGGTCAGGGAGAGGGAAACCATGTTGGTGCTGATAAAGGAAACATCATTCAAATAGGTCAGGGAGAAATCCAGGGCAACCTCCATTCCCAGGTGTCTCAGTTTCTCTCCCAGCAAATCTTTCTCTTACCTCTCCCACGTGTCTGGATTCAGTAATCAGCATAGAGTGCCCAGGGAGCAGGAAGGACCATTTGATCACTAAGGAGCCAGGAGCTGTGTGCCATGAAGTAGCCATCCCACAGTGTCCTGGCAAGGTGAGCAAGGCAGACCTGGAGATATGGGAATTACAGATCATAGCTGTTGCCCAGCTCAGAACTTAGCAGAAATGAAAGCAGAAAGTGGCCTTTGCTCCAGGTAAGTGGTTATCAGCTGGGTGAATGCACTGGCTGTGGAGCTATTGATTTTGTTGGTTTAATAAAAACAATGCATATACACCAGCACAACTCAGTGTGGATTATAATATGCAAATAACAAAAGTGATGGTCCAAATACAGTAATTGCTTAGAAAGCCCATCAATACTTGTGATTAGGAGCTGGAAACGATATTAGCACACAAATAATATTAGACATAAGCATTTGCTTTCAGACAGATCATGCTGAAAACAGAACAAAAATCTAATCTGATTCTTGATCCATATCTGGAGGTCTTCTGTTCTTTGGCAGAATTCCAAACCACGGAAAAATTAATCAAGAGAGCACCCATATACCACATAGAGTGCTTGAAAGACATTGAAAGAGACATTGAAACATTGAAACAGTTCCTGTCTGAGGAAAAATGTATGCATTGACATAAAAAGCAATATACTAAGAGAATTCTGCCAAGAAGGGATATTCTATTCATCCAGTACCAGTGTCTGATTTAATAATACTTAAAGGAGAGGATGCTTTGTCACCTATTCCAGCAGCATCTAGTTTTCTGCATGGAAGTATTCTAACACTTTAGTGGGAATTCAAGACAAGAATTTGGCACTTTTAACTTAAGATACCAATTTGTGATTTACTGTGAATAAAATCTTCATCTATGAATTTTTAATCACTAAATCTATATGTAAGTTCATGATAGGTGAGAGAGTAAAATTCTCCATCTTGCATTCCTGTTACCTTTCATAAATAACCTGGCATGCTCAAGTCTTGAAGTACTTTCTGTATACATGAACCCACTGTGGTGAGCTGACCTTTTGCGTGAGAGGTCTAGTCCAGGCTGTCCTCCATGGGGATAAAAATGGAGGGTACTGTGGCATAATAAGATTGCTTCTGCCTATATATTTTTAAAGGGAAGTCAGTTCCTAGAACCTGGGGGTTATGGGGTTGTTAGTGAGACATTTCTAGAGGCTGAAGTAGATATCAATTAGAATTAAATTTGCAATATTCTCTGCAGTGAGTAGGGGCACTTAAAATTTTGTAATTGCTTTGGGTTTGCAGAAGAGTTGTTCAGAAGAGAGGAAAAACTACTCTAAATCCAAGTTCTTTCTGTGCTGAAAGCAGCCACACCTCATGTCCAGAAAGGTTATATTTGCATCGATACCTTGTGTTTGCTGTGTCCTCCACTCCCTGTCCCCTTGTGCAGTACTTTGGACGAGGGGACAGGGAGTACAAGTTTGCTTTTACCAGGTTTCGTTTCCTCAACCCCTTCACCTCTGTACTTCACCTCTGGATTGTTAATTGTGATACAAGAGACACCCTCCTATTATGAAATAGTGAGGAATCTGTTCTGTCTCTTCCTGGAATGGCCTTTGTGGCCAGCATGTGCAAGAAGAAAGGAGCAGAAGTTGCTGCCTGTTGTGGTTAATGCTTTGTGTAATTGTCTGTGGCACTGAGATGCTGTTCTCTTATGAGCCTGTGAAAGCCCTACGGAAGAGTGAAAGAAAGATTAAATCTGCAATACACTTTGTTCCGTGAGACCTCTTCCAATGACCATGATATGAATTTGGAAACAAAGATCCCTGGTGCTCACATGCCACTATTCAGTCACTGCAATATTGCAGCTGCCTGGATGGAAACTCCTCTGGATAATAAGCAGATGATAAACAGGCAGGAAGATCAACTCCTTTTACAACTTAATTCAAATCTCCTCTCTCTTGCCTGCAGGATTCATCTAGTTTTCGCCTTTCTCCTTTAAGAATCCTTTTATATCAGATTCTCTCACTCAGGCAAAGATCAAGGTCATTTACAATGGCAAAAGAAAGTTGATTAAAACAAATAACAAAGGCTGTAGTATCAACAAGTTAAAAAAATAAAAAAACCTTAAGAGCATTAAATGAGCAAAACTAAGGCAGGATCTAAGTCTGATCAATTCCAACAGTAGGTTTCATGTTTTTCCTTTCCACAGGACTCTACATCTTTGCTTCACCATAGTGATTCTGGGCTCAAAATTCGCCTCAGAACTGGGCTGTTAAACACTGATGCACAAAAGGTTTCATGTTTTTCCTTTCTACAGGACTCTACATCTTTGCTTCACCATAGGGATTCTGGGCTCAAAATTTGCCTCAGAACTGTGCTGCTAAACATTGATGCATAAAAGGGCCAAGCAATTGATTCCCAATGCTCCTGTAAAGTGACAGGCTACATCACACTCATTCCAGGCCTTTACAAGGTGAGCAAAGTAACTAAGTTCACATTTGGAACTCTCACCTCCCCAAAATACTCAAATTGGTCATTTTACTGTGCTTGGTGCTGGTACTGGTGGACAGGGACAACAAGGATAAAACCGGTTTTTCAACTTTGAAATGTTGTTTGTATTCCTTCCCTAACAGACTCCCTTTGCTAATTGCAAAGAATATTTCAACCCCTACAGAGGAAAAGAGCAGGAGAAATGGATGGGGGTGGGCCTACAGCCAGAAAGTTATCCATAGACTTTCAGACAACATCTCATTTAAGCTGATGAAACTCACTTTCACATGAGTTGTGACATAACCATGGCAGGAACTGACAAGTGTCAAAATCTTGCGGAACAAATAAGATTTCAAGTCCTATTCCTCTGTACCAAAGAAGAGCCAGCAAATGCTATACATTTATTCTGCTTTTTCCGATGGCACCAACTCCTCTCAGCAGCTTCACTGGCACTCTGAAAGCATGTCCAATTCTCCCATTTGCTTTGAATAGCTGCTGATATTTAACCTGAACTTTCCTGGCTTTTCCATAGAGACACCTTCCTAAATATGACTCTGCTGGGGGGAATAAAGAGTTACTCAATGCTCTGTCATCAGCACTGGGGGGTTCTGTGCAGGCTCTGGAGCCCAAGAAGCAACCTCAGTGTTCTACTGGCACACCAGTGTCTTAATAGAACAAACCAACAAGCATGGACCTTGGCACAAAGGAAAAATAATGGTAAGAAAGAGAGAGATGTATGTATAATTAGATCATGGTGTCCAAGTGCAAACAGGGAAATTTCCAGCTTTTTCCCCCTCACAGTCACATACTGCACTGGAGGATACTGTGACCTCTTTCAACTAATCCAGTCCTGTGGCCTGTTTTTTTCCAGAATAATGTCTACCTGAATGATAGAGATGAACCACAGTACAGGGTATCATCCTTGGAGCCCCTCTCATCATCACACAGCACAGACAAGTAGGGGCAGTGAGTGCACCAAGTGGGTCTATATTGCATAAAGGAAAAAAAGAGAGATAATTGCTCTTGAAATTCTGGTACACTTTCAGCTACTTTATAGCACAGAAAAGGCCTGGGACCATAAAAGCCCTGAGATGTGGGCAGCGCAGGTTCACACCAGTCTGCTCACTCATCCATCTAGGACAGAATGATCCATCTGGGACTGTTCAACTTACCAGCAGTAAATAGTTTATCCAGTGTCTTATCTGCAGCCACCACAAGCAACAGAAATCTCTCCATTATTTATTGTTAGTGCCTCATGATTTGACATTTAATTTAAGTCTTTCACTGTGTCTTGCCCAGAAGCTTTAGCATTATAAATAGGAAAGCACTTTCTTTCCCATTTAAGAACTAGCCACAAGGATTTAGATCTTTTTGATGAACCTTTCCGTAAGGCTTGCATCATGTTGTCATAAATGGATGATACTCAGAAGATTTCAGGCTTCTCTGTTATGAGGAAAGTTACCTAATTGCTGAAGGCACTGTTGCTTCAAGGCATTTATCCCTGGACAGACCTGTTTCCATAAATACCATAGAGATTAGGGAGTTTTTTCTTTTGTTTACAGTTGCAACTTTCTTTACAAACAGCTGGGTGTTTTTTGACAGATTTTATTTTCTTTCTGTTACAAAAACTTCCTTGGCACTTGGGATACCAGGCATTTTGACACAGGGAGCAGTCAGGTTGGCCACAGACAACATGCCCTTGGCAAATCCATGTTGAGTAGTGCTGATTACTTTCTTCTCCTTAGGTGTGGCTGCCAAGAGGATGTGCTCTGTGATCTTTACAGAGAGGACTTTCTCTGTGTGCTTTTCTTACTTCATCCTTGCTTATGCTGCTTTACCCTTTACAATATCTCAGATGCTGTATTACATTTATTTGTAGCCTCCATTCTCAAACCAGAAGATTAATGCCAAATCCAAACATCCTCCAGATGCAAAAACTTTTCAATAAACAGAAAAATAAGAGGTTTCTCTTAATCAAAACAGGCTGTTAAGGCCTAGAAGAATCTAAAAGAAGCAGTCACTCATTGCTCTTCCAAGGAAGGCTCTCAGTCCTTTTAAGCATGGTCTGAAACCTGTCCATGCACCTTGCAGCTGGAACTGAGAAGTAAATCAGGCCATCTGGTCTTCAGAGCCCTCACCTATGTAATAAATTGATCACTTTGTCATTAATGGCTTTTCAAAGCACCTTAAAAGCATTGCCAGCACTCATGCTTACACAGGAACTCACTCGTATTAGTGTTTGAAGCCTCTTTGTATTAAATGCTTATATTATGCTTATTAACATAATGCCTGAGTAGCATACTACATGGCCTCAGAAATCTCCTGGAAACAGGAAAATAATATTCCCTTCAACTTACAGGCAAGGAGAAGTCCAAATATTTTAAGCTCTCTGTGCTCAACTTCTGTCTTCTGACAAGACTTGCCCTTTCATTTCTGAAAACAGGACTTTGTTTCTGTTCCTTGGGCCCTGCCATGCTGACCACAGACACACAACGTTGGAGTGTGCCCCTTGGATGCAGAAGCTGCAGTGTGGGACATCAGGAAGAGATCTGGTAAGTCACGTAAGCTGATACCATCACAGAATTAATGTCTCTGGCTTGGACTAGAGATGGTAGGCACCACAGACTCTTCTTCCTCCTCCTTCCCCTGCCAGCAGCTTCTACGTGGACTGGACCCACCAGGCCTGCCCTAGGATCTGCTGGATCAGGTTCCCTGGCTGAGGAAGCAGCTGCCCCGAGGGACCTGAGCCTTCTGAACTGCTCAGCACTTTCCCTGGAGCACACACTGATCTTATCCATGTGGGATCTGTGAACTAGAAAAGGTGCCCATACTTACATAGACTTCATGTCTGCAGATTATGTGTCTTGAAATGGCTTTATTAAGGCACCAATTGTTATTATATTTGAATAGCAGTGAGAACTCAGTGTTGTTAATAATAGGACTTTGACCATGAATTCTATTGCTTCACATTTTATTTTTGTTTTCAACGAATTTCTTCCAGAAAAATGTATCATCTTATATTCCTTTAAGAGAGGGGTATAACCTATTAGTGGTTTGTCTATTTGGTCTATTTTCTTCATGGACCTGCTTCCTAGATTTCAGAAAGATTTAAAATTTTCCCTCGAATCTGTATGTCTTGAAGACTGTATGAACTGATTGAGACTCTTTTCCTTCCCAGAGGCTAGAATAGTCTGTATTCCTGTACCCTGAGGTTTTGTTGTTGTAGCTGTGCATTGGAAGACTGCAACCTCAAGGTCAAATGGAACTCTAACTTGGCAGATGACACAGTTTTGTCACTTATGTAGGCATTTTGTTTTACAGAATAATATATAAAGGAATAATTCATCTTTACCTCCATTTTCAGGCTCAAAAATCAAAGACCCTGCTGCTACCATTTATTTTTCAGCTGAAGTAACTTTCCATGTTTTGTAAAGTAAGACATTTAAACATAAGGAAAGCATCTGCAGTGCAGGAATAATGGCTTATGTTAAATGTTTTTGTAATAAAATCATTATTTCGCTCAGAACATTAGCACTGGCTATTCCAGGACATCTTTCAAGTACCACTGTCCTTAGAGCCTTGAGAATGATGCCTAAGCATCCATTTCAGTCTGTCAAAGGCATGTGGCAGGTCAGGATAGGAAATAAAAGAACCAGTGGGAAGCCCCATGTAATAATGAAAACTTTGTTGAAGGCAGAGAACAAATTGGATATAACTCCATTTTTAAGTGGTACTTCTGCTCCTGGCTCCTATGGTGCTGCTCTTTAAGGGGTTCACCCTATCTGGGTGAAGACTCTCAGCTTGAGCATTAAAGACAGGACTACTCCCTCTTTTGCAGAGCCTGCTTTGAATAGGGTCTCATTTTATATGTTTGGACTATGGAGTAGAGTCCTGTCATAAACTACAACATCAAGAGTGACTGTGCTCTCCAACATAATATTAAGGTCAAAAGCAGAGGTGCCACTGTGGTGTATGATCTAGTCAGAAGGAGCTCCTCAGAGCACAGGCTGCATTAGATGTGCAAAATGGACATTACTAAGATTTTTGCCACCTAACTCCATTTAAGGCCTAAACTTAGTCTACCCAGGCTACTTATTCAAAGGCTTTTTTCTGGATTTCTAGCTGGAAATTCTGTAGAATTTCAGCCGATATGAGTATGCAGTGCATATAGATGTTAAATGTGTTTAGTTCTCTTTTTCATGGGACACAAAATTAAAACTTCCAAAACTATAATTTTCTGCCCCCAAAAAGCCACCAGTGCAACTTTGTGATTTGTTTCATCTGTAGTGCAGGGATGATGATATCTTGGTTTTGGCAGATGAAAATGATAATAAAAATCCAAATGAGACACACACAGCCTAATCCTGAAAAAGGATGACATATGAAAATATTATATAACTCACCTGTAAACTTCTTTTTGATGTGGGCTATAAAACTTCTGGGTCAATCACTTCCCAGCCTTTTCCTAGCTATAGTAAATTTGGGTAGTAGAAGATTGATAAGTTAAAGGAAGCGATTCTTCCCTATGTTACACACTCATGAGTACTCTTCTCTACCTCTGAAAGACAGATAAAGACCATGCAATAATTAATGTCTATTCTAAAAAGAGCTCTAGAAGTTCTTGAGAAGTGTTAGTATTTTTTCTGAGGAAAAGTGATTGCTTATATGATTAGAGATTCGCTAGACACATACCTAAAAAAAGTTAGAAGGTAAAATTCCTTGGATATCAGAGAAGTGTCCCTACAATCCTCTGATTTTGTAAGCTAACAGCACCTTTTTAGCTACTTATAGCCTAATGGTAGGGTTTTAATAATGAGGGACATGAAGAAGGTGAAGCATCTCCTTGGAGGTGCATAGATAAAGGACAACAACAGACATAATTGGCAGAATTCTGACTAGATACACAAGGGAAAAAAAATCACTGTATGGATGGTCAAATAATGGACCAAGTTCTACAGAGAAGATGTGGAATCACCATCCATGCAGATACTTAGAACTCAACCAAATGTGTCTCTGAGCAAATAACAGGATAATTTCCTGGATGGACTGGATGATCTCCAGAGCTTCCTTCCAACCTAAATTTCTCTAAGATTCTATGATTATGACTACACAAAGACCTCTTTCACATTCACATGTATCATGTGATGTCACTGTGTGAGCTCATATCAGCCCCTTGATATCATAATATCAGTCTTTTGGGGTTCTTTTCTGTTCTTATTTTACACAACGTCAATCCTCACAGACACTGAAAATTTTTAAGGCATATAGTTGTGTTTGCTGACCTACCCTAAGCATGACGATGGTCATATGTTAAATGTGATTTAATTAACCGGTTTTTTGGAAGGCCTTATCTAGTAAGGCTTGATAGCAAGATTGCTATTTTTTCACAGCAAATGTGAAAAAAAACTTTATAACTAATAATACTAGTGCTACCTGTACTGTGAAGAGTTTTGCCATTTTTGGCCTATCTAGATGGCCTCTTATTCTGGTGGAGATACTTTGGAAGTGTCTTGGAATATCTGTATCAGTTATAGGCAGCTTGCATGTATTTCTTCTTGGGTGAAATGAAAAATTTAATTATACGAAAAAAATGCAAATTGCTGCCAACTGTGTTAACTGTGAGAGAGTTGCATTATCTTCTAACATAAATTGTCAGTGAATTGAAGAAAAGACGTTTTGGAAGCTGATCTGATTACTGTCAGGGAAAGTGCTCAAACTCAATTGTTGGCAAATGTCCAGTACCCATCACTGAACGATCATCACCTCATCATTCAGTCTTCTCAACTGACATGCAAAACAACATCCAAATATTCATTGCACATCTGTGCTGGACAGATTATGCATTAGCAATTCAAATCAATTCAATGTACAGGCAGTTTCTGTAAAGGCGTCTGTTTGGGTGAGATGCCTTGTTGTCTGGGATGGATAATAAGGCAACTCTGTCTAATCTTGGAGAACAATCAGCCCATCTTGAGAAGGTGACTGACTACGTATGCTCTTGCCCTGACAGCGCTAGAACAATGCCCCCATAATGCACTTGACTCAGCTGGTAATAAAATCTACTTTTGATTAGCAGCCATGGCTTGTGTCAATCACTGCATGATATACCATTGTCCTCTGGTCCTGAACACAGTTTATTTACAGGGAAACAAAAGCTTTTTGGATATGGCTGCTGCCCAGAGATTGCAAAATAGATTGAGCTGTCAGCCTCACACACTAGATGAAGATTAATGAGTTGTGCAGACAATAAATATGAAGCAATGACCATAAATATGCTAATAGGTATTATCCATATACACTATAATTGCTACAAAAATTAAAAAGTAGTGTAAAGGAAATAGGTCAGAGGGTGACAGATAGATAATCTTGGATGCTGAAGATCTTTGGTTCAGTCAGATTCTCTACAGGTTTATTTCCCTCAATTAGACCCTTCAAAAGATTAATTGTTTAAAAGCTGTTTGAATAATCTCTTTTGAAACAGAGGTTTATGGGAAAATGTTTATGAAAAAGTGACTTCAATGAACATGTTATTGAAATAAAAAAGGTGACCACCAAAAGCAGAGATTAATGGCTCTGATCAGCTGCCCAGCTTCACTGTGTGGTAAATATTTCTAAGTGTCACACTAGTGGGGACTGCAAGGAAAACATACCAAAGAGACACATCAGTTTATATCCACAAACACAAGAGACTAAGGTCCTTCTAAGCAAAATATAGAAGATATATAAATATAGAAAATATAGAAGATATATAGAAGATATTGCCTGCAGATCTGATTGCATTGGTTTGTTTAATGTTTTCATCTTAGCCAATCTTTCCTTTTTTCTTTCTTTTTTTTTCCTTTTTAATTTAAGAAGAGAAGAATGCCCACCACTCAAATTTTCAGAGTACTTCCAATCCAGCCTCTGGCTTTCCAATTCCTTTCAAAGAGCACATAGTCTAGATTTTTGACACCTATGGGTTTCATTTGTACTTGAAACTCAGACAGTTGAACTGTTAGCTCTGTATTCAAGTGCTCCAGCACCTAAGGCTACTGAAATTGTAGTGACACAGAAAATAAGAGCAGTCATACTCTTGGTATTCATGGCTTTGACTTCCTGGTCTCTCTGGCTTAGAAGGACCACTGGATGCTTTTCAGGTCAGCTCACACCACCCACCCCTCAACAATTTTTTCGTTTCTGGAATGGGGAAGCTAACTTACCCCGATATTCTCCCAGGTACAATTTACTGTTCTTATGCCAACCTCTGACATAAAACTGAATTGTTTTGGTTTTTTTTTTCTTTCCATACTTCAACTAGAAGTTGCATCCATTTAGCTCTTAAAGTATCACTGCTTGGATTTTGACAAATAGTCCACAGAGACTTACAACTGCCTGACTGTTTCTGTGCCAGCTTCCTTGAAAACACAGCTGAACATTAACCACATTTGCCTAATATCTCGGAAGTCACCTTTTCTAACTATAAATGCCAGTAACACAAAGCACAAAAAAAATTAAAATAAAGGTAGGGAACCATTTAGGAAAATGTCTCACACAAAGCTGCTCAGTCAAAGGAGAAGCACACCTTTCTTGAAGAATCAATGGAGAGAGAGGACCTCTGGAAGCTGCAGGCTCAAGAACTGTGTTCTTGTTCCAAATCCCACTTCATCAGTGCCACTGTGTCTTTCTAAATTGGAGGCTGTGATGTCAATGTCACATGTTGCCAGGGCACAGCAAGGTGCTGTCCCACCAAGGGAGGTGAGCATAGCAGATCTAGAGATGATAAGGCAGATTGAACATAGAGTCCAAATCATTGGGCAAGTTTGTAGGGTGAAGTCCAAGGCTTCCCTTGAATCCCTCCAGTGGCTTTCCTTTCCTTATTATACTGAATTTCTTCATCTTATTTTCATGAGACTTCTAGTAATTTCTTCTTTCCTTGCTTATTTTCTGATGTCTTTGCCAATATGAATTGCCTTGAGACACTTGTTTTTTTAAATAAAATTTTCATTATATCTAGTTTTATTTATTCTTTGGAAAACAACTTTGTGTGTGTCCATTATTATTTGTGGTTTAGGACTGAGTAAATTGTCACTTCATATAGAGTGTCTGCAGCTTGTAAAGCCTTCATTTTCCTTGACTTTGCCAGAATTTACCATCATTTCCTAATGGGCTGTTTGCAATATTAAATAAATTATATTAACAAAACACTGAAAGATTTTACTATTTTTTTGAAGGAGGATTCTGCAGCAATATGTACAAAGAAACTGACATTTATGGTTTTATTGTGACTTTGAAGAAGGCCTGTAGCCTATTATCACTGTCCTATCTTATGTGGAATTTTTACCTGCATTTAAGCTTCAACTTCAGGTATTTTTTAACATTCAGTAATTAAAATTATAAATGAGGAACCTGAGAAATTATGAGTTAAAGATACACCATAATTACAGAAGACCTAATGCAAACAGAATAGAAAACAAAAATAACTGACATAAGAATTAAGGAATAGAATTAAGGAAACTAACATACATGAATTAAAGAAGAGTTGAATGAAAGAGAAGAGTTAAAAGATCGCTGCTGCTTGGCGATACAGGGGCCAGATATCCCACTGCTCAGATAAATAGTACCTATAAGAGGAGAGGAACAGGCTTCATAGCCTTTGTTCTATAACCCACCATGTACAAGATATAGATATCACACTATTGTGAAAACACTAGAGTTTTGTTCTGTATATTCCCTCTTTGAGAGCCATTCTTGTGGTAGTGTGGGCTAATCAGATATTGTTCTTTACCTAAGGGAGGTCCATGGATTTTTAATGAGCCTTATTTAAACTCCTGGCTAAGGCTGTGATAAAGGCATGTGTGCCATTTGCAAAGGCCTGTTCATTAAAGGCAGAGGCTCTGCTTTAGAGGAACTTGCATGAAGAACAAAGCAACTGTGTCAATCTGCTCATACGACACAAGGTCTCCTCATGGTTCCATCCATATAGAAATTAATTCTAACCATCCATTGTTAGCTGGGTTCTGATTTCCAGCTCTGTGTGAACCAGTGTTTTCAGGGGTAGCTGTACCACAGCTGAACTCTGGCTGTGGTAACCAACCCACCTGAAGTCTCTGCATGCCACCACTTTAGTGCCTTTTTGTCTCTTGTCTTTACTCAGAGTTGTAGGAATACTTAAAACAATGCAGTACCTTCTACAGATACAATTCAGTGCAATAGGGTGCAATGCAAAAAAAGAAGCAGAGCTTTCAGCTGCTTCAGTTGCCAAGCAATGACCCCTGCACCAGTAATTTGTTTTAGTATCACAAGAGGAAATTACTTGGTTTGCCTCAATTCCATCATGGCAACAGCAACAAATAGGCCTATTGATAAAGTTCAGTTTCATTTCCTGGCTGAGAATAAGTTTCAGTTTCTATTCTGCCTTACCATGGCAGCAGTTTCATTTCTTGACTATCAGCTGGAGAGTGTATAAAAAGATAGGCTGAGCAGTCCCTGAGCAGTGCCTGAGTGCTTCCCTGGAATTCTCACCAGCAGAAAGCAGCATGTCTGACCAGAACGTCCGCAACGCTGGCTTCACTCCCTCTGGGATCACAGGAGGATCCCTTGCTTCATCACTGATGTCCCAAGAAGCCAGAGCCTCTGGGGGAGGTGTGCCTTCTGGTGGCCCCACTTCTACTCTCCAGGAAATGGGTATGAGCAATTCTGTGTGTGACTCTGAGTGTTGTTTTGTGGTTCAATGCATAGGATCAGACAGCTGTTTATCCTTGAAAATAAGCTTGCCAAATAATCTCTTCTCTCCTACATTTCTGTATGGCACTGAAGAAAAAAGATCCCTCTATTTAACTGTGTGTTATGAGCAGGATGTTATTGAGGGTGTTTTCTGTGTGTGCACATACTATGTATGAATGAAAATATACATATGTGGTATTAATGAGGTTTTGGACAGTGTTTATTTGAGGTTTGTGCTCTTTCTCTATTCTGCCAGGAATCATCAAAAATATGAAGAGTCATGATAGCAACAAGCAATGATGCACTTATGCAAGAACATGATCTGTGTAGCTACATTTCATATTAATGATCAGATTTCCCTAGCTCTTTATTCACATCCATACAGGGAGAACTCCTGAAACTCTGTAGAGGAGAGAAATTAGTTGCAGTCCAAGAGATAAATTCATGAAGGGAATGTGTACATACCCTTGACATCTCCTATCTAAGTGCTAGAATAAGGCATAGCTGCCTTTCACATGAGCAAACCGTGCAGGCGTTTGCTGTTCTGCTGCTGGCTGGGAGCAGTCCCTGCCCAGACAACTCTTACCAGCCTGGCACTTGTTTAACTCCTGATCCCGTGGGATTTGTGCACAAGGTATTCTCCCTGCCAGAGCTGCCTGTGTGACCTGATTCAGCAGGCATCCTCTGAACAGGCATGCCTCCACAGAACAGAGTGCCCCCTGCAATCCTGCTTTACCCAGCAGCTCAGTATTAGCTCTCTGACCTTGGATAAAGGCTTCCAAACCCCTTCTGCCCTTGGGGTCTCAGACCCACATGTCCCATGTGTCAGAGGATTGCCAGCCAGCAGACTGATCATAGGTGGGCATCTCTGCCACATTGGTCTACCACTGGTCTACTACTTCCACAATCAGCAGGTAGAAGATGGAGCTGAATGTGACTTCTCCAGCCATAAAATGGGTGGTTGACCAGGTGAACTGGCCAGGGTCCAGATTCAGGGCATCTTTTAATAGGCAAAAGTGTGTTAAGCTTGATTGAAAGGAAATAAGTTGGATTTTTTTTTTAAGATATGATTTACATTGCCAATATTATTCATAGACTGAGGCCCTCTAGACAGTGAGTGAATAGGTGACATAAGGGTCATTCAGAGACATACTGCATGTGACTCCTGTGAGGCATTTTTTAATTTTCACATTGTATGATTTGAGTATAGGTTGCTGAATACAGTGTTTATTGAATATTCAGTAGGAAAGAGCTTAAGGAATAGTAGCAGCCAAGGGACAGAATATGAGAGAAAGTCAGGAGAGGAGGGGGATAGAGAGAGTGAAAAGCAGAGAGGAGAGCTGCTCTCAGGCACCACACTGCCTCAGCAGCAGAAATCCTGGTATGCAGGAGATGCCAGTTGCTCACTCTAGTGATAAGTTAGTCAGCTGCACAAGCTCCTTCTGTTACAGATGAGGGTGGTACAGTACACTCACTACCAGTGGCAAACTCTTCAGTGTAGATGCTCTATAGAGAGCATGAAGTTGCCAGCTCTAAACTAAAACACTGAAGATTTCTATCTCTCTGTGTGCTGAGAATTTTTATAAGAAACAGAAGCAAAATAAGCATTTAACTACACCTAGTTTTATTCTTGCAACCTCTGTGCTAGCTATGGACTTTCATGAAAAGCACCATTTTGGTGAAGAGAAGTCTGCATGACTCAAGGAAACCTTAGCCATGCCCACAGGAGATACTCCAAAAGAGCTTTTATCCATGTGGAAATGCTAGCTCTGTAACATTGCCAAGACAGGTGTGAGCTTTGGCTCCCTGCAGCAGGAGAGCTTGCCACACATTCTTTGCCTGATTGAGAGCTAGAAGGGCCTGATTTCATTTCCGCAGGTGCTCACTGAAATCTCTCCAAACACATCTTCTTAACCTTTTCATTCAGACTGTAACCCTTCCTCCCCCCAGAACAAACATGCTCCAAGGAGAGGCTGATTCTGCAGTGGGGCATGAGTATTGTTCAGTGTCACTTTACAGAAGATGTTATAACAAGCTCATCACCAAAATATTTGAGCATCCTCCAGGAAGGCTTTAAGCATTATCACTAACATTTGTCATCACTGATGATGCTTTGCTTCTCTCCCAGGAGAAGAAGAGTTTGCAAAGGAATGTTTTGCTTGGGGCTTATTTAGGCTGAGGTGAAGATATACATATTAATTGGCCACTGGCTACCACAACTTGTGGTACTTGAATTTTACAGGTATCTATTACAGGTTTATGTGAGGGAAAGTGAAGTGAAAGGAGCATGTTCATCACCTGGAACAGAAAGTGCAACAATTCCTAGTTTCTACAGAAGTTTGTTCCAAAGTCCTCAGGCAGCTCCAGAGAAAAGTGAAATTTCAGCAGAGGCAAATTGTGCTGAAATTATTTCAGAGATCCAGGTTTATCAAAAACAGTCTGTGCAAGAGCCATAAATTTTCTGAAGGCTCTGGGGTGTTCTGGGGCTCCCCAACAGTACTGATAATACCCTTTTCCCAAAGTGGCAGCTAAAAAGGAGCAGACTGACAGAACAAGTCAAGGGATCAGCAGTCACCTTGCATTTTGATACATTTGCTAGCCTTGAATTGTTTTAAAACACAGTAATTTGTAATTGTCCTGTAAGGTTCCTTCCTTTTTTTTTTTGTCATAACTTGTCCTTTGTAACTCTCCTAGGTGCCAGGGGCACAACCCACTCATCAGGTTATACCAGCAGTGGGATCTCTGGTGGATCCAGGGCCTCTGACACAATGTCCAAGGAGGCCACAGCTCATGGAGGTGGAGTTCCCAGGGGAGGCACAACTTCCACTGTCCAGTCCATCTGTAAGTGAGAGTCCTCTTGATAAAGATGAATTAACAAATGACTTCTGAGCAGTCAGCAATACTTCAGTTCATTTACTGTACATTTACTAGATGAATGGATGCAAGTAACAGGAGTGGCTGCTTTGTATTTGAAACAATATTTCTACTGTTTATTTCTTTAAATTTGGTGGGAAAATGAAACTGGGGAATTAGAGGAGATAACTTTGACACAAACTTGCAAAGGTATGAGTGGACAGCAGAGTCTGAAATCTGAAACACAATGACAGAAAAAAAAAGCCCAATGGACTTTTAGATTATGCTTTCATCAGCACCACAGAGGCAATTCAATAGTTCTTTTTCAATTACAAATTTAGGATTAAATCAAGGGCTCCACACTTGAACATGCAAAGCAGATATAGTGGGAAAAACCAGTGAACCATGAGAATGGAGTTATCAGACTGACAGACAGGAATCATTAGTCTGCTTCTTGGGGCCTTTAAGAACAGCTGAGCTTTGTTTCCTTGAAAGGAAATTCATTGGGTCAAAACCACAGGAATCTGCCTGCACTTACCAGCTCAAAGCAGAGAACAGAAATCTCCCTCATCACTCTGCCAGGTTAATGCAACCCAGACCAGATAAAACAAACCAAATTATGAGAGAGCCTAGTCTATATCTGACTGCATCAGTAAGGATGCTAATTGTGTTAGTAGGATCCTGTGGGGTTAGGAAGAGCCTTGGAGACAGGATTGAAGTTCTTAATTTCAAAAAGTGTCTTTCAAATAGTAACAGAGACCTATGATTTCTGACCTGGGAAGGTTTGTAGCCAATGCTTTTACGGTCTGTATAGTTTCCTGTTCTGCAACTTCACTTTTTATTGTCCTCACAATTTCTCTGCATTTCTCCTTAGCCATGGGTGGAAAAGGAGGAAGACGCTGAATAGAAGAAAAACATCAGTCCAAACCTGCAAACAGTTCATCCTTCACCATCAGCTTTGACAATTTCTCCCCTTCTATGATCTCCCTCTTATGAAAGTCAAAGCCTTCCACATGCACAAATAAAGTTTCTGTTAAAATGATGGATTCTTGCATAAATTAATGGGCACAGAGATGAGGTGCAGTTCTTTCCTTGATTAAATATTCTCTGAAGTACAGACAAACACAAGCCAATGGAAGTTAGGGTACTTGGACTGCGAGGCTGCCTTAGGAAAATCCTGGGTTTAGCAACACTAGGCTCTTCAACTGCAAGTAGCTTGCCATGTTTATTTTACAATAAGTAATTACAGTGCAAAAGTCACTCTGTTTTGAGAGAGAAACACAGAAACACTCAGTAAGGGGCAGTTCCCTCTAGATGTACTTCTAATAGGCTATCAAATTAAATTCTCCTTAACAAAGGAGACACATAAGCAAACCAAAACTGGTCCCAGGATTGATTTTTGTATACCTCTGGAGTTTTTAAGATCCCTTTCACAATAATTTCTAGTCCCAGTTTGCTTACAGCAAGGCGTCAGCTTTGTCCCAATCAGACTTGCAAATTTCTGATAGGTGTGAACAGGTAAGGAAGAGAGCCCATTTTCTGATGCTGGTCTCACTGTTGGGACTTTTTGCTGTTCCTCACACCCGACTCCTTCATATATGCTCATACAGTGGTGTGTCACCAAATACATGTAACATTGTGCATTCCATATGCAAATTCCCAAGTACAAATACCCCACACTTTCATCTTCCTTCTGTCTTTCTGGCTCCTCACCCCCCCTACTCTATCACCTCCCTCCCTTTGTATTTCAAACAAAACCACACAGCACAGCTTCTTCTTCCCTTTCTCCACTCCAAGATGGAAGGAGAGAATGTCACAACTTCGGGCCAGAAGTTTAGAGGTGCTGGATATGGGAGCTGCAGCCAGTGATCTTCTCCAGTTACTCCTGTCACTCTGCTTGAGCATTCCCATCTCAGCTGCATTTCTTCACAGCTGGGAAATGTGTTTGCTCCCATGCACCTTATGCTGTCAGATATGGACTTCTCCCTGCTGCCTGGGTACTTCCAGAATGCACACAAGAAGTCAGCGTTTGCCTCCTCCAATGTTGAAGCAAAGTTGAATTATATGTTCAGTGATTAAATGCTAGCATGGAGGAGAGACTAATGAAGAGGAGAAGCAATCTTCACTTGCTGTGCTGCCCAAAGCATTAAAAGGCAACTGAAAAACAAGGGCTTCATTTCGTAGGCTAGAGCTGATGTCCTAACAAGGAGCTATCTTGGGCAAATGTTTAAATGTAATGAGGACTTGAATTCATAAAATCATAGAAAGATTAAATTTCAAAGAGACCTTGGTGTGAGGAGAATGAGGGCAGTTCTCTAATCTAAGCTTCTGTTAAAGAAGAGTTAACCTTAATGTTAGACTTGTTTACTTAGGACTTTGTCCCATCAAATTTTGAAAATCTTCCACAGGATCCATCCTATGCTTTCCTTCCTAGGTCTAATACAGCAGCCTGGGACTACTAAAATACAGCTGTGATTTACCAACAGATCTTTTTTCCCCTCTATGCCCTTAGCACTGGCATGATTTGAAGCCAGAAGGTCTACCCTGGCTTTTCCCATTCAGAAGTTTTTCTCCATGTGCAAGTGCCAAGTTATGGTCCCAGAGAAAAGCAAGGGCCTTGATCCCCACAAGCTGACATTCAAACAACTGCTTAGCACTGATGATGATGATAAATGAGTCATAAGAATGAAACCAGCGTAAGAATGACAAGAAATAGTAGAAAAAGTCAAGTATATACATAACTCATCAGATAAACTGAAGCTGTATTATCCAAGAAACAATGTCAGACCATTTCATGGCAATTAAAGACCTTGTTTCTTATTCAAAGGGGGGAGATTTAGAAGTCAGTTTCAACTTTAATGTTGTCATTAGTTGACCTCAGGTATTTTTGTATTGTTAAAAAATGACTCACAATAATGAGAGCTGACAAAGGGTACTTATGCCTAGAAGAAGGAAACCAAAGCAAGGATGCTTAATCACTTATCATTTCACTTTTCAGCTTTTACGCAATTCTAGTGTTAAAAGTTTGAATTATTTTGCCATCTTTAGATCTTGTGTTGAGAAGTGGCCTAGACTGCTTTGACAAAGCAGGGAGAATTCTCAGCTGCATTCAAAATCCCTTCAGTGAGTCAGCTCTAATAGGTCTGCAGGAGAACAAAGGTACAAGCATCCCCCTGGAAGCCTTCCTCGCAGACTGCTTCAGCTAATTCCTCTGTGCAGAACTACAAATTAACTATTTACATATTTAACAGAATATAATTGGAAAGGTCAAAAAACAACAATTATTGCAATCTGAATCCTTCATGTCTCTCAATCAATCTTTGCACAACAAATAGACGGAAAGAGAGAGAAAGGAAAAGAGGCAGCAGCGTGTGATTAGCAGAGCAATAGCACTGGAGCAAGGCACTGCAGAGAGCACATAGCTCTCTGCACAGAAATCAATTTCTCCCAAGGGATGAGATCAATAGTTGTCTGACAGGACACTATGCAGGCAATTTAATAGCATTTTATCTAAATGAATCTATTCCTCCCCCCAACTGGCCTCACAGTTCATAAGAAGTCTCTCTTAGTAAAATAGATTTATTTATTTTTTATAATACAACAGGAAAGTATTTATTATTCTGAAGACACTGCCATTGTCTATTAAAAATCATTTATCCCTGTTAGTTACTCATTACCTACCACTCTTTCCCAACATCTTTATTCTAATTAGCTAACTCATGGACATAGCCCATAAAAATTACTTTCAGTTACTCTGGAAAATTTTTTCTTACCCCAAAACATTCTAAACTAAATAGCAGCCTTTCAGGAAAAATAAGCCCACATAGCAGGCAAACTCAGTTAACTCAAAGAAGTATTGGTATCTGAAATGACTTTTTTATGCAACAAAAAAGCTTATTTATTGAGGAATTATTTATATACAGAAATTGATTGTCCAGTGGATCTATTTTAATAGTACTTAATAAATAATAAAGTCAATCTGATCTTATTAGTGGATATCTGTGTGAAGTAAATGATAATGAATGAGAAACCCTAATAAGCATAATTTCAAGGATGGATCTTTGTCACTCTGGGAGTTTGGTATTGTGCCCCAAAGGCTCTTGTAAATCCAGCTGCAGTTCTTGCTCATCATTTAGAAGATTAGGGGCTGATAAGCGACAGTCAAGCCTTATTAGAACAGGCTAAGGCAACAGGAAACATTAA
Organism: Molothrus aeneus; assembly: GCF_037042795.1. Taxonomy (NCBI): domain Eukaryota; kingdom Metazoa; phylum Chordata; class Aves; order Passeriformes; family Icteridae; genus Molothrus; species Molothrus aeneus. The sequence continues at coordinate 92,739,394 of NC_089646.1, forward strand.
TTGGGTAATTTAATGCACAAGGAGACATTAAATGCTGGCATTGTGGTTCAGATGCTGTTTCCTCTATTGATTTCTTCACGTCTTGTTCTATGAAATTTTCACAAATTCTTGGTGGAGAGGGTGTAAGACAAAGCCTAAGTTTAAAAATACCAAAATACTTTTGTTATTTCCTGGGGCTTCCCTTTACTCCTTGTGTTAATGAAGGACCCATCAGTAGCTCCGCTCTGGCGAGCAGAAGAAATAAAACTACTCCCTTGTCCAAGGATTCTTCCAACAAAGGAGGGGAGAGATCCAAGGTCTAGTAGCTCTCTGCAATGAAATGCTCTCTCACCATCTCACTTGTTCTGGTTTTCTTCACAGTGTGTGCATAGAGCAGGAGCCCTGCAAATCTGGGAGGAAGCTCAGACACTCTTTTCTCCTAGAGAGCTGGGAGCCCTTAATAAAACCCTCTTTTCTTGCCCTGTTTGGGAGGAGATGTAGGAATAGTTGCTGGACTGATCTTCCTCTGGAATTAAGGAAGATGGTAGGAAGGTCCTGACATAGCTGTTTCTTCTCTGTCGAATGCCAGAATTAATCCACCTATGCGGGTCGATTTGCTCTGTTCCCTCAGTGATGGATATTGGTGGTCAGAACACCAAAATCTCTCAGTTACATACTAGGTCCTGATTTGGGTCCCATTTTAAGACTTCTTTCCTAAGGCACCTTTCCCACAGCTGAACAGAAATGAAAAGAAGTGATCTGACAGTGTAAAAAATTCAATATGGAAAGGGGGCAGCCTTTCCTTTACCTCACTGACCTAGGCACTCTTTGTTTCTCATTTCCTAGTACTGCAGCTTGGGTGATCAAGGGTGATAATTCATGGACACTTTGTTTAAATAATTTACTTTTGCACAATTTAAATATTAAAATGCATTTTGAAGACATGCAAGCCTCATTAATTTCAAATAAACATTGTACATTATGCTCTGTTTAACAGCATTCAATCCCACTCCTTGTAGCCACTGTCTCTCCCTTCCACCCAGCAGCCTGGCACTATTCCTGCTGCCAGCAAGTTTCCCCATGTCCGTGGCACGGGCTGGGAGGCCACTGTGGGCACAGAATCCCTGCTCTTCAAGCTTCCTCAGGACTGACACATTTGAAATTGGTGTCTTCTTCACAGCTCTCCATGTCTTAAGGAAGCAAACAGCCTCTCTGACTTTATTTACCATCCCTAAAGTCATGGAAGCCTTGGTAGAAGAGGCAGGGTCCACCTACAGCCCAACAGATCCCCTCCAGCACTGCATTAATTGGTGCTCTAATTGCATCTCCTCGAGGATTGACCCAAACACAGTGATCCAAGACGGACCACGGGACCAGAAACCTTGAACAACACCAACACATTCCTTTCAAACCAAGGTGTCCAGTGGCTGGGTTACACAGGTCAGTCCCTCTCCTCTTCAGGGGAGGAAGTCCCCAACACTCTCTCTGTGGGCTCTCATTTCACTGAAGTACTAAGTGTTGTAACTGTTGTGAAAACCAATAAAATTGTGCTGACTCCCCACAATGGTCTATTTCCTGAGAACCCCACACATTAAAGAGACACACCTAATAATTCCCTTCTAATACATAATAATTTTAAAAAATCATCATTATTATTATAGTAATTAACATTAAACCATTCCCCATCCTTCTCTGTATCTCTTTGGGGTAAAGAGATCATTGAAATATAACCTGGCTTTGTGCTCATCTAATATAAGTAATATTTTATGCAAGTTATCTTCTTTTTACCCATTTTTCAGTGGGTGTTGTTTGTGGTGTTTTTTAAGGAATACCTGGATATGAAAATAAATAAACACATACATTTTCCTCAATGTAATAAAATTCCAGAGAAAATATTGTTGCTAAAGAAATTACATATGCCACAAAAACAGTTCTTAAAATTCAGATGTTGCTTTTTGCAGTCTTTTGCTATTGGAATTTCCACCCAGCCAAGATTTTTACTGGCCAGTTTTCAGCTACCTCTGCAATTTATGTTTATACATAAACAGCTCTGATTTTAATTGCTATCAACTTCTTATACTTGATAGATGGTCTTAAACATTTTTTGCCTCCAGAGACTGCTTACTTTGCCAAGTATTGACACACTTTCAAGATTTATACTTCTCTGAGGAACAAAGTTTACAATAAAATGTAATGTATTCCGTGGCTGTGAATGGTAATGTTGCTAAACAGTCCAAAGATATTTCACAACTGATAGTTATTTTCCTCTCACATCCAGCACTGCCCTCCTTTAGTACTACTATAGATTAAGGCTTTTAAAGAAAAATCAGATCCCTAATTTGCCTAATTTAGTGTTTCAGAGATCCAATATGACTTAATTTATGTTTCCTTCCACTAGAGCCATTATTAGACTAATGATTATACTTTCATTTTTCCCAATAATTATTTTAACAGGCTAACTTTTGTGGAAGGAATTAATTCCCTTCTGGGATTGGAATAACCCCTTTCAGAGCTCAAATATCATACTGCAGCCAGAAAAGGAAGCAGTTACAGAACTGTAGACTCAATGTCAAAAATACAAGTAGTTACTAACTATTGGACAGACAAAACTCAGTAGATTATTGAAGTCACATCTAGATTAAAATATTTGGATTGGATCCAGTTTCCTGGTATCAATCATGGGTCACAATGCCCAGAGAAATCCCAGAGGGGAAGGAAGGGTTCTTAGAACTAATTCATCAGTTTGTACCATCTCCATGAAACTGTTGTGGCATTGCAGCAGAAGTAGCATCATCAGGCTCTAGCAGGAGCTCTTATAAAGTCAGCTGAAAAGATCTTCAGCACTGAAACAATTCACGGATGTTACTTTAGTGACAAAGATCACCTCTCAGCTTTCTAAGAGTAACTGACAAAGGAGAAGATTTCATTTTCTTGCCTTATTTCTTTCCCTGCCATTTAATCTCTTAAATGCAGTTTTTCATACTAATCAGTTTTGTAAATAGGTCGCACAGCTCCTTTGCACAGGCAAAAGAAAGACATCTCTGAGTTGCTCAAAGGTGAGCAAACATCCCAGCCATAAAAGGAAACACCCTCCAAGCTTTGCGCCACCCATCTTCCTCACTGACCAGGGAATGGAAAGGATGCAGTCCAAGATGGTCTGTGATTTCCCTGGGAAAAGTGATGATGCAGCCTGTACTAGATGAATTTTTTGTGAAGTTTAGAATTTAAACATCCCAGCTCTTGGTGATACCACAATTCCACATTACTTGGCTTCTGTGCTCAAGATGAGACATTCCCCACATTTTTCATAAGAAATACCAAAAAGTCTAGGAATAGTTTATTTTGCCACAGTGACAATTTCTATAATTTCAAATTTCCCTGCCCTGGTTCTCCCCCTCCTACCCATCTTACAGGGGTTTTTCTAGAGCAAAGAATAGCTTAAACTGCAGACAGAATAAAAACTGAGGAAGGCATAAGAATAGAATTGTATAGAGACAAAAACAAGCAGTTGCTTAAGTCTGTTAATAACCAGATATAGTAACAATGAATGATAATGATCAGAAAACAGAAGACCAAACAAGGAAAATATTTTTTAAGATTTCAACCCTGTAGGAGAAAGAAATAGAGACAGAGATCAAATTTAGTATATGATTCAAAAAGCATGCAAGTGCTAACTCAAGCACTTACAATCTTACTCAAGCATTTATACACAAATGCTTAAGAAGTTCTTCATGTTCTGTCAGCAAGAAGTTAATTTTTACTTTGGCACAGTACTCTGTGTTGCAAAGACTTTTTTGCAAAAGCATTAGTGAATTTTCAGCAAAAATTTTATTAGGGAGTAAATTAACTCTAGAAACCTGTTTCAAGATATCTAACCAATAATTCTTCTGTAGTGCATTTTATTTACGTTTTTTAGTGCTAGGATATAAATCTGAGAGTAATTTTGCACCAGTCCAATAGAGGACTTATGAAAGACAGTGGATGAGATAATTCAGTTCTGATTATTCATGTTTATTTTATCTTTAGCATAAATAGATTATGAAAATAATGCTTTCCATGGCTGGTGCTTTTTTTGGTGAATTTTAAATTATATGTGGAATATTCTTAAGCGGAAAGATATTGAAAATATAAATGTATTGTTATTTTTACTCCTCTTGGCTGCTGTGCTTAAAAATGGTATATACACAAAGAGGTTAATTGCATTGTGATTTTCAGATAATCTGTTTTTAAACTACTGACTTGGAAACTGTGAGATTAATAGCACTGAGAACATCTAAAGGTAATAGGATTACAATTTAATATTAACTAAGTGTTTCTTGAGGGTCTGCTGTAGCGGTGCCTCATCTCTGGGATCCACTAGAGTAATTAGTCTGTAGTGGCATACAGTGGTGATGCTTGATAATTGCAGCTTTCCCTGCCACAGTTAGGATTTTCCATTCACTGGCAAAGAGTTTTTATTTGCAATATCTTCATAAACCAGCACAGAGCAAGCTTGCAATGCTTTTGCCCTAAGATGCTGCTGATTAGGGAGAGACTGGTTCTCAAAAAGTCACACTTGAAGCACCAGTCACAGCTGACCAATGAAGTGAGGGGTTTGGAGGCTTTTCTCCTGTTGCTGGAGGAACAGGTTTTATCTCTAAACAGGGCAGTCAACGCTGGGCAAGCTGCTTAATGCTGAGGAAGGTGTTGTTCACATCAAGATCAGGAGTCTGATGCTGGAGTAAGGCTGAAGTACAGCTAGGTCAGCTGAGGACCTGCATGGAAGGATGGCAAAAAGACACTTTTTACCTGGCATCACTTTCCCTGCTCTCCCAACAGGAAGATGCATTGTTATTACAGGGATGCCCAAGTCAGGAAACAGAAACAATGCATAGTAAACTAACGTTTGATATTTACAGGGTCAGAGGGTTAAACAAGAAATGCTCAGAAGCAAAAGGTTATCTTATACTAAGTACTAATCCTTAGGAGCTCCATTCAACAAAGCCCTTCCAGGCATGACAGCCAGGCCCTGCCAACCCCTGAAGTGCAGTGAGCTCACCCTCCAGGCCACACAGAGGGACCTCTGCCCACACTTGGAGGACTTGTTCATCTCCCTGCTTGTGTGCAGTGAGCCACATCTAGGAGAGCTTTGTATACTTGGTAGCAAAATGAAAACATTTAACTTAGAAAAGTAGGCTAGCAAAAAAAACCCCAAACTCCAAACCCATAATCATTTGAGGGGGGGATATTTTACTGATCTTAGTTTGCAGGATGTCCTCACAAAACATAAAACTTGAGAATTTTATGAGCCTCAAGATCTGCCTCCTGTAGAATGTTAGTAGGGTTTAAATGCTGCTACTTGTGCATTCTGGAATCTGTTTCAGGTAATGAATAACTTCTGACTTTGATTACAAGGATCCATTCACCTAGAACATTCAGACCTACACAGGAGTTCATGTGCTGCTGCCTCCACATAAAATGAGCATTATGTTCAGTATCAATCCCTCCCATACTTTCCTTCAGTTCAACTGTGTAGATTTCCAACTATTTTTACCAGTAATTTTTAATCCTCTGCTTGCTAGGAAATGTCTTTATACCAGTAGGAAAACTGCTAATTATGGAAAAAAGATAATGAAATACAAATAGTGAAAACCAATAATAAGCCCATCAATGTAATACACAGAAGATAAACAAAAAAAGGTCTAGTCACAATTTCTTTCAAATTCAAGATCTCTGCAGCTCAATGGTTCCCATTAGGTTAGCAGATATGAGCCTCCCTTGCACTCACAAAAGTCTGTGAGGCAGAAAGTTTTATTTGGGAGCACCTGAGTGCATGAGGAACCTGAAGAAACTCCACAGCCATTTAGCAGAGGAGGGACCTGAGATTTATCTGGTGGCACTGACACAGAAGTTTTTTTCACAGAGGCTCAAAATTTAAAGTAATTTAAGTCACATTCAAGTGAGTTAAAATTTCACCAAGATATTTTAAGTTGCTTATGTGACAAGAGCCACTGACTATCACCACTGTTTGATCCTGTGCTCCCTCCCTGGTGTATCCCAGGGTCTGTAGGTGATCACTGCCAAAATCAGCTTTAGGTGTGCTGCACTCATACACAGGCTTCCCTTGTTCAGAGTCCTTTGTTAGAAACTCAGTCCCACAGCATCAGAGACACCCAGAAGAAATGGAAAACAAATTGCCCAATATCAGTGAAACATTCAGTGAAAATGTGTGACCATCTGCCAAGAAACACCAGCAGAGGTGAGAAGGAAGGAAGAATGTGGACTTATGAGTGAAAAAGCAATGGCATTGGACCTTTGGACTGAAGGGGAAAGAACTCCTCACCAAGGGGCAGTCAATAAGCATCTCCTTCTGAAAAAATACAGCACCTGAGCACAGAGTTCTCCTTGTAACCATGTCTTAACCACAGTGGGTCGTAGAGATGCTGGCCAGAAGGGACTTCCGAAGGTCATGTCCCACTCAAGGTGGAAGTTAAAGATGTTAGCTTTGCCCAGTCAAGTATTGAAAACTTCAAAGGATGGAGAGACCTCAAAATATTTTCATGTCATGGCCACTGAATTCAACAGAATGTAGAAATTTAGATGCATACAAAATATGTGTTTGAAACAATAAGACTAAACAGATCTTCCACCATTGGTAAAAATAGTCACTGCTTTTTGAAGCTGTGATAAGTAAAAAGGGGTATATCTGTATTACAGGAATATCAGCATATCTTGTAGAGACCAGCCAGCTCCTTCTGCCCTATGCCAGGCATAGAATCTTCTGTAGGTGCACTTGTGCATCTTCCTTAACCCTTGAAAGCAGCAGCAGACTAGTGACAGGGCAGCATCCATTACAGGACTAGAACATGTACCTGCAGTGCACAAAGAATTGTTTAATGGATCCCTTCTCATGATATTTGCAAAAGCAGGCAGGCAGGCATTCTCTTCATGTGGAGGGAGAGCAGCACAGCCCACCCAGGAGCTGTTTTTGACCATTGCTAGTAGTGGTTGCCTGCAGTGAGATAGCTAATGAAAGTATTAAACATTGACATATTTCAGTGTGCCAATTGACTGTGCATTTTAAATAGACTCTGGTATTCTCTCCTAGTGGAAAGATTTATTTTACTTTAAGAATATATAGGGCTGTGCTTTCAGTACTTTTTCTTTGTTTAACAAGCAGCTCTCTTGCTGAAAACCCAGTAGACCACAAAACCAGTCAGGGGCTTTTATCCAGGATGTCTGACCCATCGCCTGACAATAATTAGTTCAGGTTAATTACAGCAAATCTGTAGATTTGCAGCCTGAAATCATCTCATCCCCTAAGCTGAACCCTCCAGAGGTTTCTTTTATGAGCTCTGCATCCTAAGGGTGGACTTAAAGTAATGAATTTGTCTCTAATAAGATTCATAGGTTTGTTCCCTAAGCAATGGTGTCAATTATAGAATCTAACTCTGATGGCTTATTTTGCTGAAAATAGAGATATTGAGAGTTTTTAATGAAGCATAGAGGATTGTTAACGCTTTTGTTTAACTCTTTGCATTGTTGGAAAGCATAAAAATACAATTATGCAAAATATCATACCACTTTCTAAGTATTTCTGTGTGTGCCAATAGCTAATTTCCTTCTGCTCTATAATGGAAAAGGTTAATGTAATGACTCTGAGATTTCATTTGGAGATGTTCCAGAAGAGTGTCTGAGTATTTGCTGCACTTAATGGCAGGAAGTAATAAGTGAGGTTATGTATTGGTGAAAAATATTTCATGCACTGAGAAGATTAATACTGGAGAGATGCACATGGGGCACAAGCGTGAGGCTTCCTCCTCAATCCTGGCACAATATAATCTGTCCATACTTGATACATGTCCTTCTGTAGTTAGCTCTTAATCATTAACAAAGCAGACAGTAAATCTCTGGGGGTCGCGGTATCGGGAAAAGAGAGGGAACCAGATGTAGGATTCTCCGCTCTCCTGCAAATGAGTGGCAGACACCTCCACCTGGGAATGCCACACCAGATGGTACTGGTACCAGCAAGGTGTCTGCATGGCAAGATAATGCCATGAGAACCTTAAAGGCTTTGAGTCTACCCTGGCTATTCCAATATCTACACTAATTTTTGGGCATAGTTATCGTACTTAGAAAGATGAACCACTATGTCACAGCTTCATTTCAGCATTTTATTGCACAAGACTGCTTATGAAAAATTTAACATCATTGTATAAGAAAGATTTAGCCCTTTATTTCAAACTTTTAAAATTTACTTTTGATTGAGATCCTATTCCTGCTGTCTCAGTCAGTGCAAGTCACAAAATTAAGGTTTCAAGCTCGCAAGAAATAGCTTGAGTCATTGATTTTACTAATTCTAATAAGAAATTATTATTTTGCTTTTAATAGTGACTTTCTAAAAGGACATCTAGTGATAGGACATGGGGGAATGGCTTTAAACTAAAAGAGGGTGGGTTTAGATTAGATATGAGGGTGGTGAAACACTGGAACAGGTTGCTCAGAGAAGTTGTAGATGCCCCATCCCTGGAAATGTTCAGGTCCAGGCTGGATGGGGCTTTGAGCAACCTGGTCTAGTTGAATACGGCCCTGCCCATGGCAGGGGGTTTGGACTGAGATATCCCTAAGGTCCCTTCCAACCCAAGCCATTCTGTGATTCTATTCCATGATTCTACGAAAGAAGAGACAATGTTCAAGGACCCTCTACACCACTGGAATAACATTTTTGAGGATGGAGCTGGAAGGGGTTAAACATGGCAGTAGTCAGCACTGGGAGGGTGGATATGTCTAAGGCAGTAACTGTTCACCTACAACAACTCCTAATAAAAGCACAATTTATTTCAACAAGGTGAATTGCTGGAAAATTTAAGCTACTGCTGGAAGACTGCTACAAGAGCTTGTTCTTCCTGGCCAGGAGTAACACCAGCAGGCCAAAGCAAGCTACTTTTTCAGGAAGGCTTTTAGATTTGCTGTGGTTTCCCTGCACTTTCAGCTGAGTTGGTTGAACTCAGAGGCTGTTGGGTCAGACTGGAGAGGCTGCCATGGTCTGGCTGACACAGGGAGTGGGGACTGAGGACTGTGTACCTCCTCACCTTCCACATGTCCAGGAGTCCACTCAGTTCTCACATTTTGCTGACTGTTATGCTTAATCTTTCACTGATCTCCTCTCTGAAGGCTGCTTATCTAATGAAGTCTATTTCAGTGCACATTTGAAGCAATAAAGAAATTAAGAAGAAAATTATTTAGAAAAGAAAAGAAATGCACTGGAGATAGAAGATTAGAAAGAAAACTTTCTCTTGGTTAAGCACTGATCAGATGCTTCTAGCAACATTTTTTGGCTGGAAAAGGCTGGAGCACTGTATCAGATTTATATGTCAAGGCTCTGGATAGAATAATCTCTTCCTGTCCTTACCTTGACCTATAAGCTTTTTGTCCTATTTTTCCCTCTTTTTTCCCTATTTTCCCCTCACTCCCCTTGTCTTGATGAGGAGGGGGAGTGAGAGAGCAGCTTGGTGGGCACCTGATATCCAGCCAAACTCAAACCACTGCAAGTACCAAGATCTAAACTTTTAATGGAAAACTGACTGGATCTCATATTTCCCAACAAGGTCTGGGATTGTGTTTCTGGAGAAGGAAAATCAAAGAGCCCAAAAGGATTGATTCCTTGTCTCAAATGGCAATGCTTCAACATCAGCTGCAGTTCTCTGCTTCAGGGCAGGCATCTGAATCTACAAATTAGGTGTTGTACATGGGCATCCATGCTGCTGGAGGGAAGGGAGGGTCCACATTCCCCTACCTGTAAATCATGCTGCCCTCTTACTCATTCATGCAAATAAATAAAGAGAAGCTATCGAAGGCTGTTCCTGCAGCCTGGTGATTCCAACATTTCTCTTAAACACAACTTGATGGTACATATTACTGGGGGGAGATGAGGGTAGGAGGATCATATCAGGAAACTTTCTTCTGATGTTGAATGAAATAAAAGTTCTGCAAATGCTCACAACTGTCATAGAGAAAAAAGTTGTTTTTCAGGTGGCCTCATGGATTGAAAAGTGGTATTAATTACTTATAAGGCTGCTTTGGCCATCTCTAAGAACATTTCCATTACAAAGTTATCGAGCAGTGGTTTAGGTAGGGGGGGCACACAGTGTGCTCCCTTCTGTTAAACCTGTTAATTCAACATTGAAACATATTTTGCCATACAACCCTTCCCGTGGAAAGACCACAGGAAAGCTCAGGTGTGCAGACCAGCCATTGTTCAATCCTGTCTTGCAGTCGGAACTCTCCTCACTTGGAACCTGTAACCTGTTAATTGCCTTCCCCTCATTTATATGATAAGTGGTTCATTTCCTTTATTGTGATTGAATCCCCTCCCTATATTACAAGAAAACTGGAGCTGCAGAGAGTGCTTGATTGGATTTCATTGCTGTAGGCCATTTCTTAAACAGGTTACAGGTTGACAAACATAGAAGGGGGATCAATATCCATTCTTTGCCTCATTGACAAGCTAATCTTTTCAGTAAACATTTCATCAGTACCTGCCATTTGTATACACACTTGCCTCGTGAGGATGGAGAAAGCTCTGCTTTATAAGGTTTAGGTAACTAATAAATGAAAAGACAAGAATATAAATTGGGCAAATCATTAAGATAGCATTTTTTGGAAAATGGCCTTTCATTGCCTGCAGAGTATAACCAAACACATTTCCAACCACTCTTAATTTTAATTAGGTTGCATTACACTCAGACCTGGTGTCAGGTCCTGTTTCTTTAACTCAGCCTGTACTGCTCTCTTGGAAAGGTCTGTCCCTCAGCCCAAAACCTCACACTTGCCAGAGCTGAAGATATTAAATGGGCTCAGGGGAACTAAACCGTCTCTTTTTCAGGCATGTGGCCTTCCTGCTTTTTTCCTGCTTTTTCATTCCAGTGCAGATAAGAAGGGCTGCCACACTCAGTAAAGTGACATCCTTCTCTCTTATCAGAGGCAACAGGGCTCTATTTTGAGTTGGGATTGAAGTTGGGGCTCTACTAATCATTTAAAACCCATGAGTCATACTCCAAAAGAAAGCAAGAACGTTATGTTAAATGTGTTGGGAGACATTTTTTTGTTTGCTTTTGTGTCACATGTTGAAGCCTCCTTCCCCCACAATGATGTGGGCTAGAACTGGCATTGTCTCTGACATAAATAAGGGCCAAGAGAATCACTGTATTTAGGCTTCTCTTACAGTCTTGCGTATTAGAATTGCATGGCTGGATGACAAATGCTGCCAAAATTGGTGATGCTGGATCTCAGTCTAACCTAAGATGGAGCATGAACACATTCCCTGGAAGGTCTGGGGTGAAGGAAAGTGAACAGCAAACATGAAACTTTGCGTTGATGAGAAAATTAAGTAATTCTGATGTGGATTCTTTAGTAATAAGCTTATTACTACCTTGCTGTCTTTATTATGAAACAAAAAGTATATCTCAGTGATGCAAATAGGCTCTGAAGCATGGCAGGTAATTCAATTCTTTTACTAGCCCTTCCTCTGCTGCCAGGATACAGAGCTACTACTGGCTGTGCTAGAGGACTGCACTATTTCCTCTTGCACTTCTGAAATGCCACCAGCAGAAGGATGTACACATGAAAAATGCTCCATTCCAGGCAGAAAAGCCTCCCTTCAGTGCTCACCCAGGCTAACAGAAGTGGATCTGCTGGGGCAACCAGATTGGTGCATGTGCTGCTTTAGCTGAGCTGCTTTGGATCCCAGCTACAGGACTTGATGTTACTCCAGCTTTAGACAATGTTGAGGGTTCTAGACCATCTCCATACAGAACTGAGTGGAGGCTAGGATGGGAGCTACTGGTCCTCTGCAGTCATGTCAACAGAGGTAGGATTCTGCACCAGCTCTGCTTACGGTGTTTGTTCCTTTGGACATCTTTAATTTGCCATCTTACGAAGTCCTGCACGCCAGAACAAGTCCCCTGCAATAATTTCAGAGGCAAACTGCTTCTTCAATTTCTCACTAACTTCCCTGTTTTCTTTCTTCTGTGACATAAAGAAACTCTTCAAAGTCACACAGTAACACTGTCCAGTCAAACACATATTGCAGAGTGTAACTTTGCTGGCACCATGGAAGTAATACTAGAAATATTTTGGTGCTGCATCTCTCTAGTGAAAAAGGAGGTGATACCACTACTCAGTGGCATCACTGAGTGTAAAGGCAGTGTAAAGGTCAGGGAAACACACACACATGGCTCCTTTTCTTCCTAAGGGAGTATTCCAGTCAGTATTATTTTTAAACCCACAGTAACTAAAAGCAACAAATCTTAGATGTCAATTCTATCATCTATGTAATAATAGGGAGAACAAGTAAAAAGCAAGAGATGAGGTAATGTTCAGCAACCTGAGAAAGTATTTAATGTAACACTTTCCCAGCATATTGGATGCCCTCTTTTCTTTTATCAAGCTGGTCCATGTAGGCCTGAGAACTTTTGTTTTCTAGACTCTTCAGTTAGCAAAAGCAGTGTTAGGATACATCTTTTATTTGATGTGCAGACTAGAATAGAAATGTAATAGCAAAAAAAAAGCATCCCATACCCATAGGTTAATTGCTAGCAAATGTTGCTCAAGCAGTCCTGGGTATGTTGATTAATGGCCTCAGTGAGCAGCTGAAAAATAGCTGGGCTGCTGAAAGATCATTAGCAATTTTAACTCCTCAGCTATTGTGATGGGCATAGAAAAACAATTGCTAACATATATAATGCATTTTTCTGACTACAGCAGCACACTGAAACCAGTTATAGCAAGGAGAAACAATCACTGAGTTGTTCTTGAATTCAATTTTATAGAAGTTTACAAGACAAAGAAAGAAAATAATTCTTTTTCTTGCTTTTCCAAAGCTTTTGGACACCTCCTTGATAAACGCATGGGAGGTTTTATACATAAACACAAATACTCAGTTCTGCTCATTAAATCCTATTATTTGAAGGAGGAGAGGGAAAGACATGCCATGTGAAAGGTACTGTGCCAGCAAGCAGACCCTGTTTTTACTTGTAAAGGCACAGCAGTATTAAGCAGAGCCTTGTGACAGCACTAAGCTGGCAGTCCAGGGGCTGAGGAAAAGAATGATGATCTTTCAAGCTGCCTCTGATCTTTGAAAGCTCTGAATACAACGGCTCCAGGAGACCATGATCCTTTTGGGAATTCATGACAACACTGCTCCTTACCCAGAGTGGCTGCAGACCCTGAGGGTGCCACAGTGCCAACTGAAGTTTTGGGGAGGAAATCTCTCAGCAATCAGAAAAGGGGAATTCAAAGCTCTTACAGACCACTCCTGGTCATTTACACCACATAAAACCAGGGCAAGGATCCCAACATTCTCCTTTGGGTAGATGCCCAGCTCCACAAACACAGTCATAAATTGCCTCTTTCTACCTAAGTCCTCAGAAAAGAAGGAAACACCACCTTCAGGCTGACTCTTCTAGTGAGGCTTCTGCAGGCTAGAGTATGGCCCCACAAAGACCTGAAGCACTGCACAGGAGGCCAGGAAAGCAGGCAGCTGAGAAGAAAGCTCATAGAAACACGCCTGGATACATGCCAGTGAATACTGCTTTGCTCAGGAATAAAGCAGCCTCCAGAAATTATGATCAGATTCCTTGAAATGATGTGCCTTTCAGCTGACTGTGTGGTAGGCAGGGTGTATTGATACACAGGTCTGTCCAAACCAGCTCTGTGCTGCTGAACGATGTTTCTAGCCCTTGACTCACTTCAGGCACAGCTAGGGCATCTCCTCTGTCTGCTCCACTGCATGAGCCAGACGTGCACAGAACCATCCTTTGGAGTCCTGCTGACATTTCTGTCAATCTTCCCATATTCTTTGAGCCACCTGCCCTTCCTTCAGCCCTAGGAATTTCACAGTGACCTCTGCCCACCAGATCATGTCCTTACTGAAGAGTAGCATAAGGATGGTACACTCTCACGAGCAGTCATCGCTGTCTCCTGGACTGTCCTTTGGGAAGCCCTGGTCTAAGATATAGGCACTGTACAAACCCTTTATGAAGCATCCCTACTGTTCAGAGCCCTCTCTTCCTGACATTTTTCTGTGCTAACCCAGACAAACTTGTGACACCTACTGTCAGAGACTCCATGATACATATTAGCACTCAAATCCCAGGAGGGGGAAATAAAACAATCCTGAACGACAAGAGAAAAAGGGTGGTAAGAAGCTGAAGGCTATAACTGGCTGATAATTAGACAAGTTCAATTGTAGCAGGCTCCTGGAAAGCTCATCAGGAACAATCCCTCACATGGTTTCAGAAAATATGCAACAGGAAATTACAGCCTGAAGGCACTGTGTTCACTAGCAATTCCCAACCAAGGAAAAGAGAGACGACACAAACCAAAATAATTGCATAAGACTCCCTGAGCTGTACATGCAAGCTCTGCACTTGTCAAGGAAAGTGGGCAAGCAGCCAAAAGGGACACAATATGTCACTAATTATCAAATACAGGAGAGAAATAGCCGGCTTGTTGGAGAAACAATTCATAGAAACAGATGAAAATAATATCTTTTATGATGGAAAAGACCTTTAAGACTATCAAATCCAGCCATGAATCCAGCACTGCTAATTCCACTAAACCGTGTCCCTAAACTCTGAATCTTTTAAATATCTCTAGGGATGGTGACTAAACACATTTCCCACAATTTAACTCTGTGTGGAGCAAGGCATTTGGTAAGGTATCTGTGGTGGAAGGGCAGGGGAAAATCCCTTCATGCTCCTTACACTTGGCATAACTTTTGTATTGAGGCTTCTAAGAGGACATTCAGCCAGTGCACAGCATGGACACAAAGCATGCCAGGCACTCTAAACTATTTGCTTTGGGTAAGAAACATAAAGGATAGGAGTTTGCCACTGTCATGAGGCAAATGAACCCTTCTTGTCAATCCCACAAAAAAGCCAACTCTCTGTTGCAGGGGGTTTCTTCTCTATTTTGCAGAAAGCCTAACTCAATAGGGGGGAATGAAGAAAAGTGGAGGCAGAAGGAGCGGGAAAGCCATCTACATCCCCTATTGCAGCCTGGAAGGACACTGCTTTCCCTCACATGGGGGAAAGCACTCCAGGTCCAGCCAAGCTGCTCGGAAGCAGTGTTCCAGGTAGTGATTCCCTCCTCTGTGTTCTGCCACTGCCAACGCATCGACAGACACCCACCAGTACACAAACAGGTATCCAGCAGCACCTTCTCCCCGTGCCTAAGGCCAGAGAGGATGTTTAGCTACTGAGTCAGGACTACAAAACAACACTGAGAACTGTGTCAGCCGGGACACTTTAATAAACTCATGCTCTTTGTGAATTTCTATATTATTGCTTTGTTTTCTGGCAGCTTAATGTGAATTTTGGATGCAGGTGTGGGTGGACCTGCAGCTCCCGAGCCATAGCTACAGGTGCAGACTCTGGGCTCACCAAAAAAGCACAGAGTATGAATTCAAAAGGACAGAATAAAGTGTTCCCATCACTTTATCTCACTGTATATCTGGGTGGGCTCAGTTAAACCCCTTCCAAATCGCATTTTCAGTCAAATTCGTGCAGCACAGCTCCAGATCCCAGCCTGAGCTATTCCACCGGCCGCCGTGGGAATAGCAATCGTCGGCCGAGGCGGGATCCCAGCCGCAGGGGCGGTAGGATCCCAGCCGGAGCGGCGGTAGGATCCCAGCCTGAGGGCCGGTAGATCCGAGCCAGAGGGGCCCTAGGATCCCAGCCGGAGCGGCGGCGGAAGCCCAGCCGGAGGGGCGGTAATATCCCATCCTGAGGGCCGGTAGGAGCCCAGCCGGAGGAGTGGCAGGATCCCGGCCTGAGGAGTGGCAGCATCCCGGCCTGAGGGGCGGCGGGAGCGCAGCCGGAAGGGCGGTAGTATCCCAGCCCGAGGGGCGGTGGGATCCCGGCCTGAGGGGCGGCTGGAGCGCAGCCGGGGCCGGGCGGGGCCGGGCGGGATGCGCGGGGCTCGGCTGCCCCCTGCGGGCCGCGCCGGGAACGGCGCCACGGCGGCGCCGGGACAGCGCCGGAGCGGGGCCGGTGTTCCAGCGGGACCGGCGTGGCGCGGAGTGTAGTGCCGGGAAAGGTAAGCGGTCAAAAGCGGCGAACTTCGCACTGGACTAAGGGGATATCTGATCGTGGAATCAAGGAATGGTTCGGGCTGGGAGGAACCTTAAAGATCATCTAGTTACAATCCTCCTCGCCAGCCCCATCCGGCCAGGCTTTGAGCACTTCCAAGGATGGGGATATGCACAGTTTCCCTGGACAACCTGTTGCAGTGCCTCACCATCCCCACAGTGGAGAATCTCTTCCTAATATCTAACCCACCTTCTGTCAGTTTAAAGCCATTCCCCCCATCACTATGTGCCCTCGTAGAAAGCCCTTCTCCAGCTCTCATGCAGGTCCTTCTACACACTGGAAGGCTACGAAGCCTTACAGGAACCTTCTCTTCTTCAGGCTGAGCAGTCCCACCTCTCTCAGCCTGTCTTCACAGGAGAGGTGCTCCAGCTCCCTGATCATCTTCGCATCCCTCCTCTGAAGTCAGCCCAACAGGCCCACATCCATTTTACACCAGAGGCGCCAGATGCTCCAGGGATGGGGATGTAGTACTCTGGGAGCAGGCAGAGGGTCTCCCCAGAGCAGAGCTGAGGGGCAGAATCCCCTCCCTTGCCCTGATGGCTACACTGCTTTGGATGCAGCCCAGGACAGCGTTGGCTTTGTGGATTGAGAGTGCCCATTGTCAGGTCATGATGAACTCCTAGTCAACCAACATCATCAATTCTCCTCAGGAAGAGGTTTTGTCCTTTTGGGAAGGTAAAGGAGGGAAGCTGGTAATTGAAAAGGTTTAATGCAGACCTCCTTTTTCAGCACCTTTTAAAGACCAATTCCTGTACTTCCCCCAATGCTCTGTCATTATTTAACCCAGAAGACTAGAAAATAAGCCTCAGACCAACAACAAGTATTCCTCCTCTTCCTCCTCCTCTTTCTCCTCCTCATGCTGCAAAAAGACCTTAGAAATCATCTGCAGGCCTCTAAAATTAGGTATTTTCTCAGTTTTGCCTATTCTTTGTTCCCAGGGCAAAAGTTACTTCTACCTCTAAAATTCTGTCTGAGGAACATCTTGTTTTGCTCTAACCTGACAGGAGATAACCTTTCTTTGCCACCTCCCAACCTCCACAACTCTCCAAGATATTCTAGAAAGTAGGGCAATACACCAACACAGAATCTTGTTAATAATGAGGGCTGGCAAGTCAAGGTTCAGTGTACAATTCCCAAAAATCACATGTCTTTTGAGTGAGTCACATCAGCAACGTTACCCTTCCCTTTGCATTTGGACTCCTACAGACACCACGCTTTGTTGCACAGCCAGAGTTCATTTGCAGAAGGTATCAGCATCATAATATTGGGTCATGAAGAAATAAATTAACAGTTTGGGATTTTTTAATTGTTACAGTCATACTTAAATGGACTCTTTGTGGAGTGCATGAAGCAAGCACTGAGGCAATCTGAGTGACTTTGTGTTTCTTCCATCTCCAGTTACTTCTGATGCTCCCTCAAAATGGTTTGTCTAAAAACCTCCAAAAGTTCACTCGCCATTATAATTTTAAATAAAGATAAGTTAAGCTTTGGTTTTGTTTTGTTTTCTCTCTTTACCTACCTTCCCAATTCTCTCTGGACTTAAAATAAAACCTAGGTGGCAGCAGAGAAAGATTCTGACTTGACTCACTCAACTACAATATGTACAGTTTTGTATCAATCATTCAAGAAATTATAGGGCCAACAGCATGAAAGTCATTAGGAAAAAAACAGAGTATTTAATACTGCCAATTTCTTTAACATCATCTTTAACTTTACGTCAGTTGCAGCAAGCCTGTTATTTTTTATAGAAAGTTCTCTTTTCATTCCCATCTCTCTTGTCAGCTGAGGGCTGAGGGGAGGAAGGCCCCAAGGCTGCATTTCCTACAAAACACACACACACCTGAGTGGGAGTCAAGTGGGTTTTCTTTACGACAACACGTCAGCTGAGAGAGGGAGCAGCAGAGTGAAACAAGGTACAAAGCAGGAGCTCGGAGAGAAAGAGGTACAACTCTTCAGCCTCAACCCTTCCCTCAGTCTTTGTGTCAAGTGAGGATTTATCATCTGCTGCATGATTTAGCCTCTCCTAAAAGGTCTCTTCTTTCTTTCCTGGACTAGAATAGTTGCTGCTTTTATTTCACCCCGTGTTAGAAAAGAAATAATGTCATATGTTCATGTCCTGGAAATAAAATGTGATGATTATTCGACAAAGAATCAGGTAACAGCAAAGGCTTGAGTTGTTCATATTCAAAAATATTTATTTTTCAGTTGTTCATGATATGTGTCAAATTCTTGGTTACAGCAAAAAATTGTAACAAACAGCATCACAGTGACATACAATCAAGCCATGAGAGTGCAGTTTATTACAACAGTGTAAACAAAAAGAAGTATTTCTGTAATGGCACTGTCCATGAACCAGATTATGGCATACAGAATCCCAGCAAAAGTCAAGAGAAACTTTTACAAAGAAAACAAGCCCCCAAATTGAAGCAGAGTATATGAACCTGGCCAAAAGGGCCCAATCCACATTTAATCAGAGAAGAGTGTCCCCAGAATTTTTGCTTGGCTTGTTCTTAATGAAATGAAATCTTCATTGTTTTCAAGGCATCAATTCAGCACATGAAATAGTACTATTATTGAATAATATTAGTAAAGAGCAAGCATCTTTTAATTATGACAATGTGAATACCCCTACCGTTACATTATTAAAGGAGATGAGATGATTTGGGAATATTATTGCCTGTATAGCATGACACCTTTAAAAGATATTCCTTAGGAAATAAAAATAAATTACTGAGAAACAAAATCCAAAGTACACTGTCAAAGACACTTTTTTGTGCATAAATATCAAAAAAGTAGAATCTTATTTTTATGCAATGGAAGTAAACAATTTGATTATAATACAAGGTACATACTGTAAAATGTAGGATGCGCTTTGAACTTAAAATATACTCATCTCAAACATATTTTATATATCATCATCTAAAATGGGATTAAAAAATTTTAGGGTTTTTTTTTAGATTATGCATTAGTTACAGCTTGCGTGATGGCCACAGTTTTGCCAGCAGCCTTTTCGTGTTCTGCAAGATCCTCTTAATAAAAACACACAGGTCTGAATTCCACTACATTTTACACATGTACCTTTCTTACAGGAAGTTTTGCATGTGTTCCATCTGCAGAGAGTGGGTCCCACAACAGCAGGAGGTAAAGACAGAGCAACTAAGGTACAGTTATTAAGAAATATTGGACAGCTGGGAGTACATAATATAATTACAAGCTGGTATCTTCAGTTTCCAGAAAGCTATACATTTGTTTGTTAAAAAAAAAATAGACATCCAACATGTGTTTACTCACATGCTGACACAGAGCTCATGCAAACAATTAAAAAAAAATTACCCATGTTATTCTTCAGAAATGCTGCTTATAGTTCATCCTCAAATAAACTGAGGTCCCCTCAGAAACAGCAGGGGCCTGATGTGCAGATTGACTCAAGCAAAATGTAATTGCTTCCTCCACACTGAGACGTGAACAGAAGTATCAAACAGATTTCATTGAATTGGGCTTCATTTCAATACTGTTAGGTCCAAATCCAGGTTCACTTGTCAATAAGCAATAAGACTACCTTAAAAAAATTAAATATTATTTTCTTGGAGGAAGAACATTTTCTTCATAATAGCCCGGATTTACTACATTTCCAGCTGGATCATATCTAGCCACCACAAACGTTGAGCCATCACTAGCAGATGCCTTTCCAACTCCCATCTTTTTTGTGTTCTTCCAAACCATTGCTGTAAAGTGACCTGAAGAAAGAGAGAGAAACATAAACATTCCCTTTAAATACTAAATCTGTAACATTTCCTTTAACATGTGAGGTGCTGGAGGAAAAAAGAACAATACACAGCTGCTTCTTTGTGTAACATGAGAACAAGCTAAGGACATGAAAAGGAACCCTACCTCTGGCATTTTGTCTTGAAAACCCCTAACCTGATTTGTTTTCATACTACTATTCCCATTTCTATGTTCTGTATCCAAATAAGAACATGTAGCAGGAGAGTTGTGGAAGAAGTAGTTGGATAAATATCTGATGTAAAATTTGACAGAGACATCACAGTCTGTACTCCCTGCAGTGTGAACAGCAGTTCTGGGAGTGACTATTATTCATTTGCTTTAACTGCCTCATACTCCCCCATGTGTTTGCATGTGCAACTCTTCAAAAACCCCACTGTTTTTGTGCCTTCTTCTGCCTAGTTTAATAGCCACCCCCACATTGTTGTTCCCACTATGCATAGGCAAATCCCAAAGTCAGGGAGAAAAGCGTCATTTTCTTAATCTGAAACAAGGTCAGGTACCTCTCTTGCTTGAGCTTTATTTGGGGAACAACATTCTCAAATTCATTTTGCACTAGATTGTTAATATGCAGCAACAACCTATCCCCAGTCTCCAGATTTTAGCTGAAGTGATTTCTGTGAGTGGAGTGATATAATTCAGCAGAAGTCACATATCAATGTAAACAACAACACAGTACATTTAGTAAGACTCCAATGAGATTCCAATTTAGTATTTCTTACAAATTAATTTGCCTTAAAATAAGTTGCCTGTTCAAAACTTTGAAGTCAGAGGAAAAATGCAGTACTAAAAAACCCCTACAAATTTTGTTTATTTTCTAATTTCTCAGGGTTTTTTACACTTTTGTCAGTTTTTAGCATTATAGTAGAAGTTTCATTTTTGAAGAGACAGTTCCTAGTCTGAACTTACCTGTCCTAGAAGAAAACCCTGGGTTTTGAAAGCTGTAATTTTTTATTTCACTGTACCACCTGTCAGCCACATCTTTTCCTGAAAGACAAAAGAAATGTGCTGCAGAATCATGACATAAACACAAAAGTGTAGCTCACTTACAGCCTGGCCAGTAAGATCTTCTGTAACTTTCAGCTTGGAAGGTAATGAAGACACATCTCCTTCATCTTGGATAAGTGCTCCTGTCATCAGGCTTACACATACAGCTCTCACCAGCTTCTTCTTCCTCTTGAAATGTGTTTGAAAATGCCTAAGTGTTCCCGGTTTTCTAAGCAAAAGGTCACACCTGTGGATGCTTACCCCTTCCAGCTCCAGGTAACCCAAAGAAAAATTAAATTTCTGATGTCTTTTTAGTTTCCCGTGTTCTCACCAGCATTGAATATTTCTGATTTCTGAGTGCATTTATTTTTAGTGGTTTCTACCTAGCACTAAAGCCATTGTGAAGGTCCATTTTGAGGCACTATAATTTGGGGTACTACAGAAACCTCAAATTTTCATACTTAGGAGCTTCTTCTGTGTGGAAGCCTGTGTGTCCAGCATTGTCTCATCCCACCCAAGGCTTTCCCTGACAACAGTATGAGGACCATGACTACAGCCAGGGATGTAGCTCAGACCCAAATCTGCAGATGCAGTGCAGACAAATGTCAAATGTTACTTGTTTTCCATTACTGGTTGTTAGGAAATTCTTGTGCCAAACACTGGGGGCACGAGAGGGGTCAGGTTTTTCCCTGAGCAACCTCAATAATTAAATTTCTGCTTAGCATTCCAGGATGTATCATTCACACAAGGCCAGGAGATTTCAAAGCAAGCTGCCAAAGCTGTTAAGCCTGACATCATGAAGAATGCTGGTCCCTGGTGGACTGTTGGCTGCAGAAGAGCAATGAGTCATGCTTTGCTATTTTGCAGCAAAAAGTCTTAAACTTGTGCACTTCTAGAAGTCAGACACTGTGTTAACTTCTTTAAACTTCAGTTTGTTTTGACTGAAGTCAGCTAAAAGGATGATGATGTTAGCCTGGCAAGCTGGTTGTCAGAGCCCTAGCTGATAAGCAAATATTCAATGAAATGCTATCTTTAGAGAGGTTTATGAACTTGAAGTACTATGAACTTATATTCCACACTGGTCATTAGGAATAGTGCTTAGTAGAATAAATATTTTTTTCTACATAAAAAGGTAACAAAACATCTCTTGCCTCCCAAAGTAAAAGTTTCAGGAATAACAATTGGTTTCTTCTTTTCCTGCTCTCCTTGCACCAGAAATACAAACCCACTAGACCTGTATTATGGTTGAAGTATGTAACACATATTTGTTCATTTCTTACTCGTATTAAAGCTAAAATCAAGACTAAAAAAGAAAGTGCAAATAGTGACCTTTATGCAATACAAGGGGAAAAGAAAAAGCACATAGTAAAAAAACACAAAACAAACCAATCAGATCATGCTGTCCCACTCTAGATTTCATAGCTATGAAGGGTTTGTGGTAAGCTGGGTGTAACAGAAGTACAGAAGGTGACTGCTGACATATCAGACCTTATGAAGCCCATGTGTTCTATGTGTACTAGTGCTGAAGTGACTATACTACCTAAGCAAGATTTTAGCAGATGTAAGACTACATTCTCACTGCTGCCAGCTTTTTATTCCCTCTGTTAATGTATCAGTGGGATATAGTATAAACAGTATTTAAAGAGAAAGTAACCCCCACTCTGCTTACTGTAGCTCTGAGAAGTGTGCCTAGGCTGCACGTGACAGAACTTAAAATCTCCATAATGCAAGTATTGCAGAACACATGGAAGTTTTGACAAATACAATATCTCTTCATAATTAATTTGCTTTTAATTTAAAGAATACTATCATTTGAAAAATTGTTTGCTTTAATTCAAGGGAGATAGCAATGGCATCAGGTAAGACTGCCTCAGTCCTGTACCTGAAAGACAATGAGCATAGTTGGACAGCACAGTCTATCATGTGTTAATTCCCAGATTTCAAGGATGAAAGCTTTCAACTGACTGAGGCCAGGCAGTTAAAGCTGAGAAGCTGATCACTATTCTCCATTTTTCATATGCAGGATCAAGTTTTCATTATATAGCATTGCTGTCATCATCCTTGAATTAAAAGAGTCATGGCCTCACAAACTGTGAGAAAATAAAGACTGGCTTTTTTCCAGCAAAAGAGAAGGTCACCAAAGGACTAGGCAACTTTTGGCAAACTGTGTCTTGAAATCATGTTAAAGAAGTGTTCTCTAAGTGAAGGGAATGAATGGTATCTGTCACATGGCACGGGAAGTGAGGGAGAATCCAATGTGGAAGCTACTACCACATGAGAAGACAGGTAGGTACCTAGGGATTAAACAGTCTCTCTTTCCTCTGAAATACTTTTCTTGTGATTCTTTGCCCTTTATGGAGCAGTAAACAGTGCCCTGGTGGGACACAAGCCAAAACAGTGTTGAAAGTGACAGCTGGCACATAGGAGAGCTGACCAAGGAAAACCCCTGTTTTGAACCCAGTGACCTCCAGGCTTCTAGAGAGAAAACAGCACAAGGGTCAGGAGTGCCCTGAACCTACCTGCTTTATCAACAACTTGCATCCTCAGACTTACTGGTTCAGAAAACTGACCACAATATTTCCATTTAAATGTATTGTGGAATAAATGATGCAGTCATATTTAGAGTCTATTTTGATTGCTTTTCAATGTTCTGTTGAGAACAGCTCCCAAAGTTCCCCCAAAACAAAGGAAGTTGGTTGCTGTTCAAAATGCTTTTCAGTCAGAAGGAAAAATACACAGAAAAGAAATTGCTCACATTCTTCATTCCTGATCAGAGCAGAAATGATAAAGTTTACTCCTCTCAAGAAGCACATGGATCTGCCCGGCAGTCAGAGCTGCAGCTTCTCTTCTGTTGCTCTGCTTGTGGAACTGATTCATAAATATTCTGCTGGGCTTTTTTATCACCCTTCCTCTTTGCACTACTGTAAACTATACTCAGAGTTTCAACACTTTCACTATGGAAACACAGTTTGACTCCACCCTTGTCCCAGTGAGAGAGAGCTCACTGATGACCTGCTCAGCTAGGCTTACTAGATGTTCATTTCAGAACAGGCTGAATCTCACTCTAATGAGCTTCAGTCATGATGGACAATCTTCCTCAGGTGAAAACTTGGTGCAACAATCCTTGAACTAATGTCCAAGTATAGTTTTGCCCAAGACTGGGACCAGAACCAGCACAGTGATTTGATTTTACTTACATGAGCAACATGCTTGCAACGTGGCCACACTGACTGTGCCTCAAGCTTCCTCCAAGGGTCAGAGGAGTGACCATGAGGGCTCAGTCCAGATGCAGGACTAACAGTCTAAATAATGTCTCCCTTGTTATCAAGGGGCCACTGCATGTAAGCAGTGACCCAGCCATGCTCTGCATCTCATCAGCCGTGCTGTTGTCTCATTAAATGTAATTTTTAGCTATTCTCCTGGGTGAGGAGCCCCATTCTGTGTAGATGTTGAGGGTGTGAGTGCCAACAACTGGTACCAGACCAAGGATTGCAGGGACCTCTGTGTGGTGCCAGCAACTGGAGCAAAGCAGGAGAGGGACCAGCTGGTGAGCAGGTGAAGTGCTCTGGGGGAGCTGCAGAAGTGTATGGCCATTGCAGCCTGGGTTCTGGTCAGCAGCCAGGGACCTGTGTGTATGAGGTGCACTGTGCTGGTGACTGGAGTGGAACTGCAGCCTCAGGGTATGTCCAGGTGCAAGCTACTGGTGAAATCAGGATCCAAGGACAGCTACTGGGCAGACTAAGTGTCTGAGTTCAGTTGCTGCTGGGATCCACACTGGAATTATATTTCTATTATATACATATATATAAACATATGTAATTGAACACTATACAATTGAACACTTATATCTACTTTTAAATCATTTACTGAGAAATAGATACTTGCATTTTTTACTTATATATACTCCAGTAACATATATTGGAACATATATTGAAATCAGCTGGAAAAGGAAAGAGGAAGAGGCCACTGGTGCTGTTCATTTTAATACTGACAGCATCTGTTTGTGCTGCTCTGCACATAAACACATGTCCATGATATATGTGTGTTTGTGTAAGACTGGAAACACATTCCCAGCCTATGCAAGACTGGACACACATTCCCAGCCTCACCATTGGGAACACAATGCTGTGGTAGCCCTATTCCTTTATTCAGCTCCCCTCAGCATTTAACATCTCTGAGCCCAGCCTTAATGTTTCTCCTCATACCAAAGAAAGCTTAAATCCTCAAGTAATCCCACTAAGTTGCCAAAAACATTCTAATATAATCACATAGACCATATTTCTCTGCAAATGGGCAGCACCTCAGTGATCTACTTAAAAACTAAGTTTTCATAAATTCCTTCCACCAGTCTGAAGGGAAAGAGGGTGGATTTAACACTGCCTAGTTAAATAGCTACCTAGACTAAAGTCATACCAATGGCTTTTGGAAGTAATTCTCTGCTTTCAACATCCCTTATGCAGGTCTTTATTTTACTTTATTTAACACTATTGTACGAGCCTGGTGTTAGACAGCAAGAGATAGATCAAGGCAGGCCTTCAGTCAGAGCACACTGCTCCAGGGTTGGGACAGACAGTGCTTGTGCTGTTCTGCACACTAGTCCCAGCCTTAGGAGACCCAGATTCCTCCCATGACAGATTTGGGGGATAGCTGACTGGATTTCTCTTACAAACTCTCTGGAGTTCATAAACCATAGTGCTTCCACCAGCAACAGGGCAGGTTCTTCTCAGCCACACCAGCCATCCCAAACAGAATTCAGATATCCAGTGCTTGCCTGCAGCCCCCAACACATGAGAAATGAGATGATGCATCCTGAAGCCTGACATAGCACAGCTGCCAAGGCAGGCTGCAGTCTCTGCATTAGTGGCAGATGACAGCTCACTTATTTGAACACAGACAAAGAAAAGTCTGCCACAGAGCAGTTCCTGCAGGACTGGAGGGAGGAAACAGCTGTCAACTCTTTCTTGGATTACAGGGATAAACATATTTCTAGCAATAGCTTTAGGCTATGTAACTCTAAAATCCTGAATAGAATTCAAGGTATTCTTGTACCAGGAGAGGAGTCATATTAGAAGGCTTTATAGTTGAAAGCTTAAGCCTTCACTGAAACAAGAAATGCATCTTCTGGCATTATTACAGAACTCAGCAAGAGCCAAAATAAACAACACCATCACATTCTGAGAGAGAATACAGAGTATTCTAGAGGTTTATTGAGTCTTGCTTTATCTGGGAAAGAAACCAGAAGACACTGCCTGCCTTTGTCAAGCCCCTGAATGGATGTCTTAATCCAAATTCCTGCCTCATTGAGCAGGGTACAAATTAACTATCCAGAGGGAACTATATGAGAAAAAGAGGAAGAATGAACCAACTCCACAGAGGTGAAGACTAAGCCTAGATGAGAAAATAACTTCCTTTGAAGAACTAGCTTTCTCATTCTGGCACTTCAAGTGATCCTGTTGCATTGGAAAAGTAGAAATGTTTCACAGAACAAAAGAGGATGTAGCTTAATTTGCTCAACATGGTACTTAATCCTGTGGATAAAAACCAGCAAAACTTCTCAAAACTGGAAAGCTATGTATGGAAACTGTGCACTGAAGAAAACAGACCACATCCAGAGAAAAGACAGACAGACATTATGTAGAAGGATTTGTGTGTTATGTTTCCAGCTCTCTAAAAGGGAATTCTGTGGCTTTAACCTCAAGGGAAGGAGCACAGGCCAGTAACACAAACAAGAAAGAGCTAAGCTCAGTCAGTGAGTCATAGCCCCTATGCAAACTCTGCCATACATCTGTGTTTTCCCATGCTGCTCCCAATCCTTTCCTCACACCCTTGCAAAGGACAGAATGCCAAATATGAGCAGATCAAATTGTATTTTTCCACCATGGGTTTCTTTTTCAACAGGAAAATTGGGACTAGAGTTGGCACTTGAAGAGGAACCAAACAGCATCCCTGGGACTAAAACTCACTAAAATTTCCAGGTCCTTCAAACAGAGCCTCCAGTCTACAGAAACGAGCTTCTGTTTCTTTGGGGCTGTGCTGGAAATTCCAGGGGTAGATTGGAATAAAGAAAGCAAGTGGTCACTTTTAATACATCCCACCTGCTGTCCCAGCAGGCTGAGACATGAGCCCTGCTCACTGGAAGGAGGCAGGAGGGAAGAGCCTGCTGAATCTCTCTCCAGCTGAGGGCTTATTACAGGTTGTCAGCCTCACCAAAATTCAGCTCCTGGGGCACCCAAACCAAAGGCTCACAGTGACAAATTACACTTACAATCAGAAAACACATGGAGTAAAATAGTCTTCAAAAATATAATAATGAAAAAGGGCTTAAAGCCTTTTTGCTGACAGAGTGGAAGATATTAGTGGAAGGACATTAGCCACTGTCACTTTGGTGTCCAGTCCCCTGCTTTTGCCCCCACAAACAGGAACTGCTGAGCAGTGTGCAAGAGACATTTTTCCACTTCCCTGACCACAGCTGGGTTGTGGGCAGACCTCTCTTTGGCTGGGACAAACTAAGGATAAAGGTGAAATTGGGGGCATTGTCGACTTCCTTCTCTCCTGCGTGGACACACAAGCACCACTAAAGACAGCTCCACAGCAGGGACATAGGGAGCAGGGAGAAGCTGCCAAGTCCTGCTTCCAAAGGGACATAACACTCCCCCACAGTCCCTTACTCCCTCTGTGCCCACAAATGCTTCTTGTTCTCAGGACACACAGGTAACTGCAAACCAACAGCCTTGTCCCCAGGGAGCCTGGGCTGGGCTATGCTGGATACATTTGAAGTAGAGGAAACTCCAGCACTCTTGCTACCAGATGCAACCCAAAGTACTTGAGATAAGGCATTTATCAAGTGTCTGTGAGACAACAAGAGAAGAGAGCTCACCTGATTGGTCATAGGATGCCCATGCTAGATTTTCTCCACAATTCCCATTAGCAGACTCGGAGCTGTGCTTGAGGACCCTCGTGGTAGCCAGTTCTTCTGCATACCTAGCAAAGGAACCACACATTGAGTCAGGGACCACAGCTGCAATGAGCAATAAGGAGGAGGAACAGGAGGAAGAGAAGGATATGCAAGGAAGGAATTGTGCTGGAAGATGACAGGTTTAAGTCAAGTTGCAAAGCCCTGAACCAGAGATGCTTTAAGGTTACATAGATCAATGAGTTAGGCAAAGGAAAAACACATTTTCCCTGTCTTTCATGACCATTTGTATAAATTCTGAGAAGGGCCTAGAAGAAATCAAAGGGCAGATTCCCTTGCACCACATTTTAACCAGCACTTGGAAATCCAACAGCCATCCTTAGCCACAGCTGCAGGTGGAAAGGGAAGTATTTACAGCAATTGCTACAAGTGCCATCTCCTGGCATTTCTAGGTCCCTTACAGGAGTAAATTAAATGTTCTCAGTGAGACTGGAAAAAAACAGAAGTGGGAATTTAGTCAAAGAAAGCACAAACCCCCTCCATTTACAAATTAAAGAAAAAAAGGTGAAATTCAAAAAAAGAGCAATGTACCAGGAAACAAGATGGAAGAGAAGGGGATCACATGGAGACTCTCAGGCAACAACTGTGTAAACCAACACAGGGATAAGCAGCACTGTTTCTGCAGAATTTGACATGTGTGTGAATGTGGGATGTATTTTATTTTCTTAGAACAATAGGGTTAAGAAGAACATAATGGGTAAAGCAATTACTCTTTTTATTCAACATTGGAAAGGCTTCAATACAGAGATAGGGAAATTGGAAAGACCATTTGTTATTTCTTATAGTGGCAACACAGAGTCATCAGGTCATAGATTTAAAATTCAAGTGAGACAAAGCTCTTCTTCCACACTGTGCAGCAGAAGTCATTGCCACAGCACAATGCAGGCACCAAAGCACACATGAGTTTGAAAAAGAGAGAGCAAATTCACAGTGTATGGATGTGGGGAGGAATCTTCATGGCATATTAATGAACAGCAACAAATAAATGAGGACACAACTTACTGCTTAGGAAAATGGTAATTTCCAGGATAAATCTGTAATTTCCAGAAGAAGATAGTGGGGGAAGGATCACATTTGTTTTGTCCTCTTACTCCTTCCCTAATCATGAATTACTGGCATCTGCCAGAGACATGAATTTTGTCCAGCTGAACATTTTGACCCAAGCTAGCACTGCAGTCATTAGGTTCTAATTTCCTTCTGCCCTAATCCACCCACCAAAACAAAAAGAAGAGTAATTAGCTACATCCATTAATTTAGAAATAATGAAAACTTGTCAGTTGTCAGTTTGCTAGATCCTGGACTGGAGGATCTTTAGATGCTATCTCTACAGTCCTGTAATTTTCCTAAGGATCCTCATATCCCAAGTTAGAGGCAGGACTAAGTACACATTGCAGATGGATGAAGCTGCCAGGGATTTGAGACAAAAGGTGATTAATCCACTCCAGCTCAGGCAGCTGAAAGCATGAGATTTTCATCTGAGATCATCACCCTATGCTTCAATTACAGTCAGAGATAAACAGACACCTTCTGAGGCTGACTCATCGCATGTTAAAGCAGGAATCCAATAGTCAGTTCACCTGTCACAATAACTGGACCTGAAAATAGTAGGAAACCAAATAGTAGGAAACATACCATTTTCAACTCAGGTAGAGAAGCACAGAAAAGCACCCAGAGAGAAAAGCACCCAAATACAAACCAACAAAGGTGTATATATATATAGGATATACCCAAAGAAAAGGTCAAGTTCTTTTTTTAATTTAAGAATATACAAAATCTGTCTTGAAAAATATGAGATTTCTTAAATTTCATGTCTTTTATTCCAACCAAAACATTTCTTGTTCTTGCTATCAAGCAGTTTTACCAGTCTCTAAACATCTTAATTCTTACAAGTTAAGTTATAGACCTCAAGCAAAGAGAAGTTTCCTATTGTTGTTCATTGCAGCAGGGCATCAGCTGAGACCAAAGAGGGTTGTGAAGAATTTCCGAAGGATCTAAAAATACCCAGCAAGGGCAACAGCACACTCAGAGATAAATGTGCAGCAATGCATATTTGATCGAATAATCTGAACTATTCATACAAGCCAACTTGTTCAAACTGAGTGTTGCACTTCTGAGACCCAACAAGTGCTATTGACAAGTCAATGAAATCTCTCCCTCACTGTGAGCATGAAAAACAGAACCAAAAAAAAAAACAAACCCTTTGAAGAACAGAAGGAAAGTCCCAGCAGATTACAAGATTGGTGAATGAGTCACTAGCATTCCACATTTTAGGAATACTGTATCCAGTTATAATGGTGTCTCAAGAAAAAAAGAAAAAAAAAAGAAAGAAAAAAAGTGAAAACACCAAGATTTTTCTTCCTGCCAGAGGTCATGTCCACATGCCATTTACATGGTGTGTTGTACATCACAAGACCTGGGAGAAATCTAGGAGTCAGGAGCCAGTTCATCTGTGTGACATCTGTGTCCCATCATGCTGGGACAATAATCAGGTTCTGGAAAGACTACAGCATCTCTCTCTCCCAATCACCCAGCACAGAGAAATCTGCATGGTTATGGTAGAATGCTAATGGGAGGAGATGTTATATGTAGAGTAGGAATCAAACTGCCCACCATTCAGTATAATTTACCTTCTGAATAGTTTAATCAACATTTACTCCTTCAGTTATCTCCTTTGTACTGTGAGGATCATAATTAAAAAATTATTGAAGATTTTTAAATCTACTTTTTGAAAAAGATTGCTGTAAAGAGAAGGGAATTCCTATGGTTATCATAACTACAGCTGTAAAGAGAAAGGAATTAATATGGTTATCATGACTACAGTAAGGAGGACAAGCAGTATTGGACTCAAATATCTGTAAGGAAGACTCAAGTCAAAGAGCAGGGAGATGGATTCACTGTATGTTAGACTGAGAAGAAGTTGTGCAGTCTTCAACACTGGAGTAGAGGCAAGATATTTCCTTCCTGACAGAACAGAGAACATATAATACTTTTACTTTTGTGGCTGGGAGATAAATAAATTAATCTGAAATTACTTTGTCCTGATTCCACTGATCTTAGACCAGTCACCACTTCTTATGATGAAAAAGTTCTTTTCTCGCTATTTCAGCAGGAGTAGATCTTCTCCTGCAGATGACAATCTCTCATCTGACAGAAGTGGTGATGGAGCATGTTTTAGACAACTGACCTCTGCAGAGGACACCTACCAGTGCAGACAGATGTAGTCAACATCTGAAAAAGGTTCCAAGAAAGATTTGTATCATTGTGACCACGTGTCCATGCGACCAGCTACTGCTATGTGATGGAAAAAGAGGGGATGCAAGAGTAGAGTCCCACACTTTCTACTCAGTAAGTCTTCACTTGTTATCAGCATGTCAAAAGGCAAATATCTTTGCAATAAACACAGTCAAACCTAACAGATAAAAGTGTCACAAATCTCATTAGAGAAAAGAAAGGACTGAACTCACTGTTGGGCTCCTCTGTTTAACTTCTTGCAGAGTTTTAATGGGGGGACTCCATGTTTCTTCCTGTAGTCATTGTGTACTTTCAAGACTTCTTCAGCAAATTGTTTGGAAGCTGAAATCACATTAAAAAATTGGAAAGGTCTGTCAAATACAGACATTAGCGAAGACAGAAAAAGCATACTCTGAACCCAAGCCCTGGTGCAGGCTGGATAGAAGAACAAAAGGGTACCACCCTCATTACCTGGCAGCAGGATGAAAGGAACCACTGACTTCCATCCAAAACCAAACTCTAACAGACACTCCCATTGGGAAAGCTACAGACTCACCAGAGGTTGAAGAAAACTGTGATCATTACTGCTTTCCTCAACAGCAGGTGATTTAAGGTTAGTCAATCAGTTTGTCAGTTTAAAACCAAAATCAGTTTGACTGACTTTCATTTTAAGCTCTCAGTGCACCGCATCACCATTCCAATTTCAGAGTAAGCAACAAATAACTCCTCCAAGGAGATGCATTAAAAATGCAAATTATTGTCCCTGCATGCAAGAATTGTCTGTATTAGTCAGGGCACCACCTAAAGAGAATGAAGATACTAAAATGTTTAGATCTCTGCATGTACTTGGAAACATGCACCATTCATGTAATTAATTTTCTAGTACAAATTCATAGAAATCTCAAAATACACCTTTATTTGGCTCAAGGCAAATAAATGTTCACAAACAGCAAGTGGTAAGGAAAGAAACAACTACTGTGGCATGGGTTTTTATATTTATTAATGATTCATCAGCTTCATTTCTGAATATCTCAGTTAGCATGACTACCATCATTTACCTTGCAAGGCACTTGGGAAACCCGAACAGATCCTATGACTAAAAAGAGTTTCCTGTTATTAACCTTAGATTTCTCAGCTTCCTCTCACTACTTGATCCTGACAATTGAAATCAATCATTCTCTGCTGTATTAGCATTATTCTCTTCTGCTGTTTGTAATGATGCACTTTCCCCACAATAGAGCTGCCAGTTTGCTCCCAGAACGTTTTCCTAAGGTGATTACCCAGCTTACTCTCATGCTTTAGGCTGCACTTGGAGTTCTCTCTAGCTCCTCAATAGCACTGGGATAATACAGTAGCCTAAAATAATCTTAGTATCCAATGCACACAAGAAAGCCATTACAGTTTCCTGCAGTCCTTAAATCTTTTGAACACAGTCAGAAGTTGGGTTGGCTCTTTCCTGATGAAAGTGTCATTGTGGACATATATCTAATATATTCTCCATAACATGCTTTCAGGCTCACGTTTTTGGTATCAGTTTGTTGGTATAACACAGAAGCCCTGTTGAACAAGGTGACATCTGCCCACCACCTTCTTCCTCTTCAGTTCTCCCTCAATTTTGTGTATCACACGTTGCACATCACCAGAAAAACAGGCACCTCCATTCTGGTATTCAAGCACACAAACTCCTAACGAACCTGTCTCATCAGTCTGGTTACTGTAGCTCACAGCTCACTGATTTTATCAGGCTAGAGTCATAAACCTCTCATCTGCTCTGTTACAGAGGTAGCCAATTTCTACAGCATCTATTAGAAGTCACTGAGGAAAGCAAGCCTACATCCAATTCACGCCCTTCCCTGATGCAGGGGGTCCAAGCTTCCAGCAAGGAAATGTTAAGACAGCCTACAAATTAAAGACATTGAAAAACACAGCTTTGAAAGTTGCATCACATACTCCAGACTACTTTTTTTTCTCTTGAGACCATGCTAAACTTGTGCCTGTTATCATCTAGACTTAATATCTTACCCACTCAGCACTGAAATAGTAGATAAACAATCTGACCTGCAAGTATGGAAGTTTCTATCCAAATAATTTGCTCTCAATGACAATATCAAATTGAAATTCTAATTTAAAAAAAAGTCAACTGAAATACAGATTTCATCAGTGCCCAGTCCATAGATTAACAGAAATACTGCATAATGTAGCTCTGTACTAACTTTCTGACTTACAAAGAGTAACAAGTCATGGACAAAACTGAGTTGCTTCTAGCTGCAACAGGCACTGCTATGCTGTCCCTGGAGAACCTCCATCCTCCCTTCCCCTCAAAGGTGGCTGCTATAGAAATGCTTATCTTCTGTGACTCAAGCTCATGTGCTAACCACCTCCCTCTGTACAGCTTTTCCCGTGCCTGATGATGTGTGGAGAGGGACGCCCAAGTGCCAGATATATTTCAGATTTGTTTCAGAATGCATGTTAAGTTTTTCCATTTTACCAGTGTTCCATACACTGAGAAGCCAGGCATTAAAAGTGAGAGTTAATGGGAGTTTTCAGGCTCCCACCCAAATGGGAACAGCTTCCCAAACAGCTGTGGAGACATACTTCTTTCCCTTCATGTATGCTGCTTAAGCTGCTAGAAAAAATTATTTTCTACTGCCAGAGAGTTAAGTTTGGTCATGGATCATTATGCACCTTAATAAGTAAAACAATTGAAAGTATTAGATACAGTTGCTTCCTCCTCAATATTCAATTATTTGCCTCTATTTCTTATTCTTCTGGAACACTGGCTAAGATTAATGGCAGCATGTGATGATGAATTTCTAGGCTATGATGTGGTACAGAGCATACCTTACAGCTGTTACGCTCTTGGACTTCCAGGTTCATTGATCAGCTTTGTGTGACGGGGAAAAATAGGCAGAGGAATCTAGGTTGCCTTTTCCCATCACATTTGTTTTTCAGAGAATTCTATTTCTCTATTCTTACTGTCTCTAAGCAGCGCCAATCTACTGAGTCTTTCTTGCATGAAGAGCTCTTCATGCCTGAACCCATACAGCCTCTTGTTAGAGCTGTCTTCTCCTGCCATTTCTTCTTTAGTTTGGGCACCAAAACAGAGTTTACTTACCTGAACATGTGTTCCACAACACAAACTGCCCTGCATCACCTTTGCTGCTGTCAACTGTGCCTCCTCCACTGCTCTTGTGGAGCCACAAGATGGTAGAAGTGAATTGTTCCACAAAGCACCAAATTCCTACACAGCAGAAATGCTGTGGGTAGC
This sequence comes from Molothrus aeneus, assembly GCF_037042795.1. Taxonomy (NCBI): domain Eukaryota; kingdom Metazoa; phylum Chordata; class Aves; order Passeriformes; family Icteridae; genus Molothrus; species Molothrus aeneus. The sequence goes on from NC_089646.1 coordinate 92,773,745, forward strand.
CTTTACCTGAGCACTCAGGACACACAGCATTATAGCAGGCACACACACGGCTAGCAAAACAAGCATATGTTTTTATGCCTAAGTATCTACCCTGGTGACTCAAAAATGAGCCCTGTATCAATCTCCAGAGGTATTGTTTCTTTTCAGTGCTTGTGGTCCTATTATTTATGGATTAATTTTCACTGGTAATGTTTTACTTTCCATAAATACTAAGTTTTTCTATTTAGCCTTCAAATAATTAATATATAATGCTATCAACAAAAGAGAGTTGGGACTGTTCAGTCTAGAGAAGACAAAGCTTTGGGGAGACCTTATTGTGGCCTCTGTTTAAAGGGGGCTTATAAGAAAGACAGAGGCAGACAATTTATTAGGGCCTGTAGTGATAGGACAAAGGGAAATAGATATAAAATAAAATAATGTAGATTCAGGCTAGATGTGTGGAAGAATTTTTTTATGATGAGGGTGGTGGAACACTGGCACAGGCTGCCCAGAGAGGTGGTGAATAACCCATCCCTGGAAACATTCAAGGTGGGGTTGGATTGGTCTCTGAGCAACCTGATCTAGTTGAAGATATGCCTGCTCTGGAGGTTGTATTACAGGACCTTCAACAGTCTTCCAACCCAGAATGCCCTATGTTACTATGAAACAAACCTCATTCAGAATCCTACAGAGAAAGGTACCATTACATCTGTCTCAATCTCTCTTTGAACCACGACAGAGGCCTCAAAAATCTTCACCCAATGTGTGCATTGGAGGTAAATTGAGATAATGACCCCACCTTTCAATCTTCCCCCAAAAAATAAATACCTAGAAATTTGCTCTTATATTAACAGGACACTGCATGTTACTTCCATGTTACTCTTTCAGGCCCAGAACCCGGGCAGAAAGAAACTATCTTGCTTCCAGCCAGATCAGGGCTAATTTTTGCAATAGCCAGAAGGGAGCACAGCTAGGACCTGGAGATTATTCTCTACCACTTCTCATGATTTTCCAGGAATGGGAGAAGGGGACTCTTCCATGTCAAGGCAGCATGGCACAATCAGCTGTTTTAGGCTCCAAGTGGTAGTGAGCATTTGCATATGAATCACTCACCTGTCTTGTACATTTTTCTATTAATATTGTTGCTGTTACTGTTTGTTTTCTTCCTGTTTCTGGTAAATTGTTTCTCATTGCTGTTTCCAGTAAATTGTACTTACAAGTCCTTACTTTTTGTTTCTCCAATTCTCCTCTCCAGCCACCCATGGGAAGGGAGAGAGGAGACTGAGAGAGCAGTACATCATTTGGGGAGGTTTCAGTAGGAACACTAAATTGGAGAAAACCATTCCTAAACCACAACAGAAGCCAAAATACATGAAGAAGACAGATGCAAAGTAGATAGAAAACACATAAAAGGTAATTAAGTAATTGTTTAAACACTGAGTTTAAAGCTCTGCTTTTAAACTGAAATCCCTTCAGTCTCCCTTGATTCAGCAGAACTGCTCTACTCTACACTGGAAGTGGGTTATGGAATAAGAATGCAGCAAATATAGCTTTTAGTAGGCCCAACAGGTTTGTGGAAAAAATTAATTAGAATTAGAAGCTTTAGGGAACTGTAAAGTAACTACGTCAAAAAGTCCTCTGTTACTGTCCCAGGTAACTGATATTTCTATTGTGACAAACTTCTCAAAGCATATTCACCGATTGGAAACAAAATTCTGAGAAAAAGAGATCCCAGCTTCTAAAGACAACATTTGCATCTAGACTCTTCTAAGAGAGCTGACATTTATTATTAATCTTTATCCACACTTAAAATGTAACTCTCTGGAAACCATCCCTAGCTGAATCTTTCCCACTGTGAGAATAGCATTCCTTCTGTGGAGGAGTGATGGATGTCTAACTGATATGAGAAATGTTAAGAAGACAGTCTATGTTCCACTGCACTTTGACTCAGCACTTTGGTTTGAAGCCACAAATGCTTCAGGGTGGTCTCATGCTGGCTGGGTCTGCAGCAACAGGGAGTGAATGTTCCATGCTTCTTTCTCCACGTATTTAACTGCACTTTCTTGCCCCCCATTTGGGACTGTAACATCTTCCAAGACTGGGCCGTAATGCTTGATGTCATTTAGGAAAATAGATCTGACACTCCAATTCATGAATTATTTCCAGCCATAAAAACTGATCTCCTCCAGTGTTAAACTCCCTTTTTCTTTAACATAACTGGCTGATTGCTTGGAAATATACAGAAGAAATGAAACCATGTATAAATCTGGAGGAAAGATTTAATAATGCTATGTTTAGAAAGTATTGTATCCTGGGTGGGGTTTCCTTGTCTCCTTTTACACAATCAAGAATTCAAAAAAGGGGCAAGGTCCCCATCCTGTACAATAAGCATTTATGAGAGATATCACAATTGTTGGTACATGATTTCCCTTCCAACCTGAGTTATCTTGTAACCTTACTAAAAGTGAGAAGAGAAAGTACTGCTGAAAGTGAAAGGAATTGGGAGCTATAATTAGATACCAGTTTAAAAGGGAGTAGTTTCCTGGAACGTTCCTATGTTTGCTGCTCAAAATAACTTTCTCTTCAGCTCAGGAGATACTTCTTCAGGGAGGAATTTCTGTGATGCTTCTCAGCATCCACTTTTGCCTGAATTTTCTCACACACTTGCTTATCACTGGGGTGAGCTTCAGGACAACAGTGAGATGTCTGAGTTAACTGCATCTGATGGACAAGGACCCCACTCATTTTAACATCTGGGCTTGCTCTACAGCAAACTGGCAACTTAATAACCTTGCATTACCTGTGCCACACAATGTAACACACTCTTTTCCCTCATACCCAGTCTGGGGCATGTGGCCTGAGAATATGAAGCTGCCAATGCAATAATGTTTCAATGACATTAGTCATGTCACTATTTGATTGCAAGTCCTATTCTTGCTATAATAGACAGTGCTGATTACTTCCTCACTTAAGGCCTTTTATAAACAGTAAGGCAATTGACTGCCCTGATTAAAAAGGAACACCTGGTAAACTGGAGGCTGCACAGCTCTGAGAGGCAGCAGAGCCTTCTGTGATACAGACATTTACAAAACAAGCAGCACTAATCAGCAGTCTTGAGGTCTTGAGCACTGACAGAAGCAACTTTTCATTTCCACTGGAGGCAAGGGTGTGAGGAGAAGTCCTTGGCTTGTAGCACCTGTCTCCTCCAAACTGACCAACAATCAGAACAGCCAGCAATCACTTCCATGGAGTGACATAAGGTCGGAACTGACTGCTCGTCATCTCCAGAGCAGCCAGTCCTGGCTTTGCATGAAAAAAAAAAATCAAAAGTGTTGTTTTTATTACTATTCTGCCAGGAAGGACACCTGAATATTGTAATCATGCCACACAGCCACAGAGACGACATTTGTAGGCATCTAATGTGTATGCTGCTATCCCTTTTAAAAAGGCTAAGGAGACTCTCCCATCAGAAAGACCTCCTGTTCTTAATTCCAACTGTCACAGAATTCCTAGGGCACATGCACTTCCAAACACAAAGCCACAAGTGACCTGTTTGTGTTAGAATCACACTTTGCAGGAGATGCAATTTGTGTAATCTTCTCCATCTCTTCTTTCCCCAGTGTGCTGTATATGCCTAGAGTTTATAATTACAGAAATTTATTGAAGATAATAAGGCACAACTATGTTCAGTAATGAGTAACAACAGAAATCAGTTGTTTTGAGTAATTGTACAGAAGTAATTGAATTGAAATGGAATAATTTTTTTCTATTAATATTTTGCATGCTGCATGTTCTTATGCTCTGTAGATGGACAGCAACAGACACAACCTTGTTTTTACCCAGTGCCAAGCTCATTTTCCATAGCACTTCTGGCTGTGTGGTGCCAACCAAAGTCTTTGGAAAGTGAAGAATTTTGCAAACAAGAATCAAAGTGAGATAGAACAATCCCATGTCTGCTGGGATGTGCTCCTGCATTTTACACCTCTACCATTCATGTTCTATCATGGTTTGGGGTAAGCATACCTGAACTAGTTTTAATCTCATCAGCTCCAATGTCCTCCCACCTTGTTTTTCTGCCAAGGACATCCAAGATAGCTGTGGCAATGCTCAAAGTATGTTTATTTATGCACCTCCCTGAGGCATGGAAATATGGCCATGCACATTTCTTCTGATCACTGATCTGTGTGAACTCACCCATCCAGTACCCAAAGTCAGGCAGGGAGGCACAGAAATCTTTCTTTACTCACATTTACTATCAATTACACCACCTGTTTTTCATCCCTCTGCTCAACAGGTTAAACTCCAGTTCTCACAATATAAAATCTTTTTTTAAAGGGTATTTATTTCATAGAATCATAGAATAATAGAACTGTTTGGATTGAAAGGGACCTTTGAAGATCATCTAGGCCACTCCTCCTGCACTGAGCAGGGACACCTTCAACTATACTCTATTGCTCAACCTACCCCAGCTTCATCTGGCCTGACCTTGAACATTTCCAGGGATACATTAAATGTTTACAGTGACCTAAACAAACCCATATTGTCTTCCTACAAAACACCCCAGAACTCCTACCACCTCCTCTCACCTACTTGCACGGGAGCCAGTCCTGCACCAGGGAGATTGGGCACCCACACAGCCTCACCTCATCCCCCTATACAGGGCCACCCAGCCCAGCTCTGGCTGCTGTTCAGACCTTCCCAGAATGGGCAGAACTTGCCTAGATCTGCCTGTAAAAACAGAACACAGATAGGCTCCAACTTATCTTTCAGAGAACAGCATAGCCACTACAGAATGAGAGCTCTGACACGGCCTTCTGGCCTGTTGAGATAAATAATAAACAACAAAACAGTTAAAATCAAAATACTTGTTTTCTCATACTTTTTGTTCCTGCACATAGAGCATCAACAGAAGCAAATTCAAACCTAGGCAGGACACACACTACCAACTGTATGGATAGAAATGGGTGCAGGGTTTGCATGTAATAAAAGCTTTCTTCATGCTCAATTTTTTTTTTTTTTTTATGTACAGCAAAATAGCATGGGAAACCTTGGTCGGTATCTCAGTTACTACAGACCATCACATTCTATCTTATTCTTCCTCAGCCCTTCCCACTTGCGTCAGTATTTATCTGCTTTGGACACAAGGAGCTAAGGGTATAAACCAACAGCTGACAGGAGCAACTGCTGTTGCACACGGTGGCTGCTGCACTCTCCTCCCCCACCAAAACCCTGATGCTTCAACAGACAGGTAGAAATTGGGCCCAGAATACTGCCAAAGCCTGACACATTCCTGGAAGACTTTTTTCTCTGCTACTTATTGAACTTGAACCCAGCAATCAATGTCTTCTACACACAACTGTAGATGTGGGACTAAGAATTGAATTAACTTTGGTTTTGCAAAGTCATTTTCCCACCACACCACCAGTTCAGTTCTGGTGTAAAGAAAAAGACAGTAACTTGTGTTGGCTAGTTCTGCAACTATCCCAATGTTACCAAATGCAAAAGCTCAGTTTCTAGCAGTTCAGAACAATCCATCTTCCCCATCCCCTCCAGTACTGTAAAGCCAGCATAACTCTTTACCATTTTGGCAGCTTGGGAGTATCTGATTTCTCAGAAAGCAAACAGGTCACTTGTCCAGTATGCCTGTATTTTTGTCATGACCTGACATGGCTGTCTCTTACCAGGATGCTGAAATACAAGTCAGTATTTCAGCTGAAGACATAGCTTGTTCTGCAGAAAACACAACAGTCCTTTTTACTGTGCTCTGAAGATGCATCTGAAGAGTTAAAAACCAGCACATGCTTCTAAATGAGATTAAAACCGGCATGGAAAACTGCATTGAGTCTGGTTCCTGTCTCTTTTCCTTTTCTCAAAACCCTTTCTCAGCCCCTCTTTGTTTTGTTTTGTTTTTTTGTACTGACTCAACACGCAGAGCAGTGGGTAACTCCCAGCCCTTTCTCTGGAGTCCCGCCCACATTTGTAGAAGTGGTAGAAAAAAGGAAAACCAGCAGAAAAATAAAACAAAACCAAATTCTGTAAAAAGATTGCCGTATTTACTGTGCCTGACCTTGACACCGTCTGCACACACTTGCCAGAGTAAAGAGAGCTATTCTCCCGTAGGGAGCAAGCGGGGCAAGCTCCCTTCCCCCACGAGGTTGAACCCGGGGGGAAGTGGGAGAAATAAGACTTTTAGCAGCCTTTCCTACCGCCATGCCAGCCTATTCAGAGACTCCCACTGCTCAGCAGAAATCCACGTGCTCCAGAGCGGAGGAGTGGAGCTCGCAGCCAGCTGCTTTCCTGAGCATCGCCTGCAGCTGCTGGCAGGGATGGATATGCCCCGTGGGGCGAGGGCTGCCCGCAGGACCCCGCCTCCGGCCGCGCACAGCTGCAGCGGGGTCAGAGCCCTGCCAGCACGGCAGTCTCAGCAACAGGGTAGCCAAGAGCTGCCAGCTCCCCATCCCCTCCTTTCCTGCAGAAATATTGTCCCTGTCTTCTTGGTTAGAGCTCTCTGGGATCTGTGGGGACGGCTGCCTGCACCTCCCACTAATCCAAATGGTGTCTGAAAAGGGAAGACCTGGGGGAGGGCAGAGGGTCTCCCTGTTTGGCTTAAGTGTTTGCAGGAGTTATGACCACGGGAGGCATTTTCTAACCCTGACAAGGAAGTTTCAATATGAATTTGGTTTCATCAGCCTGTAGCTTTCAGGGAAGAAAGCTGAGTCAGAGGTGCCGATGGTTTCAACACTCAGCTCTATCCAATGAAACGCAAAGTGCTAAGTCTCTAGCTCTGACACTTGGAATGAACATTGCTTCAAATATAATCTAACAACTAGTATTACAACATTATTGGAGAGTTTTTACCAAAGAACTGAGATTTCCAATAGCAGGTTTTCTTTGCGTGGGGATACTTAGACCTCAAGACAGATTTACCAAACCCAAGAAGTTAAAGAAACTGCTCATTTAAAGTAGTGGCCCTGCTTGTCATGAATTAGAGCATCCTTAAATTAAACCTTCAGGTAATCCCTGCCTTAACCTCTCTGACCCAGAAAAGGAGCAAGGGATCTGTTCTGAGGTCAAACAGATCTGTCATGCCACCAGTTACATGTCCATGTACCTTAGTACAGAGAAATTTGTCTGCATCGCACCTTAAGAGCACTAGAGCAGGAACACATTTTGTATTTCACAAAAAGCACAGAGGAAGCAATACCCTGTACAACAGCTGCTCTCCCCATTCAAAGGCAAACCACACTGAATGATCTCAGAGAGGAATTTGAAGACTTCAGTGAACTAGAAAGGGCAGATGGGATTTAGTCAATAAACCAATTGTCAGGACAGGATCTCAGTTTTATGATTCATCTAAAAATATTGCACACAGCTCAAAGACAATAACCTGGACGTAGTTTAACATTGGTTTGAAAAGCATGACACAAATAGAAAACATTCTTAACACATACATAGATCTCAAGTTCTATTTGTATAACCACTTAAGGCTGCAAACATTACCCAAGCCTTGGCAAAGGGAGTTTCTGGTCTGCCATTGTTCCTAAGTTTGTAAAAATCAACTAATGCACAGCAATAAATATGCAAGGGAAAAAAATGAAGATGGTAATTGCCTTATGACTCTTTTAGCAATTTTCATGCATTAAAACAAAAGGAGATTTTTATTCCTTTGGGGATTGTGAGATGCACAGTGGAGTATATCTACTGCTTTTGCCCAATGTGCTTTGATAATGTAATGAAAAGGCACTACACTGATTTGGTATTTGTACTTCTTAGCATGGGAAATGCTGAACTTGATACTTCACAGTGACTATGCTTATTTAAATTGTTATAGGGTTATTTATCCCAATCTAGCTGTCAGGATATGAGGCCAAACCCACCCACTGGCAGCTGGACTTTGCCAAAAAAAAAGCAGGTGGCTTGTCTGGACTGGGTGTCATACCAGTAAGCCCTCTACAGTCATATTTGCAGACAGCTCTGATCTCATCTAGCAAGCTGACCTTTAAAAATAAAGAAATTTTTTTAAAAACTCAATATGCCCATGCTGAGGCCCTTTAAAGTGTTACTCACACAAAGATTTTCTTTAAGTTTCTCTGAAGAGGCATTAAGTTTTGAGTTAATCGAGTTCTAGGTTTTGCTGAGCATGTCCCCATATGTGCTGTTCACACACAGGACAGACAGACAACATGCCACTAGGCTCTGATTTGTCACAGAAACAATGCCCTAAGAACAAGAACAAAAAGTCCCATCCAGTTTCACTGCTGTTTCAGAAATTCAGGACAGTTTTTTACTCATGGCCTTAACAGGACAAAGGCGGAGAAAACCCGGGGCACTGAGCACTCCCTTCTGAAGGTCTCTGGCTCCTTGGCAGCTTTGGAGAAGTCTCTCCAGCCCAAACTGAGCAGGGCACACAGACAGCCAGCAGCAGTGGGGTAAGAACCAAAGCACAGGCAGCAGCAGCAGGGAAAGGCTAAAAGAATATGCGCACAGCTGGGGAGAGACTTAGGAGCTGAGCGAGTCTGTCCGCAGTTAAATAGTAACCAGATCTTACATCTAAATCCTTCCGACAGGAAGGTGATAAAGCTTACCCCCCTCGAAGCATCCTGCAGCTTATCTGCAAGGCTAATAAGTTCTGTCACACAGCAAGACACAAAATAACTTTAAAGCTACAGGATTCATAGCCATTTTTTACAGCAAAGCTAAAGTACTTTAAGTTACAAAATACAAACTTTACAAAGTTGTATATGAAATACAACTACCTCTACACCGTGCAGGCTGAGGAGGGGGGTCGCTTTTCTTTTCTTTTTTTCAATCCAACCCTTTGTCAGAGAGAAAGCTCCTCCCAGGCTGTACCATGCACAAATGAAAGCAGCCTTCTCCGAGGAAAGCCACTGAACGCTTTAGCAATGCTTTCCAAGCACAAAACCAGGCACGGACTTTGTGCGACCACACAGCCAACTGCACGAAGGCATTTGCTCACCTGATTTCCCCATGACCAAGTGGGTTTCTTTTTTTTTTTTTTTTTTTTAATTTCACCTGCTTCCTCCTCTCTTGACTGAGTTTTGCCGCTAAGTGCCGGGATGAAGTGTTCGCAGTTTCAGCTCAACTTCTTCATTCGCCTGCGACCGCTGCTGGAAAAAAAAGCCAAACAACTCAGCAGCACGAACCGCTACCGCCCCTTCTTGAGCGCTGGAATAAGCCTGCCCATGCCTTTATAAGGCATAGGGACACCGCTCTTTTTTCATGAAAAGATCCTGGTTAGGGTCAGGAGCTATTTATCCTCCACAGTAACCAAGCAGCTCCAAAACACCATATGTTTTCACATACCATTTTAGCTTAGTAATCGCATCTGTCTTCTGATAAAAGTAGGCTGTGAGAAGAAATTCTGCTGACAAATAGATCTGCTGCCACAGTGGGCATAGCCCATGGGGCTCTCATACAGCTAAATGATGTTGAAGTTTTACCCACCTGCTGTACATGAAGTTGAAACAGAAAAGTGATAAAGCACTTTGAAGTATAACTACATTTGTATGTCTAAAATGAATCACTTCCTGCTCTGTTACAACATAACCTGTAGAAGGTATTAGTAAAATAAGATTTTGTAGGTTAAAGAGGAGCTGTGCTGATGGTGTGTTTCTGTGAAAAGCATTGGAGGTGAGTATGTCTCATTTCATCTGTGTAAGCACGCTGTGCCACTGTTATCTACACTTTACATCAAAATGCCTCAAGTTAATCTGGCAAATATTAACCACTTTAACTACAGTGAATGATACTTTGATTTAACTTCAGAAGCGCTGCATATCTACAAACAGTAATTCAGTTACGTGTTTCCAACTTTCATCTTCTCATCATCACAAAAATGATCTGAGGTTAATGCTTCCCATTATTTTACAATGCCTTTGAATATTTCAAGGTTCTTCTTGGTTTTGTGCCAAGTCTGCTGGCTCATCAGGATTTAATTATCCTTTGTCCACCTCTGTAGGCTTGGCTCTATGGTAAGTAAAGAAAAAAAAAAAGATGCAAGGGTTGGGTTTTTTCTTCTTATGCAAGTAGCAGCAGCAAGTGGGGAAAGGCAACATCCCTTCACCAACACACTGCTCCTCCTGTGGTGGTTCCACTGGGAGGGCTGAGACACAGGTTGAGGGAGTGTCACTGACAGCTGATGGGGTCACAGAGAAGAGGCATGAAGGCAACTGATCACCACCCAGAGGAGGAAACTGCGGGGTGTGAGACCGCATTCATTCTCACAGCTGCCTGATATTTTCCTTTGCTGGCAGCAAGGCAGGCAGCAGAAGAGGAGAAGGAAGTCGGAGAAGGTGCAGAAGGAAATCTCTTCTCAGTCTCTCTGCTGTGTGGCAGTAGTTTGCTGGGGAGGAGGGTGGAGAGCTGGAGTTGGTACTATTACAGCCCTGTCGGGAAAAAGCTGCTGTTTTACTTGCGGGAGTGAATAAACCATGGACCAGTCTGAATGAACCAGATCCCTAGTCTCTGAAAATGCTCTGCTAAACTTAAAATACTGGGTTGTACTACTCCTAGGACACACATCAATGCTCAGCAATAACCAGTGCCACCCTATGGCCAAGACAAAGAGTAAAAGGGATTTTATATTTGTATAAGTGGGAGTCTCTGGTATTTAAAATGTTCATTTATATTCTCATACTTGATTGTTATATTTTATACTGTTTATGTTTAAGATCTTTATAATATTCAGCTGAATTATAAAGCAACATTGCTTCAGGACCTGGACTGCTAGTAGGAAATAGCACCAAGCATTTTCAAAAATAACCAGATACACTTGCATACCACATGCTGTGAAATCACAACTTAGAAAAAGAGGGTTTCTCTGATCTGACAAAAATCCAGTGATACCTACAGGGAAAAAAAATTGTGCTTTTTCTGATCAGAAAACAAGGAAACCAAAATCAATGCTCCAGCCTGAAATGTAAAAGCATCAGTAAAAAGTAAATGCAATGACTCATCAAAGACAGGAAAGCAATGTAAGCTGAGACATGCAAAAGCAAAGAGGAAGGAGGGAGAAACAATTAAAGAGGGTTTAAAAGGTTAAAAGCCTCTTTTTAAAGAGAATTTTAAAATATTAAAATAATAATCTTTTATTATTTTAACATCACCTGAAAGTTCCACACTAAAGAATAATACTGAAGAATATTATCAGATGGAAATTTAGAGGAGGTATGTACACTAATAATTAAGAATTCAAACGAGCCTTTGAAAATAATAGGAGGGATTAAATAAAAGCCACTGCTAGTGATAATTTTCAAGCTGTAAGCCATTAATTTCCTTTTACCAGTCTCAAACAGTATCAAAAAATGTGAATGGTAACAAACAGGGTTTTCCATTTGCTTTATGATGTGTCAAAGCACCTCCAAAACATGATTCCTTTACACAGAGAGAATATTAGGATGACATTATTATTATCTAATAGTGGACATAGGAAACTACATTACAGCTACAGAAATACCCTGTGCAGTCAGAGGAGTTCAGTATTCTGCCTCCTATGGCCATATCTACTATTTTTTTTCTGGAAAAGGAGCAAAAAAAGGTACAATGTGGTCTGACTAATTTTACTTGTTTCATCTTCCTGTTAAAAGGAAAGCAGAACAGAAACAGCTGGCTAAGAAAAGTAACACTTACCTAGTAAAGACTGGTGTAATAAATATTCTTTCTGGAATAGGCTATAGAGCACATGAGAAGGAAAAATGGAATTTGAAAGGAAGTGCATGAATCATTACAATCAGGAAGTTAGTGATAACTCATCTGCAGTAGAGCAATTTCATCTGCATCCTGAAAATCTGTGGCTAAAATTTTGGTGTCAAACTGACTGAGGTATTCAGATGACAAAACATTACTCATTCTATTCTATTTTCCCTTTTCTCCTAATAAAGCAAATCCATTTCACCTGCCCACATCAGCCACTTCTCTTCACCTTGATGTGACTGACCCTAACGCACACAGTCTCATAACCTCCTCTGGTACCACCAGATACTTCCCTTCTTTGCTTTCCTGCCTCTTCTGGAAGCCTCCTGCACCTCTTTTCTTTCTTCTGTGCCCAGCTTGCCCCATGTGCTGCTTGCATTGTGACCAGCCCTGGGTAGCCACGGGCATTCCTGTGGTGCCCCACAGGCTCCCTCAGGACTGTGGACCTGGCAAGGCCTGTGTTGGAAGTGGCAGTGTGGATTTCTGGGCTCAGCTGGGATTGTGCTGCTGCTGCTGCCTGCTGTCTCATCCAGCTTGGTCTTCACAGCCGTGTGCCGACAGCCTTCAATATTCCTCCAGGACCCTCCACCAGCCAACCATATATGGCTAAATCTGTAGAAATTCAGGATTAAACAAATGTTTTGATAGAGCAACCATATATGGCTAAATCTGCAAAAATTCAGGATTAAACAGATGTCTTTTTGATAGAGCAAGGAGCCCCAGGCAGATCCCAGGTTACCTGTGGTCTTTGCAGAGGTCTGCCTGTACAGAGCTAAATACCTCCTTCCATCTGGCAAGGGAACCCCCTAAACAGGGCTCCGTGGAGCTCTGTGCCTGTTGTGAGGGCCCCGGTAGCATCATGGATTTCAGTCTGCACATTTCTGTTCCAGCAGCAGTGCAAGTGAGGAAGTAGCAGCCAGTCAGCTGCTGCCTGTGCACATCCCCACCTGCTGGCAGGCAGGTTCAGACACATAAAGGAAGCCTGAGATGAACCTTCCCACATGTGCACGCTCTGATGGGTCCAGTTGATACAAATGCCTGTCATCATCAATGTTTTGAGTCATTAGTTCATTCCATCAGTTGGCATCTATCAGTTACAATTAGGTGTCCACGCAGGCTGGGACAGACATTGGACCACACTGTCAATGCAGGCCCTGCCAGGGAGGTGTGGATGCATCCCATCCTGCTTTTAAATACAACACTGAGCAGTTTCTCCACAAGTCAAACCATGCAGACAAAAAGTTTGTGAGCAATTCTAAGTGTAACAAATCTGACTTCCCTAGACACCATTAACAAGCAACACTAAGGCCCAACAGTATTTATATGACTATAAAAACATCACACAGGAATAACATTGTGAGTAAACTGAAAAATTATGCACAAAGCTGTATCAGGCAACAATAAAACTGCTAATTTTAAAAAATGTAAAAGGGAAATGGGAAATAAAAGATGGTAGAATATTTGAGAATATTCCTCTTCTTGCACTTATGCCAGGCTTTGCTTCTGGGCTCTGTGTTGGTATTGCCATTTCACCTGTGAATTAAGCCATGTTGTGTAGCAGATCAAAAAAAGTCAACTTGAACACAGTTGGAGATGTTAATTTTTCTTGCAAGACAATATACTGCTTTTTATATTGACCATAATGCTCAGTTGCTGAAGAAAATGAAATAAACTGAGCTGGAAAGAGGAAGAGTGCAAAAGCAAGGCTATATACCTCTTTTCTAAGCACTATGCTGTTATCAAATGGCCACATCCACAAAACTCTTACAGAGAAAACAGCAGACTGTGATTGCAGAATAGTCATTCACTTCAACTTCTTCCTACACACTGAGAGATAAAAGTAGCGCGTGATTAATCATCATCATAGAATTACAAAATGTTTTGGGTTGGAAGGGACCTTAAAGATCACCTAGTTCCAATCCCCCTGCCACGGTGGGGGTTGGAACCAACAATGGTCTCAAGGGCTGGGTTCCAAGCAAAGGTTTGGGGAACAAAATGTGTAAGTACTGTTGCCCAAAGGAGTGTAGCATAAGCACTGCTGTTCTCTCTCGAGGCCCAGCTAAGATTCTTCTGGATCATCCAAATGTCTGAGAGTAACAGTACACTAATCTCACCAGAGCAGGGCAGTGAAATGCCCACTTCAGACCCACTTCAGACTTGGGATGTTCCTCAACGTGGCTCGATCTACAGGGGTTCTTGCTTCACAAAAGAACCTGAGTAAACCTCTCAGCATGGTTGCTCTCAACTTGCTCAAAGCTGGAGCCTCCATAGGAAATCCCACTTCTCACCTGTCCAGGTGCTCAGAGTACTTCCCCTCCACCCTACCAGGGAGAAAAGGGGCTCCATAAGAGGCAGCTCAGTCTCAGGATACAGAGGAGTTAAGGGAAAGAGGGGGAGAAGAAGGTACCCTGGACAGACTTGACACAAAGAAGGATTTGGGAGCACTGAAAAGAAAGGGAGTTTCTGTCATTTCCTCAGTGTTCCTTCTCTCCTCCAAGGCTGCAGTGGGCTGAACAGTATCTGGAGTGTGCTTCATGGGCTCTCTGCTTCAGCACAGTACCTCAGGTTGAGTTTAAACACCATTTTGCCAGGACCACTGCTCTGTAGCTATGATTAGAAAAGGTAAATGACAGCCCCGGTGAGCACAAATACACAAAGGGGTCAGACAACCAGGCCAGTTACTGACCTCCAGTAGTGGTGTATCCACACAAACATATTGACCAATGCAGCACCTCTATTTTGCCTTCTTGTGCATTGCCCCACAATCTACAACTTTTTATATCTGATCCACATAACCTTTGTTTTAGCAAAACCTCATCCTACTGATTGGAAGTAGCTCCTGCTTAACAGCCACAGATTTAGCTATTACATTAAAATATCCTTGTACATGAACCACATTATGAGTCAGAAAGTAAATTTGAGCAGTTACTCATAAATGAGATCACACAACTCTGATAGGTCCTGGAAACCATCAGTTTAAACATTCAGAACAAGACAAGGAAGCACATCTGATACAGGGAAATAAGTAGAGAAGAAACAAGAAAAAGGCAGGCTGTGGTACTGTTTAAACCTCTGATTTGCTTCTGCCTTAAATTACATGGGTAGTCCTAGCTTTCTGATCTCAAATAGGATACAGCATTAGTGGGAAAGGATCAGAGAAAGGCAGCAAAACCATGGAAGCTTCGTACACAAAATAACAGGGCTTTAAGCAATCTGTTCTAGAGGAAAGTGTCCTTGCCCATGGTGAGGGGTGGAACCAGATGATCTTTAAGGTCCCTTCAAATCCAGGCCATTCTGTGATTCTTCAGCCAGTGGAAGAGATCATGGAAAAGGAAATAACGGAGATTACTACAAGAGGATGAGCAACACAGATGGCTCATGATTGTTGATTGTGTCCTCCAATACAAGAATTAGAGGATATTAAAAGAAGCTTGTGGGAACAGGTTCAAAAATATGAATGTGGGATGCAACAGAGAAGGTGCTTTGGCAAGGAGATTTTATTTTTGCGCACACTGCCTCTTGTCCTACCAGTGGGCACTGCTGAGAATTGCTTGTCTCCCTCTCCTCCACTCCCTCCCTTCAGGTATTTATACAAATGAATGAGATCACCATTTATACAAATGAATGAGATGAGTTTTCTTCAGGATGAACCATCCCAGTTCTCCCAGACACTCCTCACAGGAGATGTTCCAGTCCCTTAATTGTCTTTGTGGACCTGAACTGAACTTACTCCAGTTAGATCTATGTCTACCCCCCCATCATCTCCTCTCCAGCAGCTTTCTTACCTGACATTTACATCAGGCTTTTCACAATCCCCACAATATCCATATTGAAGCACCATCACATCTGCATTCATCCCAGAGTTTTGGTTCAGTCTTCTTACCCCTGCAGAGTAAGAAGACCCCTGCAGAGTGGTGCTTACCACCCTGGGTCTATGACTGAGCTAGCAAGTACTTCAGCACAGTAGTTCAGGCAGATTTGTAGCTTAATGTTTCATTGAATTTCATCTTCGCCTAAAACTAGTGCATGGCCAGCAGCATGGAATGAACATCCAACAGCAGTTGCAGCAAGTCAGCTAAACTCCTGAGCAAGTCTCTGGCTGTATTCAGTCCCAAAAGAATCCATTTTACACCCACAGGCAGTCCCACAGTGCAAACTAATGAGAGACAGAACACTATTCAAGATGGGCACGGGTATCTCCTATAACCCTGCTTTTGCTGGCCTCTTTCTGTTATTGACTCTGTGTCCTCATAATTCCATCCAACTCACTTAGCAGAATCTTGACTTATCTCACTGGTACATGTAATGAGTTTGCAATGGCACTGCTCATCTACCTTGTTAGCTAACAATATCCTACTTGATTTTCCTTAGGCAAGATTCCTCTGGCATTACTGCTTCGTGTTGTCCTTCAACTACAGAAACACAATGAAATTCAGGAGAAGTCAAGCTAATAAATCCAGAAAGAAAATACAATTTTTGTTCAATTATATTGTTTAGTATTTTTCTTCCCAAATATTTTTTTGCTTGATAATACACTGGATTTTAGATGCAACAAGCACACTTCCACAAAAGTTCTCAGCAACCTCTGACACCAAGAATAAGGGCACTGTGTATCACTACCAGATGAACCATCACATTTTAGTTGATAAATATTGCTGGAAGCAGGCATCTGAGCAGGACACACAGACATCTCTGCAATGACAACAAGAAGGTTATTCCCAATACCTTCTTTCCTGTTCTTCTTTCCCTCTGTGTTTCCATACAAATTGCAAAGCCATCCCTGTAGAGAAAAGAGCTAATCAAAGACACATGAAGGAAACAGATGTTAATTCCACAGCAGGCACCTCCCCAGCTGTACACGGGGACACACTGCCAGAGTAAGTGCTTTGCATGCCTTCTCAGGGGGATGGCTGGGAGTAGAGGAGTGTCACCCCTCACCTTTGTGCCAAGACATCAGTGCTGGGGCTGGACTGTTTGGCTTGGCAGCACTGATTTTTAGCCAGGACAGTCCAATGATCTGGCTAGCTACCTGCAAGTCCTACTGCTTTTGAGAAAGAGGCAGTAACCAGAAGCAGCAACAGCAGCCCGATCCAGACACAGACACTAGAACTGGTCCACAGTTCTAGTACAGTTATAGCCCCTCCCAAAACTATATACTTGGGAAAAGTGCACACTGGAGGGAGAAAAAAAGCTCCTAAACTGTGAAAAAATAACAACATCACATATATATGTAATATCTGTTGTGGATCTCCATTCTTACCTTCCAGTTCGGGGATCTTGCCCTCATCTGCTGATGCTGCTCACAGCTCTGTCACCACAATTTCACCCCTTGGCACATGCCCTGGCTATGCTATTTTCTGCCTCTTCCATTCCTGCATAAGGCTCTTACCATTTATTTTTTTTCCTTTTTTAAATTTTATTTTTATGAATCAATCAGAACCAGCTTTATTGCCAGTCTGCAGTTCTCAGGTGCTTCTGTCATATTTAGTGCCAGCCCTCAGTTTTAATGTCCTAGGATTGTGGAAATTTCTGCCTTTGTTTTTTCTTAAAGGTTGCTTTGCTTGTAAAGAAACTCCCAACAGTGTCACCTGTAAGGAACAGATGGCAATTAATTTAATTTTAAATAATGTAGGCATTGAGCTATTCTCATGAAACCTACAGCTTCTGAAACAGTGGGAGATGAGAAATTGAATTGGATACTTATCCTTCTTTTCTCAGTGAGTGCACTTTCCCCCAATGAATTCTGTCCCTTTGTCTTTTCACTCTGAACCCTCTGATGAAATTCTTGCTAACATTCAGTTCATTTTCTTAGGTCTGTCAGCACATTCATATATCTGTATTTTTGATACACTTTTAAAATATACTATTTAAGATCCCATATAGATAGCACATTGGAATGAATATTGATGCAATTTTGATGTATTTGTATCACTTTAACAGTCCACCAAAGAATGTACAGACAATATTAAAGCTGACAAAAATGAAATATCATTTTGTATCTTCCATGTGGATTTTAGACAGGATATTTTGGTTTCCCTACCATATCCTTTAGTCTGACATAATTCCAGAGGCATTATTTTAATTTTTCCTTTTCACAGTCTGTATCTATAGGTGATTGCATTCTGTGTCTCTGGCATTGCCCATGAGCAACACCTGTCCTCCTTTTTTCTATTTTCTTGCTCCTTATTAAGACATCATGCACCATTCCCATATCCTTTACAGTTTTTCCAAATCATAAAAAATGACCAGCATTGAAAGAGTTTGGGAATAGATAACATCAAGCAAGAACACTCTCCAAATCTCTGAGATCCACTGGAGTCTGCACTACCATCTTTAGGTTGTACTACCACCCATCGGCTTGGAGTAGAATCAGCAAAAGCAGCTGAGGGACAAAGCCTCTGCTCTGCCGCTGCAGCACAGCCTGCCACAGCAGCTCAGCTCCTACACGGATGGGAATCCCAGCAGCTGGAAACTCCTCACCCCTGATGGATTTAGCTGCAGTGGCTGGAAAGATACCAACTCCTGTTATGGTCCTCTTTGACCATAGCTGAATCTGACAGGGATTTTAGCTTTTCAAGGATTTTCTTGGTAGCTGGTCCAAGACCAATATCTTTTCTATGAAAAGTGAGGGAGTTTAAAAAAGTAATCACTTAAAAACCATTTTCCTCTTTTTCTTTTTTTTTTTTTTTTGTTTTAAATGGGAGCATTATTTACCAATGCCAAATATAAAGTTCTTTTCACAGACAAAGGTGCAAGCTGTCTTCCTCTTCCTACTCATTCTGCTAGGTCTTTCACTCAGGATCACTCTTTACAGCTTTACCTTGCTACTTAATTCTTAGTGTTGTAAGTAAAACTACTTAACCCTGAAGGTTATTGTCAGCAGAAGTAATGAAATGCCACAAGTTTTTATGTCAATGTAATCCAGTGCATCTTTAAGTAATTTATCTTATTTGATCAGATAAATAATCAAACCTGTTTCTTTTCATTTCAGTCATCTGCATCCTTCTGTAATTTCTTTGGGCTTTACTGCAGTTGCAGCACTGCTTGATTGGAACAAAATCTGCTGGTCCAAAAAATATTAAATATAAATATCAATCTTTATGTGCTGACTTCAGGCAGAGTTTATCATATAATTAAATACCTATGCAAGACAGATCATGCTCATTTTTGTCCAGGAGCTATGAAAAGTGTAGGCCTCTAACATTCAGTCCAACCTGACTGTGATATAACCTCACTGTGACTATCTTGTGAATGCAGCTTCTGTGACATATTGACATATGTTGTACAGCAAACAGATAACTTTTAGAAAGCTGCACTAGTTTCAATTAGCATTAGGCTAATGCTAATTTTAACATGGGCCTAGAATGTACATAACTATAGGAATATAAAAACTTCTAGCATTACTTTTGCTAGGATTGCTTTAAAATGTTTGCTTAATGACATTGAAAAAAAGTAAGATGTGTATGTAGACTACTTTATTGATATTAAACACCAGCTCATTTCATGTGCCTGATACTCAACCTTTAGCAGCACAGCACAATCACATCTTGCTTTACACCAGTTCTATATGAAGAGCTCTCACGTGAAAAACAGGTGATGTAGCCCCATAGGTACTGGCTTGTATCCTGGAACTCAGGCAAGAGGATAAACATGGTGTAGGGAAAGATGCAGGTAGAGCCTTCTGGGGCTGTGAATATTGGTATCAGTGGATTTTGAGATTCAGATTTTGTTCACAGCTGGCAAACCCAGTAAATATTGAACCTAATTCACAATATAGTTATTACTGGTTTTACACTAATGCAAGGTAA
The DNA here is from genome assembly GCF_037042795.1 of Molothrus aeneus. NCBI lineage: Eukaryota > Metazoa > Chordata > Aves > Passeriformes > Icteridae > Molothrus > Molothrus aeneus. The sequence goes on from NC_089646.1 coordinate 92,793,244, forward strand.
CAGCAGACAGAATAAAGGAATATTCTGAGTATTTCTTTACTGAGTGTGAACATCTGGGATGTTTTTTGTGCTATTCCTGGGAGGTGGGGCTGACCATGAATAAGGAGACAGCAAAGGTACAAACAAACCAACAGCAGGGTGCATTTTGTCAGTATTATGAGAATGCCTTAATTTCATAACCATGAGCTTAATTTTGTAACAGATGAACAGTGACCTTGGTATTTTGTACCATGTCTTTTAAAAGCCACAATTAATTTACTGTCTTTTGCAGCATTTCCTTAACAAATTTTCCATGTATTGTCCATTATTTTCAGTAATAAAAATATTTTGGAGAATTTCCAACATAGAGCTATACTAATTATAGGAACTGTCTGATTTTTATTGGTGGTGTGCCTTGAAGATACAGCTCTTTTTTTCCATACAACACTTCAACAAAAATGCCCACTGCAGGATATATGAATGTTCACTCTTACTAATATGAAAAATATTGTGTGAAAAATATTCAGCTGTATAAACTTGCTAAAATCTTTATTAATATTTCAAACATCATCTTTTAAAAAGAAACTGCATTTTGGCTCCACACAGCAGAGGACAAAGTTATTTGAGAAGGTGATTCATTTAATTAGAAAGTTGCTCTAAAGATTACTTTGTTTTTCATACCAGTGTTAGCATGTTTAAGAGTACCTGACTGCAGCTTTCTGTTGCTACACTAAGTGTGTAATTTTATTAGATCTCACTGAGGAGGGATAAACCTTCAAGCATTATTTATGCATACACTGAAAGGCACCACGCCTTTTAGAAATGCAACTATTGCTCCAGTGGAACATCTGAATAATAAATTATTTATGAAAACAAGGAGGATGGGAGGGGAGCCCTGCTTCAAAGTCATGTCTGTTTCTTTCTGCATATTTATGTGATTATTTTCCTATGTTAAAATTCAGGTAAGTTTTACATCAGAACTACTTTTAGAGCCTACTAACTTGGACTTGAAAATCTTTGTTTTAAATTTTAATAAATGTTGCTTCAGATACATTTAAGATGTTTAGAACCCAATCCCTGCTGGTCTTTGGAGACAAGATGTATTAATATACAATCTCTGCTCTGCAACTTCATACCTGTTTTGTGTGTGCAACATGAAATCTAGAGAAATACTGTTTCTCTAAAGCATTCCTCCCAGACTTGTATTTTGAGTATTCTAGTGAGTTACACTGGCAATAGAGCAGCAGAGATAAAACTTGTTCAGAGGAATACATCAATTTATGACTAACACCTGCTAGGTGGGTAAATACTGTCCAGTGAAATGCAAGACCACAACAGGGGTTAGCCAGCTATTAGTTTATTGATAATACAAATTGCAATCAGCGTGGGAAGCCTCAGTATCTACACAGAGTTGTGAAGGAAAAGCAGTCTGGTCAAGTACCTAACTGAAGTTCAGTCCAGGGTCATCCCTCCCCAACTTAGACACTTGTTCTTTTTGGCAGCAGGTTTTATACATCTATATCTCTCTCTATACATAAATTTATTTCATGTCCACCTGCTTATACATCAAACAACACAATGATGCAATAATTAAAAGTTTGGGTCACTACTGGGACCTGAGGATCATCAGTGGGGTAGGATGTTTGCTTTATGAACTAGGACTACATCACATGGATTGAGCCATGTCCTTGATTCCTGGACAACCTCCTAAGTCCTGCCCCTGCAACAAGTAAATCCCAATGTGGTGCATTTCTCTGTACAAACTGCAGGGACCAGGCTTAAAACCTTGGAATAGATGTGAAACCTAATGCATAGTTTTTCTTTCACCTCAATCAGCACATTATGAAAAAAGACAAATAAACCCCCTGCTTGCGATATAGCTATTTACATGCACAGCAGCACAGATATTTATGTGTTAAAAAACTTATATACAATAGTATGTTTCCTATTATTTCCATATTAAAAAAAAAGTAATGTAAAAATATTCTTAAATTCCTTCCCCAAAATAATCTGAAAACTTACATGGTGTTTTAGGAAGGCTTTTGAAATAATGTGCACAAACAAAGATTACCTGAAAATATTGCCTGAGGGAAGACAATGAGAATCAGAATGGCAATATGCCATCAATAGTGCTTAGAAAATGCAGTTGTTCTGAGGTTGGCATTCCTTTTGTTCACTTGGCTTCTCTATTCTGGCTGATTCATATCAATCCTAAAGCAAAAAATCATCAATAAGGTGCTTCATTAAGACATGGAAAATAGTCTTCAGTCTTGAAGAGGACTGGAGGTTCATAGAGGGTCTGTTGCTGTCGTGAGGAAGATGATTTCTGCAAATTAGAGAAATTTATTTTTCGCCTTTTTCATAAAGCATTTTAAAACAAATGCCTGCAGAGCTAAAATGCAAAACAAGAAAAGTTTTAAGGCATATTACTTAGTTGGATGAATTCTTAATCATAGCTCAGATGAGCCTGGCACATTCCTAAAGTTAGTGAAGAAACGCAGCCTTTGACCTTTGCCATTCCAGCGCCTAAAAGGACCCAGTCCTGGAACACGTAGGATATGCCAGCACTGCAGGAGCCAAACTGTACCATCCAGCTGATGGGAGAGTCATTGTAACCTTCATCCTTTCCAAGCCATACACCTTTACCTTTTCAAGCCATACACCTTTACCTTTTCTGCTCCAGCCTTCAAATTCTCCTCAGCCGCTTCTTTGGAGTCAACTCTGGGCCTGGGTTCTCATTTAGTTACTCAAAAAGTTTTCCTATGGAAACACACCTAGCAAATTATTCTTTCAAGAAGGTTGCTGCTCCTGCTGAGCTTCTTTATATGACACAATGTTAAAAATAATTTGGTAGTGGACTGGAAAAGAGCTGTTACACTGTTTCTGAGGGAAGGTGTACATGTTTCTTTTAAATATTAACTGTACAATGTTTTGCTGTATCCGATGGCTCACTGAAAGAGACAACATCAAGGAGCACTACATCAGCCTTGCTGTGGGTACATAATGCTGCAACACAATGCAGACATAGGGCATGTTTTCAATGCCTGGCATTAAATAGAATGCTTGAAATCAAGATTTCACTCATTAAATGTTCTTTTCAACTAATAAAAATATTTTGATGAACTGTTTCATAGAGCCCTGTCAGTTTGGAATGAGGAACTTAGTCTTCACCAATAATAAAGTTAGAAGTACACCAAATATCATTGTTTGATAGCCTTGGAGTTTAGAATGGTCTTACAGCACCAAAATGAAGATATAAGTAAACATACCTACAAAACAAAGTGGAAATTTCTCAATATTCAGTTGAGCTGTGTACTTGTACTCCATACGAAGTAAGTACACATTCTCCTGCTATATACAAAATTGCTGATACATTAAATTATGTCTTTAACTTTACAACACCATTAATTTCTCTAAGTTTGTTTTTTCATTCAAGTTGCAATGGAATTAAAAAATATAAACAAAGATCTGATCTATAAACAGTGTATATTATCAGTGTTCTCTGTATCACAAATTTTGCCAAATGTAAAAGCTACCTTCAAAATCAAAGTTCTGATTTTTAAAATACTCTCCTACTCTGTACTGTCCTATCACATAACAATCTGCAAGCACGGGAAACTAAGGTCACAGGTTTTCTGTAACTCCTGACACGGATTTAAGAGGTGCTACATTTTCCTCTGTGCAAGAAGGGGCAATTTCAATCCAGTGAGGAAATTTATAGGCAGACACAGTAGCTACAATTGCCTAAGCACACATTAAGGATCAGTTATTTTTGCAGCTGATTAGCAGACATTTTTAGCTTTTGAGGGTCTACATTTTTAGCGATATTAGAAACCTTAAAGTACTGTTCTTTACACTGCCTGGTATTCACAAGGGAAGAACTTTGGGCAAAATGTGAAAGGGAGATTATAAATACACATCTTGAGAAATAAAAAATACAGCCTTTGTGTAAAGAAAGAGATACATTTAAATGGGAAGAGAATGAGGGTACTTGAGTAAATTAAAACTAGCAGTAAAATGTAAACTACAGCTACAGTGAAAATCATAACATCAGAATAACCTTATTTTCCAAACATGTATTTTAACATTGATGTATTGAGCTAGTTAAATATCAGGCAAGTGGAGTAATCTCTACAGGCATCTGCATTCACTTATGCTTGTGTTTACAAGTGGAAGTAGGTATCTTACTATGCAATACCCAGAATCACTTTGGAACAGTAACCTGCCTTTCAGTGAATCAAATAATGCCAGTAAGTTCTGAGTGTTATTTTATTGCTATCCATAATCAAACTAAGAAACCACTGGAGATGCCAGGTCCACCCTCCTGAAACTTTCAAAGGTTTTCTAACTTTTAAATTGTGGAAAAAGTGCTAATTTGACAAAGTGTTCCCCTACAACACTAAAAAAGTACTTTCTTTGAACTAGCAAACTTTTCAAGTGAAGACTGTAATTCCTTGGTTATTAACTGTTTATAGAAAAAAATGGAAAATACTGCTGAATAATCTTCAAGGCAACTTGTACAGGTTTTTTGGTTTTTAACTGGCCCATAAAGTGCAACTTTGTGTTGTTGATTTTAGGTTTTTTTAAAGAAATAAATTACAGAACTCCTAAACTTAAACACTAAGGAAAATGAAGGAATGATATGAGAAATTAACTAACTTAAAGACTGCACAGTAAACAGCAGTGAAGAACCAGTTCCTTGAATTGAGCCTTAACAAGACAACACTCGTTCTTTTTATATGTATTTTTCTCTGCTGCCATATATACTTGGAAGATGTAGGAACAAAAATACTCCAAAAGCCACAACCTTCTTCCTCTCCCCTTCTACAAAGCTATTTTTTCATCATTCTTACCAGAACACAGAAAACTGAGTTAGTACAGGATGGATACACTAAAAGATAAAACAATCTGTGAGCTGACAAGATGCAAAAGAGTAGAACTTACAAATGGTGTACTACCAGGTGATGTCAAGAAACATCAGGAATTCAGGTGATTTTTTTTTTAACCAAAAGATTATTTTAAACCCAAGGCACAATGCCAGTTTAGTGTTAGGTAAGGCCTCTCTGAAATACACCAGAGAGAGTGTTTCAAGCCCTTTGTAAAGGAACAGTCCACAAGGAAAGATGGAGAAAACTGCATCCTTAGAAAGCTTACCAAGGTGGTAACATGATTATCCAACTGTGTGCACTGAATACAAATATAATCTTTATCTTAAAAATACTGTGCAGATTAGCTTTAGTTTTCTTTTAGGTAACATTTGTGCAGTGATGTTATCAATGCAGAAGGATCCTTTAGCAGTGTTGCCTGTACAGGCTCTTCCTACTTGCTTTGCATACCACCAGAGATCGGGGGTGCTTTAGTATAAAGGCCTGTGCATTATGTGCCTGTTTGTGTCCTTCACATTCATCTCTTTGTGTGCTCAGCCTTGTTTTGCAATGCTACACAAATCCTTGTAAGAAATTAAATTTTTAAGTTTGGTTGCTTCCATTTTTTTTTTTAAAGAAGCCTGAGAACTCTGTAAAAATCCTAATAAAGTATATTAAAAATGTACAGCTACATTCATATACAGGTGCAACAAACTTATTATTATTTTAATCATCTGATCTAGTAAGCAGAGCAACTAAGCTGGTCACATGGCAGCAAAACTTTACTTACATTAAGGAAGGATGGCATGCTGATTGTGTGCAAGAGTTTCTTGAAGGTGCTTGGAAAAGCTCCAAGGTCTGTTTCTGCCTTTGTGACCCGTTCTTCCAGTCCAGCTACGCTATTCCCAATCATTTTCACAAAAGCCTGGTGTAAAAAAACCCAACAAAACAAATATGACACTTTCCCTAACAACATAAAACAGGATTATGTATTGCAAAAGAGGGGTGGAAGTTCCATTGCTTAAATGAGTTGTCAAAAACTTCATGCTCAATTTCCCTTCTGCCTCTAAGTCCATTTTAATGCTAGAAATTACTTGAGATACTTAAAAGGCTGAAAACCAGGTTAAATCTAATAAAATATTCTTCCTTTTCCAATTTACCTTTCAAATAACTAATTTGGATTTTTCAGAATCTAGACTTCTATCTGCCATTTTACTACCAAAAAAAAAACCAAGGATCTGAACCACAGTCTTGAAGCTTTATTAGGGATCAAGAGATCTCTCATTCTATTTGTTTCTGAAACTTTGAAAGCTAACACAAAAAACTGCCTTGCTTCAAACAGTCAATGGACAATTTCATTTTTTCTTTTTTAAATATGTCGCAAAAAGATCTAAAACACATCTGGAATTCCCACAGTTCCCAGAAATTCTTCATAAATGTAGTCCTCTTTATTAACCCTGAAGTACTGAACCCAGCATGGACATGGAGAGCACAACTCACCTGAGCTCACTCCACATGTGTGCACATACACACACAAATATGCAGACATTGATTTTTCCCTCTGTTAGGAAACAAAATGCATCTAGAGGACAGCAAATACATACCTCTAGTTTGTCAATCTTCCTATATATCTGCCTCATTTCTGTGGCTTTTGTATAAATTTGAGGTATACTTTCATTGACAACTTGAGAGGAATCACTTCGAATCTAAAGACAATGCAAAGAAATAATACAAAAACCAATGAATGAAACAAAATGTTTAGTAGATTTTATTCTGGAAACTAGAACTGTCCTCCAATGAACAGCCTATAATTTAGAGTTTAAAAATACTAGAATAAATTCATATAAAAACACTAGATTAAAATCAATACACTATAGCATTTTTGTATAGTTTCTAGATAACATTGAAGAAAATGTATTTTGCAGAGACTAATATTTACCTTTATATTTATATTAAAAGTAGGCTAATACAATCTCTTCTGAAGTGATATGGAGCATTTTCCAAGACACACTAAAGAAATAAACATACTAAGCTAAAATTTTGTCTTCAGTTTTACTACTTCTACTTTTCTTCAGATTTGTCATAAAAGTGAGGCCACAAAAATCTTAGCTTACTGGTATTAAAAAAAACCCCAAACCTACCACAGAATTGTGCAGGAAAACCATATGTGCTACACTTTAAAAGACAGCCTATCTACCAGTGCCAGCTTACAGGAACTTTCCATTCAGTTCCCCCATCTAACCCTATGAGAAAAGTGAAAACGAAGCTGCCTTTCTGAAAAGAGGGTCCCCTAAAGACAAATCTAGCTTTGGTGGTTTGGCAACTCGGATTAGATACTTTCATTACAAAACCAACAAAGGATGTCTTTATATATTTTCAAGAATAAGCAGAATATCATACTGTTCTTTTAAACAAGACAAATACAACTACATAAATATGCAGTTAGAAAAAAAATCTTCACTGAAAGCGCTGTCAAGCATTTAAGCAGGCTGCCCAGGGAAGTGGTGAAGGTATTTAGAAGATGTAGCACTTTGGGACATGGTTTAGGGATGAATATGTCAGTGCTGGGTTAACAGCTGGATTTGATGATTTTAGAGATCTTTTCCAACCTAAATTCTATATGATTATATGATTCTATAGCTATATGAACACATTTTGCTCTGACATGAAAGCTTGGTAGTTTTCATCCATGAGTTACCTGATTACCAAAATAAGTAATCTAATTATCAAACGTGTTTTCATACTGGAACATGCCTAGACTAAAGAGGCTTCTTCCTCTCTATGTCTTACTTACAAACACCAATTCAACTGTGTTTAATCTGACTTTGAAAACACAACCACATCCAACTTATACATACCATATCCAGCATTCCCACGAATTCATCCACCCTGGTCAGTAAGTCTTCTAGACTCTTGTCTAAGCTTTCTATCTGCAAAACAGAGGTCACTTGAAGTGCTTGAACACACACACACAGACACACACACATTCACAAAACCCCGGCCAGTGTCACCGAGTACAGACACAGGTCAGACTACAGCGAGTCCCACAGGAATCCCACAGGCTTTTCTCTTTCTCGGCTTCGTTCAGAGCAAGGGACGCGACCCCCGCTACGTCCTGTCCTGCACAGCCCCAGCCCAGGAGCGTGTCCAGCTCCAGACGGCTGCACTCCCATTGAGGGCAGCCCTTCCCTGAGCCCGGGAGCTGTGCGGGAGCCCCCGGCCCGGCCCTCGCCCACCTGCTCGCTGAAGAGGCTGCGGTCGGCGAGCAGGTACGCGGAGTAGGCGGCGGCGGTGGCGCTGAGCGACGCCTCCGAGGCATCCTCGTCCTCCGCCTCCCCGAGGCCGGAGGCCCTGCTTTGGCTCTGGGACACGTTCCCGCTGTCCGCGCCGGGGCCGGCGTCCGGCAGCTCGGCTCCAGCCCGGTCACCAGCGCCGGCAGCCGCCGCCATCCCACCTCCCGCTCCCACCGGGATGCGCCGCCCCTCACATGACCGGGCGGGCCGGCGCAGCCGCGCTCCCGGCAGGCGGGGCGGGAGCGGCCCGGCCCCTGCGCTGCATACGGAGCGTACGTGCATACGGAGCGCCCTTATGGCCGGTGCCCGGGCAGGGAATCGCGCTTGGCTGGAGGAAACTCAGGCTCCGCCGGCTCTGAGCCACCCCTGCCTGGCGCTGGGACAAGAGCGGGGCTCCGTCTGCAGGAGCGTTTGTGGAGGATGTGGCCTTTGGCGGGGGCTGGCTGCTCCCTCAGCCACACACCCTCAGAGCCCCCTTCGACAACTCCATCCCACACCCGAACGGGCCACGGCCCGCGAAACCCGAGCGGCTCAGCCGCGCTTCCAGGCAGATTCCTCCCGTTAGGGCCTGAGTTGGGAAGGGAGCTCAGTGTGAGTGTACAACATAGCTCTGCTTGCGGTTATGGGACATTCAAAAGAGAAGCTGGTTGTGTGAGTGTGTGTGTGTGCTTGTTTATTTTCCCCACAAAGATGCTGCACAAAATGTTTGCAAGCCTTAGAAGTTGTTTCACGAAGTGTTGGAGGATCCAAAGTTGACACATCAACAGCTGGCTGTTGTGTTTACAATTTGTACATGTGTGTGACACAACTTATGCTTCCTCCCTCCTGCGATGAATGGGGTGGAAAGCTTGGATAGATTGCACTGGAACGCTTTCTGTGGACAGTGACAGCCAGCAGGCTCTGGGCAAAGGGGTCCAGAGTGCCATCAGAGTTATCCTGGCCTCTTTCCATGGAGCCAGAATTACCCCTCAAAGCCCAGAGGTCTGCAGCAGGCCATGCTGTGAGGAGGGTAGGAAGCTACTTGGTTCCCATGGAAATCAGAAGAACAGGAACCTTTAGTAAAAGCAGCACCGAGAAAAGATACTGCACTAAAATAGTTGCATAGTTGAAGAGCCACCCAAATTGGATACCTTGTTTTCATAGGGAGGAGAGATACATCCATATAAAATGCTTGAGACACGGGGAGAAAATACAGAGTAGAAGTAAGACAGCGAACATTTATTGCAGACAAGGCCACATTTTCATCAGTTAACTAAGGTAAAATGAGTAACTTCAGCCAGAAAAATCCACTTATTCATAAAAGTAGTTTATTTAAGGTGTAACAAATTTTTTCCGGATAAGATGGTCTGATTGACTGAAGCATATCCAGCTATTCATTTGTTTTACTGCACCAATTATCAGATTTATTTTTTTTAATGAAAACCTTTGGTAAAGTACAAACACAGATTTAAGACGAACAGGATCAATGTTCTATTCTTACTGTGCTGGGAAAAATAAATACAGCTCTATAGCTGCTTTGATACCTAGAAAAGTTTTAATTAGAGTAAGTGAAAGACTTTCAAAATAAACTCTTAAAGCAAATCTAAAAGAAATAAACTAAGTTCAATGTCCCAAAGATATTTAACCATGAGCAGAAGACTGGTTGTTCCACAGGTATTCTAAATTAGCGACAATTAATTAGTCCACACATCCTTTTTTCCAGCCATTACAGATTCCAAAACGGAATGTAATTTTTCCAAACCAAGACTCCTGAATTTTCATATTCATAAAATATTTGAGAAATGTCTATTCCACCATATAAAAAAAGCTTTAATGTACTACAAAGTTAAAAACAAAGAGCAAATGACACAAGCTAAAAGTAGAAAAATACATTTTAAAACATTTATATTTTGTTCCTTACACTGATCAAGATATAACAAAATATTTTAGATTAGACCACTTTCGTAAAACTCATGGTGTTTCCAGAAGCAGATAGGTACTGACTCAACAGTCACTGGTCACTCACTAGCCACCTGGTCACCCAGCAAAGGTGTCTGACCTTCACATATATCCAGTATATTTTAACCTTCAAGAAGTCCTGTGTAGACATTAAGCTTTATTACTGGAGGAGTCCAAAAATAACAGAACTATTCTAAGTTAGGCTTGAGAGTCAGTCAGCACCCCTCCCCTCCATAGGGCAATCTCTTGTCAAGGATTCGGGTTGCCGAAAAGGTACAGCAAGGACCTGTGTCAGCTCTGAGGCTTGCACGCCTAAAAACTCACATGAACCATGATTTTGAAAAAACAGAGATGATGAGGGAAAAGAGGAAAAAAACCAAACAAATCAACAAAAGGAGGTATCATCTAATAAATACGTTAAGAGAATACCAGAAGGCAGCGGCGCTGCCCCCGCTGCGGTGCCCCCGCCGGCCGGCAGGTGGCGCCATGGCCCGGCAGCCGCGGCCACAGCCTGCGCCGCCCCTCGGGCCGCGGGCAACACGCGGGTTTACATGGAAATGGATTTCTATCGTTTCCTTTGGAAAATGTGTCTGCAGCATCTCCCGAACGCTGCTACCACTGGAATAGGAAACGGCTGCTTTTACAGAGCTCGTCTGGGTTAGACATAACGCTGAAAAGACGGTGTAAACAAGTCGGCAGAGGGGCTGCATGTAACAGAAGAAGACAGGATAGCTATTAAGAAGCACTCTCTCCTTATCTGGTATTAGAAGAAAACCAGATTCCACTTCAAATAGACATGTCTGTTACTATTAAAATCTAATTCATATATATGCATGTATAAATATGTCTACCCATGCTTTCAAACCCAAGTATATAGCACTGCCATGGGTAGCCTGTAAGACTGCTTAGGTTTATACCAACTAAAACAAATTTGTGTTCTCACTTCAGGGCTGGGACATAAACCAGGTTTTGCACTCAGGCTTTCTCCTGGCAAATTTTGCAGTGCATGACAGTTTTACGTCTAACTCCAGATGCCACGTTTCCTAGAAAGCAACAATTTTCTGCAGCCATGAGGTCTGTGAGAATGTCAGCTCCCTGTTTTGTGCATGCGTTGCCCAAGTCGATTGTCCCAATTGGCACTTAAGACTGTAAGGAGAATTGCAGAAATTGCTACTAAAGTGTAATGACTGTTCCGTCCTCCTCGATACCTCCTCTGGGGATAACCAGACTGTGTCGGGGATCAGTTTTTAAGGAACTGAGTAATTTGTGGAGGTTGCCGTTGCTTTCTCGGCCAGAGCTGTTGTTGAGCACCAGGTCCCTTTGAAGTCTGTGGCTAAGGCTGCTGCCATTGATTCGAGAGAGGCTAGTGGAAGTAAGGCTGTGCAGTTTAGGAATGTGTTGTGGCTCCAGACCACCCTCGATGACAATGTCAGCCTCTTCGTCACTCTCCATTTCATCAGGGTGGAAGTTCTGCAGCACGTGGGGTGTAGGCAAGCTATGGTGACTCGCAGTGCTGTCTGTAGACTGGCCAGAGCTACCAGACATCCTACTGCTCCGAATAATATTGTTCCTCTGGTTTGCTGGCTTGACCGTGATGATGAGATTATGGCTGTTGGCAATCATCATGTCTGTGACCTGGTCAAGAGTCTTTCCTGCTACTTCAATGCCATTGACTTCCAGGACTTCGTCATTCACGGCCAGCAAGCCTGTGCTCTCTGCCAAGCCACCAGGAACCATACGGGAGATGAAGATACCGGGAACTTTTTCCAGTCCATGAGGAGTCACCCTTACACTGGTGCCATCGCGAATGTAAAACCCCAAGGGTTTCTCACACCCGTGTCGATACAGCCTCACTCTCCTGTGTGTTTCGGGGAGAATGTCCACATCAATTATGGAAGACACCGGCCTAAAATCATGAGGCATGCTAATGTTGATGTGGGGACGCCGGCGAAGGTTGTCATTGCGCAGTGTCACCAGAGCCTTCTTCTTCCTCGACAGCGTATTGGTCCCAAAATTGCTGTAGTCCACTTCATCTGAAAGAGAAACAGTACCAATGTATCAAACAGAATAATTCAATCTGCAGGCCATTTTCTTCCTCCAATTGGTTCAGTGAAGGCAGTAATAGCAATATGGAAATAATAATAAAATGAAAAAATAATACTAATATGGGAAAAATCAAATTAATTCTTCCATTTACTCTAATCTTTGTTTCACTTTATGTCCATCAGCACAACACTCGGAATGAATTAATTGTTCACAATAACTCCTCATACTTCTTCCATGCTTTGGAGAAAAGAGACTTCTCATTCTCAACTCTTGTCAGCTGTGCAGAAGGCAGTTTCTTGCTGCAAGCCTGATACACCATCTTGGACGTGAGACTGTATTTTCAGAGCTGGACTGTAGTCTTACACATACCTTCCAAGTGGGCAAGGAGCATATATGCATTCCTAACCTAAAAGTCTGAATTGGGGAGTGTTTTGATACCCAATACACTGCCTTAACCTTAGGTACAAACATGAAAGCAAGAGTGCAAGAGAGTAGTTAGATATGTTTTCAGCCTAGGCTTTTCTAGTTAAGGGAGTTTTGTTAATATGCATCTCTTGGTACATCACTTTTCTCTCTGGAGCATTTTACTTCAGTTCAGGTGAACTTGACAGCAATAAAAACTGTTAAAAGTGACATTTAACAAAAGGTAGTGTGTAAGCAAGCAGCCTGGCAGAAAGAGAAGCAGGTAGAAGGAAACTCCTCTGCTTAGTATGTCTGCTAAGGATCACAGAATGGACATGGATTCACACCCACACTCCTGCCTTGAGAGCAAGATTCACAGGAATCTTTCTGCCTTTCTGGGGTCTGCAGTTTAAGGAATTGTTTAAATATTTCAGTCTCTGTAGCAGTTATCTCAAGGCACTTGAAAAGTGATCACCTTTAATTCATCCAAGCAAACTAAGTTATTCCACATAGGAAGTTCATGTTGTGCTTTGCATAAGAAATACTTAAGTCACGAAGTTGTTGGTGAATAATTGCATCACCACATCTCACAATAAAAATACTGTGCATATTTTAGACATGAACCATGCACTAGCTGGAAAGTTATTTCACCAGGAGTTTAAGCATACTTTTCAGATAAGTAACAGACTTGCAGTTTATTCTCCTGTTGAAGACAAGCAGTACCATACAAAGTACAATTTCAGAACTGCCACTAAGAAAATTGCTTCTCTGACAAATTAATGTTTGAAAGAGTAAGACAATACCTGATAAAGGTTGGAGGAGGGAAAAGGGTGTTAGTAAAAACAAGCTTATAATTGCATTTTTATGTCTTGAAAGGTTTCATTTTCAAGTCCACTTTCAAGATTCATTATTGACAGACTTCAATTAAGTGACATTAAGTTACACTAATTAAAGGACACTAAAAATAAGTGGTCAGTAGCAACCTGACCTAACTCAGCCTCCTCAGAGCAGGATGTTAGATTAGGTGGACTCCAGAGGTGGTCCCTTCCAGTCTAAGTTATACAGTGATCCTACATAGTCCTTTGGGCTGGGAAAAAAAATCATTTAAAGACTTCAGAAATATTATTTCTGCATTTTCCTATAACTTATTTACACTGGCTATAGTAACCCTGAGGACATCACAGGGCATCTGGAAGGTCATCCTGAAGAAAAAGTTTCTGTGAAATGAAGATATTCCTTGGACAAATCTGTTGTGTTTAACTCCACATTCACCTCTTCTCTCTCTTCCCAGGATGTTCAGAGCTGCACAGGCCCTATTTTGTTATTTAGACCAGTGAAGCACAGGATTGGAAGTCCTTAAAATCACCCAAACACAAGAAGCTCCCAACTGGTTTCTGGAAGGGTATTAACAGCCAAAACAGTGACTGTGGAGAGATGGCACCTTCTCAAGTCTACCTGGTGAACAGTCAGTGCAGTGACTACTCTTTTGAGTACAGTAGCCAATTACTGCAGCCAAAGCCAGGTATTATTCCTCTTCTATCAACAAGATCACCATCTACATTCAGCTACTTCTGATGGATGATTCCAAAAGTTCACAACAAATATTTTTCCTCAAGATGTCTTTCATCACCACAGACTCCAACACTGTGCCCAGCTCACCCCCACAATTCATTGATAAATTTCTGTGACAGTCCTATGAAAACAACTTGGGGCTTCAGATCTAGAATCCAAGTTCCTTCCTTACTTGATATACAGTGCTGTAGAACAGTACTGCTCTACCTTAAGGTCCAAGAGAATGTTTATCACAAAATTTTCAGTTTAAGATGCCAATTAAAATTACACATGGGTTTATGCATTTAAGACTGTCTCTAGGAGTACCGGCAAAAAAGCTTAAAACAAAAACTCCATTCCTTAAAGACTCAGAAAATTAGGCAGGTCAGTACAGTTCATTGCACTACAGGTAAAATGAAACACATGCCCTGGTTAGCCATCTATCCCCTGGAAGCATGCAGGTAGCTGTTACATCCCTCTCTCTCTCTCTGTAAGAATATTAATACTTAATTACTTTAAGGCAAACTTGCAAAAGTTTTACCGAATAATTCATCTGAGAATATTTGTTGACCAAACTGTTTTCTTTCCCTTAAATTAACAACAACCTGGAGAGTTAATTCTCACAAGATGCAACTTTGTGATGAAAAAGTAGCTAAGTCACGGAAGTATGATGGCCCTCCTAACACACATAAGTAATTTTTGAGGCGTCTCCCTTGAGCTGAACCACTGCAGGGCACTGGCACAAAAGAAGTGACTGTTTTGTGCCTGTGACCTCCTCACCTGTGCTTAGCCCACTAACCAGTCTCCCAGATAATTGCCAGCATTCCTAACCTCTGCACAGCTTCAAAACAACCACCCCCTTTAATAACAAAAAGCCCATCTCGCCACAAAAATGCTAACTTTTTCCTCCAAACACAAACCAGGCATGAGTAGGGATTACATTACAAGTGATGCAGGTTACCTTCACTGTGGGACCACTGACTGTTCTAGGAATTTAGTATTACAGGGCTGGACCATGTTAAATGAAATCCATGTCCTGCTGATGACCAGGGTTTTTGTTTTTAAAACAGGCAGTAGTTGTAGTAGCAGTAGTTTCCAACTCTGATTATAAATGGGATTCTATATGAGGAAAATGAAATCTAATTGTAACAGGTAAAAACTGTTCAAAGATATTACAAGCTGGAGAAATGAGAGCTAATTTGAAGAGTTTTTAAGAAAAAAATACTAGCTTTATTTTCTAGAAAAAAATCTGAAGTTCAGGATACATGCTCTTTGACAATACAGGGCATTACTTGAATTCAAGATAACCCGCACTCTAGTGGTTACATTCACTTGAGACATCACCTTAAAATAAAAAAAAATAGTAAAACCAAACAAAACAATCCTGTAGAACAAAACAGCTACACCCTCAATGTTATTTAGAACCACTACTCTTGCTGCAGAAATAAAGCAAAGTATGTAAACTGAAGTTTAACATAATTAGCTGTTGCTGTGGCAGCAGAAAGTCATCAATCCCTACCAAAATGAAAATAAAATTTCCTTCTTCACAAGAGAACTGGGAGACCTCAGCCAACATCATTCACTTTTATCCTCTGTGGGGTGGTCACAAAAAGGTGACCAGTACTAAACTGCTCAGGTGGCATGTGTCAGGCTGAAATGGAAACTGTATCAGTGCATAATTTATGATGACACTCTTTTAATGAAGGTCAGCAACTTGTTAGGTTTTGAGTTTCTCACCATACAGGATTGCAAGCAGGAATGCCGCTTCAGCTAGAGAAATGGACTGTGCTTGATGCCAGGTCTCAGGCAAGACCAGAATGTACCATATGGAACCAGACAGAGCTCATTTTTCATTTGTCACCATATCAAATTCCCCTTTTGCAGAACAGAAGGGGTCTATAGAAGTTTGCATGTACACTAGCATGAGAAGTGGCATCAAATGGCACATCTGAACAATGCTTAAAGCACTGAATCTTACAGGGACTCATATTTTCTTATGTCTCAGAGGAGGCTAGACTTAAATGATACATACATACAGGTGACAGAGGGAGAATTAGTCTTTTAGGTCTTGAACATGTTCCTCATTTCTTGGAATACGCCAGATTATATGGATCATTTTAATCTACAAAACACAGTGCTTTCAGATAAGATGTACTACGAACTGGATGGATAATCCTGGATAATCACTAAACTTTAACAGACTTGGACTGAATTTTACTTGTGCCCATAATTTGCTTTTGACTGAAAATACTGTTCCTGTAAAAAGAGATGAGGAACATAATTTACCATAGTTGGAGAAGAACTTGTGACCTTTTCTCTCTCTTACTTGAATCTGCAACCCAAAGCTACACAAAACATACCTCTAACGCCTCTGTAGGCACTGAATAGCTGCTCTTTTCCCCAAAAGTTTCTGTTTTCAGTACGTTTGAAGAAACATTTTCTCTATTAATGAGTTACACTAAACTGAAGTATTTTGGCTGAGTCTTTTCTGTTACTATGTGTTTGGTCAGTGAGGTGTTTTTGGGTTTTTTTTAAAACTACCTACTGACCCATAGGGACCTTTCTGTTAGAGAAGATGCATGTACAGATCTCAACGCAGAGATGGAGACTGTGCTCATGACAACAGTCATGACAACAGTGACAACAGTGATTTTTTTTATGGTTAAAAAAATACCTGTAAAATCTATAACTTTGCTCTTCTAACAATTCTGTAGTCATCCTGTGGCTTTACAGAACACCTTACATCTTCCTAGTGGGCATCACAAATCTTATTGTTAAGTCACACAGGACATAACAGCAGAGCATATTGAAGGGCTATTTATAAGGCTAAGAAAACTGCTTAGAGCATTTGGTTGTAGCCAAGAGAGTATTGTATTTCTGTAATTTACATGAAACAAGAAATTATAGACCTGAAAAAACCACCAGGAGCACCACTCCCACTGCTTGGACAGCTGCTTTTCATAGGAACTGCCTGCCAGATAAAATACCAAAGCTTAGCCAGATAAGATTGTATAAACAAGCTGAATTCCACAGAGAAGCAGACTGCCAGGCTCCTATAGGAACAGTTTAGTTTCAGACTCTACATTTTCAGTGTACATGCACTCATGGCTTATTATTTCCTCTGGGAACTGTGGAACGTTAGTTGACAGCCCTGGAAAGTACTTCAAAGACAAAATTACTTCCACTAGGGAGAGCGGCACTTCAGGCAGTTTGGGAAGGAGGCCAATGAATCATTAATAGTGAAGGGTAACCCCTCCATCCAACAGATCTCTATTACTGAGCATTCAAATTAGCAGCAGTCATAAAGCCACTTCAAGGGAACGTGTCATTTTTAACCCTTCTACCTTTCTGTGTCCCGGCTACAAAACACTGTCCATGTTTGACAGAAACTGCAATCACTTTCTATTTTCTCAGAAAGATCAACACCAGAAGCATTTGTGAAAGCAATCACACAGCAAATAAGCTGGCAGTCTCTCATTTATGACCTGTAAGGCTGACTGCATGAAAAGAGATTTAGGAGGAAACAGATACGGAATGAACTATGACTTGAGGGGAGGACCAGTGCCAATACTGCTCATCAAGGAGTATTTAATGGCGGGAAAAAGAAGGTTATCTGAATGCTAACATTGCATTGTATGTGTTGCAGGAATATTAAAAAAAAAAAACAAAAAACCAGCCATACTGCTGCCAGCAACCTCTGGGTGAACCAAACAAAAAAAACACACTGTAGGTAAAGGAGTTGTAGCTGCTATTCTGTCAAAAATCAAGTAATGTATCCCACACATGTACAGACCCACACATAGATACTCACTCCCTCTCTCCCCTCATATAATTGTATCAGAAGAAACTGGACACGATCTCATCAACATTTAGAAGACCACCTAAATGTTATAGTTTATCATTAACATTCAGCAGGACTTTTGAAGCAGGAATTATGCCTAATAAACTGCAGAATCAGCACTAGAAAGATAAATTTGCCTTCCTACTTAGGAAGTGTTCATTAGTAGGTTAGGATTAAAACCTAACACACTTATATAATACAAATGTATCTCTACTTCCAACATATTTATAAACTTGAAATATCCTACCTTCTCTCAAGAAGGTAAATGTTATTTTGTTCTTTGGTTTAGCATGTTACAGCAGTCAAAACTAGCATTTCATTAATCTGTCTCTTTACAGTGTCAGACATGGATAAGAAACATTTTTAAACTGGTTGCCTTGAGGGTGGAGACAATCAATTCCTTGGGACTTTAGCCTGTGCTGCTAGTATGGCCTCCTGCACTTCTCACTTCTTGTCATCAGAGGCCACTATTCCCTTGCTGAATCTCTTCCTTTCCCAGCAGGAGGCCCTTGCTTTTGACTCCCAGTCCTGCTTCAGTGGAGCAGAAGCATGACCTGCAAGTTCGTCCCATGTAAGAAGTGAGGCCTTTGGAAGAGATGGGTGCTACCAAATATAAGTAACCACCCAGACATGTGCCTCCCAAAGTTATGTGTCCTCAGAAATATCAAAACCCAGCTTTCCAAACTGTCCCATAAGCCAACTACAGGACTCCAAATTTTACAGTGGATGTGCAGATAGTGATTACTAGGATTTTCAGGGTTTTCTTCCTCTAAGTTTGATATGTGACTTCTCTTCTATCCTAAAACATGCCAGAAACAACAGCTTTTCTCCCATTGCTGCTTTCCACAAACCACATTATGCCAAGATTACGTTATTGCAGCACTAGAAAATTGTGGGGTTAAAGCTTTGGCTTCATTGCCAGGTTTTTTTAAAGTATTGGTTAATCTTTCCCACTTCCTGCAGGAGGTCAGTCGGAAGTTGGGAGGAGTCATGTTTCTGCTGCACTTCTCAGATATCAATCATTATTATGTTCGTGCCAGGTCACAGGTGCTGCCCCAGGGAGGTTTTGATGCTGAGCTGGCTTCCCAGGACAGTCAGCAGTGAGGACACCCAGCAGCAGTGCCAGATCGGTGATGCATGCAGAGGGCAACAGCATCACCTATAAACAGCTCTCCAAAAGAACAGCTCTCTGCCAAAAGAAGCCTGCACCATGTATCCAACAACTCCCAGCAACCATCAACAACTGTACTCATTCAGCTGATGGCACCAAAATGGGAGGGCTATCAATCCTATTCTAAGATGTTTGGGGGGCAAAAAAAATCACCCTCAAAACCACCCTCCACAACCGATAATTTCATATAATCTATTCAGCATGTTATCATTTAAGAATTTAAAGTTATTAAAAAGCAACCTTTAATTATTCTACTTCAGCCACTCCATTTTCACCTGCAAACACCATCCTATTCAATCAGATCAGGCAATTGAGGGGAGCACCATTTGTTCCCTCAAACAGGCACTAAAGGAATCACGTTTTCCAACAGAAAATGTGTATGTGTTATGCAAAACAAAATGAGAAATGAAACTGCAATAACTCTTATTAACCAGTGCAGATACAATAAAAATCTCATTAATGACACAAAAAGTGGTAAATTTTATCAAGTGAATATTGAATACAACAGTTTCTCAATTGGTAGTAGAAAATATCACTTCTTGCACAAGTCTAAAGCGTGGAAGGCATGAAATGCTTACAGATTGTGCCAAAGAGCAAATTCAGGAGAATATAATTCTATTTTCCATAGCTGCAATATTTGGAAAAACCAAAAGTAATAAAAATAAATTCACCTCAGGATCACATGAATTCAGAATACGAACTTTATACCTCTGAAAAGAAACAAAATTTTTGTCTCATACTAGTCTCAGGAGAAGCTTCAAATGTAGCTTGAAAAGGCGGCACAACATCAAGCAGCATAAAATAAAGGTGGTGTATATACATGACAAG
Organism: Molothrus aeneus; assembly: GCF_037042795.1. Classification (NCBI taxonomy): domain Eukaryota; kingdom Metazoa; phylum Chordata; class Aves; order Passeriformes; family Icteridae; genus Molothrus; species Molothrus aeneus. The sequence goes on from NC_089646.1 coordinate 92,813,158, forward strand.
ACTATTTACACAGGCATACGTGAAAAGAAATTCTTTTTAAGGGCTGCAATACTGAACTTGATCAAAACCATCATCCTACAGATGAAAATATTAAAACACAGCCTTTTCCTCTGTTCAGAGGTAACTTGATCAGCATCAAAGATCATTTCAACAGCCAACAGAGGTGAGGAAGGCAGGATCTCTATTACCCAGCTAACAGAGCTTGTGGCTCACCCGAGGGAACCAAAGCCAGTGTGGTACTTCACACTCCCTTCTGCTACTGTCTGCCACTTATGCCACTTCTCTGCCAGGTGCTCTCCTCCTCTCCAGTCTAGGGTGATCCTCCCTCCATAGCTAAAAGCAAAACTGATAGCAATCAAGATTCTTTTATTGCTCCGTGCTCAGATACCTGCTAATCATGTTTCTGTAGCATGCAAGCAGTTTTCCTTCTTGGAAGGAACAGATATCCCAGAACTGGAAGCACTTATTCAAAGGTGGCAATAGAGATACCCAAAGGCTACAAACATTAAATCTGTGACAAACAAGGATACTACTAAAAAGACTGTTTTCTGTTCTGAAGTAATTCTTTCTCATGCATTCTTTTGCTGAGTAACATCTTATTCATCCCAAGCTAGTTCAGACAGGCAAGCTAGGAAGTGTCTTTTCACTTATTCTTCAAAATTCCCAGGAAAAATAATTTTTAAAAAAAGTCACTGAACTGTGGAGAAGTTCATATTTAATGAAAATATAAGTCTCAAAGAAATAGAAGTCTCAAAGTCAGTCTCTTCCACACACTTTATCCTGGAGTGTTCTGAAGTTGCTACCAGACTTTCTCAGAGAAAGATGTGGTTTTATGCAGTCAAAATTTTTTCAAAGGTTGTGTTTTCTCTCTTCAAAAAAAAAGGACACAACAATGTTTTTATAGCTTCACTGTTGTGGTGTGATAATGCCACATACATCCTGCAAAGGAGGGGAGGGAGAGAAAAACATTTGCAGTGCTTCTCAAAGCACTTTTCTGGTTCCTGCCTCCAACCCAGAGGATTGTAAATGAAGTCCAGATTCTGCCTCTTATCATGGAATTAAAAAGGCTTCAAAACAAGCGTGGCATAAGAAATTAATTACAACACTTGTCTTTCAAGTCACGACCTCTGGGAGTCTCCCAAACTTTGCTGGCTGCAGTCAGGTTAGTCACAAGACAAGCAGCGGCCGTGGTCAGCCCCGACAGCTGCACCCTCTCATCAGCCCCACACAGCCGCTGCCCCGGATGCCCCGGGCCCTGCGGCACTGGCAGGCTCCTGCCTCCACCTGCGGCCTCCCGGATGCACCGGGATGCCCTCCTGGCTGCTGGGACTGTGGGAATCCCAGACAGCTTATCTCCTGTGCTCTGGCGGGGCAGGAACAGGCGGCGCTGCCCCTGCAGAGACACGTTTTCCAGCCCCCCGTTCCCCAGGCTGCAGCAGGCCGGGGCAGGCAGGAGCAGGCCCGCGGGCAGGAGGAGGAGGAGGAGCGGCACGGAGCCCTGGCAGAAGCAGGTCTGAGCCAGTCATCATCCGTCCACGCCAAGGAGTCCGGCCAGCACAAACCCGTGCATCCTGCACGGAGATGATGGCACTGAAAATGAGCATCAGCAAGTGAAGCTAAATCGTGGGCTCCTCAGGTGGTGTGGGACAAGGGAGGATCAACTTCAAAGTGCTGCTGGTGCAAAGCAGAAAAGTTGCAGATACCTACTATATAAATATATTTAATGTTTGGTTTTCTAATGCAGACAGAGGAGAAGCAAGGTCAAGAGCCCAGTATATTACAATTCAAACTGCATCTGTAACACTTCCCCAAGCTGGTGGCACTCTTCCCCCTCCAGAGGACATGGCTGCTCACCTTGCAAATGGAAATCATCTTCTTCCCGTTATAAAGAAAGCAAAAGCCAGGAAGCCCTCTTTCCTGAGGACAGGTTGCAAAGCAGTAAAAGCTGCCTGCAGAGCGCAAAGTCAGAATTTTCCTGAATGATCATGAGGGCAGAAGCAAAGGAGACTTTTCTCTAGAGCTCAGTCGCTCCTGCAGAGGCCCAGCCGTGTGCCAGGCAGCACAGAGCCGATCTGCTCTACAGAGAGAGGCTAGGAAGAACTTCCCACTTGGGAAACAAAATGCCAACCCCATCCCCAATGCACCACCCCCAGCTGAACACTGCTACTGGGGTACCCTGAGCCCCTGCCCACAAGCTAAGGAAAAAAATGTCAGTCCAAGGAAGGCTGCTTGTCTTTGCCCCACGTTCACCCTCCCTACAGAGCCAAGGACATGCTGGCCAACTTGGTGGAGGGAGAGGGTCCACAATACTTCCCCCCCCCCCCCACCCCAGTACAACAGTAAATATTTAAAGAAAAAAACACTTGATCTCTCAGGCTCTCAGTGTGATATTTATCATAATCTCTGTGGTCTTCACACTCGTTCACCTACATGGCACATTTCTATGTGGCTCCCATAAGCCCTGCTGCAATGCAACGCAATGCTGCTGCCTTACCTGGGCTTCAGCAGCACATCACCTCATTTCCTTTGCTGCCTTAACACCATGAAGCAAGAGGGTTACAGCTATGTCCCCACCCCTCATCCTCAAAACAGAAATGAAGCCTTGACTAACATACAAGAATCATGTCTTCCACTGCTTAAAACAAAATCAACTTGTTACTTTTAATGTTAGATTAGCAAAAACTTTTCCCGGCCATCATCAGAAAGCAGGAGGCCCTTAACTCTCATACCCAGTTCTGTCAGTAAAGTGCATGTTTTTCTTAGAAGCAGCTTAAAGGATCATGGTAATTCAGGCAGAAGTATCAGCTGTGTAGGGTTACTGGCTAAGTGATTTCTGTAACATTTTTATAATGCTGTATTCCTTTCTCCATCACTGGCTACAGCTCCATACCCAATTAGGTACACAAAGTAATTAAAGGCTGAAGCTTGGGCAAACTTTTCACCTGAGGAGACTCCCCAAGATCTGCTGACACTCACAGCACCTGCATACTTGAGGGGCTTATCCCACAGATGACCACTAACTGGACCTGTGAAGTTTCTCTTTTCCTAGAACATTAAGCACTGATCTGCAACACTGAAAAAACAACCAGGAGAAAAAAAAAATCCCAAGTACACCACCTATCTTTACACTGTTTAAAACCTGGCTTCTTTCTTCCCTCTTTTGAGATGCTCCATCATTATGTGAGTGTGGCAAGCTCGTGGCTGGTGCACTTTTTCCTTTAAAAAAGTGCTTCTTCCTATGAGCACATGATACAAACAAGGGAGTGGCAGACAGGAAGCGATTATTCAGAAATTAAAGAATTAGATCAGGTTCCACGATATCAGAACAAAACATGACACATGGCAAGTGAAGCTGACATTTACTGGCTCAAATGTAAGAAAACTTTATTTACTAAATATAATTCGGGCCTCATGCAAACATTTTGCCTCCTTAATGAATATCAGTGCTGGCAGATGTGAGTATCGACACGTCTCCTGGGAGCACCAGTTACTCCATGTATTTCACCAGCAAAGTTACACCAAACACAGAAAGACAGGCGTACAACTTCTACCTAAACAAGTGGGTTTTTTTTAATGAAAGCATAACTCTGCCAGTAGCAGCAGCAAGGATGGCACTTCTGCTCATGGTTTGACTGGCACGGCTGCTCCAGAGATGCTAAACACAGGCACTGCTCAAGTTCAGCCCTCATCTCTGTTGCTAACAATCTCCTGCCACAATGAACGGAGGTTCCCAATGCCACGGATACACCCAGTATTCATGCCACTGGGAATTCCCTTAATGATCTCAGTTTTCCTGTTACACAAGAGATAATAACACTGAGTCATCACCACATTTGCCTGTTGATTGTTGGGGGGTAGGGGCAGACATCTACCTGAAAGAATGTACAGCTTTCACAGCCTGATCCAGGCTCTAAGGGCACAAACTATGTTAGGACATGAATTTTATTGTAGCTGGAAAATTAAGTTGTGGCCAGACTACTGCTGTACAACCCCTTAGTGTGGAATTGCTCCTCCTGATTTACTGCCATTTCAAGTTCCAGAAAAGACAACTTAAAGAAAAGCATGCCACACAAGAGAACTAATTACATAAAGTCCTTTTCATCTGTGAATCCTGAAATGCTAAAAATAAAAGTTTACTGTTCACAGGAGACTAAGTTCCCATTAAAATGGTTAAACTAAAAACCTGGAGAATACATCAGAGGTATTGCTGCAGAGCCCAGCAGCTTTAAAGGAAAGAGGAGGGATTTACAGGGTTCAAAGGCAGGAAAGAACAGATGAGGTATATTAGTACTTATTTTCATTACACTGCATAGTTTGTTTCCAAGAATGCTTTCAACAGAAGCATCCTCTCCATACAAAAGGCAAGTGCCTGTTGAGCTGACAAGCTTGGACACAAGCTGTGTCCCAGCCCACAGACAGTGAACTGCTACCAGTAACCTTGGCTCACCACTTCTTGTGTCTGCTTCTGAGACCCTTCTTCACCTTCAGTCCCACAGGGGCTCTACCATGAGCAGCCAGATCACATATTTGCCTCCCATATGAAACAAGAATGAATTAAAAGCACCTTCCGCTTTCTTTAGACAAAAGCCTAGTGTCCCTTTTCTGTCTTTCCTCACCTCACTTAAATTGCTAGACAGCATCAGGAATTGGCAAGATCTTTACTAATAAGATCAGGCAGTATTACTAAATGCATACTAAATTCCCACAACAGGAGCCAAATGGTGACCAAGGCAAGAATATTTATTCAATGATGTGTTCCATCTTCAGAAGAAAAGCAATCTAAGGACATGAAAAGTGAAGACAAATAGCTATATAAAACAAAACAATGGTTCAGATGTTGATGTGATTAAAATGCTTTCTTGTTAATGTGCTCTTGGGGGGGGTACAAACACTCAGTACTAAGCTGTGCTGTATTTTAATAACACATAAGCTAATGGAACTTCTTATTTACAGTTTACCAGCTTGGGAAAGTTTTGAAGCTGCAGTGTAGAGATCAACATTAGGAACCAACAACTCACTCTCAAGGTTAAGGAAGTTTTCTTTGTGCTTATGTTAAGTGTTATGGACATGTTTTAAGGTGGCCAAGAACCAAAGCACAGCACCTTTTTGTTCTGTACAAGCATCAGTGCAGGGCACCTCCTACAGACACCAGGAAGATCCCAGAGCTTCCTCCCATCCTGAAGGACAGATAGAGAGTGTCAAAGAGACAGGTTAAACAAGTTCCAAAGTTAAGGACATCTGTCCTTAGCTTAGCAGCTAACACCACATTAATTCAGGGAGCTGCAGTGAGAAAAAAATAAAATAAAACAGAGAAGTAGAATTTTTTTTTTCTGTGCTCCTTTTCCTTACTCAGGCAGATTGTATTTATCTGCTCAGCTCCAGTTTTTCCTTCTGCATGGATGCAATTTAACAACCACATCACCACGCTAAAACTCTGCACCAGACAGCTCATCTTGCCATTGTCTGTATCAGCTCATTTCACACAAGTCAGGTCTTCGACCATGGCAAATCAAATGATATGTTAGTTGAAAGGAATCCACTTGAACTCTTACTCTCCACTTTTAGTACACAGATACAGTACTGAAAGTTTAAGAAATAAGAGGGCTGTGGCTGTGAATTATCTGCTTGTCTGTGAAAAAAAAAATCTGGAAAATCCTGATAGTAAGACTACCTGAAGTATAGTAAAAGAGTGGTGAAGCATTCAAGACCAGCTAGGCATCACAGAGATCAAAAAGCCAGTCAATAGAAGGGAGAATCTCATTTGTAACACATATTTCTCCTGGGAAAGCACCACTGTCCCGTTTGGTTTTATGCCTCTCCTGTCAGATCAGTCAAAGGCCAATGTAAAGTTAACATGCCAGATTTCACATCATCTGCTTGCCCAAACAGCTGGGAAAACTGTTTTAGCTGAGCTCTGCTCTTCTGCTCGCTTCAGATTGTTGTGTTAATTAAAAAATCTTGCTCTTGTGTTACACAGCCCACAGGAAGTGAGGAGGAGATTCCTAACTTCATAATCACGTTAGCCAATAGCTCCCAGCGCTCTCCGCGCCGCTCCGCAGAGCACCAGCGCTGTGCTCTCGGGCTGGCAGGCTGGGGGAGGATGCTGCGTAGGAGACTCCTCACATTATGCAGCGTCAGCCCGAGCTCCTTCACAATGGGAGCTTTCTGCCAAAGAGCAACATAAAATCCTCCCTAAAACTACAAGCCTGATGGAGCAAATTTCCCAAACAGAAAGCCAGCCTCACAAAAATCCACTCAGTAAGCAAAGGTAGTCGCTAGCTGGGGAGTTACTGGATATGAATGTGTCCCCTTTGGGCTCACCCCTAGCCTAACAAGTAAAAATATTACTATTGTCACCTCCAAGCTTAGACTTTAGAATTTCCATCTTGGAAGCACTACAAGGAGTGAGTCACTCTATATACCTTGGCAGAGACTTGCAGGCCAACAGGGAATATGCAGAGGAAATAATGTCACCAGTTGGTGAGGCAGCAGCTATGTTTACCAGCCTAAACAAGCTCATGTCTCGGTACTTTCAGTTAAGTGTGGTCAACAGCAAATCTCCAATTCACAGGTCATAAAACTTCCAGCTCAGAAGTAATTTACTATTTAATATGTCTGAAAATTAGAGATCTTCAAAAGTTATCCCAATCACTGAAGAAGAATACTAGATATTAGAATCACACCAAGTGGTAAATTCTTTTGAATACCATATTGTCCTTGCCTGATCTCTGCAAGGCCTTTAGCAGAGCAGGAGGTTTGGACGCTGGAAATGCAGAAGTTGAGTGGCAGCTACCTTGTCCTATCTCTGGGAAGCAGGAGGAAGCCTTCACAAAGAGGAGCCAGGCATGGTGGCACAGGGCACCCACAGGACAGCAATGACAGCAGCTCAGCACAGACATAAATGAGGTAGGGAGATGTCAACCTGATTGATTTTGACAGCCTGAGGAAGGTTTAGGCATTTCAGCAGCTACAGTTGACCATCATCAAGAATTTGCAAGGTGTGACCAAGCTAGTTAGGACAAAACAAACAAAGCCCCCACCCCAACCCATTTTGTACTGGTCAAACTGAGTTTTGAGGGAGATATCAATAAACAAGGCACTGAATAATTAAGAGAACTGCTTATGTGTCAAGTGAGATGATTAATACTGTACAAGGTGGAACTTATTTACTAGCTAAGGCTAAGAATAAACTGAGGAATTAAGGGCTCTCAACACATCAGTTTACTCCATAAGCTATAGCAATTTACACCTGTGCTACCTGAGGAACAGTGCTAAAGACACTCCACAGTGCACTTAAGGAAGTCTTTCTTACTTCATGGCATATACACTCTGCACAAGACTTATTCATATCTTGAGCTAAAAGTTAACTTTTATAAAGGGCTAATGGAGATGCATCGCCTGCACCTTTGAAGCAGACACTGCGGGAGCAGCACAGAGCCAAGTTTATGGCATGGTAGAGTTAGGATGAATGTCACACCAAAGGCTGGCTAGGAAGCTGTGAGAATCCCACTAAGCAGCCACTTGAGAGAAAGTGTATCAATGAAGCAAGACCCTTAAGCTGTTTTTGTCTACTTCCAACAGATCTATTACCCTCAGAGGATTTATTCTTTCAAAAGCATGCCAACTGCCTTCACTAACAGAAATGCTTTATAAAAAGCTGGACACTTGTATGAGCAAGTATCACATGCAACAATTGCATGTTTTCAAAATGGTCTGCAAAAAATGAGGCTGCAAACCCCTTCCACTGCATTGATTCAGAAATCAGGAGACATATTTTGTCACCTTTACCCCTCTCTGAGAAGTTTTAAAACTGTCTGATAATGGACTACATACACATCCTTTCAAGCCTTTTTATTTGTGTGTATTATTCCAAGTCTCTAGGATGCTTTCCTTAAGGCCACAAATGGAAGAAAGTAACCGTGAGTACAAACTCTCCCCTGTTCCTCTCTGGAATTTACAGATGCCTCAAGTAATACTTAAAGTAAGGCACAACACTTTGACTATGCTTAAATACCCAGGTGTTTTCTCCCTCACTATGTATACTCTATGCCCCATCAGCTGCCAACGGGTTAACAGGCAGAAACAAAGGTTTCATGGGCTTTTAACACTGTAACCCAAACTCACAAAAAGCCTTGCAAGAGCCTCACTTTCTTTTAATAAAATACTAAGTTTCTGCTGCCCACTTGTGAGGGCACTTCAAGCATCCTTATTTTCTAAGCCAATAGAAACCGTGTCTTAGCAAAGTCAAGGAAGTCAGCCTTACAAGAACCATGTTCATTTCTTCTTACGAGGAAAGAGTTTTCTGAAATTCACTTTCAGATTTCTATTTTTGAGGTATCAGCCCATGGGGCAGCAGCACACTCAAAGTGTCCCTAACTGGCATTTGCAGTTATTGCAGTTTGAATTAATTGCTCATGCAGATATTAATTGCCAGCACACACTTATCACCAACCATTATTATCTGCAGACTCTGCAAGAGAAAGTCTGCCTTTTTGTAATAGTCTTCTCACTACACCCATTTCAAGGAATCATTTACATTACAACGGAGGTAAACAAATGAAAGTGACCAGATTGATAGAGCATTTACAATTGGAGTAACTTGTAAAGTTTGGGAATTTGGTTTAGGCGGAATGTTTGCACAGCAAGTTCTCTTTAGATGACTAAGCTGTCACTGAAACTGGCTGAAACTCTGAACCACAATTCCTCTCATGGGGGCTTTGCCAGCTCTGCTGCCTACTGCCAGTTTTCATCAGTTCAGCAGCAGCCGGCACCACCACCTGACAAAACTGCTTCCAAATTCAACTTCTGTATCAAGCCTTGCAGTCTAGGGGCAAGGTAAGGCAGCCAAGCATGGCAAGAACATTCAGACTTCTTACACTGTGGAGCTAGACTCAGAATGAGGGAGAAGGTATTTTGTTTCTAGGAATTTACACAAGCTCAATACTGAGAAATTTCTCTCTATTGCTCTAGCAGGGAAAGCCACATGAAAAAAAAGACAGACTACTGTATCAGACTTCTTCCCTCCTCCAACATTTTTATTTTCCCCCCTTCACATATCTAATGAAGCATGAAAGCTGTTGCTCCATCCCTTCTGCTGTCTCTCTCCACCAGCAGTACAGCCAAGAGAATCTAGCTCTAAAATTTACAGACTGTCTTATAACCTGTTGGCACCTATCATATAAAAAAAAATATGCCAGATCACATCCTTCAAACAATTTTCTTCAGAAGTCATGCTGTCAGTGGGGTGCAGAAAGTGGAGGAATTCCTGATTACTGTTAGACTTGAAAATTTACTGGGAAAAAGACTTCCAATTACAAGCTAATACCTGAAACACCACACCAATTTGTGTGTCATTAGCACAGATGTTTATCTAGAAGACTGACCTAAAGTTTGTGGATGAAGAATCGTTGCAGAAGGGTGACCAGAAACTAACGTGAGAGGAATGGGACACACAGAAAAACATTGCTCAATGCCTGTTAGGGTACCAGAGGAGAGAAGTGGCCCTGTCCTCTCAGAGGACAACCCTGCAAAAGTACACCTACTGTGTCATGCCATTGCACTACCAAATGTCACTGTCAGGGCTCAGACTGCTATATGGATTCTGACACTGAGCTGCCAGGCATGCACAGATTTCAGCTTCCAAAAGCTATGATCTGTAATTTCATTTTAGGACAGACTTGACTGTGTGATGTTTTATTTTAGATGCTGTATTACTTTCACGGGTCTCTTAAAAGTTAATCCATGAGCTGTTAGCTGGAGCTAGCTTGCTAAAAGGTACCTTAGACTTGAACTCAAACATGAGCACAAAATGCAGGCAAAGAATCACTAGTATCCAAGTGTGAGAGTCAAATAAAGCTGGCAAAGCTGGGACTGCCACTGCAAGGAGAACATTCCTAATATCCTGCAGCATTCACAAGTGGATGCCACCTGCTCCAGCCAGGGCGCAGTACAGCTTTGTCTTACTCGTACTCAATTAATCACTGCAAAATGGGGAAGAAGGGAAGTAGACACAGTGCGAGTCTTCTCACAAAAGCTCCCAACCCAAATAAAAGCCAGATTCCTGTCCAATGTTGGGAAAGAATACACCTGCTCAGGATATCACTACACGTGTCCTGAGTAAGGGCAGCAAGGCCCTCGGAACACAAGCTGGCTCATTTCTGAGCTGTAACACACAGACAGATCTCTTTTCTGCCTTTTCACAGGTGGCTGACTTGTACCAATAGTGCAGCTCTGCCAAACCCCCCCAACAGGCCCAGTCTGAAACCTCAAGTGCTGCCAGCTTCCCATGGACAAACCTGATCTTTGCTAACTCAACTCCACCCTCAGCTCTTTTATCCTGACAAGAGACTAGGTTGGCCAGGATGCTCCTGGCTGATAAGCAAACTCCTTTTGATTACTGCTGATCATACTAATACAGGCAACACTCTAGCAGCTGGTTCTACACAACAGAAAGCTTGAGGAGACAAAAACCCAATCACCACACCAATAAAAAACAGGGCCATTAACTGATGAACTGCTTAGAGAAGCAAATAATTTGTCAGCCATTGGCCTGCTGCACTCTGCTCATGCAGCAACTCTGTCCAGTCTCTCCTGACAGACTTCTTTCAGGGCAGGGACTGGATCCACATTTTTGGTGCACTGAGTCTTCAAATTCTAAACATAATACGGAGATCGCTGAAGCTTGTGGAAGAGAAAAGGCAAGCAGAGAAAGCACTGGTTTGTAAACAATCTTCAACATTTTCCTATAAAAAGAATGCAATGTCTTTCATCTATACATATATATATATATATATATATATATATATATGAAAATTATGTTCATACATACATATGAACAAGCATTTCACAATTTTCAATCACACACTGTCATTTGCTTTGGCCCACTGCTGTCTGGAAGACAGCCACACTGTATTGAACATTCCACAGTTTCCAAGTTTAGACAGAACAGGCCTGAAGACAATCTGGATTCAACCCAAAAAGCAACTTTGCCTCAGTTGAACTTCATTGGCAATTCTGCTTGTGAAGAGGCAACCTAAGAGAAGGGAAGGCTCATGTCGGTGTTACATTCCATTTTAGTCACAGACAGACTTTCAGTGTGAGAGTTTTTCTTTGTTTACACCATAAAAAGTAAAAAAGCAATATGGAAAACAATTTGAGAGGCAGTAGGAAAGAAGAATCAATACTGTTAAGTTGTGAAGAAGGGCTGTGAACAGACGTGAGCAATGAGGACCACATCCAGCCTATTGGTAGTTTTCCAGAAAGGACAGATTCAATTCATGAGCAATTCCAGCATGCTTCCATGGTTCAAGGCTACAAGTTTAGGTCTCAGACTGAGAATTTTAAATACCCACTGTACTCAAGCTTGAATTTGGGTTGACTTCTTGCCTACACCTCCATCTAACTTTTGTGGCTAATCCACTTGGTCCCTGCCTCTGTTTTCTCAGGCTGCCGTAAGCCATGCCATGGTATTACAGAATTATTTAATGCAGTTTATGTGCAAGTTTGTAGTAGAAGACGACCAATTCAGGATGTTATATCACACATTGAAAACATCAGTCCTTAGAGATAAATGTTTCCTATGTTGTCTTAGCTCAAATGCCTAAGCCTTCCCTGCTCCAAGTTTGATTTGCAGACTTTGCTTTGGAAAGGATTCTTTTCAAGTCAAGAGAGGCCTGTTGAATAAAGTCAAATACATTTGATAGCTCTGTATCAGCTATTTCTGGATGCCTTTATAGCAGTAATCAGCAATCTTATGCATGTTATCACCTGACTATACAGACACCACCTCTAAAGCAGCTACTGAGGAAAACAGGCAGGAAGTAAAGTCATGACTTCTGCTTTGGAGATAAGGAAAACACTTGAAGGACTATTAACAAAAACCACAAAGATAGCAAGCTAGCAACTGGCTGTTCATCTGTCCTGGCTTCAGAATAAATCCTTGAAATTTGTCTACCAATCCCTGAGCAGCCCCAGGATCAAAAGGACAGTGAAGAACCTCTGCCCTCATCAAGCTCCTTCTGGAACAAAGACGTACACGCATATATGTGCTGGAGCACAGATGATGATAAGCTCTGCAGAGCACTCCCTGAAGCTAGGCCATGTGGCCAGCATCAGAGGGGTGATAAACTCTGTGTGAATACATCTGTATAGAAAAGGCCTTTAAAGTCAGATTGCTGACTGCGGGATGTGCTGCTCCTACAGTTACCAGCCAACAACTTGCTCCAAAAGGATGCCTGCTGTCTGTATGGCTGCTCATTGCCTTGCAGTGTGACAGAGAGGCTGACCTGTGGATTTACCACTTCTGAATGTAACCCAAAGTTCCTAAACACAGGGCTGTAACTCAGATTCTGTTCTAAACTTCAGACATCCTTCCAGTCCAATCTGCAGAGACAGATTGGATCTGACAGCAAGTTGCTTCAGTATGAGCAGAGGAACCTGGAGAAGGGACAGCGCCATGGCTCACTGACAATCTGCCTAAATTCTGAAGGAATATCCAAAGAAAGGAAAGGTTTGCATCTGATGTTGAGTGAGATTTGGAGTAAGAGCAGATAAAAACCAGGGTTGTTTGTCCTAGGAGGTTCTGACAGGATCTTAAAGCAATACTTAGGGTCTGGTCAGCATCACTAACAAAGGCCAGCAGAGCTATGGTGATATGCCAGCAGATGGAAAACAGTGTTAAGTGCTACTGTGGCGGGAGCAAAAAGCATCTGACCATCTGCTGAGCTCACTGAAACAGTGGCTGCTTAAGCAAAAAAGTTAACTTCCAGAAAAACAAAGGCAAGCACAGCCTGTTCTTCAGACAGTCAACTTTATAGATATCCACTCTAAGAATCTGGATTTTACAGCAGAGGCATACAAGGCAGTAGCCCAGTATACACACAGAGAGCCAAAGGCTGTCATAGACATTCTGTTACAGAGATATTTAGAGGAGCACAATGGAGAAAGAGAAATAATAAAAATGTACAGGAACAGAGGAGAGAGGAAGAAAAGGAGCGTGTGGAGTGGGTTAGTGCTGAGCTAAAGGAGCATGTCAAATGAAAAGAAGCACTGAGAGCATTTACAAGAGTCAAAGTCTGTATAATCTTAGAAGGCTAGCCACAGGGAAAGAAGAGAAGTAAACTAGAGGGTAAGGCATCAGCTCAGGAAGTAGAAAGAACATTGTGGCCAGCACTGACAAAAAATGAGATTCATTATTTGGGAGAGGATGGAACCAAAACCAATGCTAAATACTGAAAGGACTTCTCTTAATTGACCTACATACATTTCCTCAAACACTTGCTTCAGTCTGAGGTATGCTTTTCTTAATGCAGATTCCAGGAGGCATATAAAGAAAATGTTTACCATTCACCCCATCTAGATACCAAGTGCTGATTTATTTGTATCCTCCTTTCTTTCCACGGAGAACAGGAATAGGAAATAGGGTAGAAAACCCTATTCCAAACTCACATCAAAATCTTTCATTTTGTGAATCTTTCAGCTTCATTTCTAGAAAAAGAAAGCTGTAGATTTTATTGTCAAATAATACATTAAGGACTCTACACTGTAAGGCCTCCTTACAATGTAAGTGTCACGTATCACTATCACTTCACTGAAGTCAGTGGAGCTGCAGCTGGATCTGCTTCATGAACTTCACTGTTTAATAAACATCAGCTTGATGTGCTGTCCAGTTGCAGGAAAAAAATTATCTATTTTTTTAGAGATTTATATATTTTCTACCAAGACAGCAAATCCTGACTCCTGTTTTTAGTCAAGTCTTCAAGGTCTGGGCCTAGTCTTCTGGAGGCCATCAAAGCCAGCACCTGCCTCAACTGTTCAGAACTTGGCACCAACATTTGCAGCCTAAGTGTTGAGATGTCCTCTGAAGACTTACTCCTGGCAACATGCAGATAGGTGGATTACATTGCCCAAAGTCTACACAGGTGTTCAATGAATAGTGCTTTATAAGCTCTTTAGCCTACAGGGATAGATCTATCACACCATGTCTTAGTGACTTCTCTGTGAAGGCTAAGGTTAACTTACAAGTGGGCAGGAGCCACACCATTCCACTTTGGTGTGCTGAAAGACAGGAGCATTGCTTAAAACTAGGAAAAGACATGGCATTTCCAACCCAGCAACACCTTGTGCAAAATAAATTCTGATCCTACCCTAAAGTCATTTCATGCCTATTCCCCATGCTTCTCCTCTCAGCTGCTGAAGCAATTGAGTTGTACAGCTCCACTCCTAGAGCACAAAAACAGAACTAAGGGCAGAAGAGACAGGAGGTTGAGCCAGCTGCTGCACTGCACTCAGCAGAGAATTCTTGTTCCCTGAACTGATGAAGCCACAGAGAAAAATCTCACTCCTGCAACTCTGTTCTCTCAAGTAATGAATGCTAGGTGCTGGGAGGAGGGATAAGTGTGCTGGGGGTGGTGGTAAAAGATGATCTCACACAGCTATCAAGGAAAACAGGAGAGAGGGATAGGAAAGAAAGCACACCTGACAGACATGTTAAGAGATGTCTGAACAAGAGCAGGGCTGGCCCAAAACCACACCAGTCTCTTGGGAGTTGTGGAAGTAAAAGCAGTTCTGCAACTAGAAGCTTATCAATCACTTGTGTGTGTATGCTCTACAGAACTCTTAAGGAATAAAATGTGGGAATTGAAGGAAGACTTTACAGGCTCTTGACAGGAAGAAAAGAGCAGATACGGGAAAAGGGGAGAGCATAAGAAGCAGCACAAACATTATGTTTGGGAAAAGCCAAGACATACAAAATGCCCATGTGCCGTATGCCTGGAACAATTCTTATCTCACCTCCTTTGAATAACCAGTATCACATTGCTGACTTCCTTCATATTCCCACTTACATCAGACTCTCCCAAAACATCATTTCTTTTTCAGGAGTGGTGACTGCTAAGCTGTAACCAAACAGCTGCTGAAGGAAGGAAGCAGTGAGTTTTCAGTCAACTTACTAGTTATGCAATAACAATAATAATTCACAGAACCATTCCATGGAACAGGATGATGAGAATTATATACTGAACTATCACCATTAGTCTACTAAGCATGCTTGTCCACAACTTCAGCAATCCAGAAGAGGTGGTCAGCTTGCTTCCTGGGGGGGGGGGGGGGGAAAAGCAAGCCTGATAACACCAGGTTACAGACTTAATCCCACAAGACATGACACCGCCTTGCGAAAACATATTCCAGCCTAAGCTTGTTTAGGTAATTAAGACAAAAGATCTTCCACCCTACCTTTGCTACAAGGTATTCCAGTACAACTGTACCCAACACTTAGCCTGAAAACATGCCCATTCAAGTCTGGATACTGGATTCAACCCACTTAAAAATTCTTCTGCATAACTTGAAAAACTGAACATATACTTCCTCAACAGCTGGATGATTAACGTTAATCAGCCATTTCACTCCTCTCTCACTGTTGCTGTAGCCAAGGGCTGAAAGGATTCACTATAAAAGCCACTCAATTTATAAAGCTTTGTCATATGATGAATATGGTCATGACTTAAAATTATCATCATACCTTTCCTGAGTCAGCACCACCAGACTTACCCACCTCCTGCAGTGAGTGTCTGTACAGTTCAGCTACATTGCTCCAGGAGTACACACTCCAACTCTTATTTCTGGCAAAATTGCTCTATCCTCATCAGAGCAGGTTTTAACATGGATTTTAAGTCCAACACAATGCAGCTATAGCTGCATCACTACATTGATTTGATGTTTGTCATAGCTCATTCCTGTTTGAATACAAAGGTCTCTAACAACTCTCCACAGTAGCACAGCACGCTCAGTAGCAGCACAAGCCTCCCTCATAACACAGCCCCTCCTCAACCCAGAAACAAGAGCCCTAAAAGGGCAGAGTAAGGTACTTGTAAGCTTTCAGGTTTGGAGGAATTTCACAAAGCACATGTCCAATCCCTCACTACCACACTCAATTTCAAAGAGTGGTCTCCCAAAGCCAGTTAGATGCTTTTTCTCATTTTGTGTCATGGGAAGGCTCTCTGAAATCACATGCTCCATTGATTAGAGACCATATGAGCTGCAGCACAGGTGTATTTCTGTCAGTTCACAAGCATTTACTCTCATGCCAAAACAAACCTTCAACTTCTTCACCTCCTTTCCTTTCCCCAGTCTCATCAGTGCTTCATATAGTGACATCCACATAACTCCTCTTTACATGATTTTCTGGCCAGGGGCAGTGACATTTTGATTGGTATAGCCAGGTCTTTGCCATCTAATGAGCTCCCAGTTTCTATCTTTCTAGCTCTGAATGATCTGAAGGCATCTGCCTGCAAGGGCCTGGACTGCAAGCAGAAGCATTTCAGAGGTGCTGCTCCATTATTTCACCTATGACAAGGCAGGAGTTTACAAGAACAGAATAGGAATAGGCATGTTAGTTTTGACAAGCTGGGGCTTGAAAATAGGAGCATGAGGGCATGTCAAGTTAAAAAAAAATAGCATAATTCTCAGAGTTTTATGAGAAACTTACTGAGAAAACATCCATGGGTTTTGCCTATATTTAAACTTCACCCTTCAGTTTCACCAGCGTTAACAGAAAATAATTAAATCCTTTGTTTATTGTATTTGCTTATGTTGCCCTTTTTTTTTTTGGGGGGGGGGAGGTGGTGAGGGGAATGTGTAATCCAGACTTAGGCATCTGTTTCTCTCCCCTTGGCTCCCTTGGCATTCTGTATCACACTAGACCTGATCATGAAAGACTCCAACAAATTGAGCATTTTCAAGTATGTCAAATCAGCACTACCACTCCTCACTCAATCTGCCCTCCCACACTCATGTGAGGCTACTCATTGTATAAGCACCACCTGCTGAAAGAGCAGACATCACACAACTGACATGTTCTCATAAGGTACTGAGACACCTCCAGCCACCCATTTCCTGTGGATTCCCAGCAAGGATGGTCTGCTGGGACTCCAGACATGAAAGAAAAAAAAATGAACAGAAACAAAATAACCAAGTCACAGTTTCACATCAGCAAAACTGGGCTTCTTCTTCAATGCTTCTTCTGCAGCAAGTAGTGTGGAGAAGACATTTCCCAGTCTCTGCCACTCGCCTCCTCCAGATTCCAACAATTCAAGTCTTTCTAGTCAGCAAAAGTCCCTTTCTTCACAGGGAGCAAGGGGAGAAGAAGTCAGCTGTGCCATACAGCCATGGTGCTGTGAGACTGCTGTGACAGGCAGCTTGCATCTTGCCAGTGCAGACACATTTGTGAAGAAATTAAAGCAGCTTTAGCAACACACTGCACAGCCACCTACGCATCCTTGTGAAGTCACAGCTTGGCCCCATGTGCTGAGGAGACCTATGGAATGCTGGCAAGCAGAAACAGCTGCCAAAACCAGCAAACCAAAGTGGCATCAGCGTCGGAGGGAAACCAGTGGTTAACACCTGCTGCTCTAATTCAGACCTGCAAGCAAGCAAGGTTCCAGAGAACAGTTTTTCAAAGCCATATACAAGATTTAACCAACTTCTGCAGCAAGGATAGAAAACCATTCATCTTGGATGTTTCAAGCACAAAAACATGTTCATTTCTTCTCCCCAGTCAGACAGCAAAGGCATTTTCAGTGAAGACAGATATAAGATAAAACCAAAAAATGAATTCTCCCTTCATACATAGCAGGTCAGCACATTTCTCATTCAGCAGAGGCAGCTGCTGAAGGAAGGCAGAGGACAGAAGGAGCAGTATTGCCAAAATCAACAAGACAAACATCAGAACTGCTTCAGCATCTTGTCCCCTGCCTGCTGGCAAAGCAAATGCCCTTCTGCCAAGGCACAGGGGAAGGTCAGCCATTGCAGGAGTAATTGAGACAGAGATGAACACTGGGAATAGATTTCCTCAAAGAGTCTCATTAGCAGATCAACTAGAGCCTGATCTCCTCCCTCTTTACTATAAAAACATCAAAACATATTCTTTATTAAACTCCACTTGCAAGTGATTTCAGACAGACTAAGAGAAGGGCACACTTAATAACAAAACATGACTGGAAGGGCTAGACCTGATTTAAAAAGTCAATAAAGTGTGTGTTTTCATTTAAGAAACAAAACTTAACTGTGGTTTTAATAAAAATCCAACCCTTATTTGTTTTGGAGGAGGAGAAGGGAGATCAGTGTGCTGCTCCTCTTGCCTCCTCAATTTTGAATCCATCTCACTGCTCATGGCAACAACAAACAAAATTCAGCTCATCCCTATGAGAGAGAGGTCTGCTCCTAAATCAAGTGGAAAACCCAGGCATGTGCTGGGTGGATAGAGGAAAACCACTTGGAGATTCTTGCATTGCTTCAAAGATTAATCTAACATCTTAATTTTAAACCAGAAGCAGCACAGCAAGATAGGGATTTTGTTTTTAAAGGGCAATTAGAGCCTTCCTCCTCCATTTGTTCTCTCTTTAGAAGAAATATCTCTATTGTCTTAACATTTTGGAAAGGAAAAGCCCCACTGTGATTCTTCCACAGCAGTTATGAAATGCAGCAGCCACACAATATGCAGCCCTAGGTTTGTGTTTTTGGTTCTCATTTAGGTGCCCAGTCGGGGTGGTGCAGGCATGAAATCATTTGCCTGACAGCTCAGCTGCTGGTCACTTATCAAAGGAGAAAATCACTGATGACTGCAAACCAAGATAAACACCCAATGTGCACAATGGAAGAACTCAGAAAAACAATATACTCTTTCAAAGAGAGCCCACATGTTAATGACCCATTGCTTTTCCACCTTAGCCATTACCTCTACCAGACTCATATCTCAGTGATCAGCCTATTCAAACTCAAAGATATAAAAATATTTGGTTTACAGAGCGTACACAGACTTAAGGACAAGTTACCCTGGAATGTACTCTGCCAAATTTATAGTCTGAAAACATCAGGACAAACAACCATCTACTGAAATGGCATCTGAAGAGCCATCTTAAAAGCCCTTTAACCTCCTATCTTGAGGAGACTGGCCAGTACCAAATGAATTGCAGTCATGTTGCCTGCTAGCTAAGGTCAAGAGTTCTGCAACATTGTGCTATATGATTTTATCAGGCACGAGAAATGCAGAACTCCTCACATGTGCCAGAAGCCACCCCACAACAGTTGCAGTGAGTGAATTTTCTCACTGTAAGCAGTTCCCTGGGGACGTCTCAGATTCTTCAAAATTTTTGTCATTTATGAGGTGCTTGCTTTTCACCCAGCAAGACTGCAACTTTGTTTCAGAGTCTGAAGGAGGAAATTTTGGGAAGCTTTAGTAGAGACACAGCAGGACAGAAGCCCGCTGCATAAAGACCGGGTCCTTATTTATCCGTACAGCAGTCATCAAAAACAAAACCAAGAATTCCCAGGATTTTGACCTCACTTTAGGGCTGGAGGAGGTGGGGGAAGTGTCTGGTATTTGATTCCAGATTTCCCACAGTGATTAACAGATTTTAAAATAGTTCCCCAGTGAGACACAAGAGCTGTAGTGATCCAATCGATTTCACGCCATGACACTGACAGTAAGACGCCCTCCTGCCAACAGCTGGCTCTTACTAATCCTCCCATTCAACCTGCTGGAACATGATTTTGCACCCAAGGCCACATGCAAAAGCTTCTGGCTCAGGAGCAGAAAAAGAGATGCTGTTAAGCAGGAGGAGTTCCACACCTTTCCTTTTTCTATCCCCACCAATGAACACAAACAATGTTTGATGCCAGATCCCACAGGTCCTGAGATGGAGGCTGCAGCCAGGAAATGCTTCTTTAGAAATGGGGGCAGAAGCATCTGCTATAAATTAGGTACAGCCTGGTGCAGATGGCCACAAGGTTGTAATGTAATGCAAATTTAATTATAGATTGAATTAATTCTGAGTCCAGGGGTTCATAGTACATCATTGAAGTCTCTTCTACTTACTATATAGAAGAAACCAAGCAGTCAAGAGTCTGCTGTGAACTCCTTTCATCTTACAACTGCCAACTTATATAGGAAGATCAAGGAGGTGAACAGCAGCTTCCAACACATGTGAATTCCAGCAGAGACCATTTTAAGAAGTTAACAGAAACAGAGCTGGAAAGTAAAACCCTAAACCTAAGCAGGCTCAAGGCACTCCAGCCCTTTCCCGCTATAACATGCCATGTTTAAATGGAATCAAGTTTTTATGCCTCAATCCAGGGAGGATTTTCTTTTCTAGGACAGAGTAGCATACTATTTCCTTCCCTCATAGAAAAGCAGCAAAACTAGGTCTTCTGAACTTAACTTGATTCAGCAATGCTGGCATTGAACACCGATCAAACAACAAGGGAGAAATTATTTTTAAAAATAATTAACATAATAGTTCACTCAGAGACTGCCTTTACACTAAGACTCAGGAAATGGATGGCAGAAGTTTTATTATAACTAGAGGGGGAACATTTTTCTTTAATAATCTCCACAACTGAAGTTACTCAGGTGTGTCTCCAGCAGACCTAGTCTGAGACACATTGCATAGTCAAAAGATGAAGTCATCGTCAGGGCAAAAACCAGTCTAGCCACCAAAGACAGAGGCTTTTCTCACAGTCAGCTACTTACAGCAAACATCTGGTGCACCTGAACAGGGCAGAGCATGGCCAAAAGTCACAGCAAGCAACAGGCTCCACAAGAGGAGGCAAGACACAGAGCACAAGCTACAAATTCAGTAATGGAGAGCCTTGTGAAAGACCAGGTTGCTAAGCTGTGGAACTGCTCCGTTTTACTGATGAGGGTTTAAGAACACTGACATATATCTGCCTTGGAGCTTCAAAACAAGACAACTGTAGAGCCTTTAATGAATCTCTCTCTCCTGTGTCAGGAGCATGTCCCAGCCATCCAGTCACAGGGAAATTAATGATGGTTAATGGTTAGAAATGCTTCCTGAGCTGGCCAAATTTAAACATTCAGCATAATGAGCTTATGCAAGCTGTGTGCCATTTAGGACACAGCATCCTTCTTTAGGATGAGGTTTTATTAATTTACTGGTTTTGTCAGTCTATAATGTTCCTTCCTCTTCCATCTCAGGCAATTTCAAATGTTGGTGAGGGAGAACAAGAGGGAAAGAAGGAAGAAGAAGCAAAATCATAGTATGGCCTGGGTTGGAAGGGACCTTTAAAGACCATCCAGTTCCAACCCCATGCCATGGGCAGGGACACTTTCCTCTAGACCAGGTTGTTCCGAGCTCCATCCAGCTTGGCCTGAAATACTTCCAGGGATGGGGCAACCCCAGCTTCTCTGGGCAATCTGTTTCAGTGTTTCCCATGAGGAAAGACAGTACTTCACTCTAGTAGGTCCAATCTAAAACCACTGACTTTAAAGACAGGTGACAGCTTTTACAACTGTTAACTTTTGTAAAACCTCTCTGGGGAAAAGCATGGCTTTGCTTCCTCCACTTCATTTTTGATTTTTGTCTTATTCATTCTCCTAACCATCATTTCAATCTGGGTAAAATATGCTAAGACTGCAACAACATCATATCCTTACAGTGAAAGGCACACAGGCATCTCTAAATATCCCTGCAGAAGCACATAGCAGCCAAGGAAGACTCCTACCACATACAACCTGTTTGGTATGCAGGGGCTGAGAAAACTTCTCAAGAGACCATTTAGTGCAATTCTCTACTGCAAGACAAAAATCAAATTTTCCCAGGAAGGGAAAATAGCAAGATGATGAAAAAAGGGCTTCTGACAACTTTCAATGACAGCACGAAAGGCAGCTATAAAAAACAAACAAACCCAACAAACATAAAAAACCCCACCCACCCAAAAATGTGAATCCACTGAAAGGGAGCACAAAAGCTTGACACATTTCCATTGGAACAAGGGGATCTGCAGCCACAGCAAGTCATCATTCACCATTTCCAGCCTCCCCTCTGGGCAGTCTGTTCTTACCATCTCACTAGAGCTGGCTCTGCAGTTCCAAATAGCATGTCCCACTTGAAGCAGCCCACAGAATAATGATACAGAAGGTTTCAACAACCTGATTATTAAAGGTCTACAAGGCTTTTATTTCAGACCAGGTCTCCTGCCACTAATCAAACACCAATCACATCAGGTGAGCCAGGTGGGCTTTGAGAATGCAGCCTCTGGTTTTGTTTCAGGTAGAAGGAATCCAGCTTGCATCTCCTGATGCCACTCAGCAATGCCAGTCAGCACACAGGGCAGTACAGGGGGGGAAGTCAAGAGGTTCACTTCACAAGTGCCTTCCTCACTCAAATCAAAATATAAAAGGCAGGCATACTAAACTTTCTATGCCTTTACCCCATACCAGTATCAGACACTTGTTCTCCCCCCCTCAGTTCATATGCTGACTTTGGGAAACAAGAGGAGGAAAAAAGTTTCTTAAGTCTCTTTGCCTTCTTGCTGCATACCTCTGGACCCTTCTTTCATAAGATGAAGAGTTAATAGTAAAAAAGGGCACAGAACATTAAATAGAGGTTCTCTCTGTGCCAAACTGCTTCTCAGCTTCCAGTGTGCTGATTTTATTGATGAGTGCAATTTTTGCAGCATGTTTTTATGTCACATTCCCTAGTCTAACATTGACAAAACTGGACAAAACCACTGACTTTAAAGACAGCTGACAGCTTTTACAACTGTTTTTGAAGAGCTCCCCCATTGCTTGCAGCATTGCTTACAAAACAGCTCAAGGCTGGGAGCGGTGAGGGAGGAAGAAGACACTGCACTGACAAGTCCATTGCATGGGCCAGGTGCTGGGCTGCTGCTGGAGCAGGGAGGGATGGGAAACAGCAGCCAGGACAAGGACTCTGGTCCAGCTGAAAGTATTTACTGGTGGAGTATTTACTGGGGTAGCAGCAGCCACTCTGTGAACTTGAAAGCTCTGCAGCTGAGGAACCTTCCCCAGAAAATGGGCATTACCACCAGGCATATGGGCAGTGCTGTGCAGGGCCTTGGGCCAAGAAAAGACGGATGCTCTGCTAGGCTGCAAAGTCTGAAAGCATAACTTGGTCCTATGTAACAATCTTGCTTTTAAAAAGAGACTGTCACTCGTGGGAAGCTTTTGCAGAGAATGTAAATTACACACAAACACACACATACACACACCCTTACATGCCTTGAAGAGCTTCAAGCAATACTCAAAACACTCCCAAGACTTCCAGTTACTGTCTCAGCTTAATTGCTTAATACAGGATCATACACTTTTCCCTCTTCCCACATGCATGTCTTCCCCAGGTTCCCAGAGATCCACTGTTGCCCACATGAACATAGACAGGGGTTACACTTCTGGCAGCTGAGGGAAGAAAGCTGCACAATCTACACAGCAGATCTGCAGCAACTTCTCACAGCACAAAAGAGTGCTTGAGATAGGGAGGAGGAAAGCACAAGGGGAACAGTGTGCTTTTCTCCAGCTAGGAGATACCAAGTGGGAGTGGTTTTGTTTACTTCAAGGGAAAAAAACCCCAATAAATTCTTATTAGTATGCATACTATAATTTAAAGTCTTACAAGCTTCTGTGCAATAGCGATCTGAAAGACACTGCCAGGCACAGAACTGTTGTATGGCAGAAAACTGAGTATAAGTGGGAAAACTCCATCAAGTAAGTTTTCCTCCTCTTCCAAAGGACTTTTATATCAATACACTGGCATTTCATTTCCTCCCTCCATCACCATAGCCACTGATACTCTTGAGGCTGACAGCACTTGTCTGCATCACTCTCCCCAGCTGGTTCAGAAAGCAACAACCAGGGTAACTTGATGCACGCAAAGGGGGATTCAAATCAAACTAGGAAACAGTGTGAGTAGCAAAGCCAGACCCCCGTGCTTTCAGCAGGGTCTGCTTCTCTGCCCTCAAACAGCAGCCTCCTTCAGTCCCTCTCCTCATTGAGGCCACCTTTCCTTCTAGTCCCCATTGCTGTGAGTCACCATCCAAGGGCTGAGGTTAGCCTCTGGAAACCACCAATTTTCTTCCTTCCTGTAATGCATGGTGATAGAGACCATACAAACTTTTCAGGAAAAATCTGCCCCCTGAGGGCATGCATTTTTTTTGCTACCACCCAGTGACCCTTTTGGCTACACAGGTGCTTATTTTAAAGAGCACCTGTGCAGCCAAAATAATAATTTCTTATTTTTCTTTGCTGGTAAAGAACCATTCATATCTACCACATATGCTCCAAAAATTGAGGTGCAGTAAAGAAAATGTCTGTTTATAGTATAGCAAATAACGGGTGTGAGCCTCACATTGTAAATTCCCCTCCTCCACTTCCTCACCCAGAAATAGGGCACAGAGCAGTGAAAATAAAACAAATATACATAGTTCTGTTAATTCACCCACAAAGGACCAAGGCCAAGAGCATTGCTCTCCTGTCCACAGAGGATGGCTGCTCTCCCAGCCCACTCCAGACACCAGGAACAGGAATATGAGCTTGGCACCACACTAACCCAGCTATGTGGCTTCTGGAGCAAAACCAGGTCATGTTCAGCCAAGAAAGCAGAGCAGCCAAAATGCAGCTGCCTGTACCACTATGCCCTTAGATACTTGCACTGCTTGTGTTTTCAGGTCAAATTCTTTTTTCCTTGGTAACTATGAAAAATAGACAACTTTCAGAAGTGTCTCAGAAGTTGACCACAGACTCTAGAATGCAAGGGCTTTGCAAGTAGAAACACCCTGTCAGAACTAAATAAAGCAGCTGAAGTTTACCTAGCTAAGAGCATGTTAACTACAACATACATTCTTGGAAGTTACTGTTTCATTCTTTGAAACTACGAGCAACAGCGCGCACTGCAGTGCTGCCTCCCCAGCCTGCACAGAGGATATACTCTGCTACTTTAATTTTCTACTCCTTGAATTTTTCCTTGGAAGTCTCCACCCCCTACACCACATTCCCATCTAGCCACCCCCAAGCACTTGGAGTAAATTAAGCCAAAAAATCAAAGCCAGCTGATTACCTATTAAACAAACAGGACACATTTTGTCTTTGTAGAATGGAGGGCTCCTGGTTAGCTGAAGACTTTCAACTTCACGTTGGGGGGGGGGGCAGACAGAAAGGAAGGAAGCAGTGTTTCACTTTAGGAGAGCATACTGAGAACTCATTATCTGACTTAAAAGCCATCTGCCTACAAAATGAAACTGTACACATACATAAGGTTTAACAAGCTGTAAGCAAGCATCAATAGCAACAATCATATTTCAGTGATAACAGCCAGCTTTGATCATGTTCCTTTAGGATAACCCTCCCCTTCAAATAATTTTCAACTCTCTCAACTCCTGTCAAGCCCATCTCCCACATCTGCCAATTAAAGGAAGAAGCAGAAATTTAAATTAATGGGGGTGCAGGGAGCAAGCTAGTGTGCTTTGTTTGTGTCTCAAAAATTTTACCAGGATGCAGAGAGGTCCCTGACAAACAGGGGCCAGCAACATGTGCAAATGAAAAAAAGCCAGTTATGTACATGGAAAGGCATTCCTAAATTTTTCCAGACAAATTCTGAATACTTTGTTTCCTGTGAGAAAATAAGCATTTGACTAGAGATCTCCTAATCAGGAAACAGACACATCAGGTATTTCTAGAATGCTAATGAATGTACAGAACAGAGCAGGGATTATCTGCTGCCTGCCTCAGCTGACACCAGGGACTCCCAGTATCTGAACTCCCTCCTGTTTTTATTCAAGCCACAGTTTGCAGAAAGATCTTTTGCATGAAAAGAAAAACAATATGTGAAGTCAGTTCCCAAACGGATACAGAGAGCTACATGTGGAGCTACAGGAAGACAGAGCTTAGAAGCCACTTGCATCAGGGTTTGTTTTCTTCTTCTGGTTAGGGAAAAAAGCGAAAACATATCCAAGACAAGAATGTGCAATAAAATCAGATTAAGGAATGTTAGTCACTCCTGGCTTCCCCTCAAAACAGAAGTCAAAAAGTTTCCTCCATTTATTCACAAGATGTCTAAACAGTGAGTCTTGCTGGAAGAACAAGAAAAGAAAGAAATACAAAAAGAGGAAAAAGTGAAAGGAAAGAAAGAAGGTTGCTTTTCTCAACCTATTAATAAGCTCTTGAAGTATTCTTCCTTCATCCATGTACTAAAAGCCAGAGCAATCCCTGCAGCATCAGCAGGCACCGTGGTCAGTGCTGGGTTCCAGCCAGCCAGGAATGCAAATACAGTATTAAATGCATTCATACTTTCCCACTGAGACAAAGCCTGAATAGTCCAACAACTGCTCCATCCTCTGTGCTCCCTCTTCCAGCTAAGCTCCTGATATTGCTCCTAAATACAGATGTCCCTGGCTGTTTCCATCTATGTTTACACAAGGAAGAGGCTGAGGGTCACAGGGTGGAACAGCTGAGAAGAACAGGCACATTGCTGCAAACGTGTCCACTCTTCTTCAGATCTGGCTCTGGTACTCAATGGCTTTGCTGTTCAGCATCCATTTACACAAACACCAGTGTGGTTCTTGGAGAAAGGAGGATTGTAATTGAAACCACCAAAAATAACCATTGGCATACAACACTTGTTATTTAGCACAGACCCCCTTCAGCAGTTTTCATGGTCATGATTCAGCGGACACAGTGGCAGCACTCCAAAATAAGGTCTCTTCCTCCTTTTTCTGCAAAAGAACCATGGAGCTGCACAAGCAGCCTAGGAGAGGACCTCATGCCCCAAGCTTAACCAATTTACCATCACACTGCATTCCAGCCACAAGAGAAAACAGACTAAATGCAGTTGCAGGCAGAGAATTGTGCTAAGCCTTCACAAAGCCTCTCCCACAGAGCCCTGTTTCCCCATGAGCAAAATGGACCCGGGCTATTCCCAGTAGCTGATGAGTCAAATAACTTCATTATGAAATGCTTGCTTAAGACCAGAGTTGTTATTTAAGGAGCCAGTATCTCACCTCCCTCTCAAAGATAATACAGGTACAGGAGACAACACACCCACAGCACAGCTCCTCTCTACCTACAGAAGGGATGCACTCAGAAGCAGCCTCTGACTGCTTCAAATGTGTCACGCCAGCACAGGAGTTGTTTACCCAGCTTCTGCTGAGATAATAGAACTGGACATGTAACACCTCCCAGCAGCTGCAGAAAGCAGTCAATGTACCAAATAAAAAACCAACCACTGTTTTAAAAAAATAATGAAAATTCCTCATTTCAAAGAGGGCCTGGCAAAAAAAGTAACTGAATGGATGTATGAAGTGATGTTATTCTCCAATTTTTGCCACACAAAGAGCACAGGGAGTAAATATGCCCAAGACTTCTTGTAAATATATTCCAATACAAAAAAGATTGTACCACACAGTTTCAAAACAGTTGAAATAAAACTCCCTTCCTTCCTGTAAATCTGTATTTAAACTACAGGCATAACATACCATATTTAGCATTTCCAGAGGAATGCACACAGAGATGACCATAAGGAAGGTAGCTGTGGTTGTAGGCTTCCCTTTAAACTCCATCTTTTGCTTTGAAAACAGACAAACACAGCATGTCTGAAGAGAAGAAGCTGTTTAACAGCTCCCAATTTACACATCTGCTGGGCAAGAGAGTTCCCACAGACAGGAGCGTTTTTGTCTTGCACTGGTCACATCAGATCCTCTGAGCTGTCAGCACAACCATCTTCATATATGAGGAGTCAGAATCTTCTAACCCAATTTGGAGGAACAATCCTTCTCCTTGGAGTCTTTATAGGGCTTTAATTGAACCTAGCCCATCAGCTTTGAACCTCCTCATCCTCCAAGTTCCCTGGCTGCTGCCTGGGCAGATTGTAACTGGTCACTGCCCCCTTGGGAGGGCTGGGAATGAGAGTACAAATAAAGAGCAGCAGTGTAGCAGTGGTACCATGCTGACGTTTGGAGAGACACAGAGAAAATGACAGATAGGAAACAACTTTTTTCTAAAAATTGTGGAATTGTGCATTTGACAGTGTTTTTAATCAAAGTAAACCACTCAGAAATGTATACCTGTGTTCTGAGCAGATTACTCATCATAACCATTTTAAAACTATTAGCTGGCAATTACTTCCCAGTTGATGTGGATTCCCAGTTGAAGGTGCACTAGACAACAGACCTAAACTCCTTAGTATTTTCCCCCATCTTTAAAAACAACTAAGTGGCATGGGATCTAAATGTCTTAAAAACACCTGATGATTGCTGTCCTCAATAAAATCTGATCAGACCAGTGCAAAAGCTGTTTGCCCAGCTCCTGCTGGGATGATAAGGAGGTACACAGCTTGCACATCAGGAGAGCACAAAAAGAAGCATACCCACCTCCGGCTGTTGGGAAAGCCGGATTCTGCAAGTTGCAAAAGCTCATCTGCTTTATCATGGAAATGATTACATTATTCAGGAGTGGCTGGTGGCAGTGACTGTGCCACCACCCTGACAGACACACCACTTGAGTGAACTGGCAGCTTGGCAATCATCAGTCTCCCAGCCTCTGTTTCCAGAAGAAGTACCACTCTGAAGAATGAAAAACAAAGCTCTCCATGGAAGCCCTACACTACAAACAACTTCAGGGGCTGTGTTTCAGTAGCTCTACTCTTCCACACCTAGAAAAATTTTTCTGACATTCAAGCTACCAAAGACTGAGTTGAGATTAAGATAAAAACAAGCATAGACAAATATTACAATGACTCTGTTTCTTCCAAATACCAGTATTTTCAGTGTCTGATAAAACGCCTGAAGTGTATACTGTACTTTACTATCCAAATTCTACATTCAGCCTCCTTGTGATGTCCTCCCTGATAGGGTTTCTCCAAAGCCATTCTAGACAGATTGTGGGATTTCAGCTACCTAAGTCTCTCAAATTGCTGTTCAGAACAGCTACTGTTTATGCACTTGTATTTTCCAGCCAGTTGGTTGAGAATGCTAAGTGCTATAGAGCTAAGCTGATTATTTGTTTTAAAATTATTCATGTCTTAACTACATTATGAAAAAGTCTTTAGGCAAAAGATCTAGGAAGCAAGATTTTGCAGATAAAATATGTGAATTTGGAACTGAAGTCTTTATTTTTAAAACCAGTGACGTTTTGCCTTTTTTTCCCCCCTCTAGTTTTTTTTTCCCCATCTTTCCCATAGATATTTCCTGGGCATTCTCTCTTCCCCTGCACTTTGAATTTTACTAGAACTTTGTGTTTGTGGGAAGTAGATTCTGAAGGAAACCTCAGAGATATGAAGACAGCAATCTCAGAACCATCAGATCTCCTGCAAGCTAATGAAGCAGCCAAGTGCACAGCTGAAGTTAGGTGCCATGTGAACCCAAAGAGACCCAGACTGCACCTCAACAGGGACAAGATTTCCCCTTTGATCCTGAACTCTGCCCTGATGCTTTGCACCAAAGGGCACCAACCTCTGGATCAGCTCACAGGGCCCATCCACGAGTGCTGCAGCCAAAAACCATGTTCAACAGGACAGGGTTCACTGCATGCAATAACAAGCACTCCTGATTTATTTTAGGCTGCATGAAAGCTAATAACATAAGCAAATCTTATGTTTGTCTTGAAACAGTACAAACACTAAGAGTCAGGGAACAATGCCTCAGCAAGACAGCAGGAACCAAATGTGAGTAATCACAGAGGAGTTTGGGGAGGAAGGTGGCTTTAAAGTCATCTAGTCCAACCCCCCTGCAATGAACAGGGACAGAGACCCATAACTGCATGGCACAGAGCTGACACAGCCCTATCATGCAGGAGGGATGCAAGGCCATGCCAGAGCCTTTATGCACCTTACAGACACAGGACTGAAGCAAGCCACCTTTTCAGAGCTTTGGATCTCAGCACAGCCCCTGGAATATCTCCAGCAGCATTCCCTTCACGGTGATCCCCCCGAGCAGGGATGCAACCTTTTGTTATCTTGTTACATGGATGCTTGTTACTTCCATGTGCAAGCAGCAATTTATGTTACTGACACTGTCTGGTAGTGCCGGGAGGTCTCTAAGGCAGGGACACCTGGTTTGCTGGGATTGTTCCATTCACACCAGCTGTGAGAGCCACCATGGAAAGGTACCATTCAGCAAGATGCTGGCAGGCAGCCCAGCTAACCTAGGTTACACTGGCAGGTTCTCTCACAGCTGCTGCTGATGCACATGCATAAAGCATCTTCATCACACTGATCTCTTTCAGCTCTCTTGGGACACCTACATGGAACTGAAGCGGTCTGAAACAGAGGCAATAACATTTCTGAAGGCAGATGGTGCTAGGAACTCTGATTTTCCAAGATAAGCACACACCCATAAACCAGACCAACAAGACTCAGGAGCGTGCTACCCACACACTGTATGACACCCATCATGGTAGAAAGGCACCTGGGCCACACTCTGCAGCTCCAGTACTTCCTCATGATGCAACACAGCTCTGGGATCTCAGGATGCAACTGGTGAGAGGAAGGGTGTGGGACACTGTCGCCACTTACCAGCTGAACTGGGACCAAATGAGGTACAGTGCTAAAAAAATCCACCCAGGGAAATTATTATTCCAGGCATCCAGAGGCAGGACAAACTAGCTGCAGGGATGCTCTGCACATGGTCTGGTGATCAACACTGGTGAGGGCCATTGTAAGACCGGGCTTGGCACACACCTCCAACAATATCCATTCTGCTCACCACCACCGTGCACGTGCCAGAGCTGATGCAGATGACACGTACCCTTGCTCAGGGGTCACCTGAGCAAAGGAAGATGAGTTTGTTGCAGCAAGCTGTTTCCTGTGATCTGCACCCCATGAGCTGGCTCCTATGGCCAGCTGCTTCTGGGAATGTTTCAGAGACAGGAGATGGGTTCTGAGGTACTGCCAAGCCACCCTGCCCACACCAGAACATGTTCCATCACAACAGATATCCAGTCTGCAGCTTCTCCCAGAGCTCCCCCTCTCCTCTTCTCTCCATCCCTTATAGTATAGTGTGCCTGTGAGATGAGCTAAAAACCTCCCTGCACCCCAGAGTGTCCAGCAGCACCTGTACAACAGAGAGCAGCATACAGCAAAGCACAGTCTCTAACACAGACCCTCTGTGACACCCACAGGGACCACACTCCTTTGTTACTCAGCTTGTCCTCTGCTAGGTGACTGGAAGCTGTGGCAGGGGGAAGTGTGCTATGGTATGGTAGCCAAGCACATCAAGGAAGGAGAAGTAAAATCCCACTTTAAGCAAAATACTGTACAAGGAACTAGTGTTCTTCTGAGGGACAGGCTGGGACCCTTGGGACAGCCTGCAGACAGCCATTCAATTCCTCTTTTTCAGGGCAAGAAATGTTAACCCTAGACATGGGTGACAAAAGCTACCAGGTAATGCTGTTATGCTGCCTTTGAAGTCAGCCAAAAAAACAGGGAAGAGAAAATTCCACAATAATATCAACAGCACCTTTGCATCCACAAGCAAAAGGCAAGAGACTTCAACAGAAGTTAAATAAAGTTTATTTAAATAAAGTTAAATAAAAAAGTTTCCTGTTTTTCAGAGTCACAGCCCATTACAAGCACAGATTACCTTGATGAGGTCAGAAAGGCACCAGCCACACAACTACTGAGATCAACTTAAAAATGTAATCTGATGTGCCTCTGGGCTTGGTCTATTTATACAAGAAATGTTAGCCAGATCTAGCAAAAATCATGACCAGTATTATCATTTTCAGTCACCCATGAACATGTTAAGCTCACTAGCAGATCATTGTCAGCACTGTTTGCCCTCAATTATTGTCTGCCCAGGGCAAACATTTGGGATACTTTTGAGTACAAGTTGATAAATGGACACATCATGTGGTTACCCATAGAGAAAAGTAACTCCCTCATTAAAGAACCTCATGGATGGAGAAGCAACTTTTGAACCATAGCACTGTATGACCCTAGTTCAGTTTAACACAGGAAGCAAGGATCTCACATTTAAATCCTGCACCAGGATTCGGTGCACAAATGTTGTCTCCCTACATGCTATCTTCTCCTCTCTAACATGCAGGGATTTTAAAATGCAATGACTACATTGCATCAGTGTTCAGTGCACTTTTAAGTGACTGAAGAATAATGCAGATACAAACACTCCTCCTGCTACTGATATTCTTTGTCTCAGCTAGGAATCGTTTTGAAACAAGATTTTTAACAATTCTTGTTGCAGACTGTATTTCAAATGCCTTATACTCCCCCCCCCGCCACCCTCCACTGCCACAAAGGATAAGGCATCTTAAAATCATGCTGCTTCAAGGAATACAAGCTTAGGAAACTCAATTTTTAATTTTTATTAGCCACAAAGGTACTACCCTAGGAGTTATTTATGGGCTCTATTATAAAGCATTCATTTATTCATTCAGAGTCAGAAAGAATTTCTCCCAAAGTGCAAGAAACTCCACGGTTTTCTGATTAACACAATGCATTTTGTTAATGCAACAGGTTTTCCTCCCCTATACTCTCAGCTGCTTTTCAAACTAGACCTCAGTCAGCACACAAAAGCAAAACTGTAGAGATTACATTACTTTGTATACAAAATCACTGCATCATACTACTAAAACTACCAAATTGCTAGGCAGAATGAAAACAAAGCCATACTAAACCAGGTTAATAAAGTGAACAAACGGTGCCACCAGTGTCCATCCTGAGGCCATAACTAACAGACCTCCTCTTAGGACACCTTCATGGCATCCACGGATGAGGGAAACAGCTTTAGCCCTTTTCAAATCCCAGCTGGTAACTCAGCTTTAAAGGAAGCAGTTGTGTTCACCTACAGCAGCTGAAGAGGCAGAAAGGCTGGCTCAGAGCTCACCACTACCAGCAGCTGGGCAGCCTTGCAGCGCCCTTGCAGACAGAGCTTTTCCCCAACTCCACTGAATTCCAGCTGCTTTCTAAAGACACCAGACTGTACAGAATTTCTTCTTTATATATAAATTCCAATTAAATTGTCATTCTGCTTCAAAACTTTACAACTTTACTTTTTTAATTCTCAAGTAATCTATTATTTCTAATGCAAAGGGATAATCAGAGAAGCAAATTAACTGGTCCAAGACTCCCAGCAAAAGGCCAATTCTCCTCACTAAGTGTTACTTCCATACCTGTTCTGTCACTGCTCTCCAAGCCTTTTTATAGTGCTGGGAGTAAAGAAACACCAGCCCTTGTGTGCTTTCACCTAACACATTCTCCTGCCCAGGGAGCAACAGCATTGCAGAGCAATTAAAAACCTGAGGCAAGGAGTAGAAAGCCAACAGCTGAGAGGAAGAAAAAAGCAAAACATGGGAGAAAAAGCAGAAGAGAAAAACTACAAGAATATTGGGGGTGGGAGGGGAGATCAGTGGTGTGAAAGTTATTCATGTGGAGCTTTTAGAGGTTACTTAATATCAGCATATGGCAGGGGCCTGAAAAGCAAGAACAACAGAGAAGTTTTCTAGGTTAATAGTTTCCTTAATATTCCCACAGGATTTGTTACTACTCTAAACATAGCGCAGAGGAAAAAATAAGATCCAAAGGAGATCATCATCAGGGGCAGGTTCAAGAAAGGGTTCGTTCAACCTCCTGCAAACTGCTTTGCCTCTTGGAGCTGAAAAATAACCAGAGTTCTTATGGAGAGTTAATACTGACCCGTTTAAATTTGAAACACACAATCCCAACAACACAGGCAGACTGAAGAAAAATGAGAAGGTTTCATTCATTTAAAAAAATAGTTTGAGTAGAGTTGTATTTGTTGAACTACATTTGGAGTTAATTTTTCAATGCCTACTACAAACACGTAGCAGAAATATCCTTCATTGCATGCTTATTTTCAGTGCAAGAGTCTACCAATTAAGTTGTCCTAAGACCTTTAATGTTCTTAAGGGTTTAGAACACTTCAAAACTTCAGAAGAAAACCTATTCCTGAAGGCCTGAATCTTGAGTTAATGTTTGTATTTGCACTGTGCCATCTACCTTCATGTGCTATGGAAAATCCGGTGTCAAAGAAGAGACTGTCCACTCTCATTATTATCTGCACATTATACTTGTTTCCATCACTCACAGAAGGGAAATGACAACTAGGCTCAACAGGAAAAAACCTGAGCCATGAGCAGGAAACAGAATCTCTTGTTTTGACTACTAAGGTAAGAAAAGGTAAATAGTGGAAAATTCCCCTAGAACAGGAACCATAACAGAGATGGATCATTTGACAAGTCTTCCTCACCACTGTTTTTACACAGCCAAGCCACCTGTCAGAGTAGCTTCACTATCTTAAAGAACAAGCATCAAACCAAGGAAGGAACCAAGAAATAGCATTACTTGAGACTATCTGTGAGTACATGTAACTGGGAAGTTCTTGTATTTTGGTTTTTTAAAGTACTTGTAGGGCAGCAATCCACAAACATGAGACAACAAAGAGAAGTTTGGAGGGACAGAAGAGTGTTTATTTGCTTGTTCTTATGTGGGTTAGGAACTGAAGCTAGGCATGGAGTTGAGAAGAGGCTCCTATTAAAGGCTGCACGAGTTCCCACTGTAAACAAGTTTCTCTAGCCTAAATTCAGCACAGTGTGTGGTGCTAGTATAAGCTTGATGCAATTTTTAAGACTGTGAAAGTCTATTTTTATTCTTAATATAGTTGGTTATGTGTATTTATTATTAAGTTATTAAACTTTGAAACTGAAAACAAATCCCATGTTGCTTTAACACGGAAGTGCAACAAATGTTTGCTGTCTTTGCCAGGCTTCTGTTCTGTGCTTACTGTACACTGCAACTACAAATATTTATGCAGCACATGTTTCTGCAACAGTTCCCACTACCAGCTATCCACTGACCCCACAAAACCTAGCTGTAAACTATGTTATTTTCATCCCTCTTTCACTGAAATTCTTCCTTAGCAGCTGTTCTAGTTGCAATTAAAAGTAACTGGTGATGAAAATCAAATATCCTCATACTCTAGAAATGGAGTTTTCAAGGAGAAGGAAAGAAGCAGCCTCACAGCGGCTCTGCTCAGGCACCAGGTATCACTGGCCATGCAAGCAACAAAATCCAAGCCTGTTTTTTGTTTATGTCTGACAAGCCAGATTAAAAACTTTATGTTTTTAAAGTTGCTTAATAAACCAGTAGAAAGATAATGATTACCCAGTCTCATCATTTGCACATGAAAGGTGGAACAGAGAAGCTACAGTAATTTGTTGCCAGACTTCACTGGAACAAACAGCTGCATTTTACTTATCTTCAAATATCAAAGGACTTGAGTGGGACAAAGATTACTTGG